>NC_083098.1:82578324-83189196 GCF_949774975.1 Lagenorhynchus albirostris
GTACCGGGCGTTAAAAGAGGTTTTTCTGAAGGGACTTGTGGGAAAGGACAAAAGCGAGCGGCCTCATTCAGCTGACCAGTCAAAGGCGCTAAATGGGGACATCAAAAGGCGCCCCAACTAGGAATACGGATCCAATCGCCAGAGAAAAGAACCTGGTTTCTTTTCTTGGCCGCAACACGGCTGAAAAGCCCTAAAGCAAATAGGCAAAGAATGTGGAGGGGGCAGAGAGGAAAAACACAGAAACAGTGTCATGAATGCTTTTTCTTGGGCTTTAAATGAGAGGAGTGACAACTACCTAAGTGCCGGTGGGGGCCGGGCAGCGGGGTCCACTGCGGCGCGGACCCGCACCCAGCGCGAGTCTGTAGCCCCCGCGCCATCGCTGTTTCCCCGTGCTCCCAGGAAAGATTCCCTTTTTTGCGTGTAATCCCCCATTTTGATTTAAAGTGGCAAGGAAAAGAAGGAAAGAGAAAGAAAGGCACGTAGAGCGCGGCGCGAGGCCAAGGTTCTCTATCAGCTTTTCGGCGGGCAAGTTGTATTTCGAACCCCCGAGCCCAAGCTGTCTGACCCGGCGATGCCCCGTTCCATTCCGTCCCCAGTTTATCTTTTCTCCAGCCAGATCATTTGGGGGTTGTTTGCGTTGAATTTTCTGCCCAGCAAGAAATAATAGGATTGGCAAGCCAACCGATTTTTTTTTTTTTTTTTTGGAGTCCGCTTGTTCGTGCCTACCCACCCCTTTTTTCTGCTCCCGGTTCCTAGAGCAAGGGAATCCCTTCCTTAGGTTCGTTCCTTTGCTGAGAGCCTAGAGGGAAGTGCAGTCCGGCCCTTTCCGGACTGTGGGATCCAAGACCGACAGTCGGCTAAGCCACGGATTTACGGGAGAGTGGTACAGACTCCGGCCGCTCCCAAGCCAGCGGGAACCCTGCCCACCCTTGCCCTGAGTTCGCGCCCCGGAGAAGGGTGCAGGACCCTGGAAGCGGGTGGACCTCTGGGAGGCCGTGGCAGCCTGGGCTTTAGCCGGCCTGGCTTGGCCGGCTTTTGACTCAGTATGTGTCTTGTAAAACTGTGACAGGTTATTAGCAAGGGAAGGGGCATGCAGGGTCACGAAGGTGCCGAACGCTCGGGGCCAAGAACGCTGCGGCTGGATGATCCCTCGTCCGGGCGCAGAGCGCTGGCCTGAGCGCAGCCCGCAGTCGTTAGGCATCTACGTGGAAGTGGGGTTTGGCCTTGTTCTCCCTGCACCCTGTAGCCGCCAGAGACGAGTTATAGGCCAGAGAGGCGACGGGAAGTGTTTCAGCACCCGGGGCGCCGGGGGAGAGGGTATGCTCTCCGCGCCGTGAGCGGGGCAGTCTGTCTATTCTCCCACGCCCCGTTCCCGCTCAGTCCTCAAGCTGCCGCCCCTGGGAGACAGACTATGGGGCTTTGCACTTAGATCAAACGACGGGTGTGAACTGATGTTGCTGTCCTCGAAAATATCTAGACGAGGGAATCTGTACGGAGGCCGTAATACTCAAGTGCGTGCTCGGTCGGACCCCTGATTCCAAAGCTGTTGGAGACAGAGTTCATGGCCACCAAACGGATAGTGTTTCATTAAAATAGTCTGCGCAAGAATAACCGGGGTGCAAGAGGCCACATCTCTGCTTGGGGCTTTGGGCAAACCCCTCCTTGCCCCAGGTCGGTCGAGTGGGGGGAAACCCCTGCCTTTTTTTTTTTTTTTTTGTAGGTGAGTGATGTGCATTGTGGCAGCAGCCGAGCAAAGGGGGGAAATTAATTGCAGCCAATTAATAATTAATCCCCTTTAAACAGCTTTATTATCTCTCTCGAACGACAGGGATTTGTCTGATAACCCCCCGAAGACCAAATGTCAAGTTTAACCAAATAGTTATTGCTTTATCAACCCGAGTCTGCAAATAAATTAATCAAAAGCAAATCTGTCCTTTGTGCAGCTCATTTGCTGGTAATGGATGGATATGAAGATTTGCCGATATTATTGTCTGTCATTCAATCTAACAAAGTGAACATTTATTGCATATATATTAAAAATTATCCCGGAATCGAGTGGCGCCGGGTTCCATTTATTGGAGTCTTCCCAGGGGTGAAGTCCCCTCGGATGGGGGCTCGTGGGGAAGAGAAAAGTGCAGGAGCGCGCGTCCCAAATCTCTTTAAGCCTCTGCCCCCGTCTCTGCCCCCTCCCCGCGCCGTCCCGCCCCTCAGCCTTTGCCCTCGGCCGCGGGACTCGCGGGCCGCCGCCTGCCGCGCGGCCAAGGCCAGCCGAGCCGCTGTCAAAACAGAGGCCCGGAGCCCCGACCACTCGCAAGGGGATCGGCCCGAGGAAATTTGGGGTGTGAGTGGAGAGAGAGAAACGGGAGGGGGGACAGCTTCTCTTTGTCTTCTCTCTGGTTACATCATTTTCTAATTAGGCATAAAATTGTCTTCATACACTGGGATGGCGGCCTTCATAAACATCACCATTATGGTTCATAAGGACGCCATTGTGGGGAGGCCTTCCCAAAATAGAAAGAGCTGGGGAGGGAGAGGCCTGGAGTCCGCGAGGCCCGGCTTTGTCCTCCCCTGGGAGAAGATGGATGGCCAATGTCATGCAGATGATGACTTGGGACTATTAAACTGTCAGAGGGGGAAGAATCTTTACCAGCCCCCAGCAATGAGGGAAGATTTGGGGCAGGATCCGGAGGGCCTAGGATAGGAAGGGAGGGCCGGGCGGCTGGCTTAGCCGGGCAGGTTGGAGGACGAAGCAGGTTCGTGGCTGGCGGAAGCAGCGGAGTGCGGGGTGGTAGGGGGCCGAAGCTTGGGTCTCCTCCCAGGCACTCTGGCTACGGCTGCGCTCTGTGCTCAGGGGACACCCGATCTCGAGCTGCCCCCTCACCCCAACCCCATCGCCAAGGCTGCGGGACAAGTGAGGCCAGAGAAAGGAGAGGGGCAGCGAGCCCCGAGCAGTTCAGGGTAGTGCCAGGCGGGGAGACAATTCTTCCCATTATTCGAAGCGGAGGGAGACCCAAGCCCGGCCTCCCACCCGGTCGGGGGGCATGTCGCTAACTGGATGGAGATGGATGGAGGCGCCCAGAGCCCCCGGCATCGTGTCAGACCCGGGGCAATTACTGTCCCGCCAGGACGGACACACTGCCCGCCACCCTGACCCCGGCGCGCGGGCCTACTGGCTGCCTGCACCGCCTGGGCGATTCGCTCTCTCGCCTTTACCATAACCCGACTTGACATAAATAACTCCCGTGCGCTTGTCTACATCTGCTTGACCTCCTGAACCTGAGGAAAATCTTTGCTGCATTTAGCCAAATTACATTTTTCTTTAGAATAAAAAAAAAACCTTTAAAACGGTAAATTCTAGCCTCTTGTCTTGTCCACCGCTAGTTCGGGTTCTGGCGTATCTTGGTATTCACACTGTTGTCAGACAAACCAATTCGCTTTTGAGAAGACAGGTTCCCCCCTGATTATGCCTCGGACATCGGTTGCTGTGTTCCAGGCATGCGGAGCTTTCCAAGGCAACCTGAAGGCACCTTGAGTTACGCCTTCAGTGGTCCCGCCTCCCAAATCCCCTCCCTTGAGTGAGGGAGAGGGAGGCGTGGGTGCCGACCACCGGCTTGGTCCTGGGCTGTCTGGGGTCGCATTGGGGCCAGGCCAGCCGGCCAGAGCAGCCTGGCGCCCAGCGTGTGCTCCCGTTGACCTGATCTAGCAGGGGTGCGGGGGGCAGCCCCGGAAGTGCCCGTGCTGGCGTCACGCGCCGCGGTCACCAGGCGCCAAGCCTGGAGAGGGCGGATAGTGGGGAGGGGAGGGGAATGAGTCTGAAGATTCCAGGGAATCGCCTGGCCAGGCTTGTGTCCAGCGAGGATCCCCAGCTGGAGCTGGCCTGAGGATGCCAGAGCCAGCCTTGTTCCCAGAGGCTTCCTGTGGGTGGGTTGGGTGAGGCGGGGGACGGGTGCTACTGACTTCCTGTCAGTCATCTCGGGCCTACTTAGGCCCAGCTGGCCAGGAGTCAGAGGATCAGGACAGCATCTCAGAACTTTCAAGACGGAAGAGCTCTTAGAGGTCTGGTGGTCAGAGTGACCTCCCAGTGTGAAGGTGTAGCAAGGTCTCATCTACCCCCCATCTAGGTGTGGCCTCCTGACCTTCTCTGATTTCCCCACCAGCCCAGGAATTTGTGATGAGCCAAGACTGGGCTCTCCTAGCTCTAGAGCGGTGGGAAGTTGCAATTACATGAACAAGGCCTTGACTTAACAGCTGTTATGAAAACAAAACAAAGCAGAACACACAAACAGTAATCTCCAGATTCTGAAGGGCAGTTTTCCTCATAATATGTTTGCTTTCCATTAAAAAAGGATCACTTAGGGCTTCCCTGGTGGCGCAGTGGTTAAGAGTCCGCCTGCTGGTGCAGGGCACGCGGGTTCGCGCCCCGGTCTGGGAAGATCCCACGTGCCGCGGAGCGGCTGGGCCCGTGAGCCATGGCCGCTGGGCCTGCGCGTCCGGAGCCTGTGCTCCATAACGGGAGAGGCCACAACAGTGAGAGGCCCGCGTACTGCAAAAAAAAAAAAAAAAAAAAAAAAGAGGATCACTTAAATGTCCTAATTTCTGGAGTATGGTTTTCATACCATCACTGTCAATGTCATTGGAGGTAAGTCCAAGCTGGTGTCTCTTTGATTACTGTTCCTAGTCCCATCCATTCACTTACTAGTCATTAGCCATTCTTTAATAAATCCTACAAAAGCTTTGTGAGGGGATAGTTCCACACGAGACACAAGAGAAACAGAAAACACTGCATTCAAGGAACTTGCAGTTTCCTTGGAAGAAATATTAAGTGTAGTGGATACTGAAGGGTTTCTGATGTAACCTGGTTATGGAATCTCAGGATTCAGGTTAGCCTAAATTTGCGACTTCTTGACTCTGGGACTTGGGTCGGGTACTGAAAGCCTCTGAGCTTCAATTTTCTCATGTTTGGAATGAACCTGCTTGGACACATGCTCTAGGAGTCCCCCTAAATTCTCTGGGTGCTCTAAAACACGTAAGTAATAGCCACAGTCCAGACAGGAATGAGCATCAAAGTGACTGCACAGGCTTGAGGAAGACCTCAGGTTCTCACTGTGCCTCTGAATTTTGCATTCAGTAGTGGAGGCCAAAGTACAAGGAAGGTGTGGGATACACACTAGATTAGGAATCTTGACTGTGAAAAAGGAGTTGGCTTACTTAATCTTTCTGTGTCCTCACCAAACAGTGGGAATAATAATTTCTACCCTACTCACTCCACAAAGTAGTTGTAAGGATCAACTCTGGTTAGGTATGTAAATGTGTTTTGAAAACTAACAAGCATCACGGGAATGAAAGAATCGGACCAGGGAGCCGTGGATCCCTCTGTAGAAGGCACCCCCCGATGATAACTGCTGGAAGGTGGGCTCCATCTCTACAGGAATGGGAGGATGCTGAGTCTTAGGCAGCAGCTGTCCACGACTGGAATGGCTTACCTCTTGCTGTGTTGCTGTCAGGATAGGACTGTCCATCCTTGATTTTCATTGTCTACCTGTGGATACTAAAGAGAAGGGCTTTTCACACATAGGCAAAGTCCTAGAGATCTAGTGCGTACGGCTGAGGTACTTGCTTCAGGAAGCTTCACTGAATTTTCAAGGCTCTGCTGCTGGAAGTTTCCGTAAAAATAAGATTTATTACTGATTGGAAAAAAGTGTGCAAAGTGAAACATTCTTTTGAAGCTTTGCGACTGCCCCTCCCTTCTGAAGAAATATGTGCTTTCATTCTTAGCAGGAAAAATGAGACAAAACCCAAACCATTCTTTTCATAATATGCTCCTTGCTAAGAACTTGGCTAGCTCACTAAGGGAGGTAGGTGAATTTTTAAAGAAACTTCATCTCCTTGCTGAAATGAGAGGAGGACAGTCACAATGGGTTCCGAGAGAAAGAACTTTGACTTTAGAGACAGTGTGTGCTTCTGAGATAGAAACTAGGGAAGGAGGAGAAGTGGGGTGGGCATGAAACTTTAAGAAGGAGCAGGTCTCCTGATGGTCAGTTGATAAGGCAGCTAGTTAGCAACGTATTCATCCCTGGTGGCATGTGGAGATCTTCCAGCAGGTTCTCAATTAAGGGAGCTGCCTTTCCTTTCATTCTCTTCACTTTTGTGTTAAATGTTAACAACCTGATGCTATCTATTATGGTGCCATTATCCCAGAATGTTGACCGAACTGGTTCTTTTATCTCTATTATGGGGCTGCCTCACTTGCAGATTTATGCATTTTTGATATTAAATTCTTTATCTCATTAAGCCTAAGCTCTTGTTGACTTTTATTGACCCCCTGCCCTGGTCCCCGATACTTTTCCATATTTAATATTGAAACATTTTTCTCAATGCCCCTCTTGGCTTTGTTGCCATCCGTTTGACGGCTGTCCCTAATGGCCTGTGCTGTTTGCTCTGTTCTTGAACTTGGTGGGGTCACACAGTCTTCAACAGTGATGTCCTCTGAATGTCCACCCTTGCTGTCCAGCTAAGTTGCCCTGTGTCACAAGCTCTGCCTTTTTCTCCGCCCCTAACTACCAACTGCTCCTAATCACTTAAATAAACACCTTCCCTCCTGGTACCCCAGGCCCCCTGAGCCTTTTGGGTTTTGTTTAGCTGAGCCGCTAATGCTCAGCCTGGCCCACCGGCGGCTTGGCCTCCCTGACCTGATACATCGCAGCTCTTCTCCTTGGAGCGCCTGCCTTGTCCAGCGCCCCCTGGGCCAAAGGCCACGGTCCGGGCAGGGTTGACCAGCTGCTTGAGGTGGCCACAAAAGAGACCAAAAGCCAACTTCAGCTAGGAGCAGGCAAATGAATGTATTCATTTATCTTTCTTTCCCCCAAAACCTACCCACAAACTCAATCTACTGCCCAGCTTGAAACAAGACAAAGAGAAATATTGGAAAGGGGGCGGGTGTGGCGGGCGAGGCCCTCTCGCCCCAGAAATCTTAGCTCCCTTCTTGGAGCCGTCTGTTCAGTTTCACAACACTTACACGACCAATTTCCAGAATTGAAGTTGCCTGGTGTTTTGATTCTTCCTTTGCCTGTGCATTTGTGCCCTGAAGGTCCCTTCCAAATGGATACTAATTGTGAGGGCTGCACACTGCTGGCTGCTCCAATGCCCCAGGGCCCCGAGGACCTGCTTCTCAAAGCCTTAATTGACAAGGACCTGTCTGTATTTAGGAGCAGCTGGTCCACAGCATTGGCACATCAGTGCAATCTTAACGCAGCATCCCTAGCCCGGAGGAGGATGAGGGTAAATGTGGTTAAAATGAAGGAAGATTTATAGCCGGCCCCCTTGGGTAATACGACAGAAGACAGCTCCCAAGATTTTCCCCTACGAGGGGGTTCATTCATCAGCTCCCCGGCCTGGTAGCCGGGTAGAAGGCGCGCTCCAGCTATTATTACTAATGGGGGAGGGGAGGAGGGCCACTTCGAACAATTAGGCAGGTGACAATATTCCACTACAATGTGTCGCCCCCCGAACCGGACCGACTGCCGCGGCTGTCTCCCGCCTCCGCGGGCCTCGGCGCCGGTGCCTCCGCCTGGCTCCGGCTCTGGGTTAATAGTGGCGCCGCCGGCGGGCTGGGGAGAGAGCGGGGAGGACACTCCGGCTGCAGTGCCCGGGAACACGGAGGGCTTCTGCGGCCGCTGGGACTCCTCGTAAGGGTGTCTTAAAGCCCCAAACGGCCCTTGGCAAGGGCGATTGCGTACGCTAGTTTCTCCTTCCTGCGCCGGGGCCGGCGCGCCGGGCTTCCCGGCTTCCCAGCTCCTGTTCCACGCTGCCCTTCTGAGAGCCTTTCTGAATCCCGCTCGCTCGGTAGATACAGCCATTCAGAGGGTCACAAAGAAGGTTTATTGGTTCATGAGGAACCCGGTTTTGTTGCGATGTGTGGGAAATACTTTGATGTGCGCCCAGTTCGCACGTGTGAACAGGCATAATGGGTTTGGGGATCTTCATTGAAATTTGAAGTTTTAAAGCAGAAATTCCCTAACTTTTGCCTGTTTTTCTCAACTTTTTCTTTTTCTTTTTTTATTCCTTCAGGAACAATGCCAACATTGAAGCCCTCGGTGGGAGTCTGCACAGTTGGAGATCTTTGGTGCCATTTTAGACATCTTGGATTTCATCAATCAAACTGACTGCAATTTTCCATAAAAACCCTGAATTTGGGTCAGAAAGTGGGCAAAGTAGATAAAGATCGTTCGAGCTGTCTTATGAGATGATAAATAGATATCCTTTCAGGCCAACAATGCCAAAGTGCAGTTTTGTGATTCCCTTCCAAGGGTTCTGAATGCAGTGAGTCGAAAGGATTTATACATGTTTTCCCATGGTTTAGGTGTCTTTACGTACTTGTCTCTAGTAGCCTGACCTTTTTCCCTACTGAGTTGCTAAGTGTGTTGGTTTGGGTTTTTGTTTTTGTTTTTCTTGGGGGGTGTGTGTGTGTGTTTTCACCAAAACACAAAAGAAGGTTTTTTTTTTCTTCCATTGCTCAAATCAATAGAATATGGGTTTGATCTAGATAATTCTCTGCCAATAGACAGGCTGCAGGAGCGCATGAGCTGGTGTGGAAATTCCATTTGCTCAGTGGTTGCTCACGAGGCACTTGAGATACCATTTTCGACACCATGCTGGGTGTAAACCCATTTTCCTAACAACAACGACACCCACTGGCACTGTGTCCTTCCTATTCTTGAACTTGACGAATGGCCTTTTATATAAGGTGAATAAAAGGAAACACTAAAAGAAACCCCAAAAGGGTATTTAATCCACTACCTCCGGAGATCTTTCAACGTGTTAGCTGAAATAACTTCTAAGTGAAGAAGAATATTTTACATTTTGCCTCTTCATTATGAAGAAAATTATCTGTTTATTCAGCATGCATTACACACCACGGCCTAATCACTGATCATTGTGGTTTAAATCCCCTTCCTTTTAAATCTTCTTGACCCTTCTCCTCAAAATGTTTTCATTTTGAGAATCCCTTCACTCAGTGTTTTTAGTTAACCAGCTATCTTAAAAGATTCTTGAAGAATAGTACTGGTTCTTCATTGAGAAACCATGCTTGACATTCTTATTTATTTATGAATTAATTATCTGGCATGAACTCATAGATCTTGTGCGGGTGGACACAATTATGCAGCAAATATATTTATAGTTCTTGTTGTAAGATTCCCCCCCTATACTCATACGAACATCATCTCCTTTTTGTGCTTTGCTTTTCCATACTCCCTAACTAAATATCAAATGTATGTTACAAAGCATCTATAGAAGAGACTGTGGTACAGTGGGAGTTAATTACTGTTATTAACTTACTGGCTTTATTAGTTTTGAATGAAGCACACAGTTGTGGCTACAGTTATTTAAGCACTCTTTATTAGCTAAAATAATTTGCAGTTTTTGGACATACTCTCACTGTAAAATTTAAAATGGCAATTGGAGATTCAGAAAAAAATTCCCACCTCTCATTTGTCTTTAATAACTCCTGCTGTCAAGTACTAAACATTTTAACTTAATGTATAGCTACCTGATGACCCTTTATATCACTTTTTCAATGTCATTTTATTACCACTTTTACATTTTGTAAGGTAGAAAACATATCTACTAAATCTAATATCAAGTGATATTTTAAATTTAAAAGTATATTCTGGAATTCAGAAAGACCACTGCACATAGTAAATTCATGAAGGGAAAATAATTATTTATCTTGTTTAATATTTTCCCTAATGCCCTGTCATTCTCTTTTGCTCTTAATATTTATTTTAGATATATCCATGGTATCTATGAAATCTATTTAGTAAGAAGGGACAAGGGGAGAAGTATAGTAGAAAAACTAAAAGTTGAAATCTTGTTAGTTACTTCCAATCGGGATATCACAAAAGCATATCTGAAATTATTATCTAAATAAATGGAATGGTAGAATTTTACTATTGAAGTCTGTTTTACACATCTTCTTTCAGGAATCCACTTACCATGCCAAACAGTCACTGGTACAACTTTTACTTTGGAATTTTGTCAGTTTTATTCTGTACATATACATACAGTGAAAGCATTTGATCATTGTCATTCTGGATGAGAACAGAGGCCTTATTGATGAACAGAAAAATGTCAAGCAGTTCTATGCGGTGCACTATGTTCTATAAAGTATAGTGCAAAGGACAAATGGTGAAGCAAAAACTTAAACCTTCAGATTTGAAGGTTCATTCTGGAAACATACGTTTGAGTTTATGACCAGGCAGGAAGTAATTTGGGCTTTCTCAGGTACTGGTTTTCCAAAGACCAGAACTGTAAACCAGAGAGGGAATGTCTGGAGCAATTTAACTTCCCATTTTTTAGACGAGAAAACTGAGGCTGTGTAGATAAGATGGTGGTCACAAAGTTCACTCATGGTAGGACAAGAGCAACTGAGCTTTCTCCCCACCTCCTCTCTCTGGTCCCTTACTAAATCAGGGACACATTTCTCCAGCATTCTTTTTTTTTAAAAAAAACATCTTTATTGGAGTATAATTGCTTTACACTGTTGTGTTAGTTTCTGCTGTATAACAAAGTGAATCAGCTATACGTATACATATATCCCCATATCCCCTCCCTCTTGCGTCTCCCTCCCACCCTCCCTATCCCACTCCTCTAGGTGGTCACAAAGCACCGAGCTGATCTCCCTGTGCTATGCAGCTGCTTCCCACTAGCTATCTATTTTACATTTGGTAGTGTATATATGTCCATGCCACTCCCTCATTTCATCCCAGCTTACCCTTCCCCTCTCCGTGCCCTCCAGTCCATTCTCTATGTCTGGGTCTTTATGTTTGTCCTGCCCCTAGGTTCTTCAGAACCATTTTCTTTTTTTTTAGATTCCATATATATGTGTTAGCATACCGTATTTGTTTTTCTCTTTCTGACTTACCTCACTCTGTATGACAGACACTCTGTAGGTCCATCCACCTTACTACAAATAACTCAATTTCATTTCTTTTTATGGCTGAGTAATATTCCATTGTATCTATGTGCCACATCTTCTTTATCCATTCATCTGTCGATGGACACTTAGGTTGCTTCCCTGTCCTAACTATTGTAAATAGTGCTGCAATGAACATTGTGGTACATGACTCTTTTTGAATTATGGTTTTCTCAGGGTATATGCCCAGTAGTGGGATTGCTGGGTCATATGGCAGTTTTATTTTTAGTTTTTTAAGGAACCTCCATACTGTTCTGCATAGTGGCTGTATCAATTTACATTCCCACCAACAGTGCAAGAGGGTTCTCTTTTCTCCACACCCTCTCCAGCCTTTATTGTTTGTAGATTTTTTGATGATGGTCATTCTGACTGGTGTGAGGTGATACCTCATTGTAGTTTTGATTTGCATTTCTCTAATGATTAGTGATGTTGAGCATCCTTTCATGTGTTTGTTGGCAATCTGTATATCTTCTTTGCTCTCCAGCATTCTTTTCCATGTCCATAAAAAAGAAAGAAAAAAGAATCCCCAAAGACATCTACATCCAGTTCAAGATCCTCCTCTCACTGGCAGTTTACCTTTAATAAGCTAATGTCTGCACAGGCCAAAGGAAGCACAAGGGCAGCTAAATCAATGCCAACAGCCCACCTGGGGAGCTGGGCTTCAGGAGTTCTCCTTTCATGGAAGATTTTTGTTCTTTAGAATTATCTGGGTAGTTCCCTCAATATTCCTATTTCTGTTTCCCTACTTGCAATAAAATGAAAGAAATGAAATTGCTTCAAATAGGAAAAAAAGAAAGAAAGAGAAAAAGGGCTGTGCCTTTTTTTGTACATACAAAGAGGAAAAATGCCCCCAGGTGAGTGGAAAAGAAGGTATTTGGACCCACAGTTGTCCAGTTTGCCTGTTGACAAATCCTGAATTTATTCTGTGATTCATTTCACCCTTCACTTCTCTGGATAACTACCACCACATCCTAAGCAATTATATAGAATTTACTTATTTTCCTAATATTATAATATTTTAAATCCATCATTTGACACAAATCCATAATTTGACAATTATCAATTATGCTTTTCAAAAATCTTTTAATGCTTATGTTAACATGCGCAATAAGCAGGGATAGCATTCTTCTTATTTTCAATAATGACATTCATTAACTTGCTATCATCCCCTCTTCTATGGGGATGATTATTTTAGTGGGTATTGTCAAATCTTACAATTTCTGAAAATGATGTGGTTTACTGAAACATTTTTAGGGGTTTAAAAGGCAATGCCAAGTAAATAATTTAAACCAAATCTACTTCCTCTCTCATTTAGTTGGGTAATTTGAACAGTAGGTGTCATGAATTCTCTGAATGATTTGACCTTCTGATCTTAGTCTACCGTGTACATGACTTAAAAAATTGTTAAAAATAACACTTTATTGTTTCTTTACAAGTATGTGAGACAGTTTTACTTTAGAACATTTTCAAGTTTTAATAAGGATTTAATAACATCTGGATTTAATAGAGGAGGCTAACATATGGGAAGGTTTTTACAGAGCCATTCACATTAAATCCCCAAAATGGTTTCAATCAGCAGGTATCCTGATGTTTATTTAATGAAGAAATGTATGAGCAGCTGCTGCCTCCCAGTTTTAGATGTAGTTATCTTTCATTGTGCTGCAACAAATCAGGAAGAAGAACAGACTTTAGCTATAATTTGGGATCATTCTATTAGATATGCAGGCCTACAACAGTAGATTCATAAACAAGAGCAAGGAGGAAAAAAAATCAAATATAACAACTCTGGGGATGGGATCTATGGGTCGTGTTTTCAGATCTATTGCTTAGTTTCTAGGTCATAAGAAATATTCAAGTTTAGATTAAGCCCTAAAAGGCCTTGTGTAGATAAATAAAAATCTAATCTGACACTGATTCTTGACTGACCTTGCGGTATTATTGCAGATGGACATATGGGGCTAATTTTTGTTGTCCAGTGCATGGTGGGCATTGACAATAGCATAGTATCCCTCTAACTATGCCAAGGAAAAACAGTGGACAACTGAGACTATGATATGGTCCGGCGGGTTTATGGGGCAACAGCTCCCAGGACAGACAGTCTTACAGCGGGTATATATCGAGCTGTGAATGCGTTGTTCATTTTACCGCTATTTAAAGCAAGAGATTTGGGGCTGGTAAATACATTTATTTCTTTGGTACATGTCTGCCTTTTGAACAAATATGAGCTGTGGGGACAGATACTGATTGCTGTCAGTACCAATGCATATGCTTATGCTGGACCTCTTAAAAATGAATAAAGATAGTATTTGGCAGACCTAACAGTAAACTCCTTACTTTAGAGAGCAATTATGGGAACATTTTCATAACTTCAGCCTTGGGGATAGGGTTAACTACAGCCTTACAACTTTTACCTAATATTTTTTGTGAACAGTTCCCAAGTTTGGCAGAAGGGTACCCTTCTTTTAAGAAGGGTAGCTTGAGTCTGCTATAACGGGGCCTACTGTAATGGGTTAAGTTGGAATTGTATTTTTAAATTATCCATCCAGGGTCGTTACAAGTGATAAATTTATTTGGGAAGTTCTCTGGCAAGGCAGGGTTTTTTCCTTCATCTTTTCTCCCCCGCCCCTTTTCCCCACCAGTTTCACCACAATACATATTCATTAATTTTTAATATGTTTATTGGTGACTAAGGTGAAGTATTTGTCTGATTTAGACTTTCAGAGGCCCTAAGTATTTCATGCAAATTCCTACAGTGAGTCTGAAACGAAGAAGACAAAAGGGAGGTAACTTGAGCTATTATCTGACAGCAATGAGCTCTAATGACTGGGTGTAGGCGAGGACCAGAAATTTGGATTAATTTGTAATTGACCTGTATTGCCTGTTACAGATCTGGCAACTGGGTTTGCCCGTGAACTGACTGCCGTGGCCGAACACACAGCCAACATCAGGAAAGTAGCTGTTAGCTCACTAAAAAAGCAAGGACTCCGAGACGGGAATCTGGGCCCTCCTACTTCCCAGCTGTGTGGCCTTGGGCAAACAACTTAACCTCTCAGACGCTCGTTTTCCTCACTGGGTTGTTAGGAGGACTGAATGATCAATACTTGCTAAATGCTTAGAACAAAATAGTTCTAACCACACTCGTCACAGTGAGGAGGCTTCCGCTCCATCTCCCTGTCTTCACTAAGAAACCCCTCACACCCAGAGTCTCCTCGCTTCCAGATCCCTGCAAAAGCAGCCTCCACTGGGTGTGAAGACTGTTCCGCCCGCCCCTGACTGCTCCCGGGATCCCCTCACATCTTAACACCTTGATCTGCCCTAGGCCTGGCTGGCCGCAGGTCCGCTGGGCCGGAGCTGGAGAGTGAGCCGGGATGAGGCCAGGGACCTCGCACCCAGGCGGATGGCAGAGACTCCGAGGGGCGCAGAAAGGCCTGGAAGCGGGCGGGAGCGGGCGGGGCGCACTCGAGGTGCATGCTAATGAGCAGCTCGGGCAGCGCCCGCCGCCGCCGGCGCGCTCGCAGCCCAGGAGCCGCGCCCCGGCTGGGGCACGCGGTGCCACTCAGGCCGGCGGGGGGCGCGCAGCTCGCAGCAGCCGCGCGCCCGGGCCTCTCAAAGCCCCTTTCAGCAGCTCTGCAGGCTCCTCACCAGAGGAGTCTGGAGCGACATAAAAGCGCATTATGAAAATTATAATATCAGCCACAGAGCATGTCCACGGAGGCAGCTCTGCACCTTTGAGGCATTGAGGCTCGTTCAGCTGGGCCGAGGGGGAAATATCCATTTGAATTCGGTCCCTGAATGGGGGCAGCGGCGGCGGCAACGGCAACAGTGCCTCCTTTATCCATCCGGCCACCTCTCCTGCTTGCTCATTCCCGGGCTGTTGCACCTTGTCTCCTTATGGGCAAGGGTGTGGAGCGGCAGGGGCACTGGGAGGACAAGGGAGCAGAAGTGGGGGGCCCCAATTCACAGCCGCGCTAGGACAAGGAGCGTTGTCACTCGGGTCCCCAGGAGAATGATAAATGAGGCTTTCTGGGGCCCAAGGAAATTGTTCTGCTGGGGATTGGAGGAGCGGGGGTCAAGGGCTGGGTGCATTTACCGGAGGCTGGAAGGGAGTGGATTCGGGGGTCATGCCCTATTTCCTTGTCTTTGTGCCAAGCCGGAGCAGCCATTTTTAGGGCAGTCTTCCCATCAGAGCTCGGATTCCGGTAACTGGAATTACGGGGTGGGCAAGGGTGAACACCTCTAGGCTCGGGGACCCAGGTGCAGCCCTCTGGTCTCTGTGTGAGGACCGCACACATCTTGGACTCCAGTGGGGGAGCGGACACCTGCAAGCTCGTCAGAGACGGAGCTGAGGTCAGAGTGGACCCCGCACGAGGGTCTCCTCCCAGCCTGCAGGGTGCGCTATTTCGGCTGTCTGACTCCCAGTCAGGCCTTATCACGCCAGCCTTCCCCTCGATCCCCTCGGACTCCTTCGGTTCCTGGGGCGGAATTCGCACGCTGGGGCCCCGAGGCGGGTGTGATCTATTATAGCAGCTGAGTTGCCTCACCATTCAGCGCCCTGTCCATTGTCTTGTTAATCACCTTTCATTATGGACTGCTCAGGACCATCATAAAGCTTTTAATATTAATAAGGCCCAGCGCACCAGCCCCCGCACCGCGGTGCTGAGCGACCCGGCAGACAGCGCAGGTGTCGCGCTGCAACCTGTTCAGCCAGCCAGGGCGGGAGTGGCCCGGGGTTAGCGCGCCGAGCTGGGGGAGGCAGGTGGCGCCGGGTTCCAAAAGAAGACGGGGAAGGAAAACAAAACAAAACAAAACCCCACGTCCAAAAAAAAAAAAGGGAGATTTGCTTGGCTTCAAAGTGTGCGCCCGAAGAGTTTAACTCTAGGGTAGAGGGGAGGTGAGAGCTGGGGTTGGATAAAGAAAGGGTCCGCTTGGGTAGGGATGTGACATTTCCTGTGGTGAAGCCTGCATTGGCTGCTAATAGAGATCTAATTGATGGGTGAAGTCCCATTTCCGCGCGCGCTCCTTTATTGCTCCATCCAGTCTGTTGCAAAATATAACCTTAATTTGATTTAGCAATTCCTCCAGGATTCGGTGCGAGCTTCCAGCCCAGGAAAAAAAAAATCGTTATTAAAAAAGTTAAAGTACAGACTTGGATTCGGTGCGTTGCCTTTTAAAAATCTTGCCCCAGCTCCTGACATTTAGCACTTTCTCTTTTTGTAATCGCCCGGTCTTTTATGATTATTAATACCCGCAGTGCTCCGGGATCCGCGCAGTGCGCGGTTATTGGGGATGCAAATTGGCGCGGAGGCGCAGAAGCCAGTGGGTGCGTGGGCTGCGGCCTGGAGCTACAGGCCCGTTGGGATTCGCTTCGCCCGGATGGTTTAGAGTTTCCGTAATCCCATCCCTAGCCCAGGATTCCCGCAGAGGCCGCCCAGGGACAGCGAGTCTTGCAGCAGGAGCTGCCTGGTGCCAGGTGGTGGCGCGCAGGTGGGAGGGGCCCGGGTGTTTTCACTCTCCCACCCTAGCTTCCCAACGAGGTTTAAAAGTAATAGCACAGGGCGTAAAGGTGCCTGGTCCATAACATAGTTGTTTGCGTGCATGAGGTGGTCCAGAGGCTATGACTCTGGGTGCTGTACGGAGATGAAACTTAGCTCTTGTTTGTGATACAAATTGGATGTGAAGAGGCCATTCTAAGGTTATGGCTTCCTTCCTCACTTCTTCCCTGCCTCAGTCCCCAGCCCCCAACCCACCCCTACTTCTGTCTCCTAAAAGTCAAATGTATATCCTCCTCAACTCCTAGTCGGTTCCAAGAGACTGCAGAGCAATAACATGTCTATCTTTTTTGTTTACTTCTTCCTTCTCTTCTTTCTCCCAGTAGGCTGGGGAAGCCCCTTAGGGAAATCCATTTGTATCTAGACATCCGAAGTCATATTGAAGACATTGTTACAAAAAATACCCACAAACAATAGCGCCTTCCTGAATTGCTCTTTACCATGTCAACAAAGTTGTGTAAGAGAAATGATGGGGTTTAAACCCACCCGTTACCAGCCATATGATCTTGGTTTAATTCAGTATCTTAGCCTTGGCTTTTTCACTTTTAAAATGACATCGAAAATAAAATAAAACACTTCCAGAGGTTGTTTTGAAGTAATGTGTGAGAAAACCCCTTGTAACGTGTTTATAAAAATAAAATAATTATCATAAAAACCTAAAAATAGAAATCTGAGTCATTAGTAGAATAGAACTTCAGAAAATTGTAGAAGCCTCCTTTCCCCAAATTTAGAACTGGGTTTTGTAGAGGTTACAGCAGATGGTGCTTCATGATTCACTTTGCCTCAGAAGGCCCTAAATTTAGTGCCAGGCTTCTCTCTGGAACTTGGAGCCCCCAGAATATTTTTTTTTATAACCAGCATTTGCATCTGTCAGTCTTAAAACACTTCACTGTGTTGGAGACCAGCCGTGGTCTCCAGTTGCACCAGCAAATATTAAATGAGTTCTTTAAAAACTGATCATCGAATTTCCCAAGTCCAACTCCAAGAAATCTCCTGGAACAGCAAGAAGATGAGGCCTGAGCATCTGGTGGTCACATAAGTCATTCTGTGCACCCTCTCCCCCCCACCCCGCGATCTTCATCCCTGAGATGTGGAGCATTGGGAAGAGTGCTCAGGCATTCCCTGGCTGCACCGCCTCTCTGCAGCGCCCTTGATGGGTTTAATGAGGCAGAACAGCGTGAAGGGGATGTGAACTGGTCCAAATGATTGATGAAGCCAGGGGCAAAGCCCAGGCGTTTCCAGATAAAGCCCCATACAGCCCGTGATAAAGGCAGGATAGTGGCAGGGCTGGACTCCTTCAAAAGCGGTGGCCCAAATGCATTGAGAGGAAACAGGGAGGGAAGGTGCTCTGTTGTTACCTAATCAGTTCAGGCACTAAGCCACCAGCCACAGAGAGCAGAGGAGGGCTGCAGAGGAAGTGGGGAGGGTGAAAGGAGCTGATCTCTGTGCTGGTGCTCTGTCTGTCTCTCTCTCTCTGTCTCTCTGTCACACGCGCACACACACACACACACACACACACACACACACACACACACACACACACAGCTGCCTCTCACTCTTTCTCCCTTCTGGCTTAGCCAAGACCAGATCAGCCTCAGCCTCCACAGATGTCCAGGTACTCAGCGTGGGACCTTCCCCCGGTCACAGAGAGAGGGAGCAAAGGTCCCAGAGGAGCAGAAGTAGCTTGGCAGGCCTTACTCAGTGTTAGGGCACCTCCTGTTTCCCTTCCTAGGTATTAGAAAGTAATGATTACAACAAAAGATTCTAGTCTGTGAAGTGGGGGGGGAGGTCCCAAACCCACTCAGGGATTTTAATGAAAATTTTTTTTCTATTTCTCTGTTAAAAGCAAAGAAATAAAACAAGATTCATTAGCTTAATGTAAAAAAAACCCTAATTTTTTCTATACATATTATTTTTGAAAAGTTGGTGTACTATAGTTCTTAAAACAAATAAATAAAGAAGATAAGAGTCATTTGCCCAGAAATAATTTTGGAATTAGAGTGCTCAGTGACTGGGAAAGCAGTCATGCCAAATGAACATAAATATAGCAGGTGACACCCTACAGTTAAGCTGCTTCTGCTTCCTAAGAAATCGAGTGAGAATAAGGCGAAATGTTACCTTTTTTTCCTCCTGGGCCTCAGGGCCTGGTGGATAAACACAGTCCCTTTTTTCCCCACAATCCAAAGTCAATTCATAAGTACTTACTTATAGGTATGGAAGGATTAAAGAACATTTCCGTCCATGGAAGGGAAGTTTTGGGTTTTAGTAGGGGTATATTTTTTTACACAGTCCATTATATATAACTTCCACCTGTAAGTTTTAGTCATTGACTAGAACTCGTCTTCAGTTTCTCTTTCATGGATGTAGAAGCTATATCTTATGTTCTATGTTTCAAAGGGCAGGTATGGTAATGTTGCTGGTACCCATGAAGATTTGAGAGCTCTGTAGATGAATGAGGTGGTAAGAACCCTCCCCCTCTGCAACTTCTGATTTTTTAAAAGGAACTTGCCTGGACATTAGCCTTCTATGTTTTCAAACAGCATTTGTATAATATAATGATTTATTCTGTCCATTTTTACTATTCATGCCTGTCAAGTGCAGGTCATTCTTCTTCTTTGGTCCCTGAGTTTTTAACTTAGAAGGCAAGCTCCTGGAGTATAGGTATCCTGTCTATTGAATGATTGTGTATTGTATTACAAGCAAGTAGAACTTAATAAATAAATCATATGAGCTTATCAGTTAAAAGAGAAAAGATGGAAAATTATCTTCTAGCGCCTTCAGATGCGGAAAGGTATGTCAAAAATACTCTTTATCTCTGATTGCAAAGCAATATATATTATTCTTTAGAAAAGAAAATTTTATGATCACAACGTTTCTTAACAACATCCCCTTGAAAACATTTCTCAATTTATTGCATTAAAGTGAATCCTGTTCTTTCTTTCTGGAGCTCCTAAATATTATATGTTTACAGAAATCTTTCAAGGAAGAAGATGAGACCAGGACCGAAAATTTAATCTTGAACACAACTAGGGGCTTGTTTGAGACTAGAGGGAAATCATAATCTTTTAATAACAACATTTAACTACAGTCCGTATCATCTACATAAAATCTTTCTGGCCACATCGTTTGCCAAACTGGGTTGTAGAACTGAGATAATTCTCTATATAATTTGGCTGAATGGACATTTGGTGAATGTAAAAACTTTTCCCTAAGAGTATATTTATAATGACTAGATATTGTAAAGTATGTATCTGCATGCACATTATTGAGAAAAAAAGAGATTTTGATCCCAAACTCTCTCATTTATTCAAGTAAATTGATTTTGTTGATTAAATAACTGCTTAGCTCTCAACTTCTTGTCTATGAACAAAATAAACTGCAAGGTTTTTGGAAAAGAAGGCTGCTTTGTGTCTCTGGGTCCCTAATATTAAGTAGAAGTATCTAGTATTGTTACTTTAAACATAGAGCAAATCCTTTTCCCCCAAAGTTGGCCTGAATTTCTGATTGAGGGTCCCAGGAAATTCTACAGCTGTAAAGGGAACCCTGCAGGCAGTGTGCTTACAGAAACTACTCAAGACGAAACACAGTTAACTTTTTATGCAATTATTTTCTAATATGTATTGGAGATAAATGCACCTGCAAGGTAGACTTTAATTAGCTGCTATATAGGAAAAGCCCTTGTTGTCTTCTTAATAGTTTTAAGTTCCTATTGTTTAACTGGATTTTAAGAAAAATTGTAAAGGAGGTTTGTGCAGATAAGTGAATCAGCACTTTTGTACCTTAAACGTTAAAGAGTGAAATGGTTTTATACTAAAAGATACAGGAAAAGATCCCAGCATTAACATAAGTAGATATGATTATTTGTATTTGGGGAATATTTTTGTAGTCGTAATAAAGATGTTAATTATGAGAAAAATTTCCTGAAAGTGAGTTTTTTAAAAAAAACCTCTACTAGATATTGTAAAATGTCTCTTTCTATTCCCTTTCCTCTCCCACTTTAATTCAAGTTTTGTTTTTTCATTAAAAAAGAAAATAGTTGATTATTACCTCCTCATTTACTTTCTTTTAAGGAAGGTCAAGGAAATGAGATTAAAATTGCATTTAAATTTTGCAGGGGCTGAATTTTTACTTAATTTTCTTTTCATGATAAATATTATTTTATTAGCTTGTCTGAGTATCATTACTAAGGCTATGCACATACTTGCATAGCTATTTCTTTACGCTTATAGTTTTCCAGAAACATTTTATTTGCTTAAAAGTGCAGGGTGAAAAACTTTGCTCTTCCTCTGAAAACTGGCTGATTGTGGAATAAAAATGATGAAACTTTTTATGTGCTTAGGCCTCACTGGATCTCTAGGGAAATCTGGAGAGAAATGACAAAATAACTAGCTATAGTGACTGAAAAATTGCATTTGTTCAAGTGTAGGATGGAATTTCATAAACATTGGAATTTACATAACTATTTATATGACTATAGAGTTTCATAAGCAGGAAGTATTGATGTTTGATACTTACATGGCTATAGTTTTAGTACATTTGTTTGATAGCGATGTGGGTGGATTTTGTTTGTGTATTTAAAGGAGGCTGAATGCATAGTCTTTTGATTTTTATTTCTTCTATCTTCTATGGTAAAAGCAAATCAAAACAAAGGAACTTCATGGCCTTAACTCAAGTCCAAATTCCTTGGACGTCTTGATAAAGCTTTAAGGTCACTAATTTAAACACACCAGGAAGATATAAAATTTTGGCTCTTAAAAGTCAAATATCTTTATCCATATTGTGAATAACAAGATATCTTCCCAGCTTTTATGATGTATTTTCAAATTAATTTATAAAAGACGTTGGTGATTAGTAATGTTTCACAAAGACCTTAGCTATGCAATTGTCTAAATATATCATTCATTCAAACTTGGAAGCTTAATGTTCACGAGATTCATCTTCCTTTGCACATAGAGAACATACCCCATATTTTCAAAGACCATCCATCTATTTATTGTTTTGAAAATAAATGTCACTCACAATCCAGCTTCCACACATTCTAGATACCCTTTTGTGAGACTCTTTTTATTATATAATTTCTCCACAGGTCATTATAAGAAATGCTATTTACCTCATTTTTTCCATAAAATATGTTTTCTCAGTAGGTCCTACTCTATCAACGAAAAATGTTTGTATATTCTCAGTCTTTCCTGTGATTTTCATTATATATTCGGGTTTAGGAATGGGTCTTTAAAATTTTTAAACAGTTTTTAAGGAAAAAAAAAAGCCCACTGGAAGTGAATAAAATGCACAACAAAGATTAGCTGGGAAGTGTTCAATGTGCCTTGTTTGCCTTGCTTTTTTCAGAAGCCACTCCTGTCAGTGGTCAGTTATAATAAAGGAAGAACAAAGTTCCTTGATGTATAACTGAAAAAAAAGCTGCCTGCAGTTCCTTTCAATTGCCCCGTTGCCCAGGCAGGCCGGCCTCCAGCCAGAAGCCAGCAGGCAAAATTTAACAGCCACGCTTCAAAATGTTAGTAGCAACTATCAATGCATCCATAACTCTTAGCCCTCTAGATATGGGGTCATCTTTCAATACTACCCCACTGTCATATACAACATTTGTCTTGTCCCACATTCAACTGATTGTGTCAAACTATGGAGGTACTATATAATACACATATACAATAGCACAATGAAAGCAATAATCTCCAACCCAGCTTCTTTATTTATTTGAGTGCTATTACAAAGTTTCCTGCAGTAAGGAGAAGCTGGGGAGGCCGTGACATGTTCCAGCCCCGCAGTGGATCTTAGAGGAGTGGAGGCTCTGGAGGGCTGAAGTACAGAATGCAGTTGCTCTGGCGTTATGCAAGAATCCAGCTTTTCCATTGCTTTGATAACCCGCTTTGTTTTCCTAAGTTCTGGTAGTCACGACTTAGGTAGAATCTGTTTTCTGTTTTTACTTAAAAAAGTATATTATGCTAATATTTATGGATGGCTAGCAAAATAATTGGTTATTTACTCACCTTGATGTTTAAGTACTACTGATTCTTCGACCAAAACGAATCCTATACGGAAAAGTACATCTTATTTTCTTGAACTGAATCGTATATACAAAATCATAGTGAGAGATTAAAGGTATACTCGCCTTAGAGTTTTTTCAAGTTGTTTTATCCACGTATCAAAGACTTCAAGAAAATAAAAGTTGGCTTTGGAGAATGATTGCATTTTTCTTTTGAATCTATACCTGCTATAAGGAGTGAAATGTCAACAAGTCAATGGAGAACATTTAATTATTTAGTCATTGGAAAGGTTGGCAAGGCATTTAGACAGAAGCCTGAATGACAGGGTAAAATAATATTGAGAAGTACTGCACTCAATTTAGAAATATTACCTCAAGCAGAGATTTATTAGGCTAAACAATAGTAATAATTTAAAAGCTGTGATACAAATACTCTTGTAATTAGGATTTGTATGAAACTAGTTAATTGTTTTTAGACAATTATTTAATTGTGTGATTATATTGCAATGTTTCTGAGCAATAGAGCTCACTTTCGCTCTGCAACATGATGAGAAAAATGACAAAGAAAGGAATGAGTTTCAAGAGAGCGGTGTTTTTTTTAGCAATCAGAAGAAATGCCTTGTTCAAGAATATACGTCAGGATAAGATTAATAGGAAAATGACCATCAAAAACCAAAGTGCATGGGGAGGGAGAACAGGATCCTAACCCAGGTGTAACAAATAATTTGTAGTTCTTATCCATCACAGAGCAGAGGAAGAGTCACTGAAAGCAGAGCCAGCCTCCTTCCGAGGATGTTCAAAAAGAAAAGGAATCTTGTAAATATCTTCCCAAAAGTCAATTCTTTTTCAACAGTCAAACAATGCTCTTGCTTACATAGCTGCAAAGTACGTGGGGTTTTCCGCCACACGGTAATATTTTTATAGCCCCGCAGTCACCATCTATTCCGTATACACAAACATCCGCGCACCCAGAAAATAATTGCGGATAATTCAATGTTCAGATTCGATAATGGATGCTCAAATAAATATGAGAATTCCAAGCAAATTTGTGCAAATGAAAAAAGATTTCCTCTGACATAATGGCATGGTGCAAGGCTGTGTGTAATGAGCTGTAATTTGTCTGGAAGAGCATTTTAAAGGGGTTGATCCATCCACTGGAAGGCCAGCAGCCGCTCCGAGTCTTGCAGCAGTGAGCTGGCCTGCCTCGTCTCAGAGGAAATTACACCACAAGCAGGCCAAATTTCTGACAACTTCCATAAATTATTTCAGATTTTCATATTTCAAATTTCATCTGCATTCATCATGTGAGTTTGACTGGGGAAAAATGTCTAGGAGGAGTTCTGCTAGCATTCAATGCAGCAGTCCCAGGAGCCTGCCCTGGGACTAGATAATTTAATTTCATTTTGATTAGATTATTCTTGCTGCAGTCTACTGCCAATCTGAAGTATTGTGCCTTCTCTTCTACTTAACCTTCCTGCCCCATGCCTGCTCCAGCCTGCATGCAGCTCTCTGTATTGCAGAATATATTTGAACAATCAAAGTTAGGAGTTATTATTTTGCTTTCCATTGTCCATCCTTATAAAAGCACACATCTTTCACTGGGCTCCCTCTTCCCAGAAATCAGATTACTTTTTTTTTTTTTGGTTTGTAATATTGTTTACCATTTTCAGTGGAAAGTGCCCTGTAATTTAGGTGGAAAATCTAAAATCATTACTAAATCTCAGGATGATGCAATAGACCAGAAATGAGGATCATCTTTAAAACAACTATAATCATCACTAGGTGATATACAAGAGACTGAAAACAGGTAAATAATGAATACACCCATCCATTAAAGTAAAAATCTATTGTAAACCAAAGTTATTTTTCAACCCTTTACCTAATGGTCAATGAAGAAAACCCTCTAATCGGTCTTCAAAAGCAGGACATTAGAGATTCGGAATACAAAATCTTGTAAACATGCAAAACCATAAACATGATTAACTTATGAAAAATATTGGCACAATAGCAAAATAATATGGGAAACAGACTCAGAAAGGTTTTAAAATATTCTCTTAAATTGAATTTGAATACATGAAATGATGATTAACAGTAAATATGGACTATGGTTACCTCAAAATGCATAATCACAATTTTTTCCTTATTTTAAGAAGATGACTGTGCTTATATGAGATTCAATAACCCAGGAACACCAAAAATGTTTGTCACTTACTAAGTTAGAGGCAAGATTATTAGAAACATAGATAAATAAACAAAGCTAATGTTGTTCTTTAAGTAATATCTATAACTTCCTCCTTATTGAGTTATTTCTTTAAACAATATAAGTTTTTTTGATGCTATGTGTCTGAACTGAGGACTTTCGGTTCTTTATTGTTCTCCATTTCGATGAAAAAAATTGAATTGGGGTCTGTTATATTGAATTTTGTTCAGTAAATATACTGAAATCATATTTTTGTTAGAAACTATCAATAAATCCAGTATAAGAAAAGTAATAAGATACAAATATGAACAGGACCTTTTGCAAAGGAAATATTACAAAGAGAGTGCTCCCAGAAAATATATTAGGGAATGTGTTTTTTTCCTTGTGCTAGGAGAAAATACAGAAAGAAGGACACGAAACTGTGTTTGTTTTTTTTTGTTTTTTTTTGCGGTACGCGGGTCTCTCACAGTTGTGGCATCTTCCGTTGCAGAGCACAGGCTCCGGACGCACAGGCTCAGCGGCCATGGCTCACAGGCCCAGCCGCTGCGCGGCATGTGGGATCTTCCCGGACCGGGGCATGAACCCGTGTCCCTGCATCAGCAGGCGGACTCTCAACCACTGCGCCACCAGGGAAGATCCTGAAACTGTGTTGTTTTTAATGCAGATTCCAT
The DNA here is from genome assembly GCF_949774975.1 of Lagenorhynchus albirostris. Lineage (NCBI taxonomy): Eukaryota > Metazoa > Chordata > Mammalia > Artiodactyla > Delphinidae > Lagenorhynchus > Lagenorhynchus albirostris. The sequence goes on from NC_083098.1 coordinate 82,603,718, forward strand.
GCTTGAAATGAAAACAATTCTAACTACTATTTCACATGGTTCAATAAAATAATTCTTCCAATGCTGAAGTTAAAAAAAATACATTAGAAACACACCTAAATCTTTTTTCTACATCAAAATAACTTACTAAAAAGACATCACACTTGATAAATAATTGACTTCCCAGATTATGAAAATTCTGAAACTTTTTTGCTGTCCATGTTCTAATAGAGGTTATATAACAGTCTCAATTCTTAAAATCAATTTCAATGGCGTATGTGGTTAAATCATCCATATTTAGAACCCCATTATATTCTATCAGTAATATCCTAGGAAAAAGGGGACAAGGACTTAACAAAATCTAATATATTATGGATACATGTCTTGAAGCAGTAGATCGTGTTTATTTCCTCTAGTTTTGGAGATGTTGGGGGTCAAGAGAAAAAGAATTGAACGTGTTGATTGTTATTTTTTCCCCCTACTTGTTTAACTGACTTAATCCTCTGGGAAAGGAATGACATTGTAAACTAAACTGACTTGACGCAACTTCATTCTGTGAAGAGTCATAATTTGCTTAGTGACCCCTTGCCCTGTCATATGAAGTCAGACACAAGGCATTGGTCACTAGGGGTGCTAAAAACTTCCGTGGTGTTTTCACTCTTATATGTCATCATGGAAACCAGCATCTTAAATGCAGAAAACTTTAATGACATTTCCTATTAGTTGAGCCCTTTGAACAGTTATATATCCACTTGGATATAGTGGCAGTTGTTAAATAACTTTCCAATAAATAAAATATGAAAAGGAAAAATATTGTAGTTCGGTATTTGCAGCTTGTCTTAAGATTCTAAAACTTGTTCTAATAAAATTAAAGGCATGCACTTTTAAACTCCTATCTAATTACTCTCTTGAAAATCTCTGTGACTTAATGTTGGAGCCACTGTGCCGTTTGGCATGGAGAACTGGCAATTAAGCTTTTTGTACCCAGTATTCAAATTTGAGAATGTCACTTTATTACTTTGATTTTTAATTATGGACCATGTCAGCAGAAAAACTTCCACTGAGTGCAGTAAAAGAAAAAAGAAAAACCCTTTCCTGGAAATGGCAGTCAATGAAGAGAAAAGCAGCATTCCTAGAAATGTATAATTTATGATCAAAGCAAGAGGCTCCTGTGGGCTATCATCAAGGTAGTTTCAAACAAGGACGGAGACTTGTGGGAGTGTTCATATAGCCTGGCGCCTTTGGCAGCAGAGTTTTGGCTTCTGATGCTGGGGAGTAGCCTAACCGCTTCAAACTTTGTAAGCTGAGCTCTGGAAGAAATGCAATTCATTTTGTGCCTACACTGTAGAAGTGTCTACACTCATCTTTTTTTTTTTTTTTTTTTTTTTTTTTTTTTGCGGTACGCGGGCCTCTCACTGTTGTGGCCTCTCCCGTTGCAGAGCACAGGCTCCAGACGCGCAGACTCAGCGGCCATGGCTCACGGGCCCAGCCGCTCCGCGGCATGTGGGATCCTCCCGGACCGGGGCACGAACCCGTGTCTCCTGCATCGGCAGGCGGACTCTCAACCACTGCGCCACAGGGAAGCCCCCTACACTCATCTTTTTTAATAGAGCAAGGATTTTGTTGCTATCAAGAAGAAAAATTAAAGTCTTAGTATGGTGGGCCATTTTCCCAAAGTAGGAGCATTCTAGCTTTCAGTTAAAAACTTTAATCTCCTGCTCCCATAATTTAGAGGCTGCTATGTTGCCTGGATTGTGTAACTCCAGGGATGCCATTTATATTATCTACTATGGAGTTGTGCTCTTGGGGGTCATTGTCATAAAATACAGTGGGAATTGTGCCCCCTAGTGTTGTGGAACTCAGAGGCTCCTGTGAAAGCCATTATTGAATGGCCTCTGTTAGGTTTCTTTCTGCAAAGGAGAGAAGACAGAAATGGGAAGAGAGGAAAGGACCATTGCGTTCCATTTCTTCCCACCCTCACCACAAGCACAACCCCTAATTTTCTTTCCACTCCATGTAGACTTTTCCAAACAACTACGAAGAGGAACTTATTACAGGTTCAGATCTGCCTAAATGAAGGAGTGGGAGAATGGAAGCTTAGCCTGCATTCTGAAGTTCTCTCTCATTTTGACCTTTTTCACAGAGTCAGAGAACCTTAGGTTGCTAAATCAGACAGGCATCTCTCCATGAGTCTGAGTGGCAGCACTGCATTAGAAATGAGATCCAGAAGCCAAGTTGACCCAAATGTTCCCTCTCAAGATGGCGCTTTGGGAGTCAAATGTAGGCTTTCTTACTCTTAGAGAGACATATTCAGGCCAGGAAAATCTAGTTCTTATCATGGAGATTTGGATTGCTGATAGAATTAGTTCATTATTTGAAAAGATCGCTACTTAAGGAAATGTGACAACTGGCTTAAAACCCAAATCCATTATGTTTAAATCTTTGGTTGAGGAAAGAGGCCATAGGGCAAGGATCATAGGAGGCAGATAAAAAGAATCAACCTTCTTGGCCTTCACTTTCCTCACCTGTAAAATGGAGTGACTGGATTAGATTATGTCTTCAGTTGTGAAATATGTTGAAAGTAATTGGAAGTGAATAATAAAGTACAGAAGTTTGTGAATTTTAACCTTATCTTAAAGATAAATTAGAACAATTTTGCATTCATGTACTCTCAACTATGATTTTTTTGAGTGAGGGAGACATAATGCTCTTTACAGTCAATATCTTGGGAACGGAAGTGCGTCAGCCGTGAGAGTATCATCTGCTAAGACAGAGTTAACTGCTGAACCAGGAGACCTATCAAAAGCTTCCATCTGTGACAGTGAGCATGGTTCCATTCCTAGATGCACCTGTAAATTAGGTAAATTCATCTTTGGCATTTCTCTGCTTTTTGCTTTTTTGGCATTTTATCTGCCCTTTCCACATTATATCTATGCTCTCTCTTCTGTCTCTACCCTCAGCCCTCACTTTGCCCTTGCCTTTTTCTTTCCTCAAAATGAAACCAACCAATTCCAAGTGGTCTACTCCAGCCCAGTTTTGTAAGGTGTTGTTCATGTAATCCTGGTAGTGCTCAAGATTATTTTGGACAGTATCTACACAAATGTTTGCAGTGTAATAGTTAAGTATTTATTTATTTTTGCAAAGCTATGTTCATTATTATTATTATTTTTTAAACATCTTTATTGGAGTATCATTGCTTTACACTGTTGTGTTAGTTTCTGCTGTATAACAAAGTGAATCAGCTATCCATATACATATATCCCCATATCTCCTCCCTCTTGCATCTCCCTCCATCCTCCCTATCCCACCCCTCTAGGTGGTCACAAAGCACCGAGCTGATCTCCCTGTGCTATGCAGCTGCTTCCCACTAGCTTTCTATTTTACATTTGGTAGTGTATATGTGTCCATGTCACTCTCTTATCTCATCCCAGCTTACCTTTCCCCTCCCTGTGCCCTCCAGTCCATTCTCTACGTCTGGGTCTTTATTCCTGTCCTGCCCCTAGGTTCTTCAGAACCATTTTCTTTTTTTGTAGATTCCATATATATGTGTTAGCATACAGTATTTGTTTTTCTCTTTCTGACTTACTTCACTCTGTATGACAGTCTCTAGGTCCATCCACCTCACTACAAATAGCTCAATTTCGTTTCTTTTTATGGCTGAGTAATATTCCATTGTATATAGGTGCCACATCTTCTTTATCCATTCATCTGTCGATGGACTCTAAGGTTATTTCCACGTCCTATAAATAATGTTGCAATGAACATTGTGGTACATGACTCTTTTTGAATTATGGTTTTCTCAGGGTATCACAATTGTGATTCTGGGATATTATTGCTTAGGTTTAGGCTAAGGTAGAAATATGCATTTTCTCAAAATAAGTCAATTTAAATAAAATATTGAGTCTATAATCATATAATGGTACCACAATATGGAAGAAATCATGGAAGGTGGTCCATCACTGAAATTTGGAAACTTTGGATAGATTAATTTTTGCTAAAGAAATACAAAATCATTTAGTGAGCTTTCCTCGCATTTCAAGTGACTGAAAATCACAAAATAACAGTGACCTTAAGTGATAGAAGTGGAAATAATTTGCTATGGAAATTCCAATGATATTAAGGATATTCTATTTTGTCTTTGTGCGATAATTCCACTGTTGCTGTCCATTGTTTATGCTCTCTTTTGCTCATGGTGTCTTGATTTCTTGTGTGTTCTGTGTTTTTTTTATTTAACTGTGTGCTCTTACTCTTTGGGAATTTCTTTGAGGTATTGTTTGAAGGATAATTATTTTTTCTTTCTCAAGGTTTCTTGGGTGAACTACCCATTCAGAACTACTTTAAATTCTAGGCTTGAGGTGCTGGTTTTTTTTTTTTTTAATATTTATTTATTTATTTGGTCGTGCTGGGTCTTAGTTGCGGCAGGCCGGCTCCTTAGTTGCGGTATGTGAACTCTCAGTTGTGGCATGCATGTGGGATCGAGTTCCCTGACCAGGGATCGAACCTGGGCCCCCTGCATTGGGAGCACAGAGTCTTATCCACTGCACCACCAGGGAAGTCCCTAGGCTTGAGGTTCTTTAGACCTCTAAGGTAATATGAATTTGGGCTACAAACCTTTGTGAGGGCCAGCTTTTTGTTATGAATTATCAGGGCGGATTTCTCTTTTCCCTTTGCCACTCCATGCCAAGGTTCAAGAAAGGCAATTTTCTAGTTATCTGCTTCAGGAATAAGTTTATTTCTGGCTCACCCTTACTCAGGCACATTCTCTCTTATTGCCTATGTCCCTTAAGGCCCTAAAATGTTCAAGCCCCAAATATTTCAAGCAGATGTTTCCTGGGGGAGGTTGACTTCAAGGCCCTAAGCACTTTCCTGGATTTCTGCTTTATTTGTTAATTTTTGGCCTCTGAATATTCCTTATTCATTTTAATTACTTATTGATGTGTTAAAAAATTACTTGATACAAGAATTCTCACAGATGGTTGGGGGAATGGAAATTGGCATAACCACTTTGGAAAACTGTTTAGTAGCATATACTAAGGCCAAACCTATGTGCAACTTATGTATGCTGTAATAATGGTTTTCTTAACTATATAGCAAACAGAAATACATACACAAATTCTCCAAAAGACACTATAGGAATGTTCATAGCAGCTTGTTCACAGTGGCCTTAAAACTAGAAATACACAAATTCACATCAGTAGAATGACTACATAAATTGTGGCATATTTATACCATGCATAGTATATACGCTACCATAGAGAGACTGGGAATGGACAAATGGCAATTATATGCAACAATATGACTGTATTTCACAAGCATAACTAAAGACTCCAGATACAAAAGAGAATATATTATGTGATTTCATTTATATAAATTAATTCAAAATCAGCAAACTAATCTGTGCTGTTAGAAGTCAGGGTGACTTGGGATAGACATATATACACTACTATATATAAAATGGATAACTAATGAGAACCTACTGTTTAGCACAGAGAACTCTACTCAGTGCTCTGTGGTGACCTAGATAGGAAGGGAATCTAAAAAGGAGGGGATATATGTATACGTATGACTGATCCACTTTGCTGTACAGCAGAAACTAACACAACATTGTAAAGCAACTATACTCCAATATCAATTAATAAAAAATTTTTTTTTAATTAAAATGTTTCTAAAAATTTTTTTAAAATTAAAAAAAAGAATTTGGGGTGATGCTGTTGGTGGGAACGTAAATTGGTATAGCCACTATGGAAAACAGTATGGAGGTTCCTCATAAAACAAAAAATAGAACCACCATATGATCCAGCAATTCCACCCCTGGGCATATATTTGGACAAAACTATAATTTGAAAAGATACATGCACCCCTATGTTCATAGTGGCACTATTTACAATAGCCAAGACATGGAAAGGACAGACATATGGATAAAGAAGATGTGGTACATATATACAATGGAATACCACTCAGCCATAAAAAAGAATGAAATAATGCCATTTGCAGCAACATGGACAGACCTACAGATTATCATACTAAGTAAAGTCAGTCAGACAGAGAAAGACAAATATCGTATGATATCACTTATATGTGAAATCTAAAATACAACACAAAGGACCATATCTATGGAACAGAGATTCACAGATATAGAGAACAGGCTTGTGGTTGCCAAGGGGGATGGGGATGGGGGAGGGATGGAATGGGAGTTTAGGGTTAGCAGATGCCAACTATTATATATAGAGTACATAAACAACAAGGTCCTACTGTATAGCACAGGGAACTATATTCAATATCCTGTGGTAAACCATAATGGAAAAGAATATGAAAAAGAATATATATATGTACAACTGAATCACTTTGTTGTACAGCAGAAATTAACACAACATTGTAAATCAACTATACTTCAACAAAGTTTAAAAAAAAAAGAGTAAAGAAGTAGGGTGATGATTACTCTTGGAGGGTTAGTAATTGGGATGAAGCACAGAGAGGCCTCCACGGAGCGGATCATTTGTTCTTTCTTATTCTGGCTACTGGTTCCACAGGTCTGTCTAGTGTGTGAAAATTCGTTGAGCTGTATACCTGAGATATCTGCATTTTTCTGAATATATGCTTTTCTAAAAAAGGGAAAAAGTACTTTCTGCATTCTTTTGAATTCTTTCTCGCGAGGAGTGGTCAGAGTACGTGGTCTGCCATGCCGTAGGAAAGGAAAGAAGGCAGTGCTTGTTTGGCTTGCCATTATACCTCTAGCATCTAGCACAGTATTTGGCCCAGAGTAAGGGCTCAGTAAATATTTGTAGGTGCCATACACTTGGAATCCAATTTTTTAAAACACATAATTACCAACTGACAAGTTTTCTTCATTAAAAATCAACCAACCAGGGCTTCCCTGGTGGCGCAGTGGTTGAGAGTCTGCCTGCCGATGCAGGGGACACAGGTTCGTGCCCCGGTCCGGGAGGATCCCACATGCCGCTGAGCGGCTGGGCCCGTGAGCCATGGCCGCTGAGCCTGCGCGTCCGGAGCCTGTGCTCCGCAACGGGAGAGGCCACAACAGTGAGAGGCCCGCGTACCGCAAAAAAAAAAAAAAAAAAAAAAAAAAAATCAACCAACCAAACCAACCAAACAGGAAGTAACTGATATATACCTTTAGTAATACAGTCACCTTACTCTAAAAAATGTGGGCCGAACAGATGATACTAGTTCATTCACTCCCAGAAAGCTATAAGTGAGGGAGGCTCAAAATGTTTCTCAGTTTAAAAGAGAACAGAATGATCTTAGGATTCATGTATGGATCAAAGGAATTCTTAAGTGAGTTCTTTTTATTTTGGATGTTTTGCCCTTTGAGATATCAATTCCTTGAACAAAGAGTAAAAGTAATTTCCCTAATGGGTAGACATGGGGCAAAAAAAGTCTTTTAGAAAAGTTGAAATTATATTTAGACGTGAAGGACATTTTACTTGAGGAAGTTAAAAAAAAACTTATAACAAAAATGTTATGGCTCTGCAGGGAAACCTCAGTAAGTAGCTGGGTGACCTTGACCAAGCCTCCCGGCCTTCTCTGTTTCCAGTTTTCTCATTTGCAAAATGAGAAAGAAACGAGCACTAGGTTTCTTTCAAAACTAAAATTCTGTAATTGCGCAATTTCATCTAATGCTAGGAAACACTGACTTCAATTACTTTAAACAAATGAATTATAAATCATTAAAAAGGAAAGGTGGTTTTGTTTAAAGTAACAAAATACAGTATGATTTACAATAAAGTTCATGTTCTTTAGTGGAGGTCTTTTTTTTTTTTTTTTTTTTTTTACGCGGGCCTCTCACAGCTGTGGTCTCTCCCGTAGCGGAGCACAGGCTCCGGACGCGCAGGCTCAGCGGCCATGGCTCACGGGCCCAGCCGCTCAGCGGCATGTGGGATCCTCCCGGACCGGGGCACGAACCCGTGTCCCCCGCATTGTCAGGCGGACTGTCAACCACTGCGCCACCAGGGAAGCCCTAGTGGAGGTCTTTTAATGGGGCTTGATTAAGTATTAAAGAGGATCTAAAGAGTAGTTAGAATATTCATTGTTTAAAATTTTTTGGGCATTTTGCTAAGTACCACTGTGTCAGGGACTGGCCCCAGAGGCTGAGCCTGTTTCCTCTTCTTCCTGGGCACATAGCTAGGCTCTAGTTCTCTCCTTCACAGTGAGCTGTGGTCGTGTGTTCTGGCCGATGCAGCATTAGCAGAAGTGATACACATCTCTTCCAGGCCTGGCCCCATAACACCTCTGACCCAGGATCGTCCCAGCCTTCCCTTAGGCCACAGCATTAGAAGCCACACATAGAAGATGGCAGGGCCACAAGGTGAAGGGTTCTGGCCCTGAATTATCACTCGGAGGAGAGCTGCTGATAGTCAGGAACACCTGTTTTGGTCTTTCCATGAACAGGACATAAATATCTAGTATTTGTTCGATTACATGGTTTGAGTTTACAACTATTAGTGCATATTTAACTAAACAAACCCTCACAAAATATTTTTTAAAAAGAGAAACTGCAGATTGAAGAGAATGCTAATTCTCAGTTTGTGAAAATTCATTGAGCTGTATACTTAAGATACCTGCATTTTTCTGAATGTATATTAAAGTTTTCCTAAAAAGAAAAAATGCTTTAACTTTCTGCAAGCAAAGCAAATAATAAGAAAATAGCAGAGTTGACATTTCTCCTACTAATAATTTTTTTTTATAAAGAAGAGTTTTCCTAATAAGATAAAGTATTACCCTCTCAGTATTCTCCAGGGACTGGACCAAGCATTACAATATTAGCATTAGGAAGGCAGCAGGGTATGGTGGAGATGGTAGAGACTGAGGATTCAGTCAGGCTGAGTTGAAGTCCTGATTTTACTACCCAGGGCTTCACTTTTCTCATCTATACAATGAAGCTAATAATATACACCTAGTTAGGCTGTTAGCAGTAAAACAGAGTGGCTAAAAGCATGAAATTGGGGTTAGGCTACCCAGAATTGAATCCTGGCTCTGCCATCACTGGCTTGGGTGAGATGCTTAAGTTCCCTGTGCTCTGTGTCTTCATCTGGAAGGTGGGGATAATGGTATAGATGTTGGAGAATTAATATGAGAATGAAGTGAGTTAATTCACACAGAGTGCTTAGAATAGTGCCTACCACCAAGATGTATGTAAATGTTTATTTTACTGTTATTATTGCAAGGATTCACTAGAATCTGGACAAAAATTCACCCACATTGTAGACACTCATTAGATGGCAACAGTGCACTATTCAAAGATGTCTGGCAATACTTGTTTGTACATAAAAATGATGGAATCTTGGTTTGATACCTTCTATATGCACAATACCCTATTGTCCAGAAATTTCATTTTAACCCATTTCAGTTTATCCAATACGTGCTGGTATCTGATGAGAAATAATTTAATTCCATTATTTACCAGGTTATTGCACTGAGAAAAAATAGAGCATATAGAAAGAAATCTGTCTTCTCTAAGACCAAGAGTTGCAGGCTTCTGTATCACGTTTCCCTATTCATATTTAGCTGGACATCAAGCCCTGTGCACCAGACTCTTAAGATTAAGGCCAGACATGCTTGTCCCCTTAGCTGAGAAAATTTATGGAATCATCTTTCAGCTAGGATAAACTTTCCTTTCTGGTAGTGTCCTTTATCAGTAAAAGGTTTTAAAGCATGCACTCTCAAAATTAGTATTATATATTCACTTATAAATGACATACACTTAGTATTCATATATATGAGTATACGTATTTATATACTATACATCACTATAACATACAAAAGCAAAAGTTTTAGCACGATGGAATGAAGGACATTACCTATAGTTTAAAACATATTCCTAATTGTGATGACTTAATGCAATCATTAACCAATACCTCAAGGCTCAATATATACTTGGGGTGGGTTCCATTGTTAATGACAGTGTATGTTAACCTATTTTAAATAAGATAATTTCTTAATAATTTCAAAATTGTTTATCTGACTTATGCCAGATTCAATTAGATCATCTTTTTTTTTTTAAACTCATTATAGCTGATGAAGAATCTTTCTAGAAGTATAAATTCTGCCATTTTCAAATTGTTTGTACTTGCTTTATTAGGATGATCTTCAGTTCACAGTTTCTCCTTTTAAGCTACATTTCCACTTTCCTAGTTTGGTTAAAACTAGAAAACATAGGGCTTCCCTGGTGGCGCAGTGGTTGAGAGTCCGCCTGCCGATGCAGGGGACACGGGTTCGTGCCCCGGTCTGGGAGGATACCGCATGCCGCGGAGCGCCTGGGCCCGTGGGCCATGGCCGCTGAGCCTGCGCGTCCGGAGCCTCTGCTCCGCAAGGGGAGAGGCCACAACAGAGAGAGGCCCGCGTATCGCAAAAAAACAAAACAAAACAAAAAAACTAGAAAATATAACTCTTAATCCACTAAACTGGGCACACTCTAAATTATAATGCGTTTCAATATGCCACCAGCAAACAGTTCTGTTAAGGACCCTAAGGGTGCTCCTGCCATTCTCTGGGAGAGACTATTGGACACATGAATCTCTGTTGGAGTTACTGAATGAAGGCAACAATGTCCATACTGCACATATTTTACATATTACTTAAGTTACATGTCTGACTTTTAAAGCTAAAACTATAAATACAAGCAGAAGTTGTAATGTTTTCTTCCTGCGCATCAAAAGGATCACATGGGGCCCTCACCTCACTTTTGTCTGCACATGGTGTAGGTTGCCCTGATTCATTCTCTTGTAGTTGAATATTTTTCTTCCATGCCAAAGAATATTACCTTTCCATCTCAGGCAGATCTGAAGGTTTCTTTCTTAATGGGAAAGAGAATTTTACCTTCTGAAATATAGTACTTGTAATTGAAACCTTAGCAATAGAGCAAGAGAAAACCGAGCAGAAGGTGTAAAGCCTGCCCTTGGGAGGCTGGTGAGTGTAGGGACACACAACCTGGCCTTGGGCATCATTCAGCCCTTGATCCAAGTCCTGGCTCTACTGCTTACTAATTGTGTGAAGTTGATGTAAATTAATCAATCTGAAACTCAATTTCCCCATCTGAAAAAAGTGATAATATCTACTGCATTAGGTAGGTGTATGTTAGGTTGCTGTGAAAAAAACACACAGGAGGGATAGCTCAAAATACAGTGGCTTACAAAGATGCAATTTTATTTCTTTTACATGTAGAAGTTCATGTACACTGGGCTCCCTTCTCATGATTAAATGGGTCTTTCGGTTACTGCCATTATGTGTAATTCCAGCAAGAAGGAAGGAGGAAAAGAAAGGGAAGGCACACACTACTTTTCTTTTAAGATTCTGACTTGGAAGTGTTTTAAACCCATTGGCCAGGCCTTAGGCACATGGACACAGCTAACTGCAAAGGAGCATAGAAAGTGTAGTATTTCCTGGTGACCAGGTGCCTAGCTCCAGGTTTCTATTACTAAAGGAAGACAGGAATCGGATAGGGATTAAAGGACACCATTTAGCATAGAACCGGGGCCTGTGCCTATACTACAAACCCAAAGATCACTATTATCATTATTCAATCTCTAAGTCTTTTGTTTTCTCTTAAGCAAAGTGAATATTGATTGACTGTTTCATTCGGTAAACAGGCATTGAGTACTGATCTCAATATGGCAAGAGTGTCCTGCCTATCCCACTAGGTAGTGAGTATCAAACCAATAGTAACAGAAGTGGATGGGCTTTGAAAACTACATCATCTATCTATTTATCTATCTATCTATCTTTCACTTTCAAGGGATCATTCTTCTTACTCTCACGTTAGGATCTTCTGAGGGCCTTGTATCACAGCTAGAAAAATGATAAAAAGAAAATTTCTACAATTTTTGCAGAGAATATAAAAAATAAAAATACTAGGAAAAATAAGCTGATGAGGGAATCTCCTTGAAAGACTGGGGATGAGAAGCAATAGAGCAAAGTGGAAAAGGCCTGGACTGTGGATCGAGACGATCTCGTGTATTAGACAACTTAGGCTGTAAGAACTCCTCAAGTCAGTGTTTTACAACAATATTTCTTACTCCCAGATCCACGGGTTGAAAATAGCTTTGCTTGCTTCTGCCAGGCTCTTCTTGGGTTTGTTCCCTATATCTTTTCATTCTGGTACCTCGGTGTAGGACATGTTTTTGTGGCAGATGGCAGGAGCTTAGGAAGCCAAGCTATATCATGCAAGTGCACTTGGTGCCTCTATTTTTTCTCCCCAGATTTACTGAGCTATAATTGACACTTAAAATTGTGTAAGTTTAAGGTGTACAAATGTGATGGTTTGCTACACTTACATACTGCACAATGATCACCACCATAACATTACCTACTATCTCCATCCTGTCACGTAGTTACCATTTCTTTTTGTGGTGAGAACATTTAAGATGTATTCTCTTAGCAACATGCAAGTATATGACACAGTATTATTAGCTATAATAACCATGCTTTACATTAGATCCCCACATTTGTTAATCTTATAACTGGAAGTTTGTGCCCTTTGACAATATCTTGTCATTTCCTATCTAGTCATTTTTCCAGCCCCTGGTAACCACCACTCTCCTATGTTTCTCCGAGCTTGACTTTTTTTAGACTCCATATATAAATGATATCATATAGTATTTGTCTTTCTCTGTCTGATTTACTTCACTTAGCATAATGCCCTCAAGTTTAATCCAAGTTGTCACAACTGGCAAGGGTTCCTTCTTTCTCATGGCTGAATAATATTGCATTGTATATATACGTACTGCATCTTCTTTATCCATGCACCCATTGATGGACACATGTTATTTCCGTATCTTGACTATTGTGAGTAATGCTGCAATGAACATGGGAGTGCAGATATCTCTCTGAGATTGAAGCCTCTGGATCTGGCATATCCACTCACATTCCATTGACTAAAGCAGGTCATATGGCTAAGACCAAAGTCAACAGCATGGAGAAGTATTTTCCATCTTACAAGTAAGCATGGCAAGGGCAGGAAAGGAATAAATAATTGTGAACAAATAATATAGTCTAAACCCCCTGAGTCTGAATTCCCAACTAGCTGTGTGATCAGGAGCAAGGCTCTTAACCTTCCTGAGCCTCATGTATAAATAAGGATAATACAGATAGCCCACAAGAGTGTACTTATTAAATGATATAATCCCTTTAAAGCAGAGTTTCCCAGTGGCATGCCACAAATGGATTGAGTGTGTGGCATGATAGCGTATTTTTCAGTCCACAGACCAGCTGGGTGAGACTTGGGGCTTCCAGATTCTCAGCCAGTGGCCTCCTGCCACCAACAGCCATGCCTGTATGTTGGCTGCACAAACAGTATCATTTTCTGTGTACCATGATACGAAAAATATTAGAAGGCGCTGGAAAGGAAAGCACCTAGATAGTGTGTGGCACTTGGTAAGTTTTAAACCAGAAGCAGCTGTCATGACTGATGGATGGAGCAGAGACTGAGGCAGCAGTTTGATGGCAATGAGGCATCAGTAGGAACCACTGACATAAGAGAATCATGCCCGCCACCCACAGCAGTTTCGAGAAAACTCTACTTGATGCTTTGCTGTTTTCCTCTCTGTGACCCTGTGGGGGTCATGACCTCACCCCACCCCCAGCCCCCAGCAATTTGAGAAATCCTGGGAAAGAGGATGCGGAAGACAATGACCAGAGCCCATGCTCTGTGTGACCAGAGTTGAAAGTTGAATCTAAAAATATGTCTTACTATAGAACACCAATTGTGGCTGTTTCTATAGTCATTCCGGAGCTTATTACAAATCTACCCCAAAAGAAATTCCTGGAATTGTGCTGTCTGTGAATTGCTGGGAAGACACAGCGCCATTCTTGGTCTGGCATGTGGTCAAGGCTGACTTGCAGTGGGTCTGAGTTGGAGCTTCTCACCATCTGAGAGTGGGAAGCCAGTGTTCTGGGTCTCTCTAGATTGGAACTGCTCCTTGCTGCTGAGATATGAGATAGTCTCCTCTTACTACCATAAACATGAGTATTCTCAGCGTAGACAAAAACTGAGGACAACAGCCTAAGTCACTGGAAAATGTTGCTAATCTTTAGCTAGTGATACTGCTAGGCAAAGCATGTGGCTTTTGTGCAGAGAGATGTTTTCCTACTATTTTAGTCTTATGTTTCCCCACTACCCAGCACAGGTGCAGTCAGGGTCTAGTGTCCTAAGACAAATATAACAGTTGAGAAGATTAACATTGAGAACTGAAGTTTTAAAAATAAAGTTGGATCCAATTTTCATGTTATTTTGAAAACTCAGCTTTATCCAAAGTGATTTCCATGGCATGATCATTGGTTTCTTTGACACTGATTTAACCCTTTATTCATCACTTCAACAGACATTTATTGAAAGCCTTTTATGTGTGAGTTTCTGGAGATACAATAATGAATAAGGCATAGTTTCTGGCCTCAAGGAACTTTCATGGTGGGAATACAGCATTAACGGAAATAAACATTATTTTGAAATTTCATCCCAGTGTTAACTACGACTCCTCTAATATCTTATACAGAAGAGAAAAAAAAACCTGCATGAACGTCCTCTGGTAATTAAACAGTACTTTAGATACACATATGAAAAGTATTGTTAATGAAGTCCATCTCTCTCTCCAAACTTGTGTGTCATAATGAGAATTTCCTATTATCTTTCTGTTGAGGAAGAAAAAAGACTTAGCCAGCAATGTTGCTAAGGGAACAGGGAAATGGCCATTCTCATGTACTGTTGATAGGCCTGAGAGGGGTCTAAATTGGTTCATGCTTTCAGGAATGGCAATCTGGCCATATGTAAATGCCCTACAATGGGAGGGAGATGCTTTAAATAAATTACGGAACATCGCACAAGGGAATGCTATGTGAACCATAAAAATGATGCTCAGATGAATAATGAAATGGAATATGTTTTTGAACAAGAAAAATACAAAACAGTAGACACAGTATGATTCCAGTTGTGTGTGTGTGTGTGTGTGTGTGTGTGTGTGTACATGCATAAGCAAAACTTGGAAAAAGATAATGCTGATATGTTAAAGGTGGTTATTTCTGAGTCTCGAGATTCCAAGTGATTTTTAAAAAAAATTATTTATTTATTTATGGCTGAATTAATTAATTAATTAGTTTTTGACTGTATTGGGTCTTCGTTGCTCTGCCCGGGCTTTCTCTAGTTGTGGTGAGCGGGGGCTCCACTTTTCGTTGCGGTGCATGGACTTCTCATCACGGTGGCCTCTTTTGTTGTGAAGCACGGGCTCTAGGCACACGGGCTTCAGTAGTTGTGGCTCGTGGGTTCCAGAGCGCAGGCTCAGTAGTTGTGGCGCACGGGCTTAGTTGCTCCACGGCATGTGGGATCTTCCCGGACCAGGGCTCGAACCAGTGTCCCCTGCATTGCCAGGCAGATTCTTAACCACTGCGCCACCAGGGAAACCCTCCAAGTGATTTTTAATTTGAGGAGTGTTTTTCAGCACTTTTTGAATTTTCTACAAAGAACACATATTACTAGCATAATCAGAGCAGGTTGGGGAGGATTGGGGATTTTTGTTTGTTGCGTTTTTTAAGAATCAAAAAAGTCTGGATTGGGTCATGTCAGCTCCAGGGGAAAAACGATTCCAAGGAAAAACATTTATTTACCTTATGTGGCAGAATTAAAGACATGAGCTTAGGTAGCTGGTGGGATTTCTACTGACGTAGAATTTTCCAGCTAGGCCTGTGGAAGAGGCACCTTTAGTTTTTTGGTTTGTTTGTTTGTTTTGTTTCTGTGTGTGTAAGCAATGAAATTAATGAAAATTTAGCACACTTACAAGGAGAAGATGCAGCAGCTCTCTTAGACAAATCAAGCCATCTTTGGCGATTTTTCACTGGAAATCTGAAAAAAAGGTAGCTGGGAGAACTGCTTGCTGGAGCGCTATCCAGAACTAGGCCTGAGTAAGGGCTGGTGTTAGAGTTACTGCATGTCTCCCCTCACTTAAGTTGTTGAATTTATGGAGCTCAAGAGTGCTGATTTCTCATTTCAGGTTTTTAAATAAAAGTTGATTCTTTTAAGCTACCATATGATCCAGGAATTTTACTCCTGGGCATATATCCAGAGAAAACTCTAATTTGAAAAGATACATACACCCCAATGTTCATAGCAGCACTATTAACAATAGCCAAGACATGGAAGCAACCTAAGTGTCCATCAACAGATGAATGGATAAAGAAGATGTGACACATAGACACAATGGAATATTACTCAGCCATAAAAAAGAATGAAATGATGCCATTTGCAGCAACATGGATTGATCTAGAGATTATCATACTAAGTGAAGTAAGTCAGACAGAGAAAGACAGATATCATATGATATCATTTATATGTGGAATCTAAAAAAGTGATACAAATGAACTTATTTACAAAACAGAAACAGACTCAGACATAGAAAACAAATTTATGGTTGTCAAAGGGGAAAGGGAGCAATGAATTAGGAGTTCAGAATTAGCAGATGCAAACTACTATATATAAAACAGGTAAACAACAAGGTCCTACTGTATAGCACATGGAACTATATTCAATATTGATATTAATATCTTATAATAAACTATAATGGAAAAAGAGTTGATTCTTTTAAACACTGTATTAAAAATCGTTATATATTTTAAACATACTTGAAAAAATAGGAAATTATAGGAAGAACACTGTTTTAAAAATTGGCCTATTTTCTTGACATTTTTCTCCTCCCCCCACTATAAATATTATAGATACAATGAAGCCATCTCTGAACCCTCTCCCTAATCCCATTCCCCTATGCAATTAGAGTTAACCACACTAATTATTTCAGTGCTCTTCATTCCGATGCATGTTTCAGTAATTTTTCTACATATTTTGCATCAATAAACATCGAAACTTTTTTTTCCTAAACTTTTGCTAGACTTCTTTTGGGTATTTTTCCTAGACTCCTCCAATTTGCTTTTTTTGGTTCTTGTTGTTGTGGCTGAGATTTAACTGTGCTGTTAGATGTCACTCTAATTTATTCATTTTGACTGCTGTATAGTAATCCACTGTAGAAATATGCAACAATATATTTATCCATTCTTCCACTGACAGACACTTAGGTTGCTTACAATTTTGTTTTTGTTTTTGCTATTTCTAACAATGCGACAGTGAACATTTGTGAACTTGTGTCCCTGTCTAGCATGTATACCTTAGAAGTGGGATAACTGGATCATAGGCTAACTGTATCTTCTGCCTAACTAGGTATAGCCAATGGCTCTTCCAGGTGATTATACCAGCTTACAGTCCCACCATAAGTGTATGAAGGTTCTTGCCAATGTTTGGAATTGCCATTCTTTAAATTTTTGCCAATCTGAAGACTGTGAAATGATTTCTCAGTGTCATTTGATTTCCCTAATTGATCCTGAGGCTGACCATCCTTCCATACATTTATTGGCCATCAGTCTTTTTTTCTTCTTAGCGACTTTTTCTATACATTGACCACTTTTAAAAAAATATTCTTTTCTATTATGGTTCATCACAGGATATTGAGTATAGCTCCCTGTGCTATACAGTAGGACCTTGTTGTTATCTATTCTATATGTAATAGTGTGCATCTGCTAAACCCAAACTCCAAATTCATCCCTTCTCCACCCCCCTCCCCCTTGGCAACCACAAGTATTCTCTATGTCTGTTGATCACTTTCTTAATGGGTTTTTAGCCTTTCCCTGTTTGGTTTATTCTCCACTTTAAAAAAATTAGAAAAAAAAATCCATTCACCTATCCATTCAGCATTTTCTTTTTTTTAGTGAAAATTGGCTGTTAGATGCTATGACAGGATTATGAAAAAAGTAGTCTTTTACATGCAGATACTCAATTTATACTATTTTTGATGGTAAGAAGAGGACACTCTTCTTCAATATATTATATAAGTGTTGTATTAGGATTAATCTTTACTTCATTTATATTTTGTTCATAAGGTTTATTTCAGACTATTCCTGACAAAAATAAAAAATGATGTGGTTACAAATATTGCCGAATTGCCCTTAATTGTCCAAATAAAGCATCGATTCTAGACTCTAGAGTCAGAAAATGAAGGAAGATGGCCATGCTCCCCCAAGGTTATCTTGCCCTCCTTATGCAGCGGCACATGTGGGATGGTCAGGGGTACACAGAGAATGACTAATGTATTAATAAGGCTTACATGTACCTCTCACCCCACTATAATTGCATTCCTTTCATTAGCTTTTACCCAGCTGGTCTGAGTTGCACAAACAAAATATTGTATAAGATCAGCCCACTGATAGTAAATTCAGAACAATTTTTGTAAAACCCTTGCCAAGTTACATACTAACCCCAGGGTCTTTAAACCAGCCAAAAAATGTTGAGCAAAAACTGAATTAAATCTATTATCACAAATTTGTGCCCCATAATCTGATGCGACTTCCAGATGTCCAGCCCAAGACCATCTGCTGAATGTCTGTGGGCACGCACTCCCAAAACATGTGCCTGGGTAAGAGTAACAGACCGACAGCTTGCAGCTCTGAAACTCTGAGCAGTTGCTGCTTAGACATAAAAGCGACAAAGAATAAACCAGTAAGCAAGGTTTTTTTTGAGAGTTCTTTTCTGTTTAACCATCATTTGCTTTCTGTTTAATTGACCAGTTGCTTTTTTCTTAGAGTCAAATGGTACATCTCTCTCAAAGACAGTAGACTGCATGATTTCAAATATTTTAAAAAGCAACAACAAAACCTTTGAGAGTTAGCTGCTAACTTAGACTTGGTAATAATTCTGAGTAGCATGTTTTGTTTATTACAGTATGTCTTATGGCAGGATTCTGAGAACACAGACTCTCAGAAGGCGCTGTATGGGCAGTACGTTTACTGGAGGGTGCTCTCGGGAACAATTTGCATGAGAGAATGAGGGAAGTAGGATTGGGCAGAAAGAGAAGCTGGACTGAGAGGCAGTGACAACAGAGGCCTCGTGCATTCCTCTGGCGGGGGCGGGGGGGGGTGTACTTTAGAGCTTGGATGCTGTGGCAATTAATTTTTTTTGTCAACTTGGCCAGGCTCTGATGCCCATTTGTTTGGTCAAACACCAGGCTAGATGCCGCTGTGAAGGTATATTTTGTTGTATTTTTTGTTGTTGTTGTTAGATGTGAGTAACATTTAAATCGGTACACTTTCAGTGAAACAGATTACCCTCCATAATGTGGGTGGGCCTCATACAAAAATGGTAAACAGGGCTTCCCTGGTGGCGCAGTGGTTGAGAGTCCCCCTGCCGATGCAGGGGACACGGGTTCATGCCCCGGTCCAGGAGGATCCCACGTGCTGCGGAGCGGCTGGGCCCGTGAGCCATGGCCGCTGAGCCTGCGTGTCCGGAGCCTGTGCTCTGCAACGGGAGAGACCACAACAGTGAGAGGCCCGCGTACCGCAAAACAAACAAACAAACAAAAACAAACAAAAAATTAAACAATTATATTTTTAGGCTCTGTAGTTGGTACTAAGAATATGTCGATTAATAATAATAATGGTACCAATGAAAGATCAAATGGAAAAGAATGGTCTTCTTTTTCAAAAGACCGCCTTTAGTAGATCCAACGTATTCCAATTGGGCAATTCCTCTACTATTAGAGGAATAAGTCTTCTAATTTACCTTTGCTCTTCAGAGAGCCAGAGACTGGGGTTTCTTGAAAGAGAAGGAATTCTCCTTAAGGCTGCAATGTAAAAATCCTGCCTGAGTTTCCATTCGGCTGAAAATTCGGCCTCAGGACTGCAGTATCAACTCTCACCTGAATTTCCAGCCTTTCCTGCAGATTTCAGACTTGACAGCCCCCCACAATCATGTGAGTCAATTCCTTAGCCTAGGGGGTAAACCCTAGGGGTCTATGTTATGACCCTTCTATTGGGGTTTGCCATAAAGCTCACGTGGCGTCAGCTGCCATCACAGTGTCAAGAACTGTGAAGGGTCTGAGATTTTATCCTACTTGCAAACTAGCAAGTTAGCTTGCCACCGTTTCATGGATGCTGCTAGAAGACATGAGGCTCCTGGGTCAGTTTATTACTCACAGCTCTAGCCATAGCCAGAGTATCAGCATTTTTATACTGATTCCCTGAGCCCCAATGCCCATAAGGAGGATCATATCACACCTGCACCCACAGTGGATTGCATTACAATAGAGGGACCCTGAGTTTAGGGAATACAAATCTTTTATAATGGGCAGTAAGTATGCCTGCCCTTCGTTCCAGAAGGAGGTACTACCTCCATCTTCCATGGCTGTAAGAAAACCTGCCCTAAGCTTTGGAGGAAGACACTATATCTTCCAAGTCTATTTGCTATACAAACATCCTTGAAATCATAGTTCAGAACAAAGGACAGACAGTCCCTCAATCATAGGACATGCAGAAAAGACTCATGGAGAATTGTCTCCCAACACAAGAAATCTCTAGCATATGGTCTGCCAGGTCACATGATCCAAAGGATAGTGCTTTTAAGAAGTTGCTTTTTAATGAAACTCTAAGAATTTGGTGTCTAACTTGATGTTAAACTGTGCTGTCTTTATTTGGCAACTTTTGACCAGTAGCTTAAGAGTCAGACTGCCTGGGTTTGTGTGGGCTCTGCCAAACATTTGCTGTGTGACCCTGGGAAAGTCACTTAACCCCTCTGTGTCTTAAAGTCTCATCTGTATCATGATGATAATAAAAGCACCTCCCATGTAGGGCTGTTGTGAAGATTCAATGAATTAATATGGATAAAGTATTTAGAACAGTGTCTGGCACACACTAATGCTGTTTTTATTCAATGCCTTGGCATTTGTGCTTAAGGAAACCATTTACCTCTTCCTCTTCTACTGCAGACGGGTCTATGGAGGCTAGATGGAAGGATCAATGCATTTTCCTTTCCAAACTCTATTGCAGAGTGTTTGCTAACGTGGCAGATATGGCTATTGCCTAAGCCGATATCCATTCGCCCTCGTTTCCTTAGTGCTGGAACTTGAATTCCAGGAGTGAACAAAAGACCACATTTCCAAGTCTCTCTTGCAGCTACGTGTGGCTTTATGACTACATTTTAGATGATAAGTTTCCAATCTGCTGAAATGTAGCTGCCTCACCTTACAGGGGCTCCCTTTTCATCCTTCTGCCTCCCTATCTTCTAGATTTTAATTAGGATGTGATGGTGGCAACTCCAGCAGCCATCCTAAATCGTGAAGGTACAAGCCACGCTCTATGAATAGCTGCAGAGAGAGAGGAGCCCGTGTCTCTGTAGATGGCATAGAATTGCTATCTATATCAGCCTTGTATGGTTTGACTCCAGAATTCTTTAACGTAATAGTGAAATCAACTTTTTCTTGGTTAAGCCATTGGAATTTTGCTTATTTGATATCAGCTATTGGCAGTCAACCTCTCCTGACTCATAACTGCTAGTTGCTCTATTCATTCATTCATTAACTGATTCTTTATACATTCACACGTTTATTGAGTCCAACTCTGTGGTAGGCCCTGAAGAGTTAAAACAACCTCTTGGAATATTTCCTTCCCCAGGTTACTGGGTCTCATGGAAATGAGTTATGGCTCCAATAAAACCAAATGGAAAATTATACAAAATGACTGTGTTTGTGTTAGAATATCGTCCTGTTTTTGAAAATGGAGCTGTTTAATGATCTGCAAATTCACACAAGTTCAAAGAAAAGAATGAAGCCACACTAAAAAAGATGGTAATTGTGGGATTCAGAGAGCTCTGGAAACTTGTTTTGATTTTCCTTCCTGCTCCTGGGCTCTGAATTCTTCCCTGCTTCCATCTTTGGTTGGAAATGACATCATCTCTCACTCTCACCAGCCTGAAATGAGTTGTCCTTTATCTCTGCGACTACGAACGTTCCTGTAAAGCCTTCTATTAAGATGCAGGGGAAGCAGATACGAAAGTATATGAGGGAATTGTGATAACAATAATCATATACTCTCCATCTTTAAAAATTTCCACATAGTCCACAAGGCACATAAATCCTTTAGTTATCTCTCGATAGGTCAGCCTGCTATTAGTAGACATATTTAGGTTAGGTCTGTCTATGCAAAAGGAAACTGAGTGTAGACATTCTAAAGCTTCAGGTACTCATTCGATAAATAATTATTGAGTATCAACTGCAGACGTGGCACCAGGGATGGGGGTAAGCTGCAAAATCAGAATGGTCCTTGCCCTCTTGCTTCTTAGAATTTTCGACAGCTCTCTTCCTTTTCCTGACAAAAAATGTTCAAGTTCCCACCCATCATTATTCCAAACATGCATGTATTGTGTGGAATTAGTCCCTTTAAACTGGAGTCATGTGTAAAAGTGCCTCAATTCAACCTTTGACCCAGGGTAGACTCATTCAGATTTCTTTTTCCAAAGAATCCCACTCCCCCATTTTACATGAGTCATGGTATATGTATTCTTACGGCAATATGGCATAGATTTGAGATTCCCTAGGAGAGTGCTATACAATTAACATTTATTTACCTCTCCAGGAGACTACTCCCCCCTCTCATAAAAATTAAACCTAACACGCAAATACTCAGTAATCCTTTTTCTTCCACTTACCTTCAGAACATCCTCACCTACTCAATGTAAATCATATTTACAAGGTAGGTTTTGTTGTTGTTGATTATTTTGTTTTTCAATATCTGGAGTATAATTGAGATAAAATGTAGGTCACTGAATAAAAGGCCTGGGACTTGTATTTTTCCTTCAACAAACAGACTTTTGATCTATTTAAATTCATCAATAATAGATTAAGCACATTACCATTTTATCTATTTTCTACAACCTCAAATTGGTTTGAAACTTAACAAAAAGTAAAACTATATTTGTATGTTTGTATGTCTTTCACACAGTACGAACTTGACAGGTTGGCATGGCTTTAGAATTCTGATATGGGGGAAATTGTGTTTAATTGATGTGATAAAAACAAAGGGAAGTAACATAGACTTGAATAGCCAAAGAAAAAGGTTTGGCTTTTTTTTGAACGAAAGAAGTCTGGAAGTTAGATCAACAGTTGTATTTTTCAGTTCACTTTGTTTCACATTCTCCCTCCCTGACTCCAATCTAATTTATTTTTGCATTAAATAATTCAGCTCCTTTCCTTTTGTAACGGGTTGGATTTGGGGAGATGAAGACAAACTGCTTAGACCTTGAAAAACACATGGGCTCCTCGGGTAGATGGCATCTGGGAGGACTCAGAACTCCCTCCACATTCTATAGGGAAAAAACAGAGCCAGGTGCATTTCTTCCCAAATCAAATTAGCTGCAAGATGCCACATCCAATTGTGGCAAATTGATGTGAGAGTTTGTGATGTCTGCAGCAGCTCTTCCAGCAAAGGTCACCACGAAAAGACACAGGCACCAGGCGGGGGGTGCAGCAACTTGTGCTCGAGCCGCTCCGACAATAGCAGGGAAGATGTAAGATGCAATCAGCTTTTGGAAAATTGCAGGAGAATCCAGTTGTAAGTATGTATTCTAATTGGATTTACTGTGCCATCATTTACCTCTTTAAGGATGTTAACATAACATTATGTTTAATTGAAAAAATGGGTAGTTAACTATTCAGAGGAGATTCTCCAGCCCCCCATATAAGCCACAGTCTAATCACACACAAAATATAGGATGCCCTAATCACATCGCCAGACAGTTTTCGCATTTCTTAAATAAAATTTGCTTATTTACCACCGAAAATTAACTCAAAATGTTGACATGTGACAAATTTGCCCATCTTGATAGTTGTTTTTAAAGCTCTCCCCTGACATTAACAAGTTTACATCATGCTTTATGACATTTAATTAGTCATATTTTATTTAATTAGCATGGTAAGACATCCAAATGTTTTCTGAAATGCCCAAACAGGAGGTGGCCATTCCATACATTGAGAGACCAGGCAAATGTCTCTTCAGACCGATTCCCAGGCGGTTTGCATTTTTGGCTACATCTAGCAGACTGTTCTTGCTGAGAAATGGGAATATTTTAAGGTTTCAACAACCATTTCAGGACCCCCCTCAAAATCTGTCTGTAAAGTGCATATACTTTTCCATGCTAACTTAACCCAGGATGTCTCTGCTTGAAGGTAAAATTAAAGCTATGTACCTGGTAGGCTTGTGATCTAACTGTATTTATTAAATAATGAACGGATAAGTAAGTACGTAATCTTGGAGGAGATGGTTTTATGCGATTGAAATCCTTTCTCGTCACAACTTTCTTCGAGACTTCTCACATACTTTCTTTTCACAACTACTGATGAGTTTCAGGGTGCCAAGACTCTGCTATAAATGCAAGTCTTGAATACACTGAACATTTATTGAGTGCTTATTATGTGCCAGGCAACTTGCCAACCACTCATGCATTATCACTGCCATTTGTTAGATGATGAAACGGAGGCTTAGAGACGGTTACTAACAGTTGGCAAAAAAGTGACAAAGTTAAGGGTCAAGCCTAGAGTTTCTCACAGCAGATCAGGGCCCCTCAGAGGGCAGATCTGTGCTCATAAGTAACTCCTCAGCCTTGTTCACACCCAGGCTGCTCTATTCTGAATCCAAAGCTCGAGCACATAACCTGTCCACATCACAGCCTAACTCTTTTGTGGCTAATGGTAGCTGGTCCTACTCCTTTAAAAATACAGATAACTCTAAACAATTCGACACGATTGTGGAATATCTATAATAAAGTACCAAAAAAACCATGATGGAAACTTTATTTCTAATTTTAGCATGTAAATTCTGCTCCTCTCATACTGTAGCCTAGTAATGAAGCTGAGTCACCTATCCTGCCCTAGTTCTCCTAGTTCTAAGATTGCATTTCATTTTATTTATTTTTTTAAGTGCTTTTTTTTAAAAAAATTTATTTATTTATTTGGCAGAACTGGGTCTTAGCTGCAGCATGCGGGATCTTCTTTGCGGCCTGCGAATTCTTAGTTGCGACAGGCAGATGGGATCTAGTTCCCCAACCAGGGATCAAACCAGGGCCCCCTGCACTGGGAGAGTGGAGTCTTAGCCACTGGACCACCAGGGAAGTCCCTATAGAACTTCATTTTAAATGCTACTGTAAACCCAAATGGTGCTCCAAACTTAATATATATTTTTCTGTACAGATATAAGTTAGTTCAACTTTTTAAACTGCAATAAGGCAAAGAATGACCTTTGTTCCATGCAGGTGAGTAAACTAAGATGTCCAAAGGGAGGGGGCAGTGAGAGGAGAGGAATCAGAAATCTACTGTCTGCCTTCACCTTGACAATATAAAAAACTTGGGGGAGAGTTTTAAAAACACTCATACAAATCTGTTTCAGATTTGGACTGCGTGTATTGGAAAGTGAGATAAGTGTAACTTTAAAGCATTTACTTAAATATTCCAATGGATATGACCCCCCCCCCACAATATCTGTGGTTACTCCAACCACTTCCAAACTCCCCCTCCGCTACATAGGGAATGCAGATGTAGGTTTTCTGCTAAAATAGCACAGCTCTAAGTGCATTAAGAAAATCATTTCAATAGAGCTTTTACTAATGCAGACGATTTTTTAAATGAAACACGGCAGATACAATAGCAGAGGCGCCACAGACTGAATAAATATCACTTAACCAATTACCAATTATCCATGCTAATGAAGGATGAGACAGAGCTCTGATAAATTAAAACCCCAAATAAACCGAATGTTGGTTTAACCAGTGATTCTCCCCCTTTTGCAAAAGCGTCTAAGGAGCAGCTATAAAATGACTGATCTGAATTTTACTTCCTCGCCCTTCCTCCACCTGCCCACCCTCTGACTGTGGCCCTGATGGGCAGGAAAACGGTCAAAGGGCAGACAGCTGGAGGGAACTCAAAGGGAGTAGGGGGGACCCACAGAGTAGAGAAGCTGCCCCTGGATAATTGAGAGTTGATTGGATGCACAATGGCCTCCTTTTGTCCACTTTTTATTTTGGATAAGGGGCCACAGCCAAGCCTGATAAGTAGCTCTTTCCTAGACCTTCCTCTCCTGGGCCAGCTGTGAGCATTCATGGGTGACAGCCGTGTTTGGTACATTCCTTGCTTCGCTTCTCTCCTCTCCGAGTAGTCAGGGATTGAGCTAGAAAACTCCAGCCATACAGGAAGTCTGGTTCTTGTCACTTTGCAAAACCTCAGCCTAGGTCAAAGACTGGAAAGAACCGGAGGGGCTGCAGAGAAATATCTTCAAATGATCTGACACCAGGAGCTTCAGGCTACAGCATTCATAAGCCTCCGTCTTGCCCCCTGGCATCCTCACGTTCTTCCTTTCTTCCGTTACTCTCACCTTACATTCCCTCATATGGATTCCTTCCCTCACTCCCCTAATACTTGAGTGTTCCGTCTTGCCATGGGGGTCCTTTGCCTTATCTCTATTTTGTCGGCAGCCTCCCTCCTCTCAGCATCACATATCCTGCACGTGACTGGAGTAATAGCTGGCTTTCTGATGCTCCATGGGGCACCTTTCCCAGGACTAACACAAAGCTACGTGCAACTGTAAGGTCGTATCCTTTACTAAAATATCTGAGCCCCTAGAGTGCATCTCTGCTAACCTGGCCTTCTCGGTCCAAACCTTAGGACTCCCCTCCCACATTTCAATGTTTTAGCAACTAAAGGGTTAAACCTGAGCACAGCAGGGCATCTACTTGACCTCCATTCTATTTGGTTGGTACTCTTGCTGTGCAGTACTCTTCAAAAGACACAAGGTACCCCCAGGAACCTACCAGTGTTTATACACAGTAGTAGGAGAATAAGTATAAAATGCTAAATATTTAGTCATTAGCAGAGTGGAAGTTGCTTTCCGGTCCTATGAGCAGGACTCTGGCTGATCTATGGCTGCGTGTGTTAGAGCTTAGAATAATTTAGGGAAAAGATTTTGACTTATTTTAGAATTCCAAAAATCGTTCACAGATCCATGCTCTTGTACACACTCCTTACTCTACCTGGAATGCCCTTGCCAACCGTGCTCACCTGGCAAACTGCCACTGGTCTTCTAAGCCTCTGCTCACGTGTCTCCTCTTGTGCGGTTCTGATGGTCAAGGAGTCACAGGCTTCCCTGTGTTCCCACAGAGGTTTGTACCATTCTCTTTTAGAGCGCCTAATGCCTAGTGCTGGAGCTGTTTGTTAACCCGTCTCTTTCTTCCACTAAACCAGTATTTCTCAACCTTGGCAGCACGTTGGAAACCCCTGGGGAGTTCTAAGACACACCAATAGTTGGGTTTCACCATCAGAGATTCTGATTTAATTGGGAAGAGTGGAGACCTGAGGGCCGAGAGATTTAATGTCTCTCCAGTGACTCTAACATGGAGCCCAGTTTGAGCTCCACTGAGCTAGACTGAGCTACCTGAGGGGGTTACTGTATCTCACTCCTCTTTATAACCTCGGCCGCAGGCGCAGCGCACGGCATCCGGTAAGTGCTCATTGAATGAATGTATATCTGCATTAGTTGGCCTGCTCTAGGTGGTCAAGAGCCCTGTGGCAGAGACTGCCAACTTTCCACCAGTATTCATTCTCCCCTCTATGGGAGAGGTGGTAGCATTTTAGCTGCAGGTGTAGGGCTGCTTAGGAGAAAGACCACGTTTCCCAGCTTCCCTTGTAGCTAGGAGAGGCCAAGAAAGTAATTCTGGTCCACGGGATGTGAGCAGAAATAGTGTGTGCAATTTCTACGTTATGCCCTTAGAAAGAAAGGTCATCGCCTTCGATGCCCTCTTTCCTCTGTCCCTGCTGGCTGGAGTGCCAACATGGTGGTGGTTGGCCATCTTGGACATGGGGATGAGAGAAACGTAATAGAAGGGACCCGATCCCTGACTTGTGGAGCCATTTGCTGGCCCTAGAGAAAGACATAAACTGAAGTCACTATTATTCTTGGTCTCTGTTACAGCACCCAAGTGTTTGTGACTAATTTGGAAAAACATTTGTACTGTACTATCACAAAGCCTGATACTTGAATTTGATAACTCTAGCAAAAGTTGTACTAACTCCACTCCAGTCTGGTAGCCAGCTCTGTGGCTTTACAAGAGCGACACTACTTGTGTTTCTGATGGCTTGCCATCACTCTTAGGCTGAAGGCCAGAACCCAGGTCACGGACCACAGGGCCTCACCTCACCAGGCCATGTCTGCCTCTCCAACATCATCCTGCCCTCTGCTCCCCTTGGTCTCTCTGCCGCAGTCTCACCAGCCTGCTCTTGTTTCCTCAAAGGAGCCTCATTCTCTTCCACCACAGGGCCATTGTATGGGCTGTTCCTTCCGTCTGGAAGGATCGTGCCCCCTGTTTTCACCCAGTTAACCTAAGTCGTCCTGCTGGTCTTCAGATCTCAACTTGGTTGGTGCTTCCTCAGGTCTCCCCTGACCTCTCTGACTAGGTAACCCCCATATTATACATCTTGAGACTCTCCACATTTATCACAGTTGTAATTTTGTAGTAATTGGAGGTGGTTATAGTTAGCAATTGTCTATATTACAAGACTCTTAGCTACACAAGAGCCAGGCCTGTGGCTGCTTTTGTTCACCACTGACTCCCCAGTGCCCAGCAGACCGTCAAGCATGTACTAGGAGCTCAGTAGATATTTACTGAATGAACAGATGAATAAATGAGTGAGCCAAAGAGGTAGTCTTTCCCTTCCACTGCAGAACCTGGAAGAGGCAGGGAAGATGGAAATCATATGGGGTTCTATCCCTGGCCAGGGAGCTAAGATCCCACATGCCTCGGGGCCAAGAAACCAAGACATGGAACAGAAACAGTGTTGTAATAAATTCAATAAAGACTTTAAAAAATGGTCCACATAAAAAAATATATCTTAAAAAAAAAAGTCATGTGCTCTTATCCAATATGTTTCCTCCTTCCAAGGAATCCAAGTCCTACACTCCCTTCAAAGCCAGCTTGTTCTGTCTCCTTCAGGAAGACTTGATGAGCTACACTAACTTGTGAGTACTCCTCCCACTACCCCAGACTTCAGGAGTTTTGTCAAGAGCATTCAATAGGCTTTTATGATAAATTGCTTAGCAACATTATTTGTTTTTATGTAACTATACTATCTCCCCACATAGAATATAAATTCTTTGAGGACAGCAATATGAATCTTTTTTCTTAGTACCCAATATAGGGGGTGCTTCCTAGTAAGCAGCTAGTGAAGCATGAAGTGTTTGTTTAGGACAGTGATGTTGATGATGACGTAAGGAAGTGTATATTCTCTCCCAAAAGGCTGTTGCTAACCTGTAATCCTGTACCTCAGAATTAGGCCAGAATTAGTGCACATGGGTCTTGAGAAAATATTTCACTCTAGGATTGAAAGTCAAGTCCCTTCCAGCACAACACATCATGAGGGCTCTAATTTACTCAGGCCAGAGTGAAATAGCTGAGATCTGAATCTCAAAATTGCCCAGGGCAATGAAAACTCTAAATGAATTGAAGAAGTCTCTTTTAACTTTGGTTGCAGTGAAAGAAAAAAAAAATGAAAAAGTTAGGTTAGAAGGGCATTAATCTTGGGTGCTAGCCCTGTGTTTTGTTATATTCACCTGGTGTCGAAAAGCCACCCACATCTGTCTACCTGATTTATTCATCAGAGAGAAACTTATGGTTTCTTTTCTGAGAAAATACCAAAGTATTATTTCAAGACATGAATTATCTATTTTTGCTTTTGTCTGTCCATTCATTCATGCTTCCTCCCTTCCTTCCTCCCTTCCTTCCTTTCTTCTTTCCTTCCTCCCTCCCTCCCTCCCTCCCTCCCTTCCCTCCCTCCCTCCCTCTTCTCACCCTCACTCCCTCCCTCCCTCCCTCCCATCCTTCCTTCCTTCCATCCTTTTAGCCAGCCAGCAAAGATATATTGAGAGCTGGCCATATGCTAGGCACTATGCTAGGCAAGGGATATAAGAACAGGTATTAGTAATAGCAGCAATGAAAAAAGTAGCTAGTGTTTTTTTGAGTGATTACCATGTGATAGATATGAACATAGCTGCATTTAATCCTTCCAACAACCTCTAATGTGCAGGACCATTGTATGCCTCACCTCGCATCTTCTTGACTCTTCTTTCTAATTCCAGCTGCTGCCATGACAACCAGTTTCCTACAGGTATAACGTGGCAATACCTTGCTTCAGCTGTACCACTCACCTCTCACTTTCTGCTCTGGGGCTTCACTGCTGCCGCCAAGAACTCTACCTGTGGAACTGCTCAGCCATTCTGATGTGAGCTCAGAAATGAGAGTGTGAGGGAGTCACCAACGGGGCTAACAGGAGGTAGATGGTGGTGGGCAAGTGCTCCCTCTTCTCTCTCTCAACAGGACGGTTCTGAGGTCTACACGGTTCCTCAGAGGGTCTCAGCAAGATGGAGCCCCAGCGGACAGAGTGACCGGCTCAAGAATGTGTGTATGTACTGATTTTTGCCCTTGCCCTGTTTCACTCTTCCTAGTTCCCTCTTGTTCCCTGAGATCACATCCCCCAAAAGACCACTTGCATAAGTCCTTGGTCTCAGTCCTGCTTTCCAGGAGGGACATCAAACAAAAACAACTAGTATTCACATTTCAAGACTTGGGAATGTATCGGTGACCCCAAAGATGTTAAGTCCTAATCCCTAGAACCTGTAAACATTACCTTATTTGGGAAAGGGGTCTTTGCAGTTGTGATTAAGTTAAGGATGTTTATTTATTTATTTATTTTTGGCTGTGTTGGGTCTTCCTTTCTGTACGAGGGCTTTCTCTGGTTGCGGCGAGCGGGGGCCACTCTTCATCGCGGTGCGCGGGCCTCTCACTGTCGCAGCCTCTCTTGTTGCGGGGCACAGGCTCCAGACGCGCAGGCTCAGTAGCTGTGGCTCACGGGCCTAGTTGCTCCGTGGCATGTGGAATCCTCCCAGACCAGGGCTCGAACCCGTGTCCCCTTCATTGGCAGGCAGATTCTCAACCACTGAGCCACCAGGGAAGCCCCAGTTAAGGATGTTTAGATGAGAGATTATCCTGGCTTATCGGATGGGCCCCTCATATTTGTCATCAGATATTATTCATGTGATGAGGTACAGGGAGAGCTGATACACACAGAATAGGAGGAAGCAATGTGACCACAGCAGCAGAGATTGTAGTGATGTGATCACCAAAGAATGACTGCAGCCACCAGAAGCTGGAAGAGGCGAAGAGAAAATTCTCCCGTGGAGACTCCAGAGGGAGTGGGGACCTGCTGATACCTTGATTTCAGCCTCTGGACACTGATTTCCGGCTTCTGCCCTCCAGAATTGTGAGAGAATGAACGTTCATTGTTTCAAACCACCAGGTTTGTGGTAATCTGTTACAACACCCACGGGAAACAAATACAAGGAAACTGAGGTTCACGAAGCTCAAATAATTTGCCAAAGGTCCTAGTTAATAAGTGGCAGAGTCAGGATTCAAACTCAGTTCTGTCTGACGCCAGTGCCCAAGTTCTCAATACTTTGCTTCTTCTCCAGAGGAAACAAGATTCCTGCTCTGGAGAGTAAGCAGAATCAGTGCTGATATTGTTAAGTCTACAATGGAAGGGGATGGGTGTCTGGAAGTTGCAGGGAGAGGAAGGCTTCCCTGGACAGAGGTCATTACCTAGTGGCAACCAGGAAACACTGTGTGAGATGGGACCACACGGAGCAGCACACCTGATAGAGTCCTGTCTGCCCATTTCAACCCACTAACTTCCTTCTTTAATTTCCTCTGATGCTGGCTGAAAGCCAAGTCCCTACCCGATCAGTCCAAAATATTTGCTTTGATTCTCCCACCCTGTTGTCCAGGGTGGACTGAGATGAATTCTCCACAGGAAGGGCTCCCTCCGTTCTGGAGAATTTTCTAGGTTCCCACTAAAGTAAGACATTCTGTCTCTGAAGCCTTGGGAGGGAATTTATTGTGGACTCAAATGTTCATTGAAGGCATGCCCTACCTCAAAATACAGGGTTCGCCAAATGGGACAGAAGACCCACTAGCAGTATGTGTTTCTCCACTCTGGAAAGACAGATAAACAGACAACAGGAAGTGGAAATGTACACAGGAACAAGCAAGGAATTTTTCAGGGTTTGTTTGATGGTGGGTGTTAACTCCTTAACTATGACCTTTCTAGTATGGTCATTAAGTCGTAATAAAGCCATAAAACATTCTAACCATTACCACTTAGCCTTAAATATTTCACTCCTCCAATACTTCTGGGGCTACTTCCTCCTTTCACCCAACAGTTTAACCCTGAAGACCTTCTCTGGGTAAGATTATGAGATAGCCTTGCCTAATCCTTCTCAGGGTACTGGGTTGGCACTTCTGATGCTCTTTTATTTCATAAAATTAATCAAGAACTTTCTACCAAACCCTGGGCAAAGTTCCAGGTGTAAGAAGATGATACAATCACTGACCTCAGGAAATTCACAATCTAGGTGGCAAGACAGATGAATATACAACCCTTACCAAATAATATTAAAGGCATGTACACAGTGGGATGGGAGAATAGAGGAGGCATGCCTAGTGGTGGCGCAGTGGTTGAGAATCTGCCTGCCAATGCAGGGGACACGAGTTCGAGCCCTGGTCTGGGAGGATCCCACATGCCACCGAGCAACTAGGCCCGTGGAAACCAGGGACGGACACTTGCAACAGGAAATACTGTGCTGAATCTTAAAGCAAATGTCTGGAGTTACCCAGGTGGAAAAGGAAGATAGAGAGAGGGCATGTGGAGGGAAGGCAGAGGGAAACATGTTTCAGTCCATTTGGGCTGCCATAATAAACATCAGTAATTGGGTGGCCTAAACAACAAACATTTATTTCTCATGGTTCTGGAGGCTAAGAAGTCCAAGGTGAAGGTGCCAGCAGATTCGATGTCTTCCTGGTTTGAACACAGTTGCCATCTTCCAGTATCCTCATGTTGGGGAGAGGGAGAAGTCTCTGGTCTTTCCTCTTCTTATAACGGCACTAATCCCATCATGGGGGTTACCCTCATGACCTCATCTAACTCTGCCTCCCAAAGGTCCCACCTCCAAATACCATGACATCAGGGATTAGGGCTTCAACATATGAATTTGAGGGGGACATGAATATTCAGTGCAGAGCACACATACAAAGGTAAAGATGTGAGAGCAATAACAAGAGAGTGAGAGAAACAACCAGGGAATTGGTAAGCACTTGGTACTGTTGGAGCCCAGGATGCATGTGCATGCAGCTGGAGAGGTAAGCCTGAAAGCCTTGACTGCCATGATGAAGTTAGACTTTATTATGAATGTAATGGGGAGTCACTGAAGTATTTAAGTCAGGAGTGACATGATCAGATTTACCTTTCAAATGATCACTGTGACATCAGTGTGCAGAATATACTGGAGCAAGGCCTGACTGGAGACAGAGGGGCCAGTTAAGGAAATATGGCAGTGGTCCAGGTGAGAGATGATGAAATGGGGATGGCAATAGGGGACAGATGCAAGAGCAATTTAGGATATAGAATCAACAGGAGAAGTTGGCCACCGGAAGCTGAGGGAGGGGTTGAGGATGACTTCTAGATTTCCAGCTTGTGCAAGTTTGTAAATGAGTGAGAAGATTTAGGGGAGAAGGGAAATAATGGATTGAGTTGAGGATATTATGAATTTGAGAATATTCCCCATCATCCCAAATGAAGATGTTTGGTAGGCAGTTTTTTGAAAGTAGTTCTCGTCCTGGGCAATAATACTCTCTTCTTGACTAGTTTCATATGCTCACACACATCAGCTGCCATCTAACTGCTGATAACTCTCAAGTCTTTAAATTCTGTCTGAACCTTTCTTCTGAGCTCCAGCTTTCTGGACCCAAGCACCCGTTAGGTATTTCTTCTTGGATATCCCATCTCAGAGGTGAAGTGACTGCATCTCATTACTAGGGTAATCTATTGAAAGCTGTGCTTGTTTAATACAGTACATTAACCCTTAAGACTATTGAGTACTATTTCTACTGAGTTCTACTGAGAACTGGAAATGTGCCTAGTCCATCAAGAAAATGAGAAGACGAGCCACAGACCAGGAGAAAATATTTGCAAAAGGCATATCTGGATAAAGGACTCTTATTCAAAACATACAGAGAACACTTAAAACTCAACAGTAAGAAAATGAACAACTCAACTAAAAAATGAGCAAAAGACATGAACAGACACTTCACCAAAGAAGATATACAGAGACAAATAAGCATATGAATAGTTGCTTAACATCATATGTCATTAGGGAATTGTAAATTAAAACAACAATGAGATACCACTACATGTCTATTAAAATGGCTAAAATTCAAAACACTGACAACAGCAAATGCTGACGAGGTTGTGGAGCAACAGGAGTTCTCATTCATTACTGGTGGGAATGAAAAATGGTAAGACACTTTGGGAAGATAGTTTGGTAGTTTCTTCAAAACAAACCCATATTATCCAGCAATTGTGCTTCTTGGTATTTACCCAGATGAGCTGAAAACTTATGTCCACACAAACACCTGTACAAATGTTTATAGCAGTGATAGTCATAATTGACAAACATGGAAGCAACCAAGAAGTCCTTCATTAGGTGAGTGGATATACAAACGGTGGTATGTCCAGACAATGGAATATTATTCATCGCTAAAAAGAAATGAGCTATTAAGCCATGAAAAGATGTGGAGAAAGCTTAAATGCATATTACTAAGTGAAAAAGCCAATCTGAAAAGTCTTCATACTGTATTATTCCAACCATATGACATTCTGGGAAAGGCAAAAGTATGGAGACAGTAAATGGATCAGTGGTTGCCAGGGGTTACCAGGGATGAGTTGGCAGAGCACAGAGGATTTTTAAGATAGTGAAACCACTCTGTATGATACCATCATGGTGGATGTCATTACATATTTTTCAAAATCCATAGAATGTACAACACCAAGAGTGAACCCCAATGTAAACTATGGACTTTGGATGGTAATGATATGTCATTGTCGGTTCATCAATTCTAACAAATGTACCACTCTGATGAGGGATATTGATAGTAGGGGAAGCTGGGGGAGGGAGGGGCAAGAGTTATATGAGACATCTCCATACATTCTGCTTGATTTTGCTGTGAACCTAAAACTGTTCTAAAAATAAAGGCTATTTTTTTTTATTATTTATTTTAAAAAATATATATTTATTTATTTGTGGCTGCATTGGGTCTTTGCTGCTGCCCACAGGCTTATGGCAGTGGCTTCTCTTGTTGCGGAGCATGGGCTCTGGGCACGCAGGCTTCAGTAGTTGTGGCTTGCAGGCTCTAGAGTACAGGCTCAGAAGTTGTGGCGCATGGGCTTAGTTGCTCTGCGGCATGTGGAATCATCCTGGACCAGGGCTCGAATCTGTGTTCCCTGCATTGGCAGGTGGATTCCTAACCACTGTGCCACCAGGGAATTCTCTTAAGTCTATTTTTAAAAAGTGTGGTTAGTCCAAATTGAGATGTGCTGTAACTGTAAAATAGACCCCAAATTACAAAGACTTGTACGAAGAAAAGGAGGAAATATTTTAATAATTTTATTGATTACCTGATAGGAAAACAATATTTGGGATATATTAAGTAAAAGGTATTATTAAAATGTATTTACTTTTTTTTTTTTTACTTAAAAAATGTGGCTACTAGAGAGTTTAAAAGAGTATGTGGCTTGCATTCTATTTTTATTTTATTTTTAATTTTAAATTAAAAATTTTTTTTTGGCCATGCAGCTTGCAGGATCTTAGTTCTCCGACCAGGGATCGAACCCATGCCCCCTACAGTGGAAGCATGGAGTTCTAACCACTGGACAGCCAGGGAACTCCCTTGCATTCTACTTCTATTGGACAGTGCTGACTTAGACTATACACAAGCCAGCAATAAAACCAAGACTCTTGGCTTCTATTCTAAGATGAATCATTCATTCAACCAACGTATTTGAAGTACCTACTCTGTGATGAATAAAATAGAGATGGTCCCTGCCCTTGGGAAGCTTACACTCTTTTTCTGCCTTGTTATTGAGATCAGTATAAGAAACAGTTTTGAAAAATACAAAGCATCTTAACAATACAAAGGATAATATGAATACAGTTTCCAAGCGGAAAGAAGACCTGCTCTGATTTCCAGAGGAGAGTTAGAGATATGAGTCCTCGTGTGGGAAGAAAACCATGCAATCAGTCCAATAATTGTGACCAATTAAGTGACTTTGAAATGGCATTGGTGTTATACCAGAGGGTAAAAAGGAAAGCTATGAAGTCTATAAAAATTGTAATTTCTGGCAAAAGAAGTTCAAGTTGGGATCCCCTGAAATGTATATAACCAAAGGAGCTCTGCAGAGAGATTTGTGTATCAACCAATCTTTGCCTTGGTAGTAAAAGGAGAGGTTAGATTTTAAACAACTTTTCCTTGGTCAGTGCTATTGGGAAATCATGTCAGGAAGGAGTAGGGCAGAAGAAACAGTCAAACAAGGCCTCAAGGGAAGCTTAAATCACTCACAATTGCCAAGAAATGGTGGCAGAGTGGTGACCTAGCAGAAGCACCTATGTTTTGAAGGGAAGCTCAGTTTGAACCGAGCCTTTGGGAGGGTCAAGGGGCTAAGAGGCCGGTGACCAGCAGCCTGGTCTCTGAATGGATGGAGGGGTGGAGAAAGCGGAGGACAGGACCAAGCTTCGTGGTGCGCTCAGCAAATGCTCACTGCAGGGTCAGGGACCATGTGCCCAGGAAGGAGACCTTCAAGACCACGCCTCTCATTTTGTAGATGAAAGGGAGGGAGGAACTGGAGGGGAGAAGCAGGCACTGGCTGAGATCTTGCTTTGTGTCAGGGCCTGGGCTACCCGTGGGAGCCCAAAGGGAATAAGATGGTCCCTCCTTCCAGGGAGCAACTCCCGACTGGGAGCAGATCCCATTTATTTGGCAAAGTTTCTCCCACATCAGAAGCAGTCTGTAAAATGATTAGTTTTAAAATGTACATTGTACTATTTAAAAACTAATTTTCATAAAATACTCCAAACTTCTTTGTATGAGTCTGTAAATTTGGGATGGTTGAAGAATTAATTATAAGAGAACATTCTGTACTTCAAAACAAAACCAAAAAAAAGAAAAAAAGAAACAAAAGGAAAAAACCCATTTTGCTACCACAGGAATCGTTCTTTGTAATTTGCAAATTCTCCCCCAGTTCAGGTACGTGCTGGAGCTGGAGTCTGTATAACAATAAAATATTTAAGACAAGATTTAGAGTCACGGGCCTGGGTTCTGACACCAGTCCCACAACTTGCTAGCTGTGTGCCTTGGAGCAAGTTTTTCTTAAGGCCTTGACCTCATGTGTAAAATGGGGCAATGGCACCTACCATAAAAGGCTGTGAAGAGGATTGGATTCAATAATTGAGCTTGCTGAAACTCATAACATATTGTCGGGAAGCTAGTAATGCTCAATGAAAGGTAGCTGTTATTGTTGTTGTCATTTTTAATACGTAAACAAGCCTAAAACCTGGAGTTTTCAAAAGTCTCCCCTCCTCTCTTGCACGCATTCACAGACACATACTCATATGGTGAATGTAAGTGTCAGAACCAGAACTGGGGCTGGAAAGCCTAAGACCTGGGTCAGTTCTCTCTGTCTCTTTCTTTTCATGTTATTCTCTGACAAAGATCAGATCCTATTATTGAGAACTCCAAGAGATTAAATACTTTTTTACACTTGAGATCATTGCATTGAATATTACTTGAAATATAGTTGTCATTGTACCTGGCTAGAAACATTTTTTTTCATTTATTGGACAAGTATTTCCTAAGCAGTGACTATGTGTCAGACACAGTTCTGAGCCCTGGTGATACAGTTTTGAAGACCCAAATCCTTGCTCTGAGGATCTTCCATTCTAAACAAATAAGCATGGAGTGTGATGTCAGGTGCTCCGAGAAAACAAATAAAGCAGGGACTTCCGCAGCCTTACACAATCTACCTGCTACGGTTGGCCTTTCTGTGGGAAATACTTATAGGAGGCAGGCATGATCCTGGTGTTGCACGGAGTTTATTTTTGTTTGCAGAAAAGGCTCTTAGAGAAAGAGATGAGCCTGGCTAGAATCATCACGAAGTCTGTTTTTAGTTCTAGATAAAACTTGCCTAAGAGCCAAAATAAAGCTCTGACATCGACTTACTCTACTTCACTCTGCAAGGCAGATGTCCTTACTGCCATGTAGCCCTTTGCCAGTCTTCTTGAGTTCAATCTGGGCAGCCCCACTGTGGCTTTGGTTGGCATGTATTTTTGCTTCCTGCATTATCAGCACACTACTTTAACAACCTGCCCTGGCAGGAGATGCAGGGATGACGGGTAGGTGCGTGATACCCATGAGAACATGGTACCCCATCCCAAACAGGAGGAAGAGCTCATAGATCTTGTTTAATTTTATTTTTTAAATTAAAGTATAGTTGATTTACAATGTTGTGTTAATGTCTGCTGTACAGCAAAGTGATTCAGTTATACATATATACATTCTTTTTTTATATTCTTTCTGATTATCACAGGATACTGAATTTAGTTCCCTGTGCTATACAGTAGGACCTTGTTGTGTATCCATTCTGTATATAATAGCTTACATCTGCTAACCCCAGCCTCCCACTCCATCCCTCTTCCAACTCCCTCCCCTTTGGCAACCACCAGTCTGTTCTCTGTGTCCATGAGTCTGTTTCTGTTTCATAGATAGGTTCATAGTTCTTATTGATTATTCCATTGAGATCAATTTCTGAGGTCCAGAGCAGACTCTCATTTTGCAAGCGTGACTCCTCAGGTGTTTCTACCTCTGGCTACCAATATTCAGGACATATGTATTGAGCACCTCCTTTGTGCCAGACACTGTTCTAGACACTGGGCTTATAGCAGTGAACAAAACAAAACATTCCCCTTCCTATATGAAACTTGCCTGTTAGTGGGAAGAGACAGACACAAAAGATAATAAGTAAAATATATAGGATGACAGATGGGATACACGCTGTGGAGAAAAATACAGTAGGGAAAAGAGTTAGGGAGTGCAGGTGAGGTGGCAATTTGAAATAGAGTGTTCAGGGATGGTTTCATCAAGTAAAAACCTAAGGAGAGTAAGATAAAGAGCCATTTGGGTATCTGGGAGGATCTGCATTCCAGGTAGAGGAACAGCAAGTGCAAAGGCCCAAGCAGGTAGCAGGAACAGCAAGGAGGCTGGAGGGGCTAGAGTGGAGAGAATAATGTGGAGAGGGGTAGGAGGTGAGGTCAGAGAGGTTGCAGGGGCACTAGAGCACGTAGGACCCTGAAGGCCTCTGTAAGGATTTGACTGCTGTTTGAGTGAGATGAGAAGCCATTGGGCAGAGAATTGACATAAATGATCACTCTGGTTTCTGTATTGAGAAAAGATGATAGAGGTGTGTGAGGGTTTTAAAATATGTACCCACAGATGCTTCAATACTCCTGTCTTCAAAGAGGGGAGGCTGATTTCCTCTCCTTGAGCGTGGACTGCATTCGGTGACTCACTTCTCACAAATAGAAACGGTGAAAGAGGGGTGCGGGGCTTTAGAGATTAAACATAAGGAGAAATGCAGCCTCCTCCTTGCCCTCTCATTCTGTCTCGGTTCACTTGCTCTGGGGGAAGCCAGCTGTCGAGTCAGGAGGACACTCAAGCAGCCTATGGACAGCCCATGCGGTGAGGAACTGAGAACTGCTGCCAGTGGCCAGAGAGGAGCTGAGGTCCTCTGTGAACAGCCATGCCGGTGAGGCATCTTGGATCCTCCAGTTAAGCCCTTGGAGGACACCTTAATGCTCACCTCATGAGAGACGCTGAGCCAGAACAGCCCTGCTAAGCCTCCCCTGGGTTCCTGAGCCACAGAAACTGTGAGGTAATAAATGCTTATTTTAAGCTGCTAACTTGCTATGCAGCAATAGTAATACAGGGAGCCAGGGCAG
Source organism: Lagenorhynchus albirostris (assembly GCF_949774975.1). NCBI lineage: Eukaryota > Metazoa > Chordata > Mammalia > Artiodactyla > Delphinidae > Lagenorhynchus > Lagenorhynchus albirostris. Next base: position 82,643,480 of record NC_083098.1, read on the forward strand.
AAGCCAGGAGTCCAGTTAAGGGGCTGTTTCAGTTACACACATGAGGAGGTGACTTGGAAGTGATGAAACACAGCTTTGCAGTCAGGATACGGTGAGTGAGAGAAGGAAGAGTCGGGCTTTCGTCCTGAAAAATGGGAAGGTCAGCTCCCACTTGAGCTCTTAAAATTATTCAACACATTCAGTCTTTCCCTCCCTAGAAGAATATTTTCTCCTGGCTTCCGTGACACCACACTCTGACTCTGGTTTTCCTTCTATGTCACCGAATGATCCTTTTCATTCTTTGCTGACGCGTCCTCTACTCACGCCCTTGACCTTGGAGTAAGCCAGGGCTGGATTTTTGGCTTTATTCTCTTTTCTGTTTACAGGGTCTCAATGGGAATTCTCATCCTCTGTAAAGACTTTAAATACCATCCACATGACCAGTGATTTCTATTCCTCTGGTTGTGTCCCACCCATTGAATCCCAGACTCAAAGATCCCTTTGCTTCTTGACATTTTCATGTCTCTCTCTAATGAGTTCTCAATTTTATCATGACCCAAACAGAACTCTTGATTTCCTACACCAGCCCTGCTCTCACGGCAATGGTCTCCATCTCAGTGAGTGGAACCACCATCATCCCAGTTGTTCAAGCCAAAAGTAGAGGGGTCATTCTTGATTTCTCTCTTTCCTCCAAGCCTCACCTTCAGCAAGTCTGACTGATTCTACGAGCAAAACATATTCCAAACATGTATACTTCCTGCTATGGCCGCGGATACCACCCTACTTGAAGCTCTCATCATTTTTCACTTGTCCTCCTTCTTCCCCACTGTAGCCAGCGTGATATTCAAAGAACACAAATCAGATTGAGAAGCTCTTACTCTTAAAACCCTTCAAAGACTCCATCGCAGTCAAAATCGAATCCAGGCTTGTCAGGGCTAACAAGTTCCTACATGAAGTTGGCCCCTGTCTATCTCTCACTGTGTCTGCTTTATTTTTCCTCAGTCACTCTGACCTTCTCTCTGTTTCTTGATGGTGCTAAATTCATTCCTGGATTAAGACATTTGCATTCGTTGTTCCCTCTGCCTGGAATCCTCTTTTTCAGATATCTGCGTGGCTATAACCTTCTTGTCATTTTGGTCTCATACAAATGTCATTTTCTCGGACAGCCCTTCCCTGGGTTCTAAGTCTCCTTCCGGCCCCTTCTTGTCATTTCATCCTTTTCGGTTTTCTTCATAGCACTTGCCTATCTGAAAGTATCTTGTCCATTTATTCGTTTACTTATTTATTTTCAGTCTTCTGGACACCTAGACCCTAACCTTAATCCTAACCCTCATCTCTCTTATTCATGACCATATGTATCCTCAGCCCCTATCACAATACCTGGCACATTGCAGGTATTTGATAAGTGACTGTTGAATGTATGCATGCATGAATAAATAAATGATCTGACAAAGAATAAAAATCCCCAACTACTTTTCCATCACCATCTGAACTCAAGGTAGCACAGGTAAAGGGGAACCCTTCTCAGCTTTACCAAGCCCTCACTTGCCTCTTGGACTTTTCATTTTCTAACTTCACATACTTGATTCTCTCCTTTCCTCAGATGTCTGCTCAAATGTCACCTTATCAGAGAGGCCTACCCTAACCACTCTTAATCAAATAGATCCCTCTGTCATTTATTTCTAGAGATTCAGGGAGCTAATTCATCTCCATTTTCTCCTCCTCTTAAAATATTGGACTGTTTTTTTTCACTAAGTTGATGAAGTTGCCTCTTTAAACTTAATGCTCGAGTGAGCTTTTACTGCTCCATAACAAGCTGCCCCCAAACGTAAGGGTTTAAAACAGCAAGTTATTTTCTCATGATTCTACAGTCTGGACTGAGCGCGCGGAGGGCTCCTCTGAGGGGCTGGCAGTGGGTGTGATTATAAGCTGGGAGCTCAGTTAGGGCTGTCAACAAGAATGCCTTGGTTCTCCTCCACTGGTTTCTTCACGTGGATCAGGTTTCTCATGGCTTGGCGGCTGGCTTCTAAGAGGGAGTGTTCTGAGCCTGTAAACTCAGAAGCTGCAGATTGCTTGACACCCAGCTTTGGAAGTTGTACTGGGTCACTTGAAGTCAGTCACAGGGCCACACCAGAATCAAAGGGAGAAGATACGACTCTGCCTCCCAATGGGGGAGTAGGAAGGAATTTATGACCATCTTCAACCCATCATCTTTAATCAACTCAGAAAGGCAATCATTTTGATTTCTGTCCTTGTTGATGAAAATGTTTTTAAAAATACATTAGTCCTACAAGTAGATTATAATGGACGTAGTCTCCTCAATGATTAAAAGTCTTTCAGAAACTCAGGGTCATTCCCATTATTGTCAGGTTTGGGCCCTAGCCCCAGCTCTGTCACAAGTTACCTAATTTTGTTATCTTGGGAATATCACAGAGGATTTTGGTGTTTGTTTTCTTTCTTTTCTCTTTTTAAAAATTTAAAAATTTTTTGGCTGCGTTGGGTCTTCGTTGTTGTGCGTGGGCTTCTCATTCCGGTGGCTTCTCTTGTTGCAGAGCATGGGCCCTAGAGTGCATGGATTCAGTAGTTGTGGCACGCAGCCTCAGCAGTTGTGGCGCACAGGCTTATTTGCTCCGCAGCATGTGGGATCTTCCTGGACCAGGGATCGAACCCTTGTCTCCTGCACTGGCAGGCAGGTTCTTAACCATTGTGCCCCCAGGGAAGTCCCCTGGTGTTTGTTTTCTCATCTACAAAATGAAGGGATAGAGTTACATGATTTCTATTTTCATTTCCAGCTCTGAGACACTATGATTTCATAGTTTCATTTAGAAAGTACAGGAGTGGGACTTCCCTGGTGGCACAGTGGTTGAGAGTCCGCCTGCTGATTCAGGAGACATGGGTTCGTGCCCCGGTCCGGGAAGATCCCACACGCCGGGGAGTGGCTGGGTCCGTGAGCCACGGCCGCTGAGCCTGCGCGTCTGGAGCCTGTGCTCCGCAACGGGAGAGGACACAACAGTGAGAGGCCCGCGTACCGAAAAAAAAAAAAGTACAGGAGGTTAGACTACATCTGTAATAAATTCGTCATACCCGTTATGCATAAATTTCTTGTATGAACTTGTGTTTGCTTGTGATTGTGTTATTTTTTTCTTTTCTTTCCTTTAAAAAATATAACCCCTAATTCCACCACTGAGAATTTACCTCCCTTAACTCCCAAGTTTCTGGGCCTTTGTATTTGACATTAGATCAAACATGGTAATTTGTGTTTGGCTTTTGGTTGACATTTGCATTGCCCTCCCATTTCTGTGCTTTTATAGCTGGAAAGACTAACCAGCTAAAGATCACCTAATTAGTCGATCTTCCATGTTTAGAGATGGACAGGAAACTGGAAACAGAGAATGGAAGGAGAAAGGCCGAGCCTTTGGTCTCTTTTCCCTTCACCTCAACGTCATAATTTACCTCTCATTCTTCACCTTCAAAATTTATCTTAACTCGGGCTTCCCTGGTGGCTCAGTGGTTGAGAGTCCGCCTGCCGATGTAGGGGACACGGGTTCGTGCCCCGGTCCGGGAAGATTCCCACATGCCACGGAGCGGCTGGGCCCATGAGCCATGGCCGCTGAGCTTGCGCGTCCGGAGCCTGTGCTCCGCAAGGGGAGAGGCCACAACAGTGAGAGGCCCGCGTACCGCAGAAAAAGTTTATCTTAACTCAAACTTCATCCTTCCCCTCCCTCTTCCCCAGGACATTTTTATCTTCTCCACGGCCATAAAAGAAGAGCAACAAGAACCACCTCAAGAGCTAATGTTTATGGAGATGATTTAATTCTCTCGATGACATTGAGTGAGGTATCACAATTAGCCCATTTTACAGATGAAGAAGCTGAGGCTCAGACAGTCTGTAACTTGGCCAAGATCTCTCAGAGAGGACGTGGTTAGATCTTGGATGTGAATCTAGGCCCTGTAATTCCAGTCTTGATCCAAACACTGTGCCATCTGGCCATGAAACTAACCAGAATACAAAATTCTGGATTCAACTGACTGGATTTGTGTGTTGAAGCATAGCATACAAACCTAAAAGTACGAAAATCATAAGTATATAGATAGCTTAATGAATTATCCAAAGGGAGCTCACCTGATGAACAGAACATACAAAGAATAGAACATTACCAACTGTCCAGGAGCCCCCTCATGTATCCATCCCAAGTCACTGCCTTCTCTTCCCCGAGAATAACAAACATTCTAACGTCTGAATTAGTTTTGCTTGTTTTTAAGCTTCCTATAAATGGAATCATATAGAATGTACTCTTTTTTTTAAGTTTATCATTATTTTTAAACTGAGGTATAATTGACATATAATGTTACATTTGTTTCAGGTGTACAACATAATGATTTAATAGCTGTATGTGTTGTGGAATGATTATGTTATTCCTTTTGGAATTAAGGTATAGAACATTTGTCATACAGTTGAAGGAGGGGAATTGTTAACTTCAGCTAATCTATTCATAGCAGAGACTGCCAGGTGTTCTCCAAAGCCCTTTTTCTTATCTTCCTAGACACACAGCGGAGCTGCATTTCCCAGCCTCCATTGCAGTTAGCTGTTGCCTTGAGACCGTGCTCTCACCAATGAGAGTAAAAGTACTGTATACCCTTTTCCCCTTCCAGTAGGCTGGATAGAGAGAGCCGCCCATTTCTTGAAGGTGGCAGAGCCTCCATCAGCATGAGTCCCTGGGTGACTGGTGGGGAAGGGCAGACCTGTTCGCCCACCCATTACTATAATAAATGAACTTCATTGTGTTTGAGTCATTATATATATGTATAATTATATATAATATCATTATATATATAATATCATTATATACTGGCTGGTTACAGTAATTAGTCTATCATACATAAGTTTTACTGTGTTTTTCAAGATGCTTCAAAAATACTTTAATGCTGTTCTACTGGCTACAAAAAAGAACTAAATTCTTGGGCATCCCTGGTGGTGCAGTGGTTGAGAGTCTGCTTGCCGATGCAGGGAACATGGGTTCGTGCCCCAGTCCGGGAAGATCCCACATGCCGTGGAGCGGCTGGGCCCGTGAGCCATGGCCGCTGAGCCTGCAAGAACTAAATTCTTTTCTATCTGTTGAGACATCTTCAATACTAAGATGATATCCATAATGTCCTATGCGTCTCAGGCCCTAAACTATCCTCAGAATATGCCCTGAAGGTTCTCTTTATACCCATCCTCATCTCTGCCCATAGACTTCCCATCAGCCTTTGGTTATTTATTAAACAAATACCACTTTAGGCATCAATTATGTACCACCAGTGTTACAGGCATCGCTGAAAAGCACTGAACAAAACAGAGAAAACCCTGGCCTCACGCAGCTTAGGGGAAGTTAGTGGCCTCCGGCGGTGCCTTGGTCAGCCATAGCAACTATCACTGCAGTCCAGAACCCCACACAGACAATAAACTTGTTCCGATAATTGAGTTTACCATACGATGGAGATATCCCACTGAAAGTTTTAAAAAAATTATTTCTAAAGTGGGCCACACATTTCCATTTTTTTCTAGACTCAAGGTACAGAACATACTTTTACCTCATTATCATTATAACTTCATTATGCGGTAATGTAGCAGTAAGTCAAGGGCCAATGAGGTGCAGAGAACAATTTGCCTATACAATACGGCCTCAGATTGCTATGCCTTTTTGAATTCTGACATCTACCTTTGACGGTTTTTCTATTTCCTTCATCCCAGTTGGGCTGTTTCTACTCTCCCACCAGAATCCATTTTCACCTTGCAATTTGCTCCTTGTAGCTAAGAGAACTGAGAGCTCAGGTTTTCTCGAATAGGGTTCTAATAAGGACGAAGTGAGAGGGCACAAGGTCACTGGAACCTTGGTTTTGCAATGCAGCTCTGACTGCTAGAAACTTGCCTGATCATTTGTTGCTTCCTTGCTGAGTTGTAGGTAGCTGCGGTCGATGAATATTTGATTTTTGTACCTAAGCCAAAATTCTGCCTCATGTTTGCTTGATAATTCTGCTTCTGTCCTTTTGTAGAAATGTTCACACTTTGCAAGAGGGAAATAAAGAGATTAATTGCCAGAAACTCTGTTAGCCATTGGACTTTTAATAAAAACAGATTTTGGAGAAATTTGAAGGGGTTTTATTGTGGGGAAAGAGTAAGAGTTCTGTGCTCCATGAAAGCTGGTGACCAGGGAGCTGGCCTGGAGAAGGATGTCTAGAGGGAGAAGCCCTGGGGCCCAAACAGAAGGGCTCCAGGGAGTGAGTCTCAGGTGACCCTGAGGAGGGCAGGTTTGCCTTAGAATTTTAAGTGGGCCTGCAGTTCAGATAGAAAGGATTTTGCCTTCTCCCAGGGAATTGTGGTAAATAACCATGGCGTTGACTTAGGGGAGACACTGGTAGTTAAACTAGAAAGTGGAACTGCGGTTGACTCTAAAAATCTAACTTATGGATTAACTGGTGCCCAGTCAAAATAACTAATAATTCTGAGACTATAATTACCCGCCTGTAGGCTTTCTATTTTTCCTCCAACTTTCTACTTTTCTGCATTTTACAAATGTTTAATAATGAACATGCATTCCTTTTATAATAAAAAAAAAATCCAATTAACTTAATTAGAAAAAATTACCCACCAGGTGACGGGAGGTTTCTCATTAATTTATCACTGGCTGTCATAGTCTGGCTTCAAGATCTCTGCCCGCCGAGGAACAGTTACTCGTGTGCTCTCAATGGCTGAATCCAGGTGTGTGTTGTAGGGGGCGTGAGGGAGGGGAGGGAGGTGATAGGAAGAGTGAAGGGAAAAACAGTCCCCCAGAGCACCATCTTTGGAAAAGAGAGCCACTGCAACTCCCTCTAAGTGGGAGCAATGCCCATGGCTTTGGTGATTTCAAAAGGAGAGGGGAGGGAAGGAAGCAGAATTTCTGCTGGGGGTGGGAGGAGCCCTCTGAGTGTCTGATTTAGTTACACTATGTCCACTATCACTGATGGCGTTACATTCGGAAAGCTGGGTTTGGTCCAAACGGGAGCCTGGAAGAGAAGTCTGCCTCTGTGCTGTGTGGTTCCTGTGAGGGTGCCGGAGGAGGAGGAGCCAGCTAGCTTCTCTCCCACCCAGGGCCATATTCTATCTCCCGCTGATGGGCTAGTTAGGTAGGCTTGTTGGGTAGATCTGCTTTGATACTGCCCGAAAGGTTATAAAATCATCAGCATTTCTCTAGGTAAGACCTGATGTTGGTGTTTGGGTGACCTGAATGAAAACTTGGGAAGACCTGAAGTGGTTTACTCAATGCAAATGGAACCGTTAATTTTACTTTCATCGGAGGCATTCAACATCATCTAGGGAGCAGCCGCTCTGAGCTCATTAAGGAAATAAAGGCTGCAATCTTTGCCAGCCCAGGCTCCAGATACAAGAGTCTCCCATTTCTCTGCCATCCTGGGATTCCAACGTCACACCCCACACGTGGGGGAAGGAGGAATTTAGTCACAGTTCGCACTGAGGGTCAGAGGACTGCAGATGAGAATTAAGGACACAATGGACAATGAAAATGTGTCATCACAAAGGAAAAAAATATATATCTGGAATTGGAAAGGATGTTCATACTCTGAAAGAAGCGCTCACGCACTAGGTATGGTTCATGCATGACAGCTTCGTAATAATCATTCCATTATTGATTAACTTCACATTGTGGTGCTGGTAGTTAATTGTAGCCTTTTCCTGTTTTTGGCTCTGGTGTTTAAAGGCAAAATAGCCCCTTTGTTATGCTCTCAGAAGAACTATTTACACATTTTGATTTGGCAAAGAACGGCTCATTTTTTTTCTGGGCCCTTCTGGCTCTTTTATTCCATATGGAACATGCAAGCAAAACTGGCTGAACTTTCAAACATCAGCTAAATCCTAATAATCACTACAGTGTTCCTTACCTTGCTATTCTCAAACGGCTGTGTTTATTATAAACCAAGTCAACATTCTGCCACAGAAAGGTCAGTCCAACGGGGCCGTCAGTCTGCTGCACTAATACTTCCAGAGCCAGAGGCCCTCTGACGCTGCTCGGTCAGCTTTGCAGGCGGCCTGATCTGGAATGTGGTTCTCTCCCCAGGGAAGGGTCCCCAGGCACCATGTGGAGGAGGGGAGGTTGCGAACAAAGTCATCAGCCCCTGAGAAGACGTCCTGACCTCCCCAGGACTGAACTTTCAACCTCTTGAGCTGACAGTTAGTGGTGGATGCACAAATTTTGTTTGCGACTAATTGCAGCTCATAAATGGAGCATTGTGGCCCTGGAAAAGAGTCTCTCTCCCCAGGGTCACCCAAGTGGAATCTGGACACAAGAGAGCCTGTCCCCTAATGGGCCTCCTCCGTGAGCCCTTCCTACCCTCTTGGGCTCTGGGTTTGCCTCCTTCATCAAGTTGAGAGCTAGAGGGCACAGCAGGAGACTCCTCTGCGAATCTTCTCTTCCAAATGCCAGGCTATTCATAGCAGCTTGCAGCTCCCTCAGGAATTCCCACAGACTGACTGCCCAGAGCTGACTATTGTCTCGCCACCCCACAGCAGTGGGGCCTCTCACAGACCCAAGGACACACGCCATCTCAAAGCACAAAATGCTTTGCAGACCATCCATTGGGGGTTCATCAAGGAAACTCTGGGAGGTTGAGAGGAAGCAGAGGCAAGTTGGGAGGGTAGAGGGTGGATAAGATTTTCCATCAGATCGACTGCTTCTTGTTAGTTTCTCAAAGCAGATACAGTTTGTAAATGATGAGGAAGCGATGGAATGGTTTAGGACAAGAAGCCACATTTCCATCTATTGGAGGCGGCACTAGGGATGTGTCCAGCCTCTCTCCGATAGCACAGCTGGCTGCATGTGTGAATCACAAGACCCCACGGACAGAAACCTTCAGCTGTAAGACGAAAGGGGTAGCCAAGGGTGACTCTCTTTGTTTTCTCCGAGAGTCTCATTGGACTGAGGAGATAGCTAATATCACTCTGTGTCCTCAGACCATGAAAAGAACATAAGGAACTCTGTGAAAGTGTAGAGTGAGCTTCCCAGACCAGCGTCATATTGTTCTCAGTTAATCAAATTTGTCAAATTGTTCCCAGTGCCTTAGAGCCAAAGCGTGATGCTTAGGACCACGGTAAGCAAATCCCCAGCCATCTGCTCTGACAGCTGTTGGACCTTGAGCAAGAACTTGTACCCGTGGAGTCTTCTGAGAGCCCCAGGCGCAGGGATGGACTAGAACGGTTCAATCATCAAGCGGCCAAAGGTTAAAACTACTCATGGCCCCTGGGATATCTGCACCCAGCCAGTGGCGCTCCCCGGAAGGAGCTACAAGAGGAAAATTTCTGCTCTGCCGGTCAGCCTCCCAACACCCCAGTTTCCGTGTCCGCTGGATAGTTTCTCAATACCTTTAGCCTAGCCTTAAAAATCAATGCCGTTAGTGAACAGCTTAGTTGAAACTGAACGCATCTATTGATGCTGAAACGAGAGCTGTGCACTTCCAGCCAATTTAAAGAAATCTGCTCTGATGATCTATTCGATTCTGTGGCTTTCAAGTGTGAGGGCTCAGAGGATTAGCTTGCAGTTACAGTAAATTATTTCTATGAAAGTTGTTTGCTTCTAACAAGTTAGTTTTCTTGTGCCAATTTCATTAGGCCAACTGGGTTTCATAAATGATGTTAGAATAAGATGACCAACCATCCCAGTTATCCTGAGACTGTCCTTGTTTTAAAACTGAAAACCCCACATCCTGGGAAAATCCCTCATTCCTGGACAAACTGGGATGGTTTGTCACTATACCAAGTCCTTTGCCTTCCAACGAGTCAGGATGTCCTGCTGAGTTTGAAAGTGTAGCAATGTAATAAGTTCTGAGTTTCTGCGTTTAAAATCTTAGCGGGGTACAGATTGAAAGGGGGTCATCTGAAAGTGGGGAGGGGCTTCTCTCCTGGAGATCTGTTTATTTTGTAATTATCCAAGAGTAAGGGGACCCGTTCTGACATGTGACAATTCTAAAAGGTTACTTTACATTTATGGTTACTGCAAAATACTGGCTGTATTCCCTGTGTTATACAATACATCCTTGAGCATGTCTTATACCCAATAGTTTGACCTCCCACTCCCCCATCTCTATATGCTTCCCCCCAACTGGTAACCACTAGTTTGTTCTCTGTATCTGTGAGTCTGCTTCTTTTTTGTTATATTCACTAGTTTGTTGTATTTTTTAGATTCCGCATGTAAGTGATATCATCCAGTATTTGTCTTTTTTCTAAGTCAGTGCTTTTTAAACTTGAATGTGTCAACGAATCACCTTGGGGATCTTGTTAAAAATGCAGGTTCTGGTTCAGTAGATCTGGGGTGAAGCCTGAGATTCTGCATTTCTAACAAGCTCCGGGTGCTGCTGGTGGTCCGAGGCCCACATTTTTTTTTTTTTTTTTTTTGCGGTACGTGGTGGGCCTCTCACTGTTGTGGCCTCTCCCGTTGCGGAGCACAGGCTCTGTCCGGACAGGCAGGCTCAGCGGCCATGGCTCACGGGCCCAGCCGCTCCGCGGCATGTGGGATCTTCCCGGACCGGGGCACGAACCCGTGTCCCCTGCATCGGCAGGCGGACTCTCAACCACTGTCCCACCAGGGAAGCCCGGAGGCCCACATTTTAAGTAGCAAGGTCCCGGGTGACTGTACCTAAGTTTTCTTTACCTGTAGGACATTTCTAAAAAGAGACAGAGGAAAAAAATATTTTAAAGGGATTAGAGGAAGAAAATTGTACTTTATACCCTCAAAAATAATGTCTGTTGAGAAAGAATCCTGTGAGCTTTAGCGTGCAACACAAATGCGATTAGAATTGAACCAAAACATCAGCGTACCTAGGAAAGGAAGGCAGATGGGAGGAAGTAAAGGAAATAAGGAGCGGGGTGGCAATTACAGTGTCTGTGGCTGGAGGGGAGCCACTCTTCTTCAGAGTACCAGCGCTTGCCTTTTCTTCCATCACTCTCTCTACTGAACTTTATAGCAGTCAGGCGTTTCCCTTCCAAAGGTTGCTCCAAGTGTAAGCGGTACTTTTGGTGCGAGGCAGGGAAATGTTTCATTCTCCTTCAACTGGTTGCAAGAACCCTACAAAAAGACCCATTAAAGATGAAAAATGAAATATGCTCTGAAAAATGTACCAGTCTTTTCCTGTTGGTTGTCGTTTATGGTGTTTCTGAAGACACAAAAACAGATAATGAAGTACATAAGTAGAAGAGGAAATATCATTAAGTCAAATGCCTGACAGGAAATGGATTATGCTAAATCACATACAGTTCTGATATTGTTTTTTTGTTTTGTTTGTTTGTTTGTATTGTGATTATTGGTTTATTTATTTAATTTTTTTTTTTTACATCCTTATTGGAGTACAATTGCTTTACAATGGTGTGTTAGTTTCTGCTTTATAACAAAGTTAATCAGTTATACATATACATATGTTCCCATATCTCTTCCCGCTTGCGTCTCCCTCCCTCCCACCCTCCCTATCCCACCCCTCTAGGTGGTCACAAAGCACCGAGCTGATCTCCCTGTGCTATGCGGCTGCTTCCCACTAGCTATCTACCTTACGTTTGTTAGTGTATATATGTCCATGCCACTCTCTCACTTTGTCACAGCTTACCCTTCCCCCTCCCCATATCCTCAAGTCCATTCTCTAGTAGGTCTGTGTCTTTATTCCCATCTTGCCTCTAGGTTCTTCGTGACTTTTTTTTCCCCTTAGATTCCATATATATGTGTTAGCATATGGTATTTGTCTTTCTCTTTCTGACTTACTTCTCTCTGTATGACAGACTCTAGGTCCATCCACCTCATTACAAATAGCTCAATTTCGTTTCTTTTTATGGCTGAGTAATATTCCATTGTATATATGTGCCACATCTTCTTTATCCATTCATCCGATGATGGACACTTAGGTTGTTTCCATCTCCGGGCTATTGTAAATAGAGCTGCAATGAACATTTTGGTACATGACTCTTTTTGAATTATGGTTTTCTCACCCAGTAGTGGGATTGCTGGGTCATATGGTAGTTCTATTTGTAGTTTTTTAAGGAACCTCCATACTGTTCTCCATAGTGGCTGTACCAATTCACATTCCCACCATCTGATATTGTTTTCCAATAACACAATTCAGTGAACCGCTATTGTTCACACAGCCCTGGTTAATGAGATGACACATTTAGGGGCAGAAGAGGAATTCTGGGATGAAATGTTTTAATTATTTAAGAACAAAATATACGTGCCTCAGATATGGATAAGATGTTGTTGTTCCCTAGATTGCATCAGTTGTGACCCTGGGAGAGTTCACATCCCTTTCCCTGAAGAGAAGCATCAAATGCGGATGATTAAATGTTCACTAAGCATCAAAGACACCCTCCAATGTATGTTTATGTTCCATGAAAAATGTGCTCTACCCAGTGTGACTTTTACTTACTGCTCTTTCAGGGGCTTTGGACGCAAATAGAGAACACTTTTGGGCTTCCCTGGTGGCGCAGTGGTTGAGAGTCCGCCTGCTGATGCAGGGGACGCGGGTTCGTGCCCCGATCCGGGAGGATCCCACATGCCGCGGAGTCGCTGGGCCCGTGAGCCATGGCCGCTGAGCCTGCGCGTCCAGAGCCTGTGCTCCGCAACGAGAGAGGCCACAACAGTGAGAGGCCCGCGTACCGCGGAAAAAAAAAAAAAAAGAAAGAAAACACTTTTTTCCTGACAGATCATCAACACAGAAATAGCCCAAACTATGCTCCAGATATCTTTGCATTTCCACAAAGGAGGAATACGGAATTGGAATAAACAGATTTCACAGTTTTCCCTTACCTAGGAGTCTGCCTCTATTCAATTGTCTGTCATGTTTTTGTTTTGAACAGCCAGCTGCTCATAAATGTTCCTTTTGATCTGATGTCCTCAGATGCCCTTTCAGACTGTGCCAGGCTGGTGAGTGGAGCTGTTGATTGACTCATCACCAGCACAGGTGGTTGCCCGGCCCAGCACACACCGCTCCAGTTCTTTAGAGAACAGTGGTCCTGCTCCTTTGTCTTCACATGGATGAAAATTGCCCCGTTACATCTTAGGTGTGCTTCCCTCTCTTTCTCCTCGATATGGGTATGTGGGGGCTGGTGGAGGGAGGGACAGCGAAAGAGGGCTGGTTGTATTCTTCTGCCTCTGCAGCCCCCGTGTTCACAGCCTCCAGTGGGGACCATACACACACGTCTAGACACCATCCCGGCTCCTCAGGTGTCCACACCTTGGACTTTGCTGCTGGTGGCGAGCCACAGCTCACAGGCAACGGTCTGTTTAAAATGTCCCTCCTTGCCTCCTTTCCTTTAATTTGCTCAGTCACTTGCACAGATTTACACACTCATTCCTTTTATATACAGTTTGGGCATTTAACCTTATAACTGTCTTCCTCTCTCTCTCATATATGTGTGTGTAGTTACATGTGTTCTGTAACAGCTTATGGAAAAACCTGAACGAACTTTTGGCCAGCCCAGTATGCGTATCTGGCCGAGCTGCGGGTGGCTCGCGAGATCTTAGTTCTCTATTTAAAGTCATAACTTCCCCCTCCACTCCCCCACCCACCCCTGCTTCTTTCTATTCTCTACAACTGCCTTGTTACATCTGACTCTGCACTTTCTGCTCCTGAGGGCATCAGGTCGTTCAGTCTTTCAGTCATGGAACAAATATTTTTGGAGTGCCTCCAATGAGGCAGTCACAGTTGTAGGTACTGGGGTACCACACTGACCAAAACAAAGCCCTGGTTCCTTTCATTCTAGTGGCGGGGCGGAGAGCCAGTCAACAAACATAGAACCAAATAGGTAAGCGCTACATTAGATGGTAATGAGTACTAGGGAGGAGAATGTATAAGGTCAGGAGGATGGGAGTACAGCAGGGGACGTGGGGTGGTGTTCTTGTGCAAGGAATGGACGGCGGACACCACATCCGGGGCTACTCCTGAGGGGTGGGTTTCATACAACTCCAGGCGGTGCCTTTCTCCTCATGGCTATTATACATCCACGTGGTTATGAAAATATTCCGGCAGATGGGATCAAATTGAGAAAGAGAGGAACTTTCTTCTGATTTGTCCGTTTGGACTAATGCTGGGGATTGATAAGGTGATATTTTAGCAGAGACCTGGAGGAAGGGAGGGAGGGAGTCCACAGGTGTCAGGCAGATGAACAGCAAAGGTGAGGCCCTGAAGAAGGGGCTTCTTGGTGGGTCGGGGTCACAAGGCCAGCGGCTGGAGCAGAGGGAGTAACGGGCAGGTGGTAGGAGGTGAGGCTGGGGTGGAGGAGGGCAGATCACAGAGGGCTTGGGAGACCACTGGAGGGCCTTTGTCTTTCATTTTAATGGGAACAGAAAGTAGCTGGAGAGTTCTGAACTAAGGAGGGCTGTGACCTGATTTACATGTTTTATGAATCACTCGGAAATATGGAGATCTGATACTGGGGACAAGAGTACCAGAAGATAATAATGAGGTTATTGCAATTCTCCAGGTGAAAGAAGACAATGGTGTGGCCCAAGGTGGTGACAGTGGAAGTAGTAGAGAATATTAATTCTGGATATGTTTTTGGGAGAAGCCTTTCATGTGATTCCTGAGATCCACTGGCTTCTTGCGCAAAGTGCCGAGAGGCCCTTTCTTGCACACCAGGTCTATTTCACCAATCAATATCCTGCAGAAGGTATGGCGGAACCTCAGCATTGGAAGGGCTCTTAGAGGCAGGACATCTAGTGGAAAAAGAGTGAGAACAGAGATACTTGGTTTGGTCTTCACGTTGTGGAGTCTTGGATTTTGATGGAGGTGGGTAAGAATGAGATTGATGCCTCATAATAAACGTTGGTTTATCTGAAATTCACAGTGGTCCCACACTAGTAAACTAAAGGTGGAGGCTAGATCCTATTGTAAGAAAGCACAAGACCTGAAAGCTCCCAGTCTCACCAAATTCTCCTCTGAGAGGGTCTATTCTAACCTCTCACACAATGCAGGGGGTCCTGGCCCAGCATCCCAGAGCATGTAAACCTGACTGTGACTACACGTCCTGGCAGAGTTCTCATTATTTCAAGGGCATTCACCATTCTCTTGGACACTTCCAAGCTTCTGGAAGTTTCTTCTTGGACAGGATTGAAATCCTTCTCTTTTCTACCCTTCTGCCCTCTGGAGCTATGCTGGCCAAGGAGAGACAATACAGCTGTATTGGTTAAGAGCATGGGCTCTGGAGCCAGACGGTCTAGGTCAGAATTCAAGTTCTTTGCGAACTTGAGAAAGTTACCTAACTCGTCTGTGTCTCAGTTTCCTCATCAACAAGGTAGCAAATCTAAAGCGCTTATAAGAGGACACGATACAGATTAAGTGCCCAAAAAGGGTAACTATAATGATTTATCCTGCATATTGATATGAATGTGAGAACCAGTTCCATATGTGAACACAGATCTCAAGAAGCTATACTTTCCCTGTCCTTTACCAATTCTCATTAAGTTGTGTAACCCCACATGATTCCTGATAGCAACTGTCAATGAAATCTTACCAAAGCAAAGCACCTGGGTTTGCCTTGGGGGGCAGCAAGGAAAGGGGATTTACTCTTTACTGGTCTGACGTTCAAGTAGCAAGAAACATGCTGTTGGGTCTCCAGCATTTAGAGGTTGACTCCATCTCAAATATTGATTCCCAAACCCCATTTCACTTAAGAAGCAGTTTTTCAGGATGCAGTGAAATGGTGTTAGACTAGGTTTTAGATTCTGATTTTGGGCATTTGAATCTGGCCCCGGCATTTCTTATGCTATAATCATGGGCAACTTATTTAGTGGTAATTACAATAACGCTACATATTCCTTAGGTTTGTTGTGAAGAGTAAAGGAGACAATGCATATAGAGTGCTTAGCACAATCTAGCTGATCCAGAAATACTAGCAATAATTTTAAGTTCTAGAAATAAATTTCTAAGATGAAGTCAATTCTTAAAAATGACCATGTTTGAAAGGAACCAAAACTACATTCTCTGGGCTTCTTAGGGCATTTTATGTAGAGAGGAAGACAGGAAAATCAAGACTTGCTGCTGCTACCTTCCTGCCAAGTGTAGGCTCCCAGGGCTCACGGAGCTCATGATTGGAACCTCGTGGAGCTGACCTCACCATCAAAGAACTGCAGGAGTCTCTGAAGTCAGCTTACCTGACTGATGATACCTACCCAGCAACTGAAAATTAGAAATTTGCTTGAACTGGTTATTTGGTAGCAGGTAGTTTTTTTGGGGGTAGGAGATACATATATATATAGTTGAGGTATCATTGATTTACAATATTATATTAATTTTAAGTGTGCAACATAGAGATTCAAAATCTGTGTAGATTATACTCCATTTATAGTTATTATAAAATATCGGCTATATTCCCTATGCTTGACAATATATCCTTGCAGTTTATTTACTTTATACATAGTAGTTTGTATCTCTTAATCCCCTGCCCCTATCTTGCCCCTCCCCCTTTCCTTCTCCCCACTGGTAACAACTAGTTCGTTCTCTATATCTGAGTCAGTTTCTTTTTTGTTGTATTTGCTAGTTTGTTTTATTTTTTATATTGGGCATGTAGATTTTTTAACAACATTTTTTTTCCTGAAAACAAAAAGAATACGTTTTTGTAGTAGAAATATAGGAAAGTATAGAATAACCCAGAGAAGCAAACCATGTTTATTTCCACTGCTCAGAAGTTTTCTGCACAGCACACCAGGTGGGTAAGCAGCATAAGGCAGGGTGAGTCTGTCTGGTCCACTTCCAAGACCCTCGCAGGTACAGCTCCTGGTACAGAAGAGTCCTTGGTAATAAGTTGTTGGATGAATGACATATAATCAGGTGTATAAATATATTTCTGTCCCCACTGAGGGTCATAATTGTCAGGTAGATTTCTTTTCATGTTTCTTTCACTTAATTGGGCCCTCTGAAATATTGAATTTAAAGCCAGCAGTGAGTATAAGTAGATCCTAAATGAGTCAAGCATCACAGGCTCCTGTTTTGCCCATCTGTTGATCCACCCAGGAAGTGCTCGTATGAATGGATCCTGACGGCTGAGTTTGCTGATCTTAAGTGAATGGACCCTGCCTTGGCTTCTCCTCTCTAGGCTCCAAGGGTCAGTTGGTTCTTTAGCCTGGCCTCACCCAGAAATGTTTCCTCCTGAGAGTTTTTAAATTGCACTTTTGATTATTTGGAGGAGTTTTGCAAACATTTTAGAGGATTTCCTCCCCCATCCCAATTCAGCATTCCTTCTAATTATGATAGATACCACTTATTAAATACTTACAATAGGCATGGTCCTATGCTAAGCCTCAAACAGGTATTATCTCATTTGATTCTCATAACAACTCTTTGTGTTGGTCCTCACCACTTTTATTTTATAGCTGAAAGAATTAGAGACGTAGGAAGGTGAAATGACTTTCCCAAAGTCACACAGCTTGTAAGTGGGAGAGTCTAGTCAAGGTCTGCCTGACTCTGAATTCCATGCTTCAACCCCCTTGATTGCTGTCATCAGAGTTTATGTGTAATTGTGCGTATTGTTCTTTATATTTAGCTTTATTTGATGAGCATTTACCCAAACTATTCTATTACCTTCAGCAGCAGCGTTCGAAATGTTGAAATAGTATTCTGAGTAGAATGTCAGAGCAGAAATGACCAACACAGGAAATTCAGAGAGTCAGAAGAGCATCCTGTTGTGGAGCCCCGGGAGTGAGATGGGGACAAACTAAAAGCCTACCAGCATAAAGGGACCAGGTGCTAGGAGACCTGCAGCTTGGCAGACTCAACATTTGGCTCTCGGGAAATGAGAGGAACACTGAACAAAGGGGCTACAGAAGGGGGAAAGGGAGATTCTAGATTTATACATTTTCCTATATCTGTTTTTTGCTTATCAGCCCTAGTTTTCATTGGGCTGAACTCTTCTTATTACCCAGATTACATGGCATATTACGAGGGTTTGACCATCGGAGGTCTGGGGGGCATAGGTGAGAAATACCGTCCAATGCAGATCTGCTGCTACTATCTCTCTCTCTCTCATCTGAAGAATCTGGAGGATGACTAGCAAGGGGTAAAAGAGGCTCTTCTTCCTCTCCCCCGTCCTCCTCCCTCTGGGGGCTGAGTCTTTCTGTCCTCAGAAACCTTGGCTCTGTCCGTGATGGTCAACAAGGCTGTGAGGGCTGCTGCCGCTTCAGACACTGCCCGGGGGCAGATTGCTGGACCCCCAGCACAGCCCTGCCTTCCACACAATGAAGCCCCTTCAGCTTCTCCCCCAGCTGTCTTGGGACCACCCCTGGTAGGATGGGGGTGGGCGATTGACTGGACCCCAGCGCAGGAGGGCAAAAGAGAGGGAGGTAGAAGGGCACGGTTAAGATCAGAGATTTTTTGAACGCCGGGTTAAAATCCCACCTCTGCCATTTATCTATGTAACTTTGATTTGTGTTACTTCACCTGGCAGAACCTCAGTTTTTCCATCTATAAAATGGTGATGGTAGTTCCTAACTTACAGAATTGCTGAAAGGATTAAATAAAATTCAAGGATTGTGCTTGCTGTTCCGTACATGTTCACTGATACTCACGATGTCAGCCTTAACAGTCTGAGGAACTACTTTCTTCTATTTTGAAAACAGTCCTATTTTGGTGTAATCTTCTTCTACTTAGTTAAACTGGTTCATTTATGCCTGGGTGAATTAATTTACTAACCTTCCCTTCCCTCCCCCAAAGTTTTTGTTCTTCTAGGTTCATGGCTTGGAGAAAGGAGGGTAGGTTCTTTTCCTTTGAAGGATACTGGGGCCCGAGGCGACCCTCAGGTGACCTTCTGTTCTTGTCAGAGAATCTAGCTGGAGAGAAGTGTGCAGGAGGCATAGGAACCATCTGTGGTTTTTTTGTTTGGGAGTATTTAAAGGCATGTGTTTTTCTTTGTAGGTCGTGTACAGAAGCTATCCTAACATTTGCAGGTGAGAGAGTGAAATATTCCTTTCTCAGGACAAGACATTCTGTTGGCATTATCTGTTTTTTTCTTTAAGTCTTGGGAACCCAGAAGGAGAAAGTGTGTGACCCTGAGAGGAAAGTGTGGCCTGAGAGAAAAGTGTGACCAATAATTGCTGATGGGGATTAACACTACTCTGTGATCTGTGTGGTTGTCATTAGTAATACAGTGAGGTTGCAGGGGGTTTAGAACAAAAGAAAGAAAGAAAGAAAGAAAGAAGGAAAGAAAGAAAGAAAGAAAGAAAGAAAGAAAGAAAAGGAGGGAGGGAGGGAAGAAGAAAGAAAGAAAGGGAGGGAGGGAGGGAGGAAGAAAGAAAAGGAGGAAAGAAAGAAAGGGGGAAAGAGAGAAAGAAAGGAAGGAAGAGTCTCATATTTTAGTAAAACAAGAAGAAGGAAACTTATGTCCCGATAGTAGGAAGGGATTTTAGGGTTAAATGGTGCCAGTTTGCTAAGAGTTTGCTGCTTCTTTATGTTCCTCTAAGCAGTTCCTCAGTTCCTAGGCAGTCACCCTATTTCTGCTTTCAAGGGTAAACACTGCCATTTCTCCTGTGACTATAGCAAGTCATCATTTCTCTTTCTACAACGTGGGTTCAGAAAACTGCAATTGTTAACAATTTTAGCATTGAATCTTAGGACAAAACTGAGAAAAAAAATTAAGTGCTGGATTGTTTCTAGAACCTACTCGATTTAGGGGATTTTAAATCACCAGGAATAGTCACGGTTGCTTATTCTAGAAACGATTGCATTTACCCAAATCTCAAAATTAACCATGAATATTTGCTTGGATTGACACATTGATGCTGTTTACCACAAATAATCCCTCAAAGCTCAGGATCCGTTTTTAATTTTTACCCCAAATTAGAATTTAGCTTTTGAACAAAACTTGTGTACAGTTACTTAAAATTCCATGTAAATATATAAACTCCATCTTGTTCTCATTTAATTTCTCTGCCATTTTCACAGGCAATTTTTGCATGAAAATCATGTCACCCTTAACAACCTAGACTTATTTCCTCATTTCCCTTTAATGGTTTTGTGTTCCGAGTTTCATTTAAGAATGGATTGCTTACATTTCACTTACAAATCTCCCTTCTAATCGTGGTTATTAATATCACAATTTTGTTATAATATCTGTAAGAGCACAAAATGTGTCCTCTTAAAGATGCATTTGCCACCCCCTGAATTGCATACATTTCAATTACAACTCTCCCTCGTAATTATTATTATTAATATCACAATTACCATCATAATATCCATAAGACTGCAGAAGGTGTCCTGTCATGAGTGCCTTTACAAACAGCTTGTCCAGTTTCCTCTTAAGAAAAATGTGGCAGACTTTATCTAAATTCGACTTCTCCCTATAATTTACATTAGACAACACACTCCATCAATAAAACCATCAAAATGATCTACTGCATTGTAGACAAAAGTTATTGTGTCAAGTTGACACTAATCAGTTAATTCCAGTAAACCTTCAGATAAACAAAAGCTTGTTGTCTATTACTGATGTGTGTGATGGGCCCCTTGTATGTCCTATGGTTCTGCCCATCTATAGAGATGTATCTGGCAGACACTTGCCCTGAGGCGTCTATATGGAAACCGAGACAAGATCTATAGTTAATGATGTTGACCCTGACTCCCCCAACAGAGATTGAATTCAAATCCTCATAATATCTCGACAGCTGATATGTATACTGTGCTAATAATATTAACAATTACTCTGCCACTGGGATTCCCCAGGCTCTGACTTAAGCGATTTTAAAGATTCTTCCCTAATACGAACTGATTTCCTTGTTTATACCCAACATCAGCACCGTCTCCCCATTAAGACAAGGATGTGTTTCTGAATGGGGAAAGGCTTTTCTTAATGTAGGTGTCTTATATTTCTAAGAAATTCTGTGGGAGTTAAACAACTTCTGGACAAACTGATAGTATAGGTGATGGTGTGAGAAAGTGTTTCTAGTCACTATTTCCCTGGCAGGCTGGGCTAGCAGGACTGGGGAGAGAGCTAGCTTCACATTGTTACTGTTGACGCGGATCAGACAGCATTCCGAATGTCAACAGGCCTTGTCTGGTGTGGCTCCCCTTTGGACATGAAGGGGCAGCCTGTCAATCCCTGCTTGGTGTGATCGGGTGGCTGAGGAATCAGAAATCGCCCTTGGGTCGCCTCAGCTCGCTGCTGAGCCTTAGAGGAAAGTGAAAGAGCTGAACCAGACCTCTTTTCCTCACCTGTTCTCTCTTTCCCTTCCTGCTTCTCTTTCCTCTGCAAAGACTGAGTGGGAAAGGCCACTGCCGACTCACAGGCCACGGAGAAGCTGAGGATGAAATGTTGACAGGGGGCACTGTTAGAAATTAAATTCTGCCTTATTTTGTGTACCATTCTTGTGAGTCACATTCGTGAATAGTAGCGAGAGATTTAATGATCGCATATTTTTTATCTTATTTCCCTTCGGTCGATGGCAATTTTTTTCTGTTAATGTCAACTTAGAGCTCAAAGTAATTTAGTAATTGATTCTAAGCACAGCAGTTCGCCAATGGCAGCTCTCCATTTGTGGGGAATATCTTTGCTAATTTTATCCATCAGAATGAGATTACCATGCTAATCTCTCCTATCCTCCTCTCTTGGTCATTTGGGACATGCTGATGCAAATGACTTATTAGACACAAGGCCTTCGTCCAGCCCCGGGATCAGGGAAAGATGAAAGGAAGCCAAAATAAGGATGTTATAATGCCCTAACACACACAGATACTACACACACAAATACACACACACACACACACACACACGCTGACACACTAATACTAAAAGGATAAGACCCTAAACTGGAAACCAGTATAAAAACCAGTTTTAACAAATGAAAAATGCAGTGTATCAAAATATATTAAATACCTGGAAAGGAAAGAACAAAAAGAATGAAGGCAGAACAAATGCATCTGGAGACGCATAACTGGAAACCTAAACATTCATTGGCTCAGGAAATCTAGAAAGTCGTAAGTCAGGTGGAGAGAGGCAGATGCCCTTAATGAGATTAAGTGAAGAAAACCAAAATGGCTGTGTTAACAAAAAGACTGAGGCTATATCTACAGACACAATCTGTCTGACTGTTTTCAGGGAATGGTTACTGACTAACTTAGTGATTGGTTGTTTGTCTGATTTAATTAAAATGCTCAAACCAGTGTGAGCGTGTGTGGTAAAAATAGCCTGAAACTAGTTTGGGTTACACACACACAATAGGGTATTGTATCACACAACGGGTTGAAAGGGCTTCCAAAGACATTTCTAGTAAATGGACACATTCTAAAATGATTTGCTTTATGAAATAGCAAAATACTTAGAATGAGTTCAGAAGAGATCCGTTTAAATAATTCAGGTAAGAGTGGATTTCAAGAAAGAAAAATTAGCTAATATAGTAGCTGGGCGAGTGTTTATGAAGGCAGAAAACCCCCCAGAGAGAGAAAAGATATTTAGCATTTAATATGCCTGATGTGAGATCAAAAGAGGAAAATCTAGATATTAAGCAAATAAATAAATCCTGTCTTTATTTTCCTCAACAGAAGGGAGGAGAGACTGAAATTATGGCCATTTTATCTTCAAAAAGCCAAAGCCTTATTACCAAAATAACAAAAATATGTCATGAAAAATCTAAAACAAAACTATTTTCAAGTTCCAATCATCTGCCCGATTATTTCAAATGTTTTATACTCTAACGCTGTTACACAACAGTGTCAATAGCCTAACAATAGGACAAAAAACTCCAAGGCTCGTTGTCTGTCACATGCCCCTAATCTGAGATTGCCATCATCCCTCCCAAACCAGGATTTTCTCTAGACCTCCCAGTGCTGACTAAAGAGGCACTGTTCTGATAATTCAGAGTTATCTACAGCTCCTCTAAATTGTGGCACTGTCTTGAGGTCCTGGCCGTTGTTCTTCTTCTCACCATGCAGTCAGTTGCCAAGTCATATAGACTAACTCTGAAAATTCTCACCATGTTTTCTATCTTCACTCCCAGTTCCCTCATTTGGGTCTTGATTTTTTTTGTTGTTGTTGGGGGAGGGGATAATTCAAATAATTTTCTTCATGGTTACTTATAGCAGTGGGTAAAGACCAGGGTGGAAGATACAGAATTAGAAGCTAGATTTCTCCAACTATATATTGTCGTATAGATTTGACTTTGAAACCATATAAATATTTTACATAATTATAAAACAAGTTTAAAAAGAAAACTAAGATTCAAAAGCAAAATTAACCAAATGGATCTAAGTATGTATTGCTTTGATGACATAAGCACACAGAAGGGAACTGTTTCATAAAACTTTAAAACAGTAATTTGACAGCTTTCGATTCATTCTTGTCTATATTTTTGCTCTAGCCTGCTCTTCTCAGCACCCCACTCTGAATCATCATGCGTTAGGGCCAGATGACTCTTAATGAAAGCAAAGTCAGGCTGGGCTGGGACTAGGGTAAGACGAGCAAAGTGCTCACCAAGGGTATAAAATTTAAGGGGATGCCAAAACACTCAGTAATTAAGATAAATATTATTTTAATACAATATTTTTTAAAAAATCAAAATTAATCCCAAATATATCCGTGAGGAACAAAATATCAAAATTTAAAATAAAGAACAGGATTCAACCCTGTGCTTGCATAACCCTGCCTCCCCCTAATCCTGTCCCTGGTTTCAATCAAACTTTACTTACAAAAAGAGCAATAAAAGGAGCTGGGCGCCAAGTTTGCTGATTTTATGTTTTATAAATATCGCATTATAATATTATTTATCTTGATTACTAAGTTCTTTGGCAACCCCTTAAATTTTGAGCCCAAAGTGAGTGCTCTGCTAGCCTCACCCTAGTCTCAGCCTTGCTCTGTGGTTCATCAAATCAAGTACAAATTCCTCAGCCTGGCATTTTAGGAGTTTTGACTTTGGGAGGTAGTATGGTTTTGTGATGAACTTGGTGGGCTTTGAGCTGGCCAGTGCTAAGTACAAAACCTGGCTCTGCTGCTCTCCAGCTGTGGCCAGCTTGGGTAAGTGACTTCACCCTTTGCCTCTTAGTTTCCTCATCTGTAAATGAGGATTAAATAATGTTTACAGAAGGCATCATCCTATTTTTCCAGTCTTACCGGTCCACTGTTACAAAAACGGACAACTCTTTACAAAGTGTTTCATATACGTGATTTAAGCGTGATGATAACCATGTTAGGGAGATTTGATGCTGCTTCCTCCAACCTGAATCTCCTTCCCCCTCAACTCCGCAGTTTAAAAGTAGCCAACTTTCGGGGCTTCGTCGGTGGTGCAGTGGTGGAGGGTCCGCCTGCCGATGCAGGGGACACGGGTTCGTGCCCCGGTCCGGGAAGATCCCACACGCCGCGGAGCGGCTGGGCCCGTGAGCCATGGCCGCTGAGCCTGCGCGTCCGGAGCCTGTGCTCCGCAACGGGAGAGGCCACAACAGTGAGAGGCCCGCGTACAGCAAAAAATAAATAAATAAAAGTAGCCAACTTTCAAAGCCAGCCTCAAAATGACCACTGGCAGGAATGCTTTCTAAGTTTCCTGCAACCATGCAACAATAACAAACACGAATTGAGGGCCTGCAGCGTGTCAGTCATCAGGACTCAGTGCTGTACGTGACAGAGGTGAGCCCCACCTTCATGGATCTGGAATCTAATGGCGAAAATGAACAAATAAACTACTAAACAAGCATGTAAAATGACTTTAATTAATAAATGTGTTAAGTATTATGATTAACAAAATCAATATGATTATATTTTTAATTAAATTAAAGTAATTAAATTAATTCTAATATACTTAAAATTAATTCCAGGCAGAGGAGACAGTAATGCAAAGGTCCTGAGCCACAAGAGGTCGGTTTTTGTGTTCAGGGTGCTTGAAGAACTGGAAGAAGGCTAATCCAAGCTGAAGGAAGATGGCAAGATGCAGTTCTCTATGAACATTCAGGTAACTTTCGTGTATATTTCTTATGACTATTATCTCTCCCCACTTTGTGTTCTGGTCAACTGTACCCTCCTCTGGTTCCAGTATTGGAGAAAGTTAAGAGCTTGGGTTTCTTAACTAGGTTGTCTGGCTGAAATCCTGACTCAATTGCTTATTAGCTGGAAGACCATGGACAAGTTGTAATAACTCTAAACATTTTTTCCTTGAGTTGTAAAATGGGAGTGGTAATAACAGAACATACCTTATAGGGTTGTTGTGAGGATTAAATGATGCATCCATGGAAAGCATTTAGAACAACACCAGTACATAGCAAGTGTCATGTAGGGGCTAGTTCTTGTGATTATCATAACTAGCCTGTAAGATCCTTTAAGAGTTCTTGTTTTTGCATTAAAGCAGCAACTTGCACACTGCTTCGCAAATAATAGGCTCTCAAAATATACGTATTGAATCTAGTCATATATGAAAGACTGATAAATTTTTTATAAACACCAGTGATGAGATGTTTATAATTGAGGCATAGATTCTTTGTTTGGTATCTTCTGTGCTTTGACTTCTTACTGACTGAAAGAAACTGTCTGCAAGGAGGGTTCAGGCTGAAACAGCATTTAACAAGGACCACTAGCATATAAGCTTTTTTTTTTTTTTTAGCATATAAGCTTTTAATATGCACCTGAAACCAACACTGTTCAATGTTAATATTATTCTTTCTTTCTTCATTTGGGGCTGTCTTACAATTTAGGCTATGCCAAGTGACGATTTTTCAAAAAATTCTACGTTCAGTAACACTGCTGATGGATATAGCCTGAGCTTTCGTGTTCATTTCCTTTAGGAGGTTGTAGAAATTTCCCACCATCGGGGGTGGATTTTACTTGGTCAGGAGGGCTAATTGTTATAGAGCATTTCTTACCATGGCCTTTGCTGTAGGAGTGTAGGTGTATGTGATACACTGTAGACTAACTTCTCAGATAATTTGGGATCTTAAAGAATATACTTACTAGTGTTTTGAAATTCCTTTTATAAATAAAACTCCAACAGTCCTCCTGTACTTATTCCAAGATGCTTACCCAAACTCACTTTAAGTGTATTAATGACTAATCAGGGAGGGGGAAGGAGTATAGAGCAGGACTCAAACCCCAGTTCTGCCATATAATTGCTGTGTGATTTTAATCTCCGTAGGCAACCTCTTTAAGCTTCTCTTCCTTCATCTGTAAACATAAAATACTTATTTCATAGCATTAGTGTGAGGACCAGAGAATACACACACACGTACACACTATGCACAGGGCATGACACGTGAGTTAGTTTCTTAGGGCTGCTGTAACAAACTATCACAAACTTGGTGACTTAAAGCAACAGAAATTCATTCTCTCTCGGTTCTGGAGGCCAGAAGTTGAAAAACATTAACACTGGGTCAAAATCAAGGTTGCAGCAGGGTTGCACTATTTCTAGAGGCTCTGGAGGAGAATCAGTTCCTTGCCTTTTCCAGCTCCTTGTGGCTGCCAGCATTCTCACTGGCTTGTGGCCACATCACCCTAATCTCTCCCTACACAATCATGTCCCCTTCTCTTCTGCCTAATCTCCTCTGCCTCCCTCTTATAGGAATCCGTGTGATTCAGACATAGAGAGCAAACTAGTGGTTACCAGTGGGAAGAGGGCAGGGGGGAGGGGCTATATAGGGGTAGAGATTTAAACAGCACAAACTATTAGGTATAAAATAAGCTACATGGATATACTGTATAACATGGGGGATATAACAAATATTTTACAATAACTATAAATGGAGTATAACCTTTAAAAATTGTGAATCACTATATTGTACTCGTGTAACTTATATAATATTGTACATCAGCTATACTTTAATAAAAAAAGAATCCATGTGATTGAATTTAGGGCCTGTCTGGATAATTCAATATAATTTCCCCATCTCAAGATTCTTATCTTAATCATATCTTCAAAGATCTTTTTTCCATATAAATTAAAATTTACAGGTTGCAGGGATTAAGATCTGCTATCTTCAAAAGGCCATTATTTTATTTTATTTTATTTATTTTAATTTATTTTTTAATAGTTTTTTTTTTTTTTTTTTTTTTTTTGTGGTATGCGGGCCTCTCACTGTTGCGGCCTCTCCCGTTGCGGAGCACAGGCTCCAGACGCACAGACTCAGCGGCCATGGCTCACGGGCCCAGCCGCTCCGCAGCATGTGGGATCTTCCCGGACCAGGGCACGAACCCGCGTCCCCTGCATTGGCCGGCGGACTCTCAACCACTGCGCCACCAGGGAAGCCCCTATTTTTTAATAGTTTTTATTGGAGTATAGTTGATTTACAATGTTGTGTTCGTTTCAGGAGTACAGCAAAGTGAATCAATTATACATATACATTTATCCACTCTTTCTTAGATTCTTTTCCCATAGAGCAAAGGCCATTTTTTTTGGCCAATCACAGTACATAGTGTATATTTAATAAATTGTCTATTATTGTGATAATTATTAGTCATTCTTGAAGTTTTAAAAATCAGAATTAGAAGTCTGGTAAAAATACATATTAGTGGCACAATATTAAAAATATAGTTCAAAATATATTTAGAATTTCTCTTTTTTGTTTATCTCAAAAGGTGATTAATAGGTTAATTAAAATGGAAAATATTTTATTCTGCTTTGTAGAGTAAGATGTAGTAGTGAAGTACAAGGGTATTAAATGCTCCCCCATATGACTTTGGGCATATTATATAGTCTTCTGAGCCTCAGTTTCTTTTTTTGTTACCTGGGGACAACCATAGGCATAGGGTTGTCACAAGGATTAAATGAAATAAGCCTGGCACAGAGGAAATACTCTCTAAATGGCAGGTCTTATCGATTCCAAAAATAAATGTGCAAGCAAAAATCTGGCCCAATCTCTCTCACTTTTTCCCTGTGTCACTATGAGGATGTATTAGAAGACATAAATGCCAGCTGATTTTACATAAATCATTTCAGTTTGCATCTATACTGACCTCACTTTTTATCTCAGTTTGACCAAGTTTCTTCCAGAGTTAAAATCTCAGATCCTGGGCTTCCCTGGTGGCGCAGTGGTTGAGAGTCCACCTGCCGATGCAGGGGACGTGGGTTCGTGCCCCGGTCTGGGAGGATCCCACATGCCGCGGAGCAGCTGGGCCCGTGAGCCATGGCCGCTGAGCCTGCGCGTCTGGAGCCTGTGCTCCACAACGGGAGAGGTCACAGCAGTGAGAGGCCCGCGTAACGCAAAAAAAAAAAAAAAAAAAAAAAAAAAAAAATCTCAGATCCTGTTTTTCATTTGCTTGAGGACTGCTGAGCTTTCAGGAGTGGAAGTGCAGCTTCCTATTTATGTGAACTATTTCAGCCTCAAACCCTTAGGGAGCCTGAGTATGATCTCAATTCTTACAGCAAAGTGGACATCAGTTGAATGCTGTGCTCTGTAATTGACTTCTGCATGCACCTGATGATGAAATAATTGGCCAATTCAAAATCAGATCGCTAAATATTGCAACAAGAAGTCTCAGGGATTCATTAGTGTGTAGATGTTGTAAGTTTCCTATTGTAAGAAGGCTTCCTGAACCAATTCACGTCTTACAAAGGAGAGCTATTAGAAATGACTGGTCCAGGGCATGCAGCCTGTTGGGGGTACCCTGCTTTTGTTCACTTCCAGGATAGGGCATATTCTACTCTCTGGGGAGCTGCTTCTAATACTTTCTTTTCTTTTTTTGTTCTTATATATCATCTTTCTTTGTCAGCTGCTGGCCATGGGTGAGATATGCTATGGCCTCAGCAGTCAGGTAATGGGAGCATGAATTCTCCTTACACTATGTCATCATACACCTAATATATAAAAGAGGGAAAGTGGGAACAAAGCAGGGTTTTAGTAGTTTAATTATATTGACATCTCTTGGGTTTAGTAACATTGTTTGTACAGAGTAGTCCATGTGGTGTGATTAGATGTTTTTATCTCCTTTTACAAAATACTATTATGGGGTTGAATTTTTGCTCAATCCTGACCCAGTGCATATAAGAGGACTCGTAAGTGGACTATTTTTATATCATGCCTACTGGGTGTAAAATTTCAGAAATTCTTGGCATGAGATTTTGGAGAATATTACAACAATAAAATGTAGCCATTAAGTAGTCCACAGTATTATGTGTGCAAACATGCTTGTGCATACATTTAATTTAATCTACAAGATTAAATTCCATTTATAGTTTTACCCACTAACATCCTCTGAGCAGGGGCTTAAAATCAAAACAACGACAATAACAAATAGCTACAATTTATTAAGCACTGACCATATGCTAAGGCTTTGATGACTTGTATCTTGTTTATTCTCGCAGTAATCTATGAGGCCATTTCTTTCTTTTTAAGATATTTTTAGCTCCATTTTGCAGGTGAAGAAACTGAGGCTTAGAGGGATAGTAACTTACTAAAATTCCTGGCAGGACTGGAGTTTGAACCTGAGTCTGGCTTTAAAACCATGTTCTTGACACTGCTCAGGACATTATCCTCCTGTGACCCCATAACCAGTGTCCTCAACTCCCTCTGTTAGCTGTACCTGAGTCATTCAATGTTCAGGCATTTCTAATATACATTTCCCAAAGTGTGTAGTGAAAACACAGCATGCGTTTTATGACGTCGTGATGGAGCATCCTGTCAGATAGGAAGTGTTCCATGGCCCATGTCAGAAGAGCAGTTTTGTTTGAAGCTATGTGATCCTTTCCCACGGGTCACCTAAGGCCTTTTCTGCTTCTGACTGGCCAGACCACATCTGCTGTCACCAACTTACCACCCTGCATAGTTCTTTCATTAAGTCTTAAAGAGCTGAGAAATCAGGGAAATTACCGATAAATATAGAAGAGGGCAGGAAGACATTTTTATTGTTATTTTTAAATGCTTTATTGAGTTCATACCAACAGAGGAATATTTTATTTATGAATTTAATATAAATGCCATGAAATATATGCAAAACTACACGAAACCTATGAACAAAACATTAACACTACTCAAGTTTAATTTTACCAATATCCTCTGGGTTCCATGGGAAGAATTTCAGCATAACATGATTATTTTCAGTTCGATGCAAAAAAATAGTGGCTGAGCTTCGACTATGTGCTCAGCACTGAAACTACAAGTGTGCAGAAGGCTGACGCCTGCCCTCTCTTTTCTCAAACTACACATGATAGAGTCCTTATAAACCTCTCTAATATGGATTGAAAACCTATATGTAATTCTATATTTTAATAACTCTCCAACCCAAAGTTAAGTAAAAGAGCTTTCTAAGTAGCCTTATGTACTAGGTTTTATTATAGAAGAAAGAACTCGAGGGCCTAATGGCATTCCTAATAAGCATGTCACTAACTCCTGATGGGCTGAGACCTAGCCTCAGAATCCTTCTCAACACAGCACTCCAAGCAGTCACAACTGGACTTGGCATGTGAGCTGTCACCCCTCTTCTAAGGTTTTTCACTGAATATGTGAAATGCCATCCACTTAGAGTGGCTACTATTGGACCTTTGCTAATATTCAACATTCATTCCACAAAGATGTATTGAGGAATATAATAGCTAATATAATAGTTAATGCTATGGAGTGCTTGCAATGTGCCAGGCACTGCTCCAAGTGCTCTCCTTGCATTATTATTTAATTCTCATAAAAACCCAATGAGGGGGCTTCCCTGGTAGCGCAGTGGTTGAGAGTCTGCCTGCCGATGCAGGGGACACGGGTTCGTGCCCCGGTCCAGGAGGATCCCACATGCCGCGGAGCGGCTGGGCCCGTGAGCCATGGCCGCTGAGCCTGCCCGTCCGGAGCCTGTGCTCTGCAATGGGAGAGGCCACAACAGTGAGAGGCCCGCGTACCGGAAAAAAAAAAAAAAATTGGTGCTTTAAATTAGCATGCTCTTCTATTCCAGCCCTGTCATAGAATTCTCTCTCAGTAATCAAGACTGAAGAATAAGGCCTCAAAAGTGTACTGTTCGTATTGAACATGATAGCTGATGCTGGGTTTGAGGGCTAATGTCCAGACAGTGAAAGTTTAGCTGCAACATTCAAAATTGACCCTAGTGAGGGGGAATGCTGGCTGGAAGGAGATCGTCCCTGAATACCCAGGGCCTGAACAAAGATCTTTGTCATGCTAAGGGAGAGAAGGTATATATTTCCATATTTGATGGTGGCAGAGCTCTGAAAACAGAAACACTTTGCCTTTGTTTGTGGCTTTTGGGCCAGAGCTTAATTTATAGACTATCAAAGAAGGAATTATTCTGTAGGTTTCAGGGCAGGTGGAGAGCTCACCAAAGGATTATTTTATTATTTTGAGAGTCCTTGATAACACAGGAACTACGTTTTAAGAAAAATCTCATAAAACCAAAATTCAAGGACATCATCTGACATGCTATCATTTGACTTTTTCTCATAAATCATTTAATCCTAAGCATAACAAGATATTCTTCAACTCTACATAAATCTTTGATCATTCTAGTAATTTCCCAGATAAGTATTAGCTAGCTTATACAGTCTTTTCAAATCCCCAAACTGTTAAATGCATCAAAACATATTTAACCCCTAGTGGAACTAGGAGGAAAATGCCCAATTAATCATGTATTACAATTTGGTTGTTACCAACATAAAAAAATAAAATCCTTTAACCCAGCCCTCAAACAACTTAAATCATATTCAATACGTGCAGACTCAGCAGGTCTTACATGTAAAGTATACTCATTGCCTCATTTATAGAAAAAAAGAGATCCATGAACTATCTTCCTTTGAACAAGTTTCTCAGTATCTTGATCTTTTTGAATGTTTTCTAAAATAACTTGAATTAATTACCTTTGTTTTCTGGACTAGGATATCTGAAAAGATATAAAGAAGGTGGGAAGAAGTAGTCCAATGCAGAACATATTTTTTGACATTATTTCTGCTGAGAATCCCTGGGATGCTAACCCATGCCTGAAGGCAGAGGGATGGGTTGGATGACTCCTTGAAGTCCTTGGCAACTGAATATGTCCAGGATTATGATTATGATTATGTTTGCTTATTAACATTTATACTGGCCCATTTTAGTTGATTAGCACAATGCAATTACTAAAAATCTGCAGCTAAAAGTTCTGGGAAACGTCTACATTGCTAGGAAAGTCTAGATATGATATCATTTCTGATTTTCAATAATTTCATTAAATAAACAAGTATATTACCTCCATGTTACCACTGTCTCTCAGCATAGTTTCCAACGTGATGAAGAACTCAGTCTAATTGCTTAAAGTGGGGGCAATGAGAGTTAGTCATCTTCAATTCTTTGCTAATCACTCATTAACCCCTCTCTGTCTATAAAACAAGAAAGATAGTATCTAAAAGTGAAGAAGCCATGGATGACCTGAACATGACTGCGTGTTTGCTCTCTTCTTGTCTCTGATGGGTCTAGTCTTGTGGCCACAGCTTCTGGCCAGGGCCAGACTCAGTGGAGGCTGAGAGGGCAGAGACCTGTGAAGTGGACTGGAACAGGGGACCCTTAACCAAAGACCTCTCTGTGTTTTTGAAAGGCAGCCATTAGAGATTGATCCTTCTGAGGAAGACTTCATTCCTTGTTAAAACACAAATTCCTCTAAAATTTGAAATTGTTAAGTGTTATCAGCCACAAGTGAATGAATAAGGATTAATTTTCCACATCATTTCTTTAGAGCAGTGTGTCTCAAAGTATGGTCTGGTGACCCCTGGAAATCCCCAACATTCATTCAGGGGAGTGTCTGTGAGGTCAAAACTCTTCTCATAGAAACATAAATACATTGTTTACCTCGAGCAGGCTCATTCTCCCTCAAGTGTGCAGTGAAGTTTTCTAGAGGTTACATAGCATGTGATACTGAAACATCTCAGTGCAGAAGCAGATATGAGAACCTGGTTGTCTTATATCAAGCTAGGTATTTAAAAAATAAATCACAAAAATGTTAAACCATGCCACTCTTCTAGTAAATTTTTTGTTTTGGATAATATTTTCATCAAAAGTATTTTGTTTGTGTTAATATTTAATAGGTTTTTATTATTTTTGTGTAAAATAATGAGCAAATATTTTGTATTTTTCTTAGTTTTAATTTCCAATGTGGCAAATATCAACAGATTTAACCCACATACACAAAAGTTCTTTGAGATCCTCAATGATTTTAAAGAGTACAAAGGGTATGTCAATTATATCTCAATAAAACTGGAAGAAAAATAAATAAGTGGTTATTAAAAAGGTGTGTAAAGGAATGCTGGGACCACAAATGTTAGCCATAGAGAGTGTCAAAGTGGAAGAGGACCTTAGAAAGTATCAGATTCTTTCACCCCATTTACACATTGAAAATTGAGTCCCAAAGAGTTAGGATGACTTACCTGATATTCTGGTTACCTATCGCTGTGCTATACACCACGCCAAAACTTAGTGTTTGAAAATACAATAATCATTCCTTTTTCTCTCCAATATGAAATTTGGACTGGGCTTGGAGGGATGACATCTCTGCCCCACGTGATGTCTGGGGCTTCAGCTGGGGTGCAGAGACTGGGGCTCACTAGGCATCTCTCTCTCTCTCCCTGGTCTTCGCTAGTGGCTACTGGGGCTTCCTCACACACTGAGCATTCCAAGAAGCTGGGGTGACAACAGCAAGGCTTCCTGTGACCTAGCCTCGGAAGCCCCATAGCTCCTACCACATTCTATTGGTTAAGCAAGTCACTGAGACCAGCCCAGATTCAAGGGGAGGAAAGTTAGACTCCATCTCTCAGCGGGAGGAACATCAAAGACTTTTTGGCCATCTTTAACCTACCACACCTGAGGTCCTAGAAATACTATTAGAAGAACTAAAACTAGAATCCATCTCTCTTGAGTCTTTGTGCAGTATGGCAACGTTGACAGTGGTGCATAGGAGGAGGATGAAAAGAAAAGACCAAGGTGTGAGGGCACTGTGTGAATGAAGAACATTTCAGGGTGGAGTCTATGCAGTTATGTGAGCAGCATGTGCATTTGGGAGCCGAAAGGGAGGCTGCTAAGGAGAACAGGGGTCATGCACTCTCTGATACAGAAGAGAACTTAATTCTTTCTTATGATGGCTGACTCGCCTCAACGACTTCCCTGCTAGTTGTCTCTGTGTTTTTAATGGTCGGTTTGATTTGCAGGGCCACCTACTCTGCCTCTGGGAAGCTTTGATTATTACAACGCTTTCCCACAGAGCAGAAATCTGTTTCCCTCTAACTTCTACCCAGTGGTTCCAGTTGTATGCTTATATTGGCTTAGGGTAATATTGCGAAAGTCTTCTACATGCAGCTCTATAGCTACTGTAGCTCTTATAGTCCCTGTGAATGCTTTGATTCCAGGTTTCTGACTCTTCCTTATAAATTTAAAAATTCCCCTACCAGTCAGGACACTCTCCTATAACCTACCCCAGTTTGCCAATTGCTCTTTCAAAGTATTCTCCAAGAGAGAGCTGAACAGCCCACAGTTGACAAGCACCGCCATCACACACTGTGCCGCCTGCCATTATCCGTGCACATTAATAATATGTGATGCACAGTCAAACTCCTACATTTTTTCATGTGTGCTTTACCAACTGTGCTTCTCCCAGGTGGCTGTGTGCATGTGTGTGTCTGTGTGTGCTTGTTTTTGTTTTACTCAGCTGTGGAAATTTACATTTATCCCTAGAAAATTTTATCTCAATAAGTCCAACTTGACAGTATCTTTTTGGATCCAGACTCTATCACTAAGACTACTCATTGTCTCATTTAGCTTCATATAATCTGCAGATTTGTTAAGTATTTTTTCTATACTTTTATCTAAATCATTGATTAAAATGTTGAACTAGACAGAGCCCTGTGTCTCTCCACTAGAGACCATTCTCTATGCTGATGTCAATCTACTGATCAGCATCCTTTGGGTTCATTTATTCACCTATAACTGTTGTTAATTCATCTAATCGTCCTATCGTTTAGTCCATATTTCTCCATCTTGTCCAAAATAATACCACGATAGGCCTGGACAAATGCCCTGCTGAAGTCCACATACATTACGTCCACTGCAATCGGCTGTTCTCTACATCCACTATCCCTGTCAGAGGAAATGAAGCAAATCCGACTCTTCTTCAAACAAACCACGCACTCTGATGATTCCAGGGCTTTGCTCGTGTTCTTTTCTCTGTCCAGATTTTCTTCCGTTCCACCTCACCTGCCTGCCTATTTCCATTGCTCAGATATCACCTCCTTGCTGTAGCTTTATTCCTTAACTCCGGGCGTAATTATTTCCCCAAAGCTCTTTATACACAGTACCATGTCCTAGTTGTCCAAACAACTAGGACAAGTTGTTTGTTTATGCCTATTCTCTTCTCTCTCATCTAGAATGAGCTATGTCTTATTTAATAAATGTATGATGACTTTAACTAGTCCCTGGTGTCTAGTGACCATCACTTCCTTTCCAAAATACTTGAATATCACTCATGCCAAAATCCAATCTAAGACCTGCAATGTGGTCTCTAAATACCAATTCCCACTAAAAAGAACCAGGGCTCCTTGGAGAAATGGTTGATTCCAGGTCTAGGCAAAAAGTATAAAAGAGGAGCCTGGGCCATCTTGTACCAACTACAAGGATGCTATCAAAGACAATTAATGTCCTGTCAAAAGAACGGAGAAGCCAAATGGAAGAGGCTTCCACTGGTCACAGTTTGGATAATTTGAGCATAAATAAGAATAAATATTGCAATAAAAGAAAATACATAAAGTGTATTTAGACCCATGAGTACATAACACTGCAAAACAAAACAAAACACAGAAAATCCACTGATGGTCTTTGAAGGACACCAGGGAACAAACTCACTATTCTGAAAACTGGCGCATAAAGAGAAACATTTCAGCATTTTCCTTAACTTGTCATACTTTACCGTATCTTAGATATCCAGTAATTGATAAGGGAAGGTTTTTTTTCTCTTTATAGAAGTATTCTAGC
Organism: Lagenorhynchus albirostris; assembly: GCF_949774975.1. Taxonomy (NCBI): domain Eukaryota; kingdom Metazoa; phylum Chordata; class Mammalia; order Artiodactyla; family Delphinidae; genus Lagenorhynchus; species Lagenorhynchus albirostris. The sequence goes on from NC_083098.1 coordinate 82,679,336, forward strand.
TAATAAAATAACAAAAATGATATAATTAGAATATTACCATTTGCATACCCTAAACGAATAAAATCATTTAATCTAGGCAATGCTAATCAATAACTCCTAAAATCATTAGGTAAAAAGCTCATGGGGAACTTTATAATGGATAGTTCCAGCTGATGATACCCCAACCTTGCAGATCAAACCTGACATCGTAAAGAGAGAGAGAAGGATACGGTGCAAGAGGAAGTACACAGCACCACCTGTGAAGTATCCTCGTTGAAAAATCGAACCTGAACCTGATGAAGCCTCTAAATTCAACTCCCAGTTTACAGAAATAAAAAGGGTTAGGATTAAACAACGCCACGGGGAGGCTATCAGCCAAATCCAGAATGTGGGTAATTCCACAGCACCTATGACCCATTTTCCTTTAAAACAAATTGTGAGGAGGAAAAAAAGGGGAGGGGGGAGGACCTGAAGATCAGAAGAGACTTGGGAGATGTGAAAACAAATGCAATGGGCAGGACTTGATTGGATTCCGATTCAAACAAAACAACTCAAAAAATACTTTTTTTGTGACACCATCAGGAAAATGGAACACCAGATATTTGAAGATATTAAGAAATTATAGTTGATACTTTTGGTGTGATGATGGCACTGTGATGATTTATTTTTAGGGGAAAACATTCCTTATCTTTTAGGGATAATACTGAAATATTTAAGGAGGAAATCATATGATGTCATAGAAGTGGCTCAAAACCACCAAGTCAGGGAGACAGTGGGAGTCAGAATGGCAGGGTGGAGGCAGGGTGGGGAGGGAGAGACAAGGTTGGCCATGAGTGGGTAATTGTTGTGTCTGGATAAAGGTCCATGATGCTTTCTTTATATTGTTCTCTTTCCTTCATATGTGGGAAATTTTCATAATACTTTTAAAATTCAATCTAGCATTTTACCTGAATTTGTTGTTGAGTTCATCAGTCTGTCATCTTCAGAACCCATGTTCTTTCCTTTTCTGAAAGTTTACGGATTTGCCAGAAGAGCAGTCTTTTCGTTTCTCTTTCATCCTTCACGATTCCACGGAAACCACCAACCATCGTTTGGTGATCTCACTGGTGCGTTCTCTCTGGCCCCTGGGACAGAGACCTTGCAGAAGGCATTAAAGTGGGCAGGACCCTTCACAATCACCAATGGGGCTCTGGTCCCTGTCACTAGTGTTCACACTAATCCTTTCCGTTCCAAAGCTTATTCTCTTTGACAGAAAAGACAGAATTAAAATTAGAGTTTTCTTTATAATTTGGTCTCAGCGTTAAAATAAAACCAGTCCCAAGTAATGAATTTATCATTTTTAATCATCTAGTTCTAAAGATAAGAAGAAGATCCCTTTGTCCATCATTAGATATTTATTTTTAAAAATAAAGCTGGACTTTGGCATTTTGACTCTATTCTTACAGGTCTCTGTTATCCTTGGAATTTACCTATTTCTGCTTTCCTTCTTTTCCGTAGAAAATAGCAGAGTAAGAAGAGGGTGGGCAAAACTTCTTTTACGGATACTATACAATGCTTGTGAGTATTGGAAGGCAGATACTATCATATTCTGCTCTGCAAATAGAAACCAGTGCCACCTTCCTGGAAGGCAGTTTTGCAACATGTGTCCAAAGCTTTTTAAACAGTGTATACTCTTTGATCCAGGAATTCCACTTTTAGGGTTTAATTCTAAGCAAGAATATCATGTGGATATGCACAGAGATTTAGCTAACAGGGTGTCCAGAGCCGTGCTTTTAATATAGTTTAATAATTAGAAGCAAACTAAATGTCCAACAGAACAGAGTCGACTAAATAAACTATGGTTTATCATGCAGTGTAATACCACATAGCCATAAAAGTGTGTTAGAAGAATATTTCATGAAATGGGAAGATATTCATGACACATGATTTAGGGGGGAAAGGAGATTACAAAGCAGTATGTAGAGAATGCTTCCCATTTAAAAAAAATCATGTTTACACATGGAACAAAAAGACTGAAAAGTTATATTAAAAAGTTAAAGTATTGATAATTATCACTTTTTAAGGAATACATTCCATAACATTTTCTATAATGGATACTAAGTACTTTGAAATAAGAAAAAAGTAATTTACAATAAAAATAGGAAGAGGGCACCCAGGGCCAGCTCTGACCACTATGCAGTGCTTCCTTTGTGGGGTGCAGTCTGCTTTGGCCTGACCATCCCCCAAGAACAGTCGTGAACCTCCCTTGAAGGGTTTTTGCTGTCCCCTCCTGGTGCGCAGAGAAGAGGGGGCAGAATCAATTACTCCCTCGGTTATAAGGGAGCTTCAGCAGCTGGTGCGAGGCTTCCTGCGCAATGGCTGCTAAATAAGGCGTCTGCCAGGAACACAGGCCTGGCCAAGGCAAGCCCGAGAAACCCCTTCTGGCTTCAGCTCAGTCTCCGGAAGGGCACGGTCTGGCTCCACCCTGGGGTTGTTTGCTGTTTTGTGGCTCACCTCTCAGCGGTTAGCACTGTTCATTCAAGAGGTTTCCCTGGGGTTTGGGTTAAAGCTGTTGGCCTCTGCTCTGTAGTCTCTTGTGTGACTCACTGTGCTGTTTTGTCCATTATTATGTCCCATTTCCCTGCTAGCAGCCTCCCTGCCTCTTCTTGAAAAATCTCTCTTCCTCCTCTATTTCCCCCCAAGTCCAATCTCCAATGGTGAAGGTTTAACACAAGCAACAGAGTTAGCAGTGAGCTTGTGATTGTAACCCTCAACTCAGAATTCTCTAGGCAGTAGTTGAACTTACCCCAGCAAACAAGGGGGAGAGAGAGAGAAAGGAGAGAGAGAGAGAGAGAGAGAGAGAGAGAGAGAGAGAGAGAGAGAAATGTTGTGTGTTTAAAAAGAAAATTAATATTCTCCATTATATCTAACTGGGGAAATACTACAAACATGCATCACTGTAAGCACTTTATTGTCTTCTGGCTCCTGAGGTCTAGGACACGTGGTGCCTGTCCCTGAGTACTGGATTACATTTGCTTCTAAATTCTGAATCAGCTGAAATTCACATTAAAATGCATGAAGCTGCAGCATATTACTGGCAAACTCCACAAACTTCCTAAATAAAACAAAGTAATGTAAACAAACAATAGGATCTTTTGAAAACCCAGAGAGAAGAATATGTTTCAGAAGTTTCAGGATTCTCAAGCATTTTTATGTGTATTTCAAGGCTCAGCAGTTTAAGTTAGTGAATGACTCCAGAGCTCCTGACACGGCTCTCACTTGGCTCCCTGGGCTGACTCAGATATAAGATGGTGTTATGGACACGAATTCTGTGTATGCCAGAGGCAGGATAGAGCCCTCAGCTGCCAGGAGCTAGGCAAGCTTTCCTTGTGGGTGGAGGATAGGGACACCTACTAGGTGCGACGGGAGTCACACGGGGAGGCGCCACCTAAGAGAGCTACCTCCACTTCTAGAATGCCTGTTATTCCACCATCCGTGATTCTTTCCTCTGTGATACTTGGCTCTTGGCATCTTCATTTGAAAATACTCCCAGAAGGGAAATACACACAAAATCCTAAGACCTTAATAAAAAGGATGAGGGATGCAGGATGATCATCCTCCTCTCTCCTGGTTTCCACGTCGTGCTCTTCCCTAAACTCCTTTGATTTCCCACTAAACACACTGCCCCTTGTGTTCTCTCTTTCACAGAGAAATACTCGAGGGGGAGGTTCTCAGGCAAAAGAACCAAACCAAACCAGAACAAAAACAGAATGTTAGGACTTAAAAGGACCACACAAATTCTTATCCCAATTCTTGAGGTAACTGAAGTCTTTCTCCGGATTGAGCAGTGACAGTCCAGCGTGCAGTCTCGACCCTGCAAACTCAGAGCCCGTGTTTTGCCACACTGCACCATGCATGGGGGTCTCCACCTTCAGCCCACTGACTCCCACCTCCACTCAGAAACCTGCAGACCTCGGGTTTGCTCCATCTCAAAAGTTAGCTTTTCAGACACTATCTGAACCACTTCTGCTCTAAAGTGCTGATTTCCAGAATATAGTAGGTATTTGACAAATACGGGTTGAATGAGTGAATGAATGAATGGTTGACAGTACCACGTGCTACCAAACCCAGAGAAGTAAGTGTGCTAATGAGGATCTCTAGGCCCAAGTTACAGAAGTGAAGATCTTGCTAGCAGTTATGGGGGAGAGTTTTTGTTCTGAGGTGTCCTCTTGGACCCTCTGAGATCCTAGCACAGGGCAGAATAATGTCCTCTGCCTGCCCTAAGACTCCACTTCTGTAACCTCTCTTGAATTCCCTTACTTCTCTTTGTCCTACGTTGCTATTCTCTTGGCTTAGATACCCATCATTTCTTGCCTAGAGTAGGGCTACAGCCTCCTAATTTGTCTCCTGGCTCCCCTGCTCCCACATTCCCTCCCCCCCAAATCATACTTCACTGCATCCCCAGTCCTGCAGGACCTGATTCCAGTCTGTCTCTCCTATCTTCTCTCATCACGCCCTTCTTTGTGCGCCCCTCCCCCATCTCTCCTGTTCTAACAGAAAACTGAAGTGAAATATTTCTAGATTCCCAAACACTCCACGCTCTCTCTGGCTTTGGAGTCTGACCAGCCCTGATTCCTCTACCTGCAACTTCCTCTTGTTCCACACCACCACCATTTTCTTTGCTCCCTCCTATTCAACCTTTAGTAGGAGGATGAGTCACCTCCTAGGGGAGGATAGAGGATGCCGCCTCTTCCGGAATCCTTCTCTGATGCTCTAAGAAACTACATGTCCATTATGGGTCTTCTGGGACCTCTTCTGCAGGTCATCCTCACATCAGAACTCAGGCTGACAAAGCAGCCACATCTGGAGCTCTGTCAGCTACTATTAAACAGGGCAAAAGGGAGAGGGTAGAGACTTGGACACCAGCCCTTAAGGCTCACCTGGAAGTCACACTTTAAACTTCCATTCAGTCTTCATTGGTCAAAGTCACATGGCCATATCTAACTTCTAGGGGACAGGGAAGTCAAGTCCTACTGTGTGCCCAGAAATGGGGAGAACTGGAAGTATTTGTTCATCAGCGCTAGCAACTTAAACATTCAAGGAAGTTAAAGCCCAGCAAATCCCCAATGGATTTGGTGACCTTAATGAGAAATGTTTAATTTGTGTGAGGGTGGTGGAAGCCATATTACAGGAGGTTATGGAGTGATTGAGAAGTAAAGAAATAGAGACAATGAGAAGAGACAACTCCTTCAAGATGTTTGGCGGTCAAGGGGAGAAGGGAGATAAGTGGTGGGGTGGGGGAGTGTAGCCAAGGAAGAAAGTGGTGTTCACTGTTTGGTTATTAGTAGGAGTGTAGTTTGAGCATGGTTAGATGACAACAGGGTACATCCAGATGAGCATGAGAGTGTGAAGATCCATGAAAGGAAGAACTGGGTAAGGTCCTGAGCCAGTGGAAGAGATTGGACTCCAAAGCACCGTGGAGGGATTGGCTTTAGAATAGGCTTTCCTCCTGCACGCAGCAGGGACAAGAAAGGAGCAAGTGGCTGCAGATGTCAACTGGTTACGGATTGGGAAGTAGAAAGTTGAGGGAATCTTGTCCAGCGGTTTCTGTTACCACTGTGAAACTCATTTATATAAAGCTATCATAATCTGTTCCACTTGGAGAAATTTAGGAGGTCATTATGGTGGGAGGAGGGATACCCCTTTGTATCGCTGTGGTTTACTACTAGCACAATGGTTGGGAGGGTGTTGAACATTCTCTTTCTATACCATCCTCCCCTTCTAACTGAGCCTTATTTCAGGCATGGAGGTTTTAACTGCCAAATACAATCCTCTAAGCCCAGTAAGAAGCGGCTCCTTCTTAGTTGTTGGCAGTAGGAGTTTTAACATAGCTATGAAATAAAAATCTGTTTCTGTCCAAACTCATCTCAAAATATTCTGTGCTATTATCCACCCAAGAGGCTTTGTCTTTACCTTCTTCCTGTCTTCACCCTGAAAATGATTTCTCAACCCCTACGATACTGACACAGGTCTAGACATTCTCAGCCGAGAAGGACGATCTTACCTGACTCTATTCTTTGGAGCATGAAAAGATGCCTTTAAGGTTTCAGGACCTGCTACGTTTGGATGTTGCTACTCCAGTTATTCTGGCAGCTGCTGGGCCAGAAACTCATGATCCTCTCTGCAAGTGCTCTTCTGCGAGCTTGGTCAGGGCTTGTGATTATTTTTTTCCCTCCTTTTTCAAATAGATTTTTTGGGGGGGGTTCAGAGAGGCCTCCCTGCTTAATTTAATTTTGTCTCTCCTTTCTTTGTTGCAAGCAGATGTCACTTTTACATCTGTGACTCCGATCAAATACCCCATGTCTCCTCCACCACCAGTCCAGCAGATGTTACTACTATTAGCTAAACTCCAGCAAAAAAGGTAACAGGCAGTCGCTTCTGTTAATCATAGCATGCGGGAGGTGTGGAGGAGAGGAGAGGAGCAGCGCTGGCCTCTTCCATGATGTCCTTAAAAGGATGGATACTGGGAATCTGTACCCCACCGCCTATTTAGAGAATAGCACTTACACATGGAGTGCCTCCGAAGTTCATTCAAATACAGAGACACCATCTATGACTTACTCATCAAGCTTTAACCCAAACTCACACAGCTCACCCAGGGCAAGTGCCTTTTAAAGTGACATGACCCTGAACACACAATATTTACATATGGGAGTAAAGCACCACCTTAATCATGCATAAATGCTGTGCATAATGTAAGATAAAACATAGAATAATTTGTATACATACATGCTTTCTGGTGAATTCCTAAAAGATGGAAGTTTTCTGCCTGGTTGCCTTATTTTCTCCCATCTGATGTCCTGGAACATGCTCTATGATTTGTCCACCCTCTTCCACATGCATTATAAATATACAATAGAAAAGACGTTGTCCATACACCATCCAAATCGCAAAGCCAAGTACTTAGTATGCAATTCAAGGAGACTCCACCAACATCATTATCATCATCATCACCATCATCATCAACATCATCATCGTCATCATCATCACAGTACTGGTGGCTAACATTCACTGGATTCTTTCCAGGTGCCAAGCACTGTGTTAATTGCTTTGCATATGCTATTGTTTATTAGTTAATAATTGTCTCACAGTGCCAGAAATACGAAGAGTTTCTATTATGAAACATGTGTATTAAAATATGGAAAATATGTTAAAATTCTAAAATGCTAGGAGAATGTCTATATCAGTGATCTTCACACTTGGGGATGTTGTGGCTGGTTTCCTTTTATGTTCTGGGGAAGTAAATCCTGTCTATGTTATTTTCTTAGTGCAGGTGAGTGGGAAAGACTGCTGCCCGCAGCAATCTTTTGGAGAAGCCCAAGGACAAATTTATTTTTTAATTCTCTGGTTGAGAGAACTGTTGGTTCTGAGTTGAGCCTCTGGTGGACAGTGGCTTTACTGTGCTGGGATAATTTGGACGCAGCATTAAATAAAGCAATCAAAAAGAAAATTCCTCTGAAACTCTCACTGGTATTTAATATTTTATTCATTCCCATGTTATTGTGCTTTGCCTGTGGTAAAACAGCCTCCAAGGAGTGAGGCATTAGGAGGCTGACAAGCGTTTTCCCATGAATTGCTACTACAATACAATGGCATTTTGTTTGCTGTTTTGTTTCCTTGTCTTCTAACATTCTTTCTGACTTTCAAGGAAAAAAAGAAGAAGAAAAAGAAACCCTCCTATGAATGGCAAAGAAAAGGAAAGAAAAGTTTCTTTTAAACTTTCAACCTTTTTCATTTGGTACTTGGTAGCATGTAAACATTTTTTTTCTCATGGTATATATGCTGGTAGTCTCTTTCCTTTTTTGTGCTCTAAATGGCCTCCCCCCCCCTTTTTACCACATAGCATTGCCTTTCCATTATTGATTCAGAAAATCAGCAGGGGAAAAAAAAATCAACCGTGTACACATATTAAGAAAGAGAAGTCACAGGAAGATAGATCAAACCATCCATCTATCCATGTGGCCATTTATCTATCAATCCATCTCGCTACCCACCGCCTCTATTAAAATAAATAGCGGGCACTGTACACATTGCTGGTTGGCTGAAGTTGTGATCTGGACAAAAGGTCTGTTTGGGAAAAGGATGCTGAAGCTCTAATTCTATTTGTGCCGGTTGAAAATCAGGAGGGGTTTTTCTACACTTCACTTTTATTAGATTATTTCTTATAGATGGTTTCTTTTTTCCTCCCAGACGCGTGGTGGAGGCTGCTGAAGCAGTTGGTCTATAGTTGGAATAATTAAATTAACCATTTGGTACAACTTTTAGGGGAGAGCTCGCGTGTAGAAAGCACAACTCGGAACAAAACAGGGCGCTGGGGCTGGGGCTCCGGCCTGGCCCAGCCCCTCACGCCTTTCATCTTCGGGTCAGAATCAGGATCACGGGGCACAAAAGACCCGCACAGGGGACGATGGGCCAGGGATGATGGGGGGATGGGGCGAAGAGAGGGACAGTAACACGGAACAAACTAAACCTACAAGGCCTACAAAGGCGAAAATGAAGTCAAGCGCATTCGTTCATCGGACCGTGCGGTGCCGGTGCCGAAAGGTCTCCTGGTACAAAGAGAAGGAGGCGCACAGCATCCTGAGCCAGCGAGGCCAGGCACCAGGGGGCGCCTGCAGACAGGCCGGGGCCGGGCCCGGCACCTGGGAGAGGGTGGGCGCGGTGGGTCGGAGGAGGCTGGGATTCGAGGCCGGTGGGAGCCTCGGACCGCAGGGCGGGGAGAGACCCGGCGCCGGGCGGGCCCGGGGGCGGCGTAGAGCGCGAGCCGGTGCCCTGCACTGGCAGCTGCTGGGCCTGCCCCCCGGCGGCTCCCCCGGGCGCCCCCGCGGCCTCGCACTTCCCTCGCCCTCGCCCCTTGGCGGGCTCCTCCCCCCCGTCCTCGTCTTCTCCAGGAGTCACCCTCCGACGCCTCTTCAACACCCGGCTCCCCTGAGCTGCACACCTCACTCCCCACGCCAACCGCCCCTGCGCACAGGAACTGCCTCCAGGCACCGACTAAACCCCAAAGTTCTACATCTTCACCGAAGACTCATCCTCAAAAGAGGCCGAAATAAACCCCGCTCCTCCCAGCTCCCCGCACACTCCAGGTTCGCGGTTCGCCTCCGCCCCAGTGGGGTCTGGGGACTGTCTGCAAATTAGGACCCGAAGGGGGATTGGCCGGCACTCATTTCGGGTGTAGGGCCGGGCCCGGGCGCGGAGCAGCGGCGCGGGGCGCGGGGCGCGTGCGCTCTATACCCAGTTGAGACACAACCCCGGGTGCGCCCAGGCGCGGGCGCCAAGAGCCGTGTGAGCCTGGTTATTGGCAAGCGTGGGCCTTGGAGCCAAAACGCATCCCCTCCAGGACACCTCATGTCTTTCTCTTCTCCGCAGAAGCGCTTAAACCCCATATAAGCGGGAGGAGCAGGCTAGCGGGGTTCCACGCAGGCCTGTGCTCCCAGCGTCCACATCCCCCGAGTGTGCGCCTGGGGCGGCGGTGTCGCGTTGGGAGAGCCAGGAAGCTCCCCTGAAAAGTCCAAGAGAAACCTGGACAATTGCAGCCTTGTGCTTGACAACCTATCCCCCACCTCCCAAGGGGGGGGGCGGGGGGGGCGGGGGGTAAGTCAGGGTGGGGAAAGTCTATGTGCAGCGTCCGAAGGGGCACAGCCGCCTCCCGATCCAAAGGCAGATTCATATTCATGAGAGCGGGATAAATAAAGACAAATCCCCACAGTAATAACACTTGGATTCGCATCCGTCTTTGCTGGCCTTTAGGTTTAGGGGACTGAAGACAGATGTTTGCATCTCTTTTCTCCTCTTGTCTGGTGACCATAAAGAAGAACCATTTAGAGCGCTGCAATTTGTTTCCCGCCGCAGTACAACCTTGTACACATTTATTTTCATTTCACCCCGTGCACAAAAAAGTGCACAGTGGTCACCAAGGGCCCTTCTTTATCAAATACGCATTGTACAACATACAACTGCAATAAAACTATCAGCCCTCCCCATAAAACTATCACCAAGCTCCTCGGCGGGTCCCACCGCCTGCACTCCCGACTTCAGTGCTTCCTCATGTCCAGAGGATGAGCCATCACCTGAAATCAGCCTGAAACTCACCCAGCGGAGAAGCACGAGGTTGGGGGGCCGCGGTCCCTCTTTAATCCATTACGGCGTCCGCTGCAGTTTAGTGCGCAATAAAACACGGTGGCAGTGGAGAGCGGGCGCCCATCCACTCCCCGGCACTAGCATCGAATTAAACCACTTAGTTTGGCAAACACTGAACGCCTAAATGCCCCTATAAAGACTTTATGAGTTTGTTACTTTAATTACTGACTTGTTACAGAGCACATAAAGGGGGTAATGAATGCAATAAAACTAATTATGTGCACATTTAATTCATATAAAATATCCAGGGTTTGTTTACACCACACGGCGATTCAACTAAGCATTCCTCCTCTTGTCCACCGAGAGGAAGGATTTAATGAAATAGTTTCCCTTATTCTGCTACAGCCTAACGAACCAAATGAAAATTACCCTCCGCTTAAATCATGGGGCCACCGAGGTCCACAAATCACCGCTCGTTTCTTTGTCTGTGCCTCGCTGCCAGCACCCAAGAGCCTGGGGTGTTGGACAAGAAAAGTCCCCGACCTGGAGCCTGGGCATTTAAAGAGCAAGGATTTCGTTCACTGCAGTCAGCAAACCTAAAGGGCAAGCAGACAGCAATCCTCTTTCGAAGGTTCGGGTCTTTGGAGAATTGTGGGTACCTGAAAAACTGGAGGCAGAAAAAAAAAAAAGAAAAAGAAAGGAGAGCACCCGAGAGGAATGGAAGAGGAGGCACATTTGGGGACACTTCATGCCCGCTTGCCGGTTAAACAGAGTAATTAAAAGCAACAACCACACAAACCAACAAAATGCAAACCTCACGCTAATGGAGAAAAACCCAGAACTGAGCGCAAAGAAGCCATTGGTTGAGAGTCCAGATGTTTTATATTCAAGAGCTTTACCTGGATGTTCTTTTATTTTTTAAATGGCTGGGTAAGCGGAGTCTCTAGAAAAGCACATTAAGGCAAGACAAGAAATGCAATTTATAAGATGCTTTTTTAAAAAAAAACCCTCTACCAGGTGTATTTTAAAGAAATCCACTTATCGTTCACATACTTGGCCCACTTACTCTATGTTACAGGGCGCCTGAGTCTTGCCAATGTCCTAGTGCTTTATAACATTTCATGCACATCAGGGGGTAGGCTTGTTGTTAAATTGAGCGTGTAACGCTCTTACAAAACAGGTTTTCTATGACATCAAGGTTTGTTCTCCCTAACTGAGAAAAAGAGAGAGAAAGAGAGAGAGAGAGAGAGAGAGAGAGAGACAGAGAGAGAAGAAGGGGGAAAACACACACACTATCTCAATTTATGCCTAAGGTATATGATCAGTTAAAAAGGCTTAAAAGCTCAGGGAAATTGGATCAGGGAGAATCGTCACCCAACTTTCATTATTTCCAAGTAGTGTGATTGAATTAAAGGGCAGGGAGCTGGTTAGAAGGGAGGATCAGGGGCTCAGTGCGTAATGCTGTGGTATTAAATTCTAATTAGAGATGCAGGAATCAATGATAGGGAGGTTGGACAGCTCAGTTCCCCAGTGCCAGCCCAATAGACGGATGAGTTATTGTCATGTAAAAAGCGCCAGCAATAAGACCAACCGCTTTGCTATTGTCCAAGTGGAAAGAGCCAAGTTTATTATGAGGACTATATGCTCTAGAGACCTCAGACAAGGCATCTCATAGGAGGCTTTTTCATAAAACTAGGCTCTGCTGGTAGTAAGGAGGCCAGTTTGGAGGCAGGCGTTGAGCTGTGCACATCTCCCCACTCCAGCCACCTTCTCCATCCTCATCTTTTATTTCATTTTTCCACTTGGCTGAGCCATCCAGAGCCTTTTCAATGTATAAAATGGAATATTCTTACCTCAATTCCTCTGCCTACGAGTCCTGTATGGCCGGGATGGACACCTCGAGCCTGGCTTCAGCCTATGCTGACTTCAGTTCCTGCAGCCAGGCCAGTGGCTTCCAGTATAACCCGATAAGGACCACTTTTGGGGCCACGTCCGGCTGCCCGTCCCTCACGCCAGGATCCTGCAGCCTCGGCACCCTCAGGGACCACCAGAGCAGTCCGTACGCCGCAGGTAAGGACCGCCAGCTTTCTCAGCTGAGGAAGCCGCCTTTCCGCTCGTATATAGGAAGCCTTGATTGCATTTGAAAATGGAAATGTGTTTAGTATTTACCAAACGAAATTTGCTTACACAAATGAAAGAATTTATCACGTTAGAAGCGATTGCAGGGAGGGGTAATTCACTTACAGGGTTACACTATCCTAGTCACACCCGAACCGCCAACAAAATTATCTTAAGCTGCCAAAATGATAGGCATAATTTATTTACTTTGCGATGAGACGTAAAGCTTAGAAAATAATTAAATAACAAAGAGTAAAGCTCATTACTGGCAGTGTCTCTTTTTTTAAGATCCGACAGCGGCTCACACCTCTTTGGCGGGTCATTTTTCTGATTCTTTCTTTCTTTTCTTTTCTTTTCTTTTATTTTTGCAGCGCTATCCCCCAACTTTTGGGCCGGGTCAACTTTTGAGAAATAAAAAGTTTCAACTGTGGGAGGGTTTGGTAACTTCATCCCTGGCTTCCTGATATTCCGACTGAGGTTTTCGGAACCTTTTCCTCTCTCGTTCTTCCTCATCAAAGCATTCCCGTGTCACCGGCCTTCAGCCGTCTCCAGCGCGCTATTTCAACCCATCCAAAGGCGCTTGTGCCCGGAGGGACCCCACCACAGCCCGAAGTCTGCGCCCCTGTTTCCGTGTATAGCTAATTTGCTCGGGTTTTTCTCGCCAGCTCCTCTCGGCCACTTTCCCGCGCCGGTGTCGGCGGCGGCTCCAGCACCACCTGACCTCTGGAGTCCCCACATTCCGGCTCTGCGGCTCGCGCGCTCCAGACCATTTTGCTCATACTCTGTCCCCTCTGTTGTCTTCCAGTTCCTTACAAGCTCTTCACGGATCACGGCGGCCTCAACGAGAAGCGCAAGCAGCGGCGCATCCGCACCACTTTCACTAGTGCGCAGCTGAAAGAGCTGGAGAGGGTCTTCGCGGAGACGCACTACCCCGACATCTACACCCGGGAGGAGCTGGCCCTGAAGATCGACCTCACCGAGGCGCGAGTCCAGGTACGCGCGCCCGGAAGCCGATCCGGCTTTGCAGCATCGCGCGGGGCAGGGGTGCAGTGCGGGTGATTCTACTGAAGGTCCGAGCTCTCCGGCCTCTCCTGAGAGGCCAGGTCCAGAGGGGCCGTGCGCGCGAGGAAGGGTTAGGGAGCGCGTTCTTGGCTATAAATTCGCAGCTGCAAAGTGCTCCCACCCCAGCTAGCGCCGCAGAGGCATTCAGGGGCCATGGGAGAGCCATTTCGGGGACAGGGAGTGCCCTGGGGGAGGAGTGCAGACTTTGCCTCCGTAGTATAAGTAGTTTTGTCAAATCCCTCCTAACTCAAGAGCTTTTAACTCGGAGCTAATGGCGTAGAGGTACAGGTGCACTTTCCCGGGAACTGTGGCTTGCAGCAGATTTGCAAAGGGTCTGGGATTCCATGTAGGTCAAGATGCGCGCGGTACTCTAACCTTTTAGGGACACAGGTGCGCTCAAGAGCTGGCCGTGACGGCTCTGCCCGTGAGCCCCCCAATGGAGGGGCGGTACGCACCAACGCTAGCTCTTCCAGGCCCAAAGGTCAAGATGGGCAGTAGGTCCCAAGCCCAGAGCACCCCCCCCCCCGCCTTCTGTCTACCACTCAGAGTTTAACTTGAGACCTGAGGCCTAGAGGCGACGGCGAGTTTGGAGTGGCTCAGGAAGTAGACTGAGCAAAGGTCCGTCCAAATAAGGGTTTCCATTTTAGGGCCTTTCTGGGAGCTGCAGCCTTTTCACCTCTCCTGCAAGTCACCATTTCCGGGACATGCTCAAGTCGCCCTAAGAAAGTTTCTCAAAAGATGCACCAGCCACAGGCGCGGGAGTATCCGCGGCGCGTGGAGTTTAAAACAAGCTGAAATGGAACGTGGGCCGCCCTAACCGCTTTTCTTTCCCGTTTGCTTCTTTCTCTTGCTGCTTCGCCGCCTCTCTTCTCCTCTCGGGCCAGGTGTGGTTCCAGAACCGCCGCGCCAAGTTCCGCAAGCAGGAGCGCGCGGCCGCGGCGGCAGCGGCCGCGGCCAAGAACGGCTCTTCGGGCAAGAAGTCCGACTCCTCCCGGGACGACGAGAGCAAAGAGGCCAAGAGCACCGATCCGGACAGCACTGGGGGCCCGGGCCCCAACCCCAACCCCACTCCCAGCTGCGGGGCGACTGGCGGCGGCGGCGGCGGCGGCGGCGGGCCCAGCCCCGCAGGAGCCCCGGGGGCGGCGGGGCCGGGGGGGCCGGGAGGCGAACCCGGCAAGAGCGGCGCTGCGGCGGCGGCGGCGGCGGCTGCAGCGGCGGCGGCGGCGGCGGCGGCGGCGGCGGCCGGAGGCCTGGCTGCGGCCGGGGGCCCTGGACAAGGCTGGGCTCCCGGCCCCGGGCCCATCACCTCCATTCCGGATTCGCTCGGGGGCCCGTTCGCCAGCGTCCTATCTTCGCTCCAAAGACCCAACGGTGCCAAAGCCGCCTTAGTGAAGAGCAGTATGTTCTGATCTGGGATCCTGCGGCGGCGGCGGCGGCGGCGGCGGCAGCGGGCGAGCCGGGGCCTGGCGGGCGAGTGGGCGAGCGGGTAGGCCCAAGGCTGTTGTCGCTGCTGCCGTGGCTTTTTCCTTGAGAGCCTAAAGTAATCGCGATAAGAATAAAGAGAAAACGGCGTCGCCTCCATTTCAACCCCACTCCTACCCCCTTCCTTAACCCCAAACCAAACCAAACTAAACAACACACCTCCCTGGCTTCGCACCTGCCTCAGGGCCGCGCAGACGGGCCAGGGCTCCGCTTGCCGCCGGGGAGGTGTGAGCGGCGCGGCCTGGACTCGGGGGGAATCTCAGGGGGCTGTGCCTGCGTGTCGGTGTCTGTCTGTCTCGGGGAATGTGTGTCTGTGGCCCGAGAAGGGTGACAGGGAGAGAGGGGTGGGAGGCCACAACCAACTGAGTGACTTGCTTAGAAAAAGAAAAAAGTAATCAAAACTCCCCCAAATTAAAAAAAAAAAAGGAAGTAACAATTTTTTTAAAAACCGAAAGTTTTTAAAATCTAAGAAAAAAAATAAAAGTAAGGGGGGGAAGAGGGAAGCTGCGTCTGGCACTGTCTGAGGGATCCATGTTGCGAATCCCTAAATTCATCCGCGCCCCCACCCCACCTCCACCCCGGACAGCACAGACTCCCTTGGGGCTCCTCTTCAGGGAGAGTAGGAAGGCCTTCCAGACGCCCCGCTTCCCCTCTTGTCCTTGGATTCGGGCCGCTGCGGCGACGATTCGTGCAGATGGTCCCCGCGGCCAAGGTGACTTCCTCGCGCCCGCTTGCCAACCCCACCTCGTCGAACAGCATCCCGCCATCTGCGCATCCGAACCGCGCACAGTTGCACCTCGCAACCTGAATCTGTGCAGCCACTCGGCCCTGAAAGATGCCCTATACATGAAATGCCTTTTCATCCTCAAACTCTGCAAACGATGTCACATAACTCGCAACTCTTCCCTTTTTTTCTCTCCTGACACCCCAACCGGCATTTTCTTCCACCAGCTTTTACTGAACTTTTTGGCACTGCTTTGGATTGGAGTCAATTGCAGTCCACGCAAATGGCTGCAGAGAAATCTACCCAGCAAGGAAAAGAGGCGCACACAAGTTTGCAGAAGTGTCTCTGCATTTCTGTTTGATCCGAAATGGACGCACATTCTGTATGGTGGAGGGACTGTATATTGATGATTCCATTCTTCTCGCAGTTTAGACATCTCTGTTGGGATTTTTTGTTTATTTGTTTTTTATTTTAAAAGGCACAAACTATAGATATTAGTTGAATGTTGAGGCTTTAACTTTTTTGGTGTCTTTCTACAACTGTGTTCTGTGACTCAATTGTATCGTGTTAATATCAGTACAGACCGTCTCCTCTACGTGACCGTATAATGTTTTTCTCTTCTTGTAGTCTCTATGGTGTGTCTTTATGGAATAATAAGGTTCTCACGGATTCAATTGCTTTGTGTTTAGAGAGACCACGGTTCAGACAATGGTATATATTTTTGTTATCAGGTGCATGTCTGTCTGATTTCTTTTTTATTTTTTCCTTCTTGTTGGACTATGTTTGTGAACATAAGCGTCATAAGTTATGTTTCAGATTTTCGAATTTATTTATATGTGTTAAATGAATGCTTCTATTTAAAAGGGAAATATTTCTACATGTGCATATAGTTTTCCAAGAGTGTACCATTAACTTGATTGTTGATAATAAAAACAAAAAGCAAGTCTAGCAACTGAACTATTCCGACTTTTTCTTGACTCATTTTTGCTTGACTTTTTAAAAAAAGTTAATTTAAGAACGATAACGGAGGACAGAGGAAATTGTACAGAATATCTAGAAGCCGCTGCGGCTCTGGAAACCTAGGTGGGTTGGGGAATCTAAGTTCATGCGGCTAAATCCAGCCAATATAAAAATTAGTGCTTGGGACAGCAGGCGGGATTCTTCTGGTCCATTTTTATTTCTTTCCCAGTCACAGAGCACAAAAGAAGACGAGGGCGTTGATAAAAGTGCTCAGATCCGTGCCTAGGCTGCGGCTCCGGCTCCGAGGACTCGGTAACCGAGGAAGCAGGGTTAGGCAGCCTTCTAATTCCCAGCTTTGACAAGCACTCGGAAGTGCGGCGTGCAGGCGCCTTCGGGACCGATGGCGTCCGGGGAGGGCCAGGCGGTCCAGCCTCCTTAAGCCCCCAAAACTGCTGGCACCCAGAGACACCAGGATGGGTGGGTGGGGTCTTTGCGTGGACGGGTGCATCTGGAAGGCACCAGCCGGAGAGCAGCTCTGCCATGTTGGTATGTTTGGAGAAATAACATCTACAACAACTGGAATTAGCGAGCACTTGCCTGTACTGGGTTGTGTTCTCCATACATTATCTCATCTACCCCTCAAAACAACCTCAGGAAGCAGGTGCAATTCCTATCCCTATTTTCTTTTAAACAGATGAGGAAGCTGAGGCAACAGAGAGGTTAACTTGCCCAAGAGGTTCTCGTGTATGAGGGATGGGGCCAGTCTTTGAGCCCAAGATATCTGATTCCAGAGCCTGCCCTTTAACTATACCGGTGGTTCCCAAAGTGTGGTCCCTGGACCAGCGGCCTCAGCATCACCTGGGAACTTGTTAGACCCACGAATTCTTAGACCCCATCTGAGACCTACTGAATCAGAAACTCTGGGAGTGAGGCCCAGCCATCTGTGTTTCACAAACCCTATAGAGGTTATGAGAACCACTGAACTACACTATAATAAACCCAAATGGGAAGGTTCCAGCATTGGAACTGCATTGGGAACAGGTGTGTTTGTGCATGGTGGGGATGGGAGCAGTTCTGGAAGCTTCAGTGACACCCTTTGGGAAGGAAGGAGTCATCACCACAGACCCAAGATGGAATTCTGCCTCTTCCTTGGACTGTTCGGCTGGGTCAGCTTCTTCAAGCAGTTGCCCGTGTGGACTTTTGGTACTTACCTTGGTACCTTTCTGGCTGAGCTCTATCAATGGAGGAGCCAGCTTCCCTCATTTGAGTGGAGGCCACAGTCTGCCAACTCCGGTCTAAGGATTAGCAGCTGATCTGGTTTGAATTTATCAGAGCTTCTCACTTTAAGAATCCAAATACAGTGTGCATCAGATTAGGCAGGGTTCACCAAAAAATTTGAAACCTTTGGGTCTTATCAAACTTCCAATCGTTTTTCTAAAAAGCTTTTAAATAGTCTTTAAAAAATCTGTCTCTAAATGGCCTTCAGTAAATTCTCCAAGACAGCATTCCATAAACAATGGCATTAATTGTGCTGGTCTAAAATGCCAGCAGTTTCCAGATCCCTGAGACCCCAGTCTTCAGTTGTAAATATAACTTAGAAGGTCTGGAAGAGGCAAAAAGAAGGGCAGGAACCTATTGACAAAAAGGGCATTCAAGGCCCAGGTAACCCAGTCCTGGGCTTGGCTGGAGGAAAATTAGCCTTCCTCTAGGCATTGAGGGCCGCCAGGTAAGCCTCTGTGAGCTGCTATCAGGACAGTGGGATGGGCATTCTGGAGAAGGCAAGACCAGGAGAGAGAAAGAAAACAATAAGGAGAGAGAGGGAAGAAGAGAGATGGAGAAAGAAGAGGAAAAACAAATGGCCAATGAAGAGTTTTTGGAAACCCCAGGGAGGGCCCTAAAAATCCTTTCAGATTTGGCTAAACTCGATAAGCTTCCCCAAATTCCCTTCTCCTGGCCGTGACCTGCTTTGAGCAACTTATCTCCAGGACAAGGGAAACTTTGGAATATGGTGAGGAAAACATGCTTCCCTCTCTCCACCCCCCCTCCCCACCAGCTTCCCAGAAGACTGTATTTTAAATATCTGGAAGCATCCAGCTCTAGTATTTCAAATATCAACTTCTTTTTACTTTGGGTCACCTCTGCCTCTGGTCAAAAAGCAAACTGTCGGGAGGCAAGCTTATGATCAAATGCAGAATAATGCTCCTGAAATATGATGGAATCTAGTGGCAGGACACTATGTCTCTTGTGTTGTGTCATTTCCTTGGAGCCCTGCACAGTGTGAACAAGCTCACTTTCACTTTTCCTCTCCTAAGGAATTTGCATTTTGGCTCATCAAGGCATCCCTTTTCCTGGCAACTCCGGGACCACATGTGACTTCACAAAACCTGCATGAGTTACTGCCAGACAGCCCTCTCTAGGCCAAGTCTCCTTCACCATGGCCGAGTACGGGGAACCAGAGAGTGGTTTCAGAGGGGAGCCCATAATCCAGCAAACAGTAGCTGTCTGCTACTCACCTCATGTCCTTAGAAAGACGGCCTCTGACTAGATAGAGATGGCCCTCAATCCAGGGAAAGGAACTCTGTGACTTTGGACAGCAAATAATTAATCCCTCTGAGCCTGATTCATTAACCATGAATGTGAATAATAGTACAGACTTGTGAGGTTGTTGGGGGGATTACATAAGATGTCCAGTAAGTACCTGGCAGAGCAGGGAGTTTTCAGCAAATGTCAAATATTATTTTTAACATTATTTTATTATGTAGCTCCTGGATTCTGTCTTAATCTCCCTAGCTCAAGCCTCAGAAGATTAAAAAGATCCCCCAGTTGTCACTTATGTCAATGGCCCAGGAACAGAGTGTGAGAGAATATGCAAAGTCGAATTGGAGAACTTTGCTGAGGGTGACAGTTAACAGCCTAGAATCAGCCAAAGGCTGACAAGTAATAACTACTAATATTTATTGAGTGCTTATTATATGCCAGGCACTTTTAAGCTGACAAGCTTTAAAGCATTCAATCCTCACAACTACCCTACTGGAAAAGTGCTATTCCCACTTTTTTTTTTCTTAGGAGGAAACTGAGGCATAGAGGGGTAAGGTAACATGCCCAGGTCACACAGCTGGTAGTAATGCAGCAGGGATCCAACCCGAACTGGTTTGTCTCCCAAGCCCATGCACCTTAACAACTGTTCTTTACAGTCTCTGCAAAGGGATGAATTCATTTTAGCCCATGAGGTCCTATACTGCCAGACCTGGGAAGAGATCTCCCCTTGCAAAAAGGACTCTGAAAGGTAGGTGAGAGTTAGAAAGGGCATCAGAAAGAGCAGGACTGGGATGGGAATCCCAACCAGATTCAGAATGAAGTCCAGGGCCTGAAAGGGGGTGGGCTTTGGGATCCCCACAAGGAGGGAGAATGTCTTCTGCAAGGCAACACATCTACGGTTCATAGTCCCTCTCTGGTAATTGAACAAGGCAAGGAGTGTCCGGAGGCATGGCACATGAAAGGGGAAAGAACAGTTAACGCTGATGAACCGTGCAATGTTGGTAGGTAGACAGGCATGGATGTCAGGAATAGATGTCAACCTCTAGGCTCATTTATCACCACCATGACAGACAAACCAAATGGCGCAAATGACAAAGCCCACCTGAATCCTTCATTGTTCAGCCTTAATTTCAGAGTGGCCACTCACAACTCCCTGTAGATAATAAAACCAAATGCCTTCACTCACTAGTACTTCCATATTGGAAAGCCAAGTACAGAGGTCAGACCAATAGGCAGGTTATCTGAAGATGGTCTATGACTATGTCCCCATCACCACAGTAGACATCTTGGGTAGCGCTAGACTTGGCTTAACTCAGGAGTTCTTAACCTTGGGTTCATGGATTGAATTCAAGGAGGAGAGAAAAAAATACATATATATATATATTTTCACTAATCTCTACCTGAAATTTGGCATTTTTTCAATGATGAATGTAGGCAATGAAGCCACAGTAGTAGTATTAGTACCTATGACTGTCACCAGTGAAATCACAGATACTTTCATTTCATGTTAGAGGTTTTGAAATTATCTCAATAGGTCATTTGCATTCATCATTAATTTGAAATTATGGTAATTATGAAACCAGCTACTAGATCTTGTTACTTAATACATTAATAAAGATGCACATACATGATTACAGCACCAATTTGTTTAAAACGTTTTTCATAATTTTATTTTAATTGGCTTCTTTTGTAATCCTATGCATTTTATTTTTTTACATTTAAAAAAGTTATCTTGAGAGGGGTTCATGGGCATCACAGGCAGCCAAGGGTTCTGTGGTGTGTGCACACGTGTGCTCGCGTGTGCGCACACACACACACACACACACACACACACACACACATACACACACAAGCTAGGAGCTCCTGGCTAATTGATGAGAGCAGGGTATTCCACGCCGCTGCAAAGCTCTGACTATAAGAATCTCTCATCAAGACCAGAGCATGTAATCATTTTACTCTACAGGTGGAAGAAATATTAGCCAAGTCCTATAACCTGCTCCTTTAAAGGACAAAATAAAATAAAACAAGCCCCCAAAGCTGGACAAAGAAAATTCCAGGATTTTAAAGACCACTGCTGCGTGGAGGTGACAGACAACACAGGAGAGCAGGAGGTGATTAAAAGGTTTCAACAGGATTTGAACATCCTCATCATATTTGTTGAGTATCTGCATGGGCCGGGCACTGTGCTGGGTGCACCACGGAGCAGCCCCTACGATGAAGGTGGTGCTTTCCTTCTATTACACTACTGAAATCCAAAGCCATTGAGTCACATGTCCAAGTCACACCACTAATAATGGTAGAGCCAGAATGCAACCCACAGCCCTGAGTCTTAGCCAATAGGCTAAAAAGCTTAAAAAAAATGAGAAAAGGAATTCTTCATCTTCTGGGCTGTCACTCACTTTATCTTTTGTCTGAACCTGAAGCTATTTAGTTTGTTAAAATACCCCGAGGCCAAGTGATTGAACAACGATGTTACTTTAGCCTTGCATTTGATGTCAAAGACCTCCCTCTGGGGAGAGTCAGACATCAAGGGGGAAATAAAGTCTTCTTACCTGGACATAATTTCATTAGGGAACCAAGTGGATGACTGTTTGCTATTTGCTATCCAATGATTTAAGGGGAGATTTTCAGAACAGGAAGAGTCTGAGTGTAAAATTTAATTTCTTTAAGGCCCTAGAGGCATGGCTACCTCGGACAAAAGTGAAGTGTAAACCTGCTTTGTCTGAGGCATAAGATATTGTGCTTTTGGAGTATTTACTATGTGTTAGGTACTTGGCTAACTGTTTAGCATTTGTTATGCATTATGACCTTTCAAAATTCCTAAGGTAGATAATATTGTTCTCATTTTTAAAAATCCAAGTAACAGAGAGGCCGAGCAAATTGCTTAAGACCCCAGAGCTGGTAAGCGCAAGAGCTGAGCTCCAGATCAATGTCCCTTTGATTCCAAAGCCCTGATCAATCTCCGAGAGGTCCCAGAGTCCAGAGGAAGCACTGAGGCAATAGCCTAGAACCCAGCACTGCCCTTAGCCTGCCTGCTGACACCTTAAGCCAATGTTAAAAAGGATAGAGAGCGTTATGAAAATGTTCTGGAATTTATAGTGATGATGGCTATACAACTTTGTGAATATACTAAAACCCACCTAATTGTACACGTTAAAAGAGTGAATTTTATGTTATGTGAATCATATCTCGAGTTTTTAATTGAAAAATTTGACATGTAATGTATAAACTTAAGGTGTATAGCTGTGTTACTTTGATACATTTATATATTGTAATATGATTGCTGATATAGTGATATTTATCACATTATATATAGTACAGTATTATTGTCTATATTCATTACACTGTGCATTAGATCTCTATGGTTCATTTTCTTTACAAGTTTGTACCCTTAAACACCATTGCTCTTAACCTCCTCCCCGCCGATTCCCTGGTAACCACCATTTTACTCTGTTTTTAAGCTTTTACTTTTTTAAATTCCACTTTAAGTCATATCTTATGGTACTTGCCTTTCTCTGTCTGACATCTTGCTTAGCTTAACGTGTTCAAGGTCCAACCATGTTGTCACAAATGGCAGGATGCCCTGCTTTCTCATGGCCGAATAATATTCCATTGCAGGGCTTCCCTGGTGGCACAGTGGTTAAGAATCCGCCTGCCAATGCAGGGGACAAGGGTTCAAGCCCTGATTAGGGAAGATCCCACATGCCGCGGGGCAACTAAGCCCGTGCGCCACAACTACAGAGCCTGCGCTCTAGAACCCGTGAGCCACAACTACTGAGCCCTCGAGCCACAACTACTGGAGCCTGTGCTCTGCAACAAGAGAAGCCCCCGCAATGAGAAGCCCGCACACCACAACCAAGAGTAGCCCCCGCTCACCGTAACTAGAGAAAGCCC
The DNA here is from genome assembly GCF_949774975.1 of Lagenorhynchus albirostris. Classification (NCBI taxonomy): domain Eukaryota; kingdom Metazoa; phylum Chordata; class Mammalia; order Artiodactyla; family Delphinidae; genus Lagenorhynchus; species Lagenorhynchus albirostris. Next base: position 82,702,212 of record NC_083098.1, read on the forward strand.
ACGTGTAGCAACAAAGACCCAAAGCAGACAAAAAAAAAAAAAATTTTTTTTTTAAAGCAGAGACTAATACAGGAAACCCATGTCTTGTCTTCCTCTGTGATATCCTTGATTTCTTGCAGGTATAATTCATATACACCTTCATCTTAGTCTTAAGTCAGAGCAACATAAATTAACAAAGGGGAGAGAGAGTGAAAAATATGACCATTTTCTTAAGCAATTATCCTTTTTTTTTAAAGTCTAGTGAATGTATGTTCTCTAGTATTGATTTTAAAACAAAATGGGCAAAAAATTCTTAAGCTGAAACCTTACACTGTAGTAATTTTTTCAATCTAATCATTGAAAGTCCAGAGAGCTGTTAAAATAATCAGATATTTAACCATCCCTATACCTGACCATATATTCAAAAAGTCATGCATGGAAACTTCTTTCTAGGGGCACTCTTGCCTTCTATTGAAGGAAAATAAGTCAAATTTAAAGGATATTTGAAAATGTCTGTGGGCATTCATTCACTTATGCTGAGATTTTCTTCAAGTTCATTGAAACATTTTAAACAAGTCATTTCTTGAAAATTCACAAAAGGCTAAAATTTCAGTACACGTTTATTAGCAGAAATTAGGGTATCCCACCTGAAAGGTTATTTCATGTTTTGTTGTAAGGTCTTTTGAGACGTATAGATGATGTTAGGATATGAGTTTGCAAGAAGACAAAAGTTGCATTTTAGGAGTTGATTTTCTGGCCTTAAGACAATTGGGCCTTTTTGTTAACCCAGGATTCTCCTGCTTAGAAAGTTTCTACTTAGAAGGAGAGAACCACATCTAGATGATAACCCTGTAGTTACTTTCTTTTTGGTGGGACGTCCTTCAGCACTGTTAGCACTAAGATTGGTTAGGGCTAGTTTCCATGTCATTCACACCTACTTGCTGAAAAAGTAGTTTGTGATAAGTAATAGAACCATATCTGAATAATTCAGTGATTTCAAAGTTTTAAAAAATTCAGTGATGATACACGCACAAGGTAGAAGTTCAAATAGTTATAAGGGTCAATGAAAAGTATATCTTCTTCCTACCTCTGCCCCCTCAAAGTAACCAGACTTAGTAGTTTCTTTTGTATCTTTCTTAAGTATAATGGAACGGCTTACCTAATTTCTGTACTTTTTAAAATGAGTTAACATATATCCCAAAGGTCACTCCCTATCAAAATCTGTTGATCTGCCTTATTTTTAATGGCTTTGTAGTATTTGGTTTCCCAAAAGGAATGCAACGCAGTTCCTACGCTCCTAATGGTTCCTTGAATAGAAAGGAAGAACATGACAAGAGACTGCTAATTCTTGCTAATAAGTATTCTCCTCTTCTTCCAGTTAGTGAAAGAACCCCTTGACTTTTTGACTGGCTGCAACATGGGCATCCAGATAGAGGTTACATTTCCCAGCCTCCCTTGAACCTAGACATGGCCATATGCCTAGGTTCTAGCCAACGGGATGAGAGCTGAAGGGATCTGTGCCACTTCTAGTCATGCCCTTTAAAGAAAGCTGCTTGCTGTCAACCTCTTTTCCTTTCGCTATGTGATAGAATGTAGATGTGGTGGTGAAATAGAAGGTTCCTGAGCCCATGGACCAGTTCTTAGAGTAGAACCCATCCTATTATCCTCTATCAGTTTTTACAGAGAAATAAATAAACGATTACACGAGCAATTGTTTGGTCTGTGTTAAACAACTGAACCACTATCTTGATAAATAAGAGTTGCCCTTGATATTTGTGCTGAACGTAGAGTAGGACTCACCAGATGGATGGGGGTGTGAGAATGACATTCCAGGCTGTTACATGTACAAGGTTGGATAGACTTAAATCCTTTTTTAAAAGAGCCAGTAAGTGGCAGATGGATTAGATAATTCAGGTCTGTTGTCATCAAAGTCCATAATCATTTCACAGCACCATTAGTATGATATCCATTTAAGGTTTTTATTTTCCCCTGGAATATATTGATGGACTTGGGTATTACCCATATGAATTGTCTAATTTGTCTGTGATTCACTGGGAAATCCCAGAACAGGTTTTTCCAGTAGAATGACGTGAAAACCAGTCCTAACCAATCTTAGTGCTAACAGTGCTGAAGGACAGTCCCTCAAAGAGAAAGTAACCACAGGGTTATCATCTAGATGTGGTTCTCTCCTTCTATGTAGAAACGTTCTGAGCAGGAGAATCCTGGTTAACAAAAAGACCCAATTGTCTTAAGGCCAAAAAATCAATTCCTCAAAATGCAACTTGTGTCTTCTTGCAAAAACATATATACAAGCATCATCTATACTTCTCAAAACACCTTACAAGGAAACATGAAGCAGCCTTCCCAAAGACTTGATTAAGTGCCCAGTAAATAACCTCCTTGCAGCAGGTCTAGAAACATGTTTTACTTCATGACAAAGGAAACCCACTACTAACGGCCAATAATAATAATAACACTTAACTTCTATGCAGGATTTATCATGTGCTAGAAACCATGCTAAGCACTTTACATGTGTTATCTCATTTTATCTTGGCGGCTACCTTATGACATGGGTACTATGATTATTCCATTTTAGAGATAAGGAAACCAGGATTTAAAAGAGATTAAATAGCTTATTCAAGTTCCCACAGTTGGTAAGCAGCAGAACTGGAATTTGATTTGAACTCAAGTCAGCCTGATTCCAGAGACCACTCTGCTCTACTGTACCTGGTTATACACAGCACTCTTGTGCTTACTCATGCTTTTAGAGCATAAAAGCTTCCTCATGAAGGACCCTCTCCCTGTAACGGTCATGATGGGGCACAAGGCAGTATTTGTGCACATTTCTGTGTGTGATTAAATATTCAAGAGCATTTTGTTGCTGTGTGCATTCTAAACCACATCCTTCTGCCAGCGAATGCTTACTTAGTGTTTACCTGTGCCAGGTGCCTACTGGACCTGAGGAGCTGGAACAGGAAGGATTCCATGGTGCTCTGGAAGTGGGTGAGATCCCATGGGGTCTACTTTGGGTGCTCCTCTCCCTGTCCATCACTTCTCTTTCAGGTAGCCTTCTTCAGAGTCCAATTAACAGGAACATCACCAGAAACAGCCATAAGGGCTTGAGGTTAGGAGGTGGCCCCCAAATGACAAGGACTACATCATTAGGTCTTCCCTCTTTATGACTTTCTCCTAGGAGCAGAGGGTCAATGCCTCTTCCCCAGCTCAGTGCCCACGTCACCATCTCATTTTGGTAAACATTACAGTAGGCTGATTCAGGGCTGCTAACACTTTCCAATCTGAGCCTGGAGACATCTGTTGCAGGTGATAAATGGATTGTACTTAACCAAAGCCCAACAATGTCCCAAGAAACTAACTGATAGGTCCACAACCTGCTGTGCGGCCCAATTGAATCAGAGAATGAGCTATTTCATTTAGTTCTCACAGCAATCTTATAGATAGGTATTATTACTCCCATTTTCCAGATGTATAAACTGAGGCTTAGAGGGGGATGCAAAACTTTCAAGAGATTGCTGCTGTGGAAACTTGCATTTAAAACCCCATGCACTTTATTCAATGTTTCTGCTGCCTCCATTGAACCTATGTTTGGAATGGAAAAAAGTATAGGAATGAGTTACACATTCAGGGAACACGTGACATTCTTTGCCGCAGTCCCTTTGGCTATTTTAAACAAGGAAAATACACATGAAAATACTCATGTCCCCCAGCCCCAACTACAGCTGGGTGCAGAAGCGCGTTCTGAGACCACTGGTTGTTATTGAACAAGAGCCCTGCGGGAGTTAAACATCAGCTCTGAGCCCACTCAGACCTGGAGGAGCCAGGCCAGACCCCAGAGTGTCAGAATGATCCGTTCTTTTCCCTGCAGCAGGATCATTTCCAACCACAGCCAGGGACGACCGAGGCATTAGCAAGCCTGCAACATCAAAACGGCCAGATCAATTCGCAGAAGCACTTCTAAGAGAAACAAATCAATAAGTTCCTTCCCCTAAAGATTGATAACATCATCAGGAAGCAACAGATGCATTTTAGGGCACCATACACAGTGCCAGGGAGGTGAGGTCCCTGTGCTACGGTTCTGCCTCTGGAAAAGCAATTGTAAATCAGCGGCCGAACATCAGTTCCTGCCACACCTGTCACAACAATAAAAGCTGACGTTCTCAATGCACTTGGCAGGTTTCGAGGTGCCGTCACATACTTTGTCTCTTTGGATTAAGACCCTACAAGGGGGATGTTACTGTCCCCATTTCATGGCTGAGATTCAGTAAAACTGAACTGCCCAACTGGTTTAAAGCCATGATTATTCATAACCAAGCTGAGACTTGAATCTTCTGCCTTGGAACCCCATGTTCTGCCTCCTTGCCTAGTGTTCCCCAAACTTCATTCACTTTTTACCACCTTCACAATTTTGCATACATCAGAGAACCTCCTGTGTAATTTTTCTTTTTCTTTTCATTAACCTAGTTTTCTTTACCTAAATAAATTGATGTTAAAAGGAAATTTCTTGTTACTATTATAAATGAACAGTATGATTAACTGTAACTAGAAATCATAAAAAATTGCATGATCTTTGAAAGGAAAAAACCATGTCTGCCTGTGTCTTAACCTTCACAGACCACACTCTGTGAACACAATATTATACTGCAGAACTTTATGAGCAATAAGAATGTAGTCATTTTAAGTTCTGAGGTCCTAAAACGTGAACTCTGTTTAAGTGAGCTGTGTTATTTTTTTGCCAAAATCGATAGAACAAGATTCACTTTATCTCAACAATAATAAAGGATTTAGGGTTTTAGGGCAAATAAAAGACGTTTTGTCTCCCCTCTCGCTTCCAGAGTCCTCACCCCTGGTACTGGCCCAGGGGAATGGAGGTGTTGGAAAGGGTAAATCAAGATGAGTTTCCTGAAACCTGTAGAAAAGAGGTGAAAAATTCCAAATTTTACTATTTAAACAAATAAAAATCAGATCGGTGCCCTATGCGTACAGAACAGGAATTAACTACACTTCTAATTAAAATATCAGGAGAAGAAGCAAGGATTAAATGGAAAAATGTCTAACTTCACCCCGGAGATTAACCTATCTTTTAAATTTGTTTAAGACCCATTTACATCCTATTGTCAGTCCCGACTCCTAAGTGTTCCCCACTGCCTGTCCTCAAAATGTATCAATCCCCTCCCCTTGCTTTACCTGGACCTGCCTTTAATTAGCATCCTCACTGAAGTGGTCTGAGCTCAGCAGCCCGCCTCATCCTCATCCCCCATTGTTGACCCGTGCTACTGTAATGGCCTCCTCATTCGGTACCTCCCTTCCAGGCTCATCCCTTCCAATTCATCCTCCACAAGTTGCCTGCATCATCTTTCCACGATATAGATCTCCGTCACCCCACACGGCACTGAACGTATTTAGTGGCTCCCTGTTGCTATAGAATCAAGTCTAAATTCCTAAATCCCACAAGGCCCTTCTTGAGGCAATACTTCCATACATCTCTTTTTTGCCTAACCTTCTAAGCATTGCCCCTCGAAGCATCTAATTTAAAGGGATATGGTTTATTTGTAACATTAGAACTTAATGCTTGATTACATCCCTCCCTTTTCTCTAATGTTTTTTTGCCACCTCCTTAAACTTCTCTGACAGAGTCCAGAAGACACTCAACAAGTAACTTGCTGACGGATCTGTAGAGAAGAGGAGTAGTTTGCACCTCTGGGCCAGGTGTTTTAATGTAAGCAATGCTAAAGGAACACAGAAAAATCATTTGCAGATTCATGAATTATTTATGGATTTCTACTTCCCTTCCAAAAGGTAATTCTTTAAAAACAAAGTTTATTCATCGGTTACTTCCTTTTAGTAAGTGAAAATGTTGAGTGAAATTTCGTTCTTGGTATGAAATGCAAGACTTTAGAAATTCAAATATATATTTAGGAAAGCATACATTTTCATCTATTAACTGAGAATGACTGAAGCAGAAGCAATTACCAGTTTGAGGAGAAGTATAAACTTCAGCATAATTCACGAGCTGGTCCATTTTTCTTTCTTCAAGCATCAGTCTGGGTTTGGTATGCAATCAGCCCACACGTACCTTAAGTACATTCTACTTTATGCTGCCTTGCCTTACAGAGTCAGTGGATTCATTATAAATCCATTTTTCTACTCAGCAAACACTGAGTGTCTACTCTGGGCCAGGCACATTCCGAAAGACGGGATCATTTGACACAAATGGTTGGCATATCTAGTATCACAGATCTTTGCTTTAATCCAGAGGTAATCTGAAATGTTTAGTGTAGGTAGTTTTGCAAGTTCTGTTATAGAAACGATGGCAATATGCATGGTAAATTATGTAAATCTTTCACCTCCTTTTGCTCCTCTTGACCACAAACAGCAGTTGTCCACATCTGTATCCTGCTTCACATTAATAATTTCATCACACAAGAAATCCTGCATAATCCCTGCTTTTCATGTGGGGAAACTCAGACATATATATTAAGTGACCTGTTTGAGGTCCGACTACAAATTCCTGTGCAAGTGTGAGCTGAGGGTGGGGCATGGGGATGGGTAGGAGTAGGACAGGGTGAAGATGGAGAAAAAGAGAGGAGAATGAAGTGACAAGAAACATGGACTTACTTTGATTGAGTGCCTACTGCATGCCTGGCACCCGGCACACCCTAGTTCATTCGGCCCTTATAGGGCTTTGTGGTAAATACTATTCTCTCTCGTTTTACAGCTGTAGAGACTGGTTGTACAGATTGTAATCAGGGAACCAGTCTACAAACCTGTTGTTTCCACTTTTCCAAGCTAGTACCAGGGCCTTCTGGTCCCAAATCCAGTGTTCTTCCCACTCCGTCACACTCGTATCCCAGCTGGAAGAAGGATTCGGCGGTCTGAAGATGCCCTTGGGTGGCTATCTATTAGATGAATTCCGGCTTTCCCACATGTTGATTTCCTAAAGTCTTGTTTGCATTGTTTTGGACACATAACTTGAGCCTCTCTTCCTCATGAGCTCAGCCTTCTTCTCCTCTAGCAAAATAAACATCTCCCACACAGGTCATATTCACTGATGTTAGAGGTCTTAGAAATCTGACTCAATCTCAAGTTTTCTGTATCTAAAGCAAGATTTCTTTTTTTTTAAATTTAATTTATTTTTTTATACAGCAGGTTCTTATTAGTTATCAATTTTATACATATTAGTGTATATGTGTCAATCCCAATCTCCCAATTCATCACAAGCAAGATTTCAAAAGGAAAATAAAGATGAGGTTCAGTAGCTTCTGTCCATTGCACTTCTGTCTTTATTTTGGAGTGGATTCAGTGGCTGAGGAAGGCCACTGGATGTTAGACTTCTGGCCAGGGGTGATATCCAAATTATCAACAATCAGCATCAATTAAATGGGTTATCCAGCAGAGAGGGTTCAATCTCTTGGGTCTCTCTCTGTGCCAGGCATTAATCCTTTAGCTGCTGGACCATGGAAGAAGTCTGAGGATCCCAGGTGAGGAGTTGGGATGGCCAGGCTTGCAGGCAGGCATTTAGGAGATCTTAGAGGAGGGATTCTTTCCCAAGCGGTGCGGCTATATTTTAGTATTTTAACAACCAGTGCAGCCATTTTGGTGCTTACTGACCATTGGCCCTGCTTCTGGCCCTCTTCCCAACCTCAGAGCTCCTGACCCCACTGTCCTCAGCAGGTGACTTCCCTATACTGGGCTGGTGTTGCTTCTAAAGAGGTGGGGAGAAAAGGGGTTACAACTTGAAAAGTTGTTCAGTCTTTTTCTGGCCTCCTAGCTCATCTGCATGCCTTGGGGAATAATGGTTTACGGCAGTGACTGCTGCCATTTGCCAATATTCATTCTTCTCTTCCTACAATAACCCAACTTGGGTTTTAGCTGGGTACACGTCTGCCCAGCTTCACACTACATTTCCCGCACTTCCTTGAACCTCAGTGTGATCATTTGTCTGTTGTAGCCAATAGAATTGTACTACTTTCAAAATATGCCTTTAAAAGAAATGAGTGAGGGCTTCCCTGCTGGTACAGTGGTTAAGAACCCGCCTGCCAATGCAGGGGACACGAGTTTGAGCCCTGGTCCAGGAAGGTCCCACGTGCTGCGGAGCAGCTAAGCCCGTGCGCCACAACTACTGAGCCTGCGCTCTAGAGCCCGCGAGCCACAACTACTGAGCCCATGTGCCACAACTACTGAGCCCACATGCCACAATCACCGAAGCCCGCGTGCCTAGAGCCTCTGCTCCGCAGCAAGAGAAGGCACTGAAATGAGAAGCCTGTGCACTGCAATGAAGAGTAGCCCCTGCTTGCCACAACTAGAGAAAGCCCACACACAGCAACGAAGACCCAACACAGCCAAAAATAAATAAATAAATTTAAAAAAATAAAAGAAATGAGTGAACTCTTCTTTCCCTTTGTTCTTTCTAACGGCTGGGATGCATGCAAAAGAGAAGGTAGCCAGAGAGGAGCTGCACTTGAGGACGGCAGATCTGCTCTGCTAGCCAGGACTCCTTGGCTCTGGACCATTACACGGGCAAGAAATATTAAGCTCTTCTTGTTTAAGCTACACTATATTGGGGCATCTTTGTTTTAGCAGCTCAGACTCTACCCTAACAAATACTGCTCATTGGTTGTATCATTAGTTGGTTGGGTTTCCATAACTTACTACCTTTGAAAACAGAGGAGGGGGAGAGTGGGTAAAAAAGACACAACATTATACTGATATTAAGGCTGTAAGGTAAAAAAAAAAAAAAGCAAATTGCCTTAAGAGAACTGAAAGACATTCTGTGGACAAAGGATGGATCATATGGGGAAACTGTCGAGAGAAGAGGTTGCAGAGATTAGACTTAGAGGCCGTGTTCGGTGACTTTATTTTGAGTCCAGGCAGACTCACTGAAGTTTTGAGTAAGAAAGTAACACGATCCAACGTCTATTTTAGAAAGACTGCCCTGGAGCATGGAGAATGGATTGGGGTTGTGAGGTCGGCGGTGGGGAGGCAAAATTAGAGACTGGGACACCAGGTATGAGGCTGTGGTGGTAAACTGGGTGAGAAATAATGACGGGCTAAACTAAACAAGAGAAAAGTAGGCAAAAGCAGAGACATTAGGAAGTGGAATCCTTGAGATCGGAGGTAAATGAGTGGGGTGGGTTGGTAGAGGAGAGAAGGAGTTTAGGATGATGCCAGGTTTCCAGTTTGTGTGGTGGTTTGCAGTGTTCTGAAGAGGGCGTCCTGGCAAACAATAGAAATGGATAAAGCTAGTCCGCAGTGTCTCCCGCTGTCTCTCATTCATCTTATACCCTCTCTCCTTCACTCATTTCTTCCCCATGGTCCTGGCTGTGGATCCTATTTCTGCCCTTTTCCAGACATGCCTTTCAGAAGTGGTTTCCCAGTCTTTTCACTAAGGACTCCTTTGAGTCAATCCCGTATGTACCCCGAATTTTGAAACATTTTTTCCCACACGTTACCCGTGTCCATCACTTTAAAATGGCCTTGGCCCATTTCCAAGGCCAATTGTAAACCAGACACCACCGTTCACATCAGAAACCACAGCTATCAGATGAGGCTGCTGGTACCGCCCACCCACTTCAAAAATGCCTTGGAATTGCTCAAAAGCCAATCAGAGCTTTGGATTCACAATATCATCGCCACAGTTGAAGTCATTCAAGTAAGAAGTGGGGAATGGGACATTTTAGAGAGTCTGTGTTGCTGCAAGTCAGGTGCATGTGGGATCCTGCTAAATGTTTTGAAATACTGAACCTTGGAGAGTGTTCATTACTAACCTTTTTACTCCTAGGGCTCTGGGTTGCCATGGATTCTAGACTTTTTTCCTCCACAGTAAAGAATAAGAGTTTTAGGTCTCTTCTATGTCTGGTAATGGTTCCCCTTTCCAGTGCAAGCATTCTTATTCCACCTTGTGGGACTCTACTTGGTTTTTTTTTAATTAATTAATTAATTAATTAATTTTTGGCTGTGTTGGGTCTTCATTTCTGTGCGAGGGCTTTCTCTAGCTGCGGCGAGCGGGGGCCACTCTTCATCGTGGTGTGGGGACCTCTCACTGTCGCGGCCTCTCTTGCTGCGGAGCAGGGGCTCCAGACGCGCAGGCTCAGTAGTTGTGGCTCACGGGCCCAGTTGCCCCGTGGCATGTGGGATCTTCCCAGACCAGGGCTCGAACCCATGTCCCCTGCATTGGCAGGCAGATTCTCAACCACTGAGTCACCAGGGAAGCCCTCTACTTGAGTTTTAATCATGGCGTCCTTCTCTAGCCACAGGGACAGACACATATCCAAGATTGAACCGATCCTAGTGCCACCGCCTCCCAACAATCGTGGTTGGTCCAAGAGGTGGGTATGTGACTCTTTGGGCCACTCATGGACTTTCCTGGGATTGATACATGGATGCTAGAAGAAAGAAGGAATCTCTCTTTTGTTGGTGTTGCTAAGCTAGGATAACATAAATGTAGATCTGTCCATATTAATCTTCCTCGGCTGTATGGAGAAAACTCATCTTCAGTAATCGAATATCGTGTCAACACCCAGAGAGAAACCGAGCTGCGAGATGAGCTGAGCAAATTCTGGTGCTGTCTGAGTTGTTGGTTCCAGACCACGTGGCCTTATTCCTGAAGCTCTCCCCTTAATCACATGAGCCCCTTTAGGTTCCTTCTCAGCTCTATGAACCAATGAGTTCTTTACTTGCTTAAGCTGGTTTGAATTGAGCTTTTGATACTTGCAGTGTTCTAATAATACACGGTCAGTTCCCAAAGCTTATTTATAACAAAATTACTACTTAAGGCTCAAGCGCTCACAGATCCACGTGAATTATGTTCCTCATCTGGTTTAACATTTGCATTAGAACGAATGCTTTGATGCATGTTTGAACCCATGTCTCGCCCAATTATGTTTCACCCAAGGAGGGAACAGGTTTTAGGCAGGTTAGCAAGCCAAAGGGAGAGAGATTTGCTGAGGGCACCTGGGCTGTCTGCAGACGCTCAAGTCATCTGAGGCCATGAAGCAGAGAGTCCTTCACCTGCAACCTCTACTCCATCTCTAGATCCTCTCTGAGGTAGCTGGGGGCAGGGGTTGGAGCTAATGGATGTCAGGAGTTTATTTTGATGAGCTCTCTTCCAGGTCCTGGTCCTCCCATGCTGGTCCCCCCTCCACTCCTCTGCAGTAAGACATGGGTCGGTTGTCTGGTAGGTCATTCACCACTAAATAACAACTGCAACCAATACCGCCACCCTTCAGGGAAGGACACTTTGCAACTAATTACTTCCCATGAAAATACCCAAACATAATTTTGCTCATTATTAAAATTTTCCAATGACAGATTTATCTTCCCCATTAAGTAATACATTATTCTCCTACAAAATACATAGTGCACTAGAATTACTAGGCACTGCTTATATTAAATTGCTGCTTAATAAATTAAAACTCCTATGGTTATGAATAAACTAGGTCATCTGCACGTTTTGTAAATTAGTAGTTTCTTGTAGTTATTCTCTCTTGGTCAAAGCCTAAAAGAAGGGGAGAGGAAAAATGATTATCATTATTATTTTATTGTTTTCAAGCCAACTACTGCTCTCTGCACTGTAGTTTAAAATAAGCCACTCAGTCTAATATGGTAGAATCAATGTTGGGTATCCATCAGTTAGGATGAATTTTAAAGGCTATGGTCTGTAAAGTTTTAAAGTCATATTAGAAGCTAAACCTACTGGATGAATAACCAACCACAGGTCGTATTTGAAGATTATTGAAGCAACAGGCACTGTCCAAAGTGATTTTAATTACTGGGCGAAATGTTTTTCCTTGTTACAACTTTTGGGTGTGTTGAGAGGCTTTTCTTTCTGATTTTAGGATAAGTCAACTTCTTCTCTGACATCTTTTCAATTTGAGATGATTAATAGAGATTTTCTATAGTCATATCCAAAATGGTTGACACTATTAAAGAATCAGCTACAAGGACTTCTCAGAGTACCAAATCCTTACTTACAGAATTGTATAAGGCAAACAGATGGATGCACTTCTGTGTTTTCGTTTTTAAATTCCCCTACCCACTCAAAGGTTCACGAAGGACAGCAACCAAGCTACAATAAGACAATTGCTCCACCTTCTGGCAAAACTATGGAATTGTTTGAACCCATGTCTCACCCAACTATGTTTCTTGAAGAGTAAACATAGTGGGCGTACACTGCCTCCTGATGCTTGTTTTTCTATAGCTGTAGCTCAGTTATTTCTACTGAGATAATTTCCCCCCTCAGAGCTATACACAGATGTTCCTTACACACATTCCTCTTTGTTGTCAGTTACCTCAGGAATCTTTTTCTTTCCTGAGCGAGTCCCACCTGCCCTTCCACATAACTTTCTCCACCTCCTCTCTCTTTTTCTCACCACGTGGCAAAAAACAAAACAAATCAAAAAACCAAACAACTTTATCCTGTCTAATATATGTAAGAATAGTGCTGGTGGTAATAAGGAATGCAAAAGTCAAACATTGGAACTGTAGATAACACAATAAGGAATCAGTGTCACCAGGCTCTTTGCACTGTTTCTTTCAGAATCGCTACAATAAATCCTAGGCTTACCTGCTTCTAAGTATGCCATTTAAAGTTATAGTTACTTCACATTCAGTATTTTTTCCTGTTGGCTCATTAATTTTAAAATGAATAATTTCTTCTCTATTTATTCCCCAATATATGGTAGCTCAGCTACATTAAATAGGTTAACATTATTTCTATATGTGCCATAGGTTACAGAGAACTAACTTTTTAGTCACAACATTCTGGAAGTTAAAGACATCTATTGAAAAAATTAGTTTTTCTTATTTATTTATTTATCTATTTATATTGAGACACAATTGACATATAACATTGTGTAAGTTTAAGGTGTACAACATGTTGATTTGATACATTTATACATTGCAATATAACTACCATCAGAGTTCTAGCTAACACCTCTATCATGTCACATAATTATCATTTCTTTTTTGTGGTGGGAACAATTAAGATCTAAACTCTTAGCAACTTTGAAGTTTATAATACAGTATTGTTGACTATAATGACTATGCTGTACATTAGATCTCCAGGACTTTTCATCTACTGGTTGCAAGTTTAGTTTGTCTTTTAGAGATACTTCTTCACAATTCCCTTGGCCTCAACTACCATGGTTAAGTATTTGTATTTAAAAAAATTAAGTTGTGCTTAAGCAATTATCAAAGTAGTAAGTATTCATAAGGAAAAGGCAAAACAAAATGAATAAAATAAAAAATGAACGTCCCATCCCTTGTACCCTTCTCCATCTCTCATCAGAAAGAGTCAGGAGTTTGAAGTATTCCCTTTAGAAATTTTTTTTCTATGCAGCCACAAGCATAATTTTCTTTTTTGGAGAGAGGGAATCTATCTATCTTTTATCTCTCTATCCGTCAATTATCTATCTAGTAACTTTTTTTCTACTCATTATGGCCATCTTTTGGTGTATAAACACAATGAAAAAAATTGAAACCTTTCCTTCGTGTTAACTACTTAAACAATTATTTCTGCTAAAAAAAAAAAAGAAGATACATATGATACCAGTCCCTCTGAGATCAGAAAGCAGGAGGGTGGATGAAAGGAAAGGTTGTTTACCTCTGCAGGCAAGAATTCACTTGTCTAGAGCAGAAGAAAGAAACAGAAGAAATTATTTTCATTCATGGTTCAAAGCATACTGTGAAATTGGAAGGTGGTTTTCACTAAACTTTAAAGGAGTAACATCTTCTTTTAAAAAGTACTTCCTTTTAACAGAAACAGACTCACAGACATAGAGAACAGACTTGTGGTTGCCAAGGGGGAGGGGGTCTGGGGGAGGAACGGATTGGGAGTTTGGGATTATCAGATGCCAACTATTATATATAGAATGGATAAAAAACAAGGTCTGGGCTTCCCTGGTGGCTCAGTGGTTGAGAGTCCGCCTGCCGATGCAGGGGACACGGGTTCGTGCCTCAGTCCGGGAAGATCCCACATGCCGCGGAGCGGCTGGGCCCCTGAGCCATGGTTGCTGAGCCTGCGCGTCGGGAGCCTGTGCTCCGCAACGGGAGAGGCCACAACAGTGAGAGGCCCGTATACCGAAAAAAAACAAAAACAAAAACAAAAAAAACAAGGTTCTACTGTATAGCACAGGGAACTATATTCAACATCCTGTGATAAACCATAATGGAAAAGAATATGAAAAAGAATGTGTATATATATATATATATATATATATATATATATAAAACTGAATCACTTTGCTGTATGGTAGAAATTAACACAGCATTGTAAATCAACTATATGTCAATAAAATAAAATTTTATAAAGTACTTCCTTTTTTTTTACATCTTTATTGGAGTATAATTGCTTTACAATGGTGTGTTAGTTTCTGCTTTATAACAAAGTGAATCAGTTATACATATACATATGTTCCCATATCTCTTCCCTCTTGCATCTCCCTCCGTCCCACCCTCCCTATCCCATCCCTCTAGGTGGTCACAAAGCACCGAGCTGATCTCCCTGTGCTATGTGGCTGCTTCCCACTAGCTGTCTATTTTACGTCTGGTAGTGTAAAGAATATAGTCAACCATGATTAGAAACTAAGTTACAAATACGCATTTTCATGTGTACTGTGGCTTATCCTTCTGCATCCTCAGAATGTATTTTCACACTTTGCAAGCCCACATGTTTGTACTTCTCTTAGAGAAAGACCAAAGTAGAGGTCACAGTCTGAGTATGTCCCTAAGCCAAACACCCATAGCCACATAACCAAAATGGAAACTCTCCTGATTTCCCTCAAATGCTGATTCTGACCTACAAGTAAAACTTAAGTTTTCTTTCTGTTAGTGTGATCTTGCAGATTCCTATTCAATCAGCTCAAACAGGTAAGCTCGTGTAGTGCTACTACCCCACAAGGATGGTGAGTTTCTAGCAACCAATCACAATTTTTTTTTTAAATACTCTTCCTCATTCATGTTTATAAGCTGAGCTGCCACTGCTGAGAGCCAGTTTCTTACCGCTTTTGGTTTTGAAGTCTCCTTGATCATAGTTTGTTTCTTGCACAGTAAAATATTCATCTCAAGTAGAGCTCTCCAGATTTTATTTTGACACCCCTTTATATTAAATGTTATCTCATTCATGGGGTCTAGAAACAATTGAGACTATAGATAACTAAAGTTAGCTATACAGTCTTTTTTATGCATAAATGACAAAGACAAATGCATTTTTCTTTTCTTTTTTTTTTAGACCTCGTTGGAAGCCAAGAAAATACAGCGTTAAAGAAAAACTGCACAGCCGTGACTGGGTTTATTTTCCTGGGACTGACAGAGGGAGCTGAGTTGTGACCCGACTTCTTTGTCGTATTCTTAGTCATCTACCTTATTACAGAAACCGACAATGTGAGCATGATTTTGTTAATCAGAAGTGACTCAGATCTCCAATGCACTTCTTCCTCAGTCACCCCGCCTCTGTAGATCTCTGTTTTACCACTGAGGTCACTCCTAAGATGCTGGCTTATTTCGTACCCAAGAGAAAAACCATTTCCATCATGGGCTGCTTTTTACAATTCCACTTTTTCATTGTTCTGGTAATCACAAATTATTATATGCTTACTGTGATGTTTATTATCACTGCATGGCCACCTGCAAGCCCTTGTTATATGGTAACAAAGGGTCCAGATGTGCCTGTCTCTCCCTGGTTGGTCTTCCATATATATATATATATATATATATATATATAGAGAGAGAGAGAGAGAGAGAGAGAGAGAGAGAGAGAGAGAGAGAGAGAGAGAGGGAGAGGGAGAGAGAGCTTTGCAAATAGTCTGCACAGAGCATCCTGACGCTTCATCTGTCTTTCTGTGACCCAATGAGATCAACCACTTTTACTGTGCGGACCCACCTCTCTTAGTCCTCGCCTGCTCAGATACTTATATCAAAGACATTGCCAAAAAAAAAAAAAAAAAGAAAAGAAATTTCCATGTTTGTGGAACCACAGTGTCTTTTGAAACTTGAATATATTTTACAGGGCATTAAACAAAAATGTTGGAATTTTAACTCAAGTTTCTTCTTTGAAGATGTGTAACAAAGGCAGCAGAAGGGATTGTATTGTTACTGGCAATAATTCCTAGTTGCAACAGTGAAGAATTTGTCCTGTGAAAAGTTTCTCTGCATCGTGCGCTCCTATGACTTGGACATTACTGTTTCTCTAACTTAGATTGATTTTCGCCAGAGGGAGACAAAACTATAATTTGAAGGCATCTTTTGCTCTCTACATTAATGTTTTTTTAAATAATTGATTCTTTCCGGTCATTAGGGTTTCGAAATGGTGTCTACAAGGCAATGTGATGTTTACCCACCACCCTAAAGTACTTCCTTGGACAGATTTTCTCCAGGCCTCTTTCCTTATCATTTACTGAATATCGAAATTCTTCCTCCCTGGCGAAGGGGTTGGTTCCACCCTCAGCTGGTACTAAGTGATCATTTCTTCTTGTTGTTCATTTGATGTTCATTTCTTCTTGATGATCATTTCTTGTTCATCACTAGCTCACCTTGTATTAGTTTTATATTCTTGGTTAGTTAAGTCATAAGGGGGAGAGCTGGTTTAAAAAGGAGCTTTTTAGTCAGTGGCAATCCAACATTCCCAGGACTACCCTCTGAAAAACCGAGAATAGGGGTTTTCATGGAACCTTTAGTCCCTCCCACTTAGCCCCTTCCTTGTGACAAAAAGTTACCCTGAAATCTGGAAAATTGTTCCTTTTTGGCCACTTTCTCCAATAATTAGTGTAGTTTTAATAATACCACCGTCTTGCAATGCCAAGCAACCAGTGAATGTTAAAGGGAGATAATCATCCTGCAATTCAGACTGGTAGGAAACAGTCATTTCTAATTACTTGTCATAAGAGAATACAATGCAATTAAAGATTCTGGCTTAGACTAGAGCCTCCACACAGCCACTGTCTCCACTTGAATCAGAATATTTTTGACTGTCTGAAAAGGCAAAGTCAGAGAGATGGACCATACACTCATTCAAATTGGCCTTTACCATGATGGACGACATCTTACAGATGTTTTATATTTTTGATGGGTGTTATTACATAGACTGGGAGAGGTAATTATTGAAAGCCAAGTTCCTCAGGTCTAGAAGAGTTATTAGGGATTATTTCAGAATGGGTTTAGGCACATTTAAACCTGCAGTAGGTGCTTAAGCATGTCAATAAACATCTTTTTGGAGAACTCATTATGGTGAGCTCCTTAGGATACAAAGATAATTTTGTTGCTATATCCAAGACACTTTGCAGTCCTCACCCTACTTGATCTTTGTGGCAAAGACAATATTATGTATTCACTGGGTTCTATTTTATTTTCCTCTTCTTGGATGCACAGGAAGACTGCTTTTTCTAGTCTCCCCTGTAGTTTGAAACCTACTTCTGGCCAAAACCTCTACAGGAGAGTGATGTGTGTCACTGCTGTGCCAAGACACAGAAGCGTGTGTGTGAGCCTTCCATGTTCTCGCTTACTCTATTTTGAGGACTTATCTTCAGGTGACAGAGACTCAGGGTGGAACCAGCTTGGTCACTCTTCGGGGTGGGCTTCCTCCGAGTCCTGCAGCAGATTGAGTGTGAGAAGGAAATAAATGTGTAGTGTAAAGCCGCTGTGATTTGGAGGGTTAGTTTGTTACTGCAACATCACCTGGCTTATTCTGATTGACAGCCTCTTCGGAGGCATCTGACGCCCCCAGCCTTACTTGGATTACGCCACTCAAAGCTCTCCTGATTTTCCTGCTACTCCTTTGACTTCACCATCTCAGATTGCCTTTAAGGTTCTTCTTCCCAGTCTCAGTCTTTAAATGTTGGAGTTTCTTGGTTTTCTAACCTGGGCTCTCCTCCTCTCAATGTATGCAGTCTTCCTGTCTCAATGACCATACGATGAGGACTCTCAAAGTTGTATCTCTAGCCCAGTCTTCCCTCCTAAGTTATAGATCCCTATACATATCTACCAACCTACTGGGTGTCTTATATGCATCTCAAGCTCAATCTACCCAAAATTTAACTTAAAAGTTCTCCTTCCCTCAAAGTTGTTCCTCCTCCAGTTTTTCTATCCATATGTTGGATAGAACATATGTTCCTCCTGCATATGTTCTATCCAACATATGGTGAATGGTATCACCATATGTTGTAGCTGTTTACCAAAGATGGCCCCCGATGAACCATACCTTCCCATATTCATACTTGTATTTAGACTCTCGCACATTGAATCTGCCTGGCTCTGTGACCCATTTTAACCAGTAGAAGTGAGACATGGCAATGACAGCTTCCACCTTTGCATTTTTGGGAGCTACCACCTAAGATGTCCAGCTACTCTTCTGGAGGGTCCCTGTGAAGACAGAGAGGCCCTGAGTCTACATGGAAAGAAGGGAGAGGCCCAACTCTCCTAACATTCCAGCTGAGCCAGTTTCCCAGCCGTCTGCACCGAGGCCCCAGACATGTGATTGAAGCCACCTTGGATGTTCTAGCCCCAGCTGCCCTCTGACTGAGAACACGTGAGAGAGCACAAGCAACAGCAGTAGAAGAACTGCTCAGCTGAGCACCATCAACTGACAGAATTATGAGAAATAAGAGAGCAGTCATTTGTTTAGCCATTAAATGTTAAGTGGTTGGATGATGGCCATTCTGACCGGTGTGACGTGATAGCTCATTGTAGTTGGTTTTTTTTTCGGTACACGGGCCTCCCACTGTTGTGGCCTCTCCCGCTGTGGAGCACAGGCTCCGGATGCGCAGGCTCAGCGGCCATGGCTCACGGGCCCAGCTGCTCCGCAGCATGTGGGATCTTCCCGGACCGGGGCACGAACCTGCGTCCCCTGCATCGGCAGGCGGACTCTCAACCACTGCGCCACCAGGGAAGCCCCTCATTGTAGTTTTGATTTGTATTTCTCTAATGATTAGTGATGTTGAGCATCCTTTCAGGTGTTTGTTGGCAATCTTTGGGGAAATGTCTATTTAGGTCTTCTGCCCATTTTTGGATTGGGTTGTTTGTTTTTTTGATATTGAGCTGCATGAGCTGCTTGTAAATTTTGGAGATTAATCCTTTGTCAGTTGCTTGATTTGCAAATATTTTCTCCCATTCTGAGGGTTGTCTTTTTATCTTGTTTACGGTTTCCTTTGCTGTGAAAAAGCTTTGAAGTTTCATTAGGTCACATTTGTTTATTTTTGTTTTTATTTCCATTTCTCTAGGAGGTGGGTCAAAAAGGATCTTGCTGTGATTTACGTCATAGAGTGTTCTGCCTATGTTTTCCTCTAAGAGTTTTATAGTGTCTGGCCTAACATTTAGGTCTTTAATCCATTTTGAGTTTATTTTTGTGTATGGTGTTATGGAGTGTTCTAATTTGATTCTTTTACATGTAGCTGTCCAGTTTTCCCAGCACCACTTACTGAAGAGACTGTCTTTTCTCCATTGTATATCCTTGCCTCCTTTATCAAAAATAAGCTGACCATATGTGCGTGGATTTATCTCTGGGCTTTCTATCCTGTTCCATTGATCTATATTTCTGTTTTTGTGCCAGTACCATACTGTCTTGATTACAGTAGCTTTGTAGTGTAGTCTGAAGTCTGGAAGCCTGATTCCTCCAGCTCCATTTTTCTTTCTCAACATTGCTTTGGCTATTTGGGGTCTTTTGTGTTTCCATACAAATTGTGAAATTTTTTGTTCCTTTGCAGCTCTATTTACAATAGCCAGGACATGGAAGCAACCTAAGTGTCCATTGACAGACGAATGGATAAAGAAGATGTGGCACATATATACAATGGAATATTAGCCACAAAAAGAAATGAAATTGAGTTATTTGTAGTGAGGTGGATGGCCCTAGAGACTGTCATACAGAGTGAAGTAAGAAAGAGAAAAACAAATACCATATGCTAACACATATATATGCAATCTAAAAAAAAAAAGAAAGGTTCTAAAGAACCTAGGGGCAGGACAGGAATAAAGATGCAGACATAGAGAATGGACTTGAGGACAGGGGGAGGGGGAAGGGTAAGCTGGGATGAAGTGAGAGAGTGGCATGGACATATATACCAAATGTAAAATAGATAGCTAGTGGGAAGCAGCTGCATAGCACAGGGAGATCAGCTCGGTGCTTTGTGACCACCTAGAGGGGTGGGATAGGGAAGGTGGGAGGAAGACGCCAGAGGGAGTAGATATGGGGATATATGTATATGTATAGCTGATTCACTTTGCTATAAAGCAGAAACTAACACACCGTTGTAAAACAATTACACTCCAATAAAGATGTTAAAAAAAATGTTAAGTGGTTTGGAATACAACAGCATAGATAACTGAAACACCGGATCCCCAGAAACCTGGAGATGATCTTTCATTTCTCTCCCTCATCCTCCACATCTAGTTCCCAGCCTCTTTGATTATACCTCCTAAATATTTTTTGAGTAGTACTCTTTTTTCCATATGCCATTTTCCCGTCCAGATTACTATCATCCTTTTACTATTAGATTCGTCCTGTAGCAAGAGGGATCATTTAAATGCAAATTTGGTTATGATCTTGGCCAGCCACCTAAAACCTTCCATGGATCCCTGCTGTTTTTAGGAGAAAATTCAATCTTCTTGACATTGCTTCCAAATCTGTGCAGGCTCTGGTCCTTGCCTGTTTTCTAGACTTATGCAACTCTACATTTCAATCATCCTAGATTTGTTTCAATTTCTCCAGGGTGCCACTGTTGTCTCTTGACTCCCTGCTTTTTTCTTTGTTCTTCTTTCTACCTAAAATACTTTTTCCTGTGGTCATCCCTTATCTTTCTCCTTTCTCAAATTTCTACTCATCCTTCGGGTCTCAGTTTAAATATAATTTCCTCCTGGAAAACTACTCTGATCCTCCAGGCCTGGATTAGTTATCCTTGCCAAGTGTTACTGTGCAATTCATTAATTCTTTCATTCATCAAATTTTTAGTGAGCTTATATTATGAGTCAGACACTGTCACCCTTCCACTATAATAACCTCATCATACTCCTCTGTAATTATTTGTTTGCCTAGCTTTGTCTCTAGCCTGTAGGCTCTCCAAGGAAAAGGACCATGTTTATCTCATTTCACTTTGTATCTCCAGTGTTTAGCACATAATACTCAATACATACGTAATGAATGGATGAAACTAAACTTAGTCTTTATAGGTGGTATAACCAGTGGAAGGAAATCATTATTCACTAGAGACTCAGTTCTGATAAACATACCACTTAGCATTTTAGTAAATATTTGGCAAGAGCAAAAAGTTCATGGTTTATTGGAGACAAAGCACAATTTGCGATGACAAATTATGATCAAAATTCAAGTCCAGTTTGATTTTCTGAAATCATAGTTATCCACAAATTGGAGGGCCATAGTAGAAATCATTTAGCATTAAGCCAGCAGCTTTGATTCTGAACAGTTGCAAACATCAGGCTGAATAGGAAAGCTAACCCCCAGAAGTCACTACATCATTTATTTCACAGAGAGCTGCTAGTAGTGTCTGAGTACTCTGAAAACAGCTTGAATATATTTGCTTCAAAGAGACATGGTGCTAGGAATATCCTCATCTATTCTGGAAGGCCTAATAGGCCTCAAAGATGAGTGGTTTCCAGGCTGCTCAGACCTGATAATTGTGGTCACCCCCAGTAATGACTGCCTCTGGTTGACTGCCATAGGAAGAATGGAAAATGCTAGGTAGACCAGTTTCCTTAAATAGCTTATCATCTTCAAAGGTCTTCAAATAACTGCCTCTGGCTCTTGGTCCCATTTTAGGGAAATTTCTGCAAGAAACCTGGAGTAGCCACCAAAGGATATAGAGGCACACAAACAGGCAAAATCCCGCTATCTTTGAATACTTATTGGTGATTACCCTCAGTCGTTCTTGTTGGCATCACTGTCTCTGGTTTAAGAGGTCCTTGCGTTCATTACAAAGCCCTTCTACTTTTAGCCTAATTTCAGTAGCCCTTTTGAATATTAGGCATTTATGTGAAGCCACCTCATGTCCTTTCTGAAAGTATGTTGAATGCAAATAAACATTTCATGTATCAGTTGTTTATTGAATTAAGATGCAGGCTATATTCCAAAGAGTGGTTTCTCTGGGTCCTGGAAATATGTTTGAGCTTTATTCTTTTAAGGTTTCTGATATTTTT
This sequence comes from Lagenorhynchus albirostris, assembly GCF_949774975.1. Classification (NCBI taxonomy): domain Eukaryota; kingdom Metazoa; phylum Chordata; class Mammalia; order Artiodactyla; family Delphinidae; genus Lagenorhynchus; species Lagenorhynchus albirostris. The sequence continues at coordinate 82,724,346 of NC_083098.1, forward strand.
TTGCACTGAGAATATTATTTTACAATAAGAAGTGACAGTATAATATTTAATAGGCCACAGAGGTAGAAGAGAACTTAATAATTTTGTCTAAGCCTGTCATTATACACTTGAGGAAGATGCCACTCACAGAAGACGTGATTTACTTGATTCCTGATGAGATATACAAACATTAGCCACTAGTGAGGTTTTGTTCAGTATTTTCAATTAAATGTCAGTGATAGCTCTATCCGCAAGAATAGAGAACTTTGGTTTTCTGGCCATAATGTTTTATCTTTTTCCTCCATCCCAAACATGACAAATTGACTCATCACTAAAGATAAACATGTCTGACATCAGTATTTGAACTTGGAGTATTCATGGTTCTATTGGAGCATTTGAATAAAAGTGTTTGAATGACTCCCTTATTAAAAATTAAAACTTTTGAGTTACATAATTGCTATGAATTTAAAGCATGCTGGTGCTAGCAACGGTGGGCAGGTAAGGTTATTTTGAGGTTTTCTTCTTTTTAAGCACTTCCGATCTAATTTTAAAACTTTTTGGATCCTACAGGATCTTCTCTTGTAAAGCAGAGAATGTGTAGCTGTGATTATCCACTTAGCCCAGATCCATTCTATGGTTTAAAAAAAATGTTATTTGCTAACACATACCAGACTTCACACAGGCAAAAGGTAAACCCACAGGTCCAGTAACAAGATTTGCTGTGGTAAATGCAATTGGGTCTCAAATTTTAAGCAGTTAAATGTCTTAATTTGTCCTTTTCTTCCTACCATAATATAATGAGGATAAACTCTGACACACAGCAGCTCTGCAAAGAGAAGATTTCTCCTTGTTCATTGTTTGTCAAACCAATCTTCTCTCCTGAAATTTGATTTCCCAAGTGCCTTACAGTTCTTAAGCCAGGTGGCTGCAGTGAGTCCTCTTGGAACGTTCATAATCATCTGAAATAAAAGCACACCCTAGAAGACAGAAACACTTAAGACAATCAAATGGGGTTAGTCACCAAGTAGAAATAACTCTTTGAACCTCGTGCTAACTCTACCCTTTAGCCTACCCACCGACTCCAGCCCAGGTTGCTGAAGGGAATCACCTTGGCTCCGAAATAAATAGTACGAATATCCCCTGGGTTAAGTACTTATGTGTCCTCTTATACACACAATTCATTTTTCTGGTGCTTGGTTCAAATACTGTCAGCTGGAAGTTTGCCTTGTGGCTTGAAGAAAGAAAACTGTAGTGTGCTTTCCAAAGGACCCTGTCTATAGTGGCCCCTCAACCCCAGGCTTCAAGATTTCAATATTAAATATTGTAATCTTTTCCCATAGCAATCAGTCTTCCATCTAGGAAAGGCCAACTGATGAGGTGATATGGTTTTTAGAAAATCAAAGAAATACAGTGTTAAATTTGTGGGGGAAAAGCATGGATTTGGATTTGACTGTACCTGGACACTTCTTGTTTATTTGTTTGCTTTTTAACAGAATTGTGCTGGGACACGTATGTTTCCTTTTACTTGGTTAACCTGAGCAGTAACTGGACTTCATTGCGTATGTAGGCCCCTGATAAACAGAAGAGCTGCTGAACCCTGTGAATTAAGCCAACTTTCTAGAATTTTTATGAGATGATAGTAACTGTATTGACTTAAAAAGAGATATCAAACTTCTTCTACTTGTTTTTTTTCCCCCCAAATGGGAAAGTCAGGAGATTGGTGTTGAAGAAGAGTAAATAAGAAAGGCAAATCAATGATATTAAAATCAGGGAAGTTGTTACTAGGAAAAACTATGGAACCTATTAAATTTTGACCTTAAAATAAGCATCATAATAATTTTTTAAACCTGAAGTGCTACCAGGGATAGAACTAGAGGCACCTGTGCTCATTTCAACGTGATTTTATTGCTATGTCATGGCCTAGTATGTCTGCCTGTGTTAGGAAGTTTTCCATTCCAAGGGACAGAAAAATCAACTCACGCTGGATTAAATAATAAAGGAGGAACTTCCCTAGGGGTCCAGTGGTTAAGAATCTGCCTTCCAATGCAGGGTACGTGGATTCAATCCCTGGTTGGGGAACTAACCACATGCTGCGGGGTAACTAAGCCCTCACGCCACAACTACTGAGCCTGCGCGCCTCAACTAGAGAGCCTGCGTGCCACAAACTACAGAGCCCACGCGATCTGGACCCCCACGCCACAACTAGAGAGAAGCCCACGCACCATAACGAAGATCCTGCACGCGGCAACTGAGACCCTACGCGGCCAAATAGATAAATAAATAATTTTTTAAAATAAATAAAGGAATTTACAGGTATTATGAAGATGCAGTGGTGTGAGTTCCGGAACTAGTTAGTCTAGAGTGCAGTAATGTCACTGTGGACTCTGTTTCTTCTGTTTTTTTTTTTTTTTTTCTCTACATCTGCCATCTACAATATGGGCTTCACCCGGAGGCTGGGCCCTTTGATGTTAGAAGAGAGCTGTCAGTATAATTAGGTCCACATGCTTCCTCTTTTTTATGCAGAGAAAGATAAAGTCTTTCCTTAGCTATCTAACAAAAATTCTGAGATTCCTGTTGATTGGACCTTTAATTGGTTTAAACCTAGGTCACTTTAACCAATATCTATGGTGAAGGGGTGGGATTATCCTGATGGATTATAGCAGTAAGACTTCACCCCTGAAGTTGATGGAGGGGTTCATCCCACCTAAAAACATGACTGCTGTAGAATCGATGTTGGGAAGGTGACAGATTTTCTATTATATATACTCTGGGGAACAGTGAATTCAAGGTTCCCCATCCTTGAATTGTCTTTTATGATAGGCAGTAAAGGATACAATAGTAAATTTAAAGCTATCAGAAATCCTGGTGTTTTTACTGAGCCCCGTTTCTGAGAGCTATTAGAGAAAGTAAGATTGTGAGGTTACCCCTCAGAGTCTTCTCATTTATGTTACTCATGCTTTCCTTCTATGAATCACATAGAAATATACTGATCACATACTGGTTCAAGTCAAAGAGTCAGAGAATTCTTCAATTCTACACCAAAGGATGAAGATCAATGACACTGAAGCTGGGAACTACCACAAATGTTTTACCCAAACTACAAAAATGTTGTATTAAATGATTCATTAAAGCAAAAGATATACCCTTACCTTATTTTTTTTCCCCTTTTTTACAAAGATAAACTAAGAAGTTAGACAAGGGCGTGTTTATCCCATTCAAAAGGTTACCCAAACAGAAGAAACGATGGTATATGTTGCATACTCTTGAATCACCAAACAATATCATCCTTGGGTCTAGAAGGGAATCTGGTTGCTGGTCAAATAGACAACCAATATCGGAATCTACAGGCATCCTTGTACCGGCTTTCTGAAAGGCAGTACATTCTTAGTCTATCAGAATAGATTGTCTGATATGCTTTTTCTTTTTTTTTTTAATTGGGGTATAGTTTTTTACAATGTTGTGTTAGTTTCTACCGTACAGAGAAGTGAAGTAGAGTTCTTGTGCTATACAGCAGTGATATGCTTTTTCAATACTGGGACTTCCCCGGCAGTCCAGTGGTTGGGATTCCGCATGACCACTGCAGGGGGCACAGGTTCGATCCCCGGTCAGGGACCTAGGATCCCACATGTTGTGTGGTACAGTGAAAAAAACAAAACAAAAAACCACAAAAGGTCAATACTAACTCATGTTAGTTGCCTAGTCTCCTGAATTCAGCTTAAGGTGTTTATACACTTTCTAAGATTTCAGCGGCCCTCTGGAATCTTTGCTCGAGGTGCAATGCTTGAGATCTTTGGATACTAGTTTTAGAGCTTTCCCTCCTGAGTGCTGGGAGAAGGTAGGAGAGAGAAAGACACGTTAGATATGGACATTACACTTTAATGTTCAGTCTCTTTAATGTTCAGTCTCTTGACACCCTACAAAAGTTTTATTTGTCCTGCCCTGAGAAATGAGTACCTCAACCATATTCTTGACAGGGTTCCTAATGACAGCATAACTTTCCATCAGAAATTTCTTAGGAGAAAACCTTGACTAAAGAGTGCTAATGAATTCCAGCCATTCCCACAGCTGCCTTGGTCCTTACCTCTCACGAGCCTCCACTTCCTACTTTCATAGTTCCAGATATTTCCCATTTGGTTTTAATGTTGCCATTCTTGTAGTTGGGCATCATGAAATTTAAAATGGTCTAAGAATAAAAAAACCAAAAACATGTCTGTATATTATCAAGATACTTGTGTGATTTCCCAAATGTATTAATTGTTCAATCAATAATTTCCAAAGCGCCAGAGAATGTTGAGAAGAGTATGGAATAGTTTCTTGATGAAATATATTTAGGAAAATGTGGGTTTCACAAATTCAAATGGACTACTGCAGAATTGTTCAGGCCTTTAATATGCATTCTTTACCTCCAAGCAAAAGGATATCTGGTGCTTTCTACTCATGTTTGACCATGGAATCCTTTTCCTGAAGAACATCTCATATAACACATCTGAGGAACACGCTTTGCAAAATGCTCATTTATGTCAAGTTACCATGTTTTCTGGGAGTCTGTTATCTGCTTTCCCTTCGTTATTGGGTGTTCCTAGGATTCTATTCCATGACAAAATCCAGTAAGGAAAGCTTTGCCATTATTTTTCAAGGAGAAGTAGGATGGGAAAAGGCCCAAAATCTATTTTCTCAAGGAGAGCAGATCTGATTCAAAATCAGGAGCCTCTGATTCATCTTAATTGTTGTATTTCTGAGGGCAGAGGACATTTGCCATTAACTTCTAACAGGATCCTTTTTTCTATCTTAAAGTACATTCTGCTATGTAAATACAAGGTCATACTAAACTTGGAAAGTGCCAACGCAGCAGTTTTAGACAACTGACGTAAGTTTTATGGAAGCATTTTTTGCAACCCACTTTTAAGGATAGGGTGAATTCTCCACATGTAAACTGCAAATGGGGATGAGGCTCTGGTGTCAGCTACAAGTTCATGTTCAGAGCTGAGTATGCCCCAGGGGAACAGAACTCTATCTGAGTTAAGGGGCTGCAGTTGAAAAGCTCACAGGCCGCTCCCAGAGCAGCAATAGGGTCACACGGTGATGGCCAGGCTTTGCCGAGACTCAATACCCAGATGAATTCTCTCTTTATTCAAGCCTAGACTACATTTCATGGTAGAATTTTGGTAACTGAATAAATTCTAATAAACTCTTATCTGATATGGATGGCTTTCTTTCTATATTTTCTACTGTTCTTAGTTTTTCATGTTATAAAAGGAATAGATGGCCAGTGTTGGCAAAACACACAAAAGTGTGCAGTTAGGGTAAAAATCATTCATAACCCCACAAATCAAAAATAACTGCTATTGATATTCTGGTTTATCTATTTCAATATTATTTCTTTTTGAGTTGTTACATAGTTCCTTTGCAGGATGCTTTGAGACTATCTCTGAACTCTTTGTGGCCCTAATGCCCTATGCTGGAATTTATTTTGGGGACAGATTCTCTTTTCTCAGAAGAGCTGCACTGGTGAGACTGTCTAGCTATAGAGAAACAAGTTCAGCAAAAGTTTTTTTTTTTTCCTACTGTAGCCCTGAATATCGGTAGAGTAATTCCACTCCTACAACTTGTACTGTATTCCTACTAACACATGGTAATCCCAACACTAATGGAAACTGCTAACATTTTCTATATGTTAGAATATGTCCTGTTTTAAATGCAGTATCCTATTTAGTCCTTACAATAACACTATGTGTTACATTCTATTATTATCCCCATTGTGCAGGTGAGGAAACCAAGGCACAGAGAGGATAAACAACGTGCCCAAGGTCACAAGTATTAAGTGGTGGAGCTGGGGTTTGAAAATTGCACCTCCAGAGTCTGTCTTCCTTCTTCAGACTGAGATGTTAACTGAGGTAAAGGCTGCCTTCACTGTGGGCTGAGTGTAGCCCTGAGAAATCATCGTGATATTAGCTGGCTTGATTCTGATTCCTCTAGCATGTTGGAATACAGTGGTGCATTCCAAGGGGCAGGGGTGGTGGGTGAGGGGAGGAGAGAGTGAGAGAATATGAAAAAGCGAAGTCTAGTTGAGAGGACTGTGTCTCTGAACACGGCAGCAGGCCAGAGGCCGGAAGCTAGGGAGGAAGGAAGACATGGCTCCCTGTGAACAGGCGTGGCCAATGGATTTTAAGTGCAATGGTACGTGAATTCCAATCTGATGTTTTCCTTTCTTGCCTTGTAAATTGGCTGCGCTATTGTCAACTTTATTAAACTTATTTAAGTTTATTAAACCACAGGAGTCCTCTCTTAGCTGGTCTCTGAAGAATAAAGGAGTGATGGCTTGTACTCATGTTTGGGGCTTAAGTATAGAAGGAATGATGAAATGGGCAAAAGTGACAGAAGCAGCAGCCTGGGGCAGTAGGCAAGCATGGAAGGTGGAAAACAAAAACCAGGACATGCTGAAGATCACCATAAATAACTGCAGAGAGGACCAGACTTCTTATAGTCCTGTGGAATGGGGCATGGATTTATATTTGGGTATTATGGGGAAGCTCAATCCTGTAAGCCTTGAAAACTGGGGACACTTGAGTGACATACACAATACAAAGCATATGTTATATAATATATTTTACTCATAAAACTTGAATCATATTTAATTTGATACATGGCTTTTTATGTAGCATTTTATTGTGGGTATTTTAATAATTTAAATTAAAATTTTTGCAAATGCTATTTTTCAAGGGCAGAAATGTCATTATAAGGAAGTACCATAATATTCACAACTACTTCCCTATTGTTAGACATCTAGGTTGTTTTCCATTTTTTTTGCCTATATAACTAGCAGTGTGAGATAAGAATGCCCATTATCATCACTTACTAGACATCTTAACAAATAAGACATGAAAAAATGAGGACATAATTGAAAGGAGACGAACTTTTTTTTGTAGATGATGATTAACTACACAGAAAATCAAAGAGAAATGATAAACAATGTATTTATTAGAACTAATAAGAGTGTCCAGCAAAGTTGCTGTGCCCCAAATTAACATTTAAAAAAATCAGTGGTATTCTTGTAACAATACCAATTAGAAAATTATAGTCTGTAAGTTCAATTTTGCTTAAAATCCCAGCAGGCATTTCACAGCTATTCCTAAAATCCATATGGAAGGGTAAAGGTCCAAAAATGGCCAAGACGATTTTGAGAAAGGAAGAAATTTGCCCTTCCAGATAGCAAGGCTTGATATATAGTAATTAAAACAATGTGATACTGGTGTAGGGATAGACAAATAGATCAAAGAGATGGAATTATTGCCCAGAAACAGACTCTCAGATATTGCAAGACAGTCTCTCACAGAAGGGACGTTACAAATCAGCAGGAAAAGGATGAGGTATTTAATAAGTGGATCTGGGAAAATAGACTATCCAAAGGGAAAAAAACACATTAGATCTGCAGTTCACTTGATAAAGATCTAAATGTGAATTTCAAAACTTTAAAAAATTTTAAGAGAGTATGGAGCAGAATACCTTTATAGAATTGGAGTAGGGAAGGATTTCTTAAATGAGACTCTGGAAGCACAAAACTTACACAGATGTTCATATACTTACTACGTTAAAATTTAAAATTGTTGAAAGACCAAATAAAGTTTACAAGGCAAACTACAGATTGAGAAGAAACATTTGCAATGTGTGTGACTGATAAAGGATTTAGGATCTAGAATACTTACAAAATCCTTAAGAAGCAATAAAAACAAAAGAAAAGAAATTCAACAAGGCAATTTGTGAAGGAAATGAACAGGTAATTCAGGGAAGTGAAACTGGACTGTCCAATAAAGATATGAAAATATGCCCAGCTTCATCAGTAGTCAGGAGGATGCAAATGAAGGCAATGAAATACCATTTCCTTTCCACCAGAGAGGTAAAAATTAACAAGCCTGACTTAGCGAGTTTTGGGTGTGATGGGGGAAATAGGATCTTCCACACACTGTTGTCAGGCTACTTGGAACAATCACCTTTGAAAGCAGTTTGGCAATATCTGGTAAGGCTGAAGGTACTCAACAAAACAGAACTTATGAGTGGATGATAGAAAATAAAAAGGCAATCAAGTTGATACTTCCGGTGTGCCCTCCCTGACAACATTCCCCTCCTTTAACCACAAATCCTCAATTTTGTTTATATTATTTCTTTGCTTTGCTTTGCTCTTTTACCACATATTATGTACCCACAGAGACTATAATGCTTAGTTTTCTACTGCCTTTGGACTTCATATCAATGGGTATCATACTGTATGTAATCTCTGGTGTCTTGCTATTTTAACCAAACGTTATGTTTTCCGAGATTCATCCAAGCGTATATGTGCCCTCCGTGGCTCACTCATTTTTCACTGCTAAAACGGAGTACTGTAATTTATGTAAAGCAGCGCTGTGAGGGACATCCTTGAACCTGTCCCATGGACATCTGTGAGAGTTTCTTGAGCTTCTCTAGAGTTTAGGCTAAGGTGTTTATGTTCTAGAAGTGAAATTGCTACATCAAGGGGTATGAGCTTCATCAACTTCACTAGATAATGCACAGTTGTTTACCAATATACATTCTCATTAGCAGTGTGTGAGTTCCCATTCTCCATCCTCACTGACGCTTGATATCATTGAAGTTTAAATTTTTATCAATCTCACGGGTATATGATGGCATTTCATAATGTTTTTAATTTGCATTTCATTCCTAATAAAATTGAATATATATATATTTTTTGTTATGTTTTCTGTGAAGTGCCTTTTCATGTCTTTTGTCCATTTTTCTATTGACCTGTTCTTATTGATATTTTGCAGTTCTTTATATAGTTTGTATGCTAATTGTTGGCTGTATGTGTGACAAAGAACTTCTCTTGGTTTGTAGCTTTATTAAAAACTTTCTTGGGGCTTCCCTGGTGGCACAGTGGTTGAGAGTCCGCCTGCCGATGCAGGGGACACGGGTTCGTGCCCTGGTCCGGGAAGATCCCACATGCCGCGGAGCGGCTGACCCCGTGAGCCATGGCCGCTGAGCCTGCGCGTCCGGAGCCTGTGCTCTGCAACGGGAGAGGCCACAGCAGTGAGAGACCCGCGTACCGCAAAAAAACAGAACAAAACAAAACAACTTTCTTTTTGCGATATAGAAGTTTTTAAATTCTTAATATAATTGAGGACTTTCTATTTTTTGGGGGGTAGAGATAGCCTTATCTTACTTTTAAAATTTGCATTTCTTTGATCACAAGTAAGGCTGAACTTTTTTTCATGTTTATTGGCCATTTATATTTTTTTGGTCAGCTTTTTAATGTCCTTTTGCTCATTTTCTATTGATTTGTAAAGGACTTCATATGTTAAGGATATTAACCCTTTGTCATGTTTGTTGAGAATATTTCCCCTGGTTTCTTATTACTTGTAAATTTGGCTTAAAATTCTCTTTATTGAGTACGTTTTTAAGCATATTTAAATCCTAATTCTTCCTTTTCCTGTTTGTGTTTTTCACACTTGACAAAAATTAACTCATCTGGAATTAATTTTGTGATAAAGAGATGACATTAATCAACTGTCTCTCCTTTATCCACTGATTTGTGTTATCATTATTATGCACTAACATTTTTATGTTTACTTGGGTCTGTTTCTGGGCCATATACTTTGTTGTGTTAATTATAATTAGTTTATCCATTCTTGCCCAAGATACCTACTTTGTTTATTGTTCTCTTTCTAGTAAAGTTTACCATTTGGTAAGGCAAATTCCTTTGTTCTTTTCAAACTTTCTTGGATCATCTCAGAATAGGCATTCTCCATTTCTCTAATCAAATATTTCACTTGTTTCCCAGAGTGTTAGTATATAAACAAGGTGCAGCTTCTCAATTTTCAGAGTGTTAGAAAACGTGAAATACTTTCATCACAACTTTTCATGAATTCAGGAGGAACTGTTGAATGTTCCAAGGTCAGAGCTTGGGACAGTCATTAATATTGTACCATTGAGAGTGAGGGTGTAGCGCTTGACACGATGTTTGACAGGGGCTTCCTATAGTTATACTTCAGTCACTTTCAGCCAAGGTATTTTCTTTACTTCTTCTTCTTTTTTTTTTTTAAAATTTATTTATTTTATTTATTTATTTTTGGCTGTACTGGGTCTTTGTTGCTGCACATGGGCTTTCTCTAGTTGTGGCAAGCGGGGGCTACTTTTCGTTGCAGTGCGCAGGCTTCTCATTGTGGTGGCTTCTCTTGTTGCAGAGCATGGGCTCTAGGTGCACGGGCTTCAGTAGTTGTGGCACGTGGGCTCAGTAATTGTGGCTCATGGGCTCTAGAGTGCAGGCTCAGCAGTTGTGGCGCAGGGGCCCAGTTGCTCCGCGGCATGTGGGATCTTCCTGGACCAGGGCTTGAACCCATGTCTCCTGCATTGGCAGGCGGATTCTTAACCACTGTGCCACCAGGGAAGCCCTTTTTTTTTTTTCTTAATTCCCTGGCCAGGGATCGAACCCGGGCCCACAGCAATGAAAGTGTCACATTTTAACCACTGGACTGTAGGGGAACTCCCCAGCCAAGGTATTTTCTAAACCAACAGGTTTTGGTTATGATTATTCTCTCTCTCCTTGGTGGACCATGAGGAAAACAGGTTTTCATGGACAATGTCATTATTCCTGCTGAAAAAGTGAAACGCCTTGATTCCTGTATGAATGAATTCGTTTGTGGTGAAATGCTACTGTACTATAGGAATCAATGAGCTGGACCCTCAGTGTCTTCTCCCCAACAGAGTGGTTAGAGAGGGACCTTTCCTTTGTTCAGGCCTTGGCTGTTGAGTTTGAGAAAGTGGAGGACCAGTTTAGCAACACAAAAGTTGGGTTATCTATCAGGCAGAACTGGTATTCCCCAGTTCTGGAGACCAGACTTGGGGTTGGGCGGGGGAGGCTTTGCAGGTGGTGTGTGTCGGGAGAGAGGTCCCTGTGGCTCTGGCCAGAGGTGTGCATGTTGTGGAGACACTCCTCGGCCTCCTCTCCAGCCAACACCAAAGTGTCCAAGGTCACGCCAAAGGGGTAAAAATGGGATAATAAGTCTATTGGAGTATTTTGTAAGTTTACTATAAAAAGAGTGTTCTAGTCTCCGTTTGAGTGCGGATTAAATCCTGCGAAGTCCAGCTATGCTCAGGGGTCCTTCTAGTTGGTCTCCTGTGGGGTCCGAGACATGAGGACCAGGCACAGTTGAAGGTGAGCTTCACCTAATCCCTCCTGGCTGGAGCCAGTTGAAATACAGAGTTATGTAAAATCTTACACTCATTCAGAATAAGCCACTTATTCCTCGTATACCTCTATTCATCATCTATAAAATGCGGAGGCATACATTTATCTTCTCATGTGCCAGAAATGCTTTTTGACAAATAAAACAACGCTTGCAAAAGTACAGTTGATAAAATGGCGCTAAACAAGTTCAGAAAAGATTCTGCCTTGTATATTTACACACTTTTCTGTCCTTTTGAGTCATTCAGAAGAAAGAAGGAAGGGGAAGGGCATGGTTCTGCAAAATGCTGAACATGGGTGCTTGTGAAAGAGCAATTTTTGATGACAATACAAAAATAATGCTGAAAAGTGTCATGAATTGTAGCGATACCACCTGCTGATTAATGGCTTTATCAGCTTCTTTCTCTGAATGACCCAAGACACTCCAAAAGCAAAAATTTGGATGGCAAATCTTGACGTATTTGTCAAATGAAAGGACTCACAGCAAGTTAGTAGCAGCTGATAGAAAAGAGATTTAGTTACAGGTTGTGGCCTGAGAAAAAAATTGGACTTGTGGGTATATTTTGTGGAGCCTCACAGTTTTGGTTGGCACTGTGCTGGAAAATGCTTTGAATTGTCAATATTTAAAAAGCTGGGGATTTCGTATGAAAACAATTGGTTAGAGATGGGTAGCTGCCTCCTTCTTTAGACAGGATTGCTTTTTTTTTTTTTTTTTTGCTGTGCACCAGTGCCAATGTTTATTATTATTATTTAAAATTTTATTGAAGTATAGTTGATTTACAGTATTGTGTTAATTTCTGCTGTACAGCAAATTGACTCAGTTATACATATATATTCTTTTCCATTACGGTTTATCACAGGATACTGAATATAATTCCCTGTGCTATCCAGTAGGACCTTGTTGTTTATCCATCCTATATATAATAGTTTGCATCTGCTAATCCCAAACTCCCAATCCTTCTCTCTCCCACCCCTCCTCCTCCTTGGCAACCACAAGTCTGTTCTCTACGTCTGTGAATCTGTTTCTGTTTCGTAGATATGTTCATTTGTTAGACAAAACTGTTCTTTTTTCAGTTTGCCATAGTCTATACCACTCTCTTAATACTGTCCTCTTCTGGTCCTCATTTACAATACCTAGCTGGTCCCTCCAGTCATTTGAGTTTGTAACCCCTGACTTAGATAATGCCAAAGGATGGGGAGAGATCCTTTGTGGTCCAGATTCAGACCTTAAAAAGGAGTCCTTAGGTCTTGAAGAAAGTCAATGGAAGAAAAGCTAGTTCAACATTATCCCAGGTAAAATGTTCTTCTTTTAATAAAGACATTCTGCATAGATAACATGTTAGAATAACAATCTTTTCTTTGTTTTGAAATGCATTGTAGTTGAATAAACTTTCACTTAAATAACAATGGATATATTAAATTACTCCAATAGTTGCTAAAATTCTCTTACAAAAGGCAAAGAATTCACTTTTATACGGAAACAGCAGCAACTACTAACTGCATACCAAACTTTGCAAAAAAAGAAGCAGAATACAACTTGCAGTAGCAATTAGAATATTGCGTCTTAAAATGATGGAAACTTTCAAGGAATTTGATTGCTATTGCGACCACCTACAAATTTGAGACACAGTGCCAGGCAAGATACATGTGTATTTTGCTGATACAGTATCAGCAGGATGCCACCTTTTCAAAGGATATTCCCAGATTCAACAATGGAGAGAAAGGTCCTCAGTGAACAGACTGTATGTATACAGTGAGAGGGAGCATTGGGTCAGCACTGGAAAAAGCGGCAGAATACAGTGGCTTTAAAGGGTTTGACGTGGTTTTCTCTAGCCAGTACTGGAAGTAAACCATCATTTGGTTGTTTTAGACAATTTCCTCTGGTATTTGCATGGTCTCTCCTGGTTATTGTGATTCTCATCTCAAGGAGTTTGAATCCTTCAGTGGCAGGCAATTCCTTGGTGACTCCTACAGTCAGCTGGTAAGTTTGATTTGCCTTAAATAGCTGACCTCAAGATGCATCAATATACATATGCAAATATGCATCATTGCCAACAATTGACCCTGTAACTCTGGACCAAAAGCTGCAAGAGAGAGACAGCCTGATTCTCTCTTCCCCAAGTAAGAAAACTGGCCCCCCCACCCCTCAAAAAAAATCAATGAAATACAAAGTTGATTTGAGTATTTTATTTATAAATGTACATTTACTATAAAAGCTGTTGCATTTTAGACAACTTTTTTATGTTTATTTTTTACTATTTCTCAGAGGCATTTTAGAATAAATATTTTAAATGAAGGTTAGTGTAACTGATATAGAACATTGGCCCACCCAGAACAGTAACATCTTTTGGACGGACTCACATATGAGGTGGATCATTTCAGCCTGTTAAGTCTTACACTGTGTATAGATAACTATAATATGTATTGCATTAGTAACACTACACGGAAAGAATGAACACATGTCATGAAAGTTTGCAAGTGAAAAACAAAGAGTTACCCATTTTTTTCCTTAAGAAAGAGAAGGGACAAGCTTTTGAAGTATAAGAAAAAAAAAAGATATACTTCCTCAGGAACAATAAATCACTCACTTGCCTCATCTGTTTTTTAAACAAACACATTTACATTGTAGCTCAACAGAGCAGAGCACTTTTTTTTTTTCCCCTGGGATCTCAAAGATTATTTGAAAAGAAATAGATCATACTCATTATGCTGCATTGGAAAAAACAAGATCTAGTCTGCCCGAGCTGCCATGTAACAGACTCCAAATGAAATATAAATCAAATATAAATAGAAACAGTTGGCAATTAGAATTTAGAAAATGTTGGAGATTATTCTGTGCTGGTGACTATTGTTCATTATGGAAAAGCACATTTCGCAGTTGGAGATGGGGCTTTAGTTTTCTTGATTCTAGCTTCAATACAATGTACAATGAGTCTCACTAAGAAATATGTATAAATGAGTTTGTGAAACCAGAAGAGAATGTGCAATATTCATAGAATCCTTACAGAACAGATGGAGTTCCACATGTAAAAAGTATTCTAGAAAAATCGGTTATGAAGAATCATATTGTACATGTTTGTGCATTACTGGTGGTAAAGTATTCTGCTAGGATCATGCAAAGTGTAAACATCCACATTATCAAAATATTTAATAAAACATGCAGGTGGTTAATCAAAATATTGGACTTAATCTGTACATGTTCAAAACGTTCTTTTTTTTAGTTTTTCTATTTTTCTTTTTCTTTTTTTAAATTTTTTTCCTCCCGTAAAACAGTGAACGCCTCCACGAGAAGTCTTGAGAACTTGGAGGGGACTCCATCTCTCTTCAATGTACTGCATCCTTAATTCATCACTGACTATGTGTAACAGCTTTGCATTTTCTAAGGCACAATTTTAAATGAGATGATGTGTAAATTTCAATCTAACAACAGCTCATCCAAATGACAAAATGGTCAAGATACTTGCAGTGGCTGAGGAAATTTCTGTACTTACATGGAACCCGCATGCAGAGAACCGTCTAGCATGTAAATAAATAATTGCTAGTCATATTCAATAAGACACAGAAAAAAAATTATTGCTTACATAACAGAAAAACATCTACTTGATTTCTTTTTATGACTACATTAACCTATTAGGAGTATATCCGGAGTCTACATTCACAAAATGTCATCTGTCATCATCACTTATTTGCCATCATTTTAAGGCAGAATAAATAGTCCCCTTTTCCCCAGTCTTAAAGAAAACAGCCTGGAGATCTAAAATGTGATGCTTTTTAGTAACTTGATTCCTTTCTTGGCCAGATGAAATTCATCACACAGGGCAAAAAATAAACCAGCTCTCCGCAAGAGTTTCTCGCTAAACTTCTCCATGAGCAAGGTCCAGTATTCTTGGTAGTAAAGAGAGTTGGTGATGTAGGGCGTGAGGAGAGCAGGTAGGTATCCAGGAGGGTGGACAGGGCACGATGTGAACAGTAGGTTCTTGTCGATCACATGCTAGTGGCTTCTCACATCATATGTCATTCAGATTCTATTAAGATGGACTTAATGCTTTACTTTAGCCACCTGGGCTTCAGACCCCCAAGGAGAACTTGCAGGCAAGGGTGAGCGGTGGCCACACCTAATGATGGGCTGATCTCAATGAGAGCTTCCATATGTCCCACACTGAGCCTCTTATTGAATCTAGAGCCTGAAGAGAAGCAAGCAACAAAGCCCTCCTGGCTATCATTGACCCACCACTCTTTGGAAGATTAAACTTCCTCACAGATTTTGCTAATAACTTTGGAAATGATGACTGAATTATGTCCCTCTGGTTTCTTCCTACCTTTGGGCAATGTCCCAGAGTGTAAGCCTAGCCCGTATAGCAAGGGTTCTCTCTATGTGATGGGTCAGCCTACAGCAATGGCATAACTTCCAAAGGACACAGAATCTAACACTAACGGTGCAATAATTTATTGGTATGACTTCCACCTCAAAACGTAAGTAACACAGATGTTTCAGGATTACAGTATATATTATCAGACTAGCATCTTTGCATTAAAAACAAGTTATAGCTCAGAGCTAGATGGTCTGATTTTTAGTTTCTGAAATGCATTAACTGTATGCTCCTGTCTCAGAAGACCACATGTCTCAAATTGGCATGTCCTGCATTTTCTGCAGCTCAATTCTGTAAACACAAAGTTTTTAATTCCTAGAAATGCTAAAAAAACCCCAGGTTTATTGCATCATTTATCTCATTAACTCCCAAAGAAGAGAATAACACATTTTAAACTGTAAGCCTGTTTGACCATGCTAAGACCTTTTTTTGGAACTATTCAGGATCGTTACAATTCAATATTCTTTTGTATATACTGTGCAAATGCCAAAAAAAAAAAAAAAAAAGGAAAGCAGGAAAAACACAAACACTGTGCTACAAAAGAACAGATACCATCTTTTAGAATAGCCTTTCAGAAATTAGATGAATGCTGAAGAGCCCCTGCACTTAGGGTTTTGTTAAACGATTGCCAGGGGACACCCTCAGTAAGGAAATGGTGAGTAATCCGGAAGCTCGAAAACCACGTCACAATGTTGTGGGTTGGCCAGCACCTGGGACAAAGAACACAGAGCAACATTTGGTTAAAGTGGTCAACCATTCTGGCTTCAGATGTTTAAACATTTCCAAAATTAGCAATGCCCTTTGCCAAAGTCTCTTCCCTCTAGGGAGGGGAAACTTGTCCCACTATGCTACTCAAAGTGTGGTCCAGGGACCAGCCATACTGGCATCACCTGGAGCTTGTTAGAAATGCAGACTTTCGAGCCCCGTCCCAGAACTGAACAAGGTGATTCATGTGCCCTGTCAAGTTTGGTTGAATTCAGTCCTCTGGATTTCACCCTAAACCAAATGATCTCCACCAAGTTTTCTACCTTGTCTTCTGGGGCAAATAAGCAAGAAAATAATCTCTCTTCTTTCAGTTTCTCTAGGTTGTGGTTTCTCTAAGAATAAATACATTGCAAGAGGAGGAATTTGACATATGATCTAGATATAAGGATTGTTAGATCTAGCAAATAAAATACAGAACACCCAACAAAATTTGAATTTTAGATAAACAACAGATACATTTTTTAGTATACATCCCATGGGATATTTGGGATATACTTGTGCTACATCCTGAGCAGGTGATGTTTGGGACACACATACTAAAAAAAATTCACTGTTATCTGAAATTCAAAAACATTTAACTGGGCATCTTGTATTTTATCTGGCAAACCTATCTAGGAAGGATGGTTTGGGTCCCATAGTTCCTGCTGAAACCTTCACAAAGTATCTCCTTCATTTTAGGCACTAGAGTTGTGATGAGGCAATCGCAACACTGGAAAAGACCCCAGGGATTTTGCGTTAAATGCATCTCACAAGAGTGAATGATGGAACAGACACAAAGACGTGGTCATCTAACACCCAAGCACAAATGGTACCAGTTAAACATGTGATGGCTTGATCCATGACAGGTAATTTGTTTTGCACTTCTATTCCCATTTACATACGAACTTAAAAACGGTTTACATTGCTTTTAGGAATTGCATTTTAATATGCCGCTATGCTCTTTTTCCCCTCCAAGAGAAAAATTTCATTTAAACGTGGCTACTTACTTAAAGAAAATAGGCTTATATATTCAGGTTTTATTATTCTACACAATGAAATTATTTTGTTTCACTTAGAATGCTTATGATGTAAACCACCCTTCACATCTATCCATCTCCCCTCTTCTCAACTTAGATCAAAAGAAAAAAAAAAAAGAAAAAAACAATTTTAGCCATTTTTCCCATTCTGACTCTTTTATGCATTTGGGGTATATTCAATCGATTCAAGTGTACTTCTCTAGCCAATTATTAGCCTTTCCATCTATTCACTCTGAAGATATAGTTTTTCCTTATGACACCAAGAAAAATGAGCAGTATTCTCAGATGTACTGGTCATTCTCCCTGTCGTGTGTTGACTTAATTAAAGTTTAGCCTAAAATGATATTAACATTTATCTGGAAAAATAAACATGAGAGTTAGGAAAACTCGGAAAAAATAATTGGAGAGAAGGTAGCCATTCTCTGCTTCAATATTGAAACATAATATGAAGCTATAATAATTAAAACTGATACTAGAGAATAAATAGGTTAATAAAACATAATAAAATATCCAGAAGACCCAAATATATATGGGAACTTAGTTTAAGAGAAAGCTGGTATTTCAAATTAACAAGAAAAAATGGGATTATTCATTAAGTTATAGACATACAATTGGCTAATTGGAGAAAAAAATAAAGCTACTATTTATCTTATTTCTTGTTCCCAAATACATTTCTGATTATCACATGTTTACATGCCAAAAAAACCCAGAAAATAATTCTAGGAGAAATCTCAGCTCAATTTATTTATACCCTTGGAATAGTGAGAGTTTTTCTAAGGAGGACACAAAACCCAGAATCCAAAAAGGAAAAAAAGAGATATGTTTAACTATTTAAAATGAAAACCTTTTCTATGAAAAAAAAAATCACAAAGTAGAAAGACCAATGATAACTGCCCAAAGCAGCAAATATAAAATAAAGGGAAATTTTCCTTAATTTACAAAGAACTTGTAAAAATCAACTGCCAATAGAACAATGGGCAAAAGATAAAGAATATAAATGTCAATAGAAAAAGAAATATAAATGGTGAACAAACATATGAAAAGATGTTTAAACTCATTTATAGTTAAAGACTACGGATCAAAGCAAAGAGGTTTTTTTTCTTCTTTTTTTTTTTCCTCCCCACTTAGCAGAGTGGAAATTTTAAAAGTTTGATGATATCCAGAGCTGACATAGGCATGGAGAGAGAAAGAGGCTCTCTTATATACTTTGCAGGGAGCATACACTTTTCTGGAAGATAATTAGGCAAGTTGCCTGAAAATTTAAAAAGCACATGCCTTTTTATTCAGCAGTACCACTGCTCAGAAGCTACTCTGTGAAAATGCTTTCAAATGTTCATCAAGACATACATACAAGGATGTTCGCTGGAGCATTTAAAAAATAATATTAAAAAACCAGAACTAACTGGAGCACTCATTCATAGAGCATTAGTTTTAAATTATGGTTAAGTCCACACAATGGGATTGTATGCAGCTATTAAAGAGCCATTAAAAAGAATGAGGAGAAAGAAAACGCTATATGGAAAAATTCCCAAGATATATCATTAGGTGAAAAACAACAGCAACAAAAACTAAGTACCACTGTGGCTATGTCATTACCTTTGTGAAATAAGAACCAATACAGGTAGATGTGTCACACACATATGCATCTGTGTGTGTGTGTGTGTGCGCATGCATGTGCGTGTGTACAAACATACATTCTGCCCCTCTCCCCAAGAACTTATTAGAAAGTGATTACGTGGTTAAGGTTGAAGAGGTTCACTTTTAATTTGGTATCTTTCTAAACAATCTAATTTTTCTAACCTTTTACTACTTATAACTTCTATTTATTTATTCTTTTGAATATTGATATTGGTTATCTAGACAGAGAGATAATGAGCCTTTTTGCTTTCTTCTTAGTACCTTAGTATTCTAAAAAACATCCTAGTAAAATATCGCATCAAAAACATTAAAGAAAAAATCATATCTTTAATCTACCTCCAATCACCTTATTTTTCATCTTACAGGACAATTACAGGAACTCTATGGTTCTTGTCTTTAGATTTGGAATCAAAAGCAGTTAGTGGCCTTTATATTTGTATACACAACAGAAAAATTGCTGGCCTAGATCTGAAAAGCTAATTTCCAAAGAAATGACAACGAAACACCCAGCTTCTCAATTAAAATGAAAATCTGGATGAAAGCAGGTCACTGTTATCCAGAGGTGAGTTCAGGTTTGTTCTCTGCTGGCATTCTTCAAGCACTTCAAATTATGAAAGAAATTCAGATTTACAGCACTTTTCAAATCTGGTTCAAGAGGCCCTCAACCTAACAGCGCCCTCTTCTGGTTCCATGACTCACATTCAGCAGGTCATTGAGGTTGCAGGGAAAACTCCAATTTATGTTAGATGATAGGAAAAAAATCACTTTGAATCCTGAGACAAAAGGGTTTAGTTTTCCTTTTTAATGACTAATAAGAACGTTCTGTATAAAAAAATAAATAAAATAAAATTCAAAATTAAATAAAGAGAAGAGCATTGGCACAAGAAGAGAAAATCAAAGAATATTCTTCTTCAAAAGTAAAAAAAAAAAAAAGAAAAAGAGGAAGCTCCCAATTTCTCCTAACATTATCATTTTTTTAATTTGCCAAAAATGTTGGGTACACGTATATCTATAACTGATTCACTTTGCTGTACACATGAAACTAACACAACATTGTAAATCAACTATACGTCAATAAATTAAAAATAAATAAATAAATAAATAAAATAGATAGCTAGTGCAAAGCAGCCACATAGCACAGGGAGATCAGCTCGGTGCTTTGTGACCACCTAGAGGGGTGGGATAGGGAGGGCGGGAGGGATAAAGAAGAAAAAAACCCAAACAAAAAACCAAAACAAACAAATACAAATATAGTTTAAGTAAAATATAATTATTATATATTATACATGTATATATATATTTGTATATACCTGTATATATATTTATGGTATATATATGGTATACTATTATCCCATATTTTATATGTATAATACATAGTATAAAAATTAATATCAATATTTTGTATATACATATAAAATACATATAAAATAGTCCAGGTTGATGGCAGCAGCTCTAAGTTGGAACCGTTCTGACCTCAAGTCAAATGTTTATCATAGATCAAAACCACCTGGGTTTAATTTTTACTTCCCATCATTTTGTTAAAATAGGCATATATTTCTCTGAATTTACAAAATCTATAGCAATAAAACAACTTAATTTCAATTTTCACTCTTAAAATCTTCAGTCTTGCAGATTTAGAAACCCACATGAAAAGACTGTAAAAATGCCACTTCAGGGCTTCCTTGGTGGCGCAGTGGTTGAGAGTCCGCCTGCCGATGCAGGGGACACGGGTTCGTGCCCCGGTCCGGGAAGATCCCACATGCCGCAGAGCGGCTGGGCCCGTGAGTCATGGCCGCTGAGCCTGCGTGTCCGGAGCCTGTGCTCCGCAACGGGAGAGGCCACAACAGTGAGAGGCCCGCGTACCACAAAAACAAACAAACAAACAAAACAAACAAACAAAAAGCAACAAAAATGCCACTTCACTCACTTTGAGAAATAATAAAAAATTCTTGAATTTCAAACACCAGATCTTCGCTCATATTTTTTTTTAAAAAAGAGTTTTTGACTGACGAATTTGCATAGAAGAATCACCTGCTGTCTAGGTCATGCACCAGAAGGACTATACTTAGGATGGAGAGTGAGGAAGGATTCAGAGGCTAGCCACTGGCTAGTTTCAGATTTTATAAACAGCAGCTGGGCAACAGCACCCCCTGGTGGTCCCCCCAAAATAACATTAACTTTCTGTGGCAGGAGACCCAGACATGAGATGCGAGGGCAGGCTCCTCAAGGGGGCTTCTCTGATTAGTATGTACTAAGGTATTTTGGAGGGAGCAGGGATTCACAGAGAAGTAGAACCCACCATTTGTCTCTCAAAGAATTTTCAATTTAGTTGGGAACAAGCCCACATTATGCCATGAAACTCCTGAATGGAGGCATGTAGATATTGAGGAGTTGGTGCTTGAGTTGATGAGCAGTGGAGAGCTATTCTTCATATGTGAAACACCCTCCAAATGCTACAGGTCTTCTAAAGAGATGCCTCAACAAATAAATAGTTTCAGACTTTATAGCATCCCTGCATCTCACTGAAATCTCTATGGTGAGCTCAGGCAATGTCTCAAACTTGGTTTACATTTTTACCTGCTGGTGTATTAATGCACTTCTGGATAAAAAGCATTAGTCCATGTTATAGCAGTAACTTCCAGTAAGAAACAAGTGGTAAATACGGGATTATTTCATTATCATTTCTTTTACCTGGATGCTAATGTATCTTTCCTTCAGTGTAGGAGTATCAACTGATGGAGAGTAGCTGAATTCCTAAGCTAGGTCTATGAAAAGCATATATGGTTGCACTCATTCATCTCAAGGTATTTCCCCTCAGGACTTACTTCTGGATCGCATGTAGCAGTCATTACAGTTTAGAAGACCATTTCGAATCCTAACATCCGTCCCACTCACTGCGTCTCCAAGCTGTCCTTTACAAATTCCACACTATTGGGTAGAAAGAACAGAAGGTTATAAGGTGCGTAAGGAATTGTTTCCTTATAATGTTTAGTTATTGTTCACATGAATAGTAATCACTTCTCCAGCCTCCACATTTGTTGCATATCTACTATGTATTAGATGCTGCACCACGACTTGACTTCCAGCAACAATATACCTTTAGCATTTTATCCTAACTCCTGGCATTTTTCAGAGAAGGACACCAGTTCAGAGAGGTTAGCTGACTCGTCCAAGGTTGTGAAGTTGGTAAGTGGTATCAGGTTGATCCCAAAGCCTATGCACACCAATTCTCAATCAAGATGGAAGAACCGTTTTAAACAGGTTAAATCCTAGTGGTTTTAAATAAACACATGGCCAAGGAATGATCAATATATATTGAAACTTGTCTCTGAATAATCTTCAAATGCTTTTTAGCATTGTTGGTAAGTTCTACCCGACCAGAATGACTGGGAAATAGCTATTCCACTTTATGTTTCCACGTTAAAGGCAGTGATACCAAGTCAGCCTGAGAGCAGAAAGAGACTGTGGGGTACACTGTACTGGCTGAATCAGAGAACATGCCAGCCTACTGCAGGGGGATCTTGACCCAGCCCAGGAAACAAGGGCCAGCCCCAGACTGATGCTCTAAGGCCATCTCAGGTAGAGGGAGGTTTCATCCAAATTATGTTACAAGCTGCATCTACACAGAAGGGTAGGGGATAAATTTAAGCGGTGATGTACCTTAAAGCATCAGGTCAGCTCCAGGAAGTGAGTGACTAGAGAGAATAAAGGCCTTGACAGCTAAGAAGACAAGTCCCCTATCTGCTGAGAATCTGCAAAGACTCGTTGCCACCTTGATTATTCTGAGTTCTGGTAAAGTTTCTGAGAATAAACTGTGGTGTTGGAACATATTATCTTGGTATTAGTATGAATTTTTTTAAAAGTATGAAGCCTCCAGGGACTTCCCTGGCAGTCCAGCGGTTAAGACTCCATGCTTCCAATGCAGGGGGCAGGGGTTCGATCCCTGGTCGGGGAACTAAGATCCCACATGACACACAGCGTGGCCAAAAAAAAAAAAAAATAGCATATAGCCTCCAAACATTCCCAGACAATTTAGGATATACATTACCTATGTCAATTTTACAATAAGAATATTGATAAATGGAGTCTAATTAAGTATCCATATTGCATTTTGTCCATCAGTTTTGCTTTCCAGTGATTACTGACATTATTAAATTAATAACTTTGGGACAACCTCACTCACTTTCTCTTAGCTTATAGGTAAAGTAGAAGTTATTTTAAACCCATGCAAGTTTACTTTATAGCTGAGGGAGCTACTAATGAGAAACAGGACAAATCCAAGAAGGACACAGAAAGCATGTTAGGGTTATAAAGAGAAAGAAATGATTCTTTTTCAGAGATAGAGGTTTGGCTTCAAAATTATATATTATCTGAAACATGTCCATGGGTGAAAAAAGGAAACGCTGATATAGTCTGACCTGTAAATATTATAATAAATCAGGCATAAGTGGTTCGTTCACCTGCTTGTTGGCAGGAGATTTGGGACTAGAATTTAGTCCTCTTCATTTTCAGTTATTTATTAATTCATTCATCTAAACATATTTATTGATACCATCTTCAGTGGGTGCAGAGGATATAGTGGTGAACCAGACAGACGTGGTGCCTGCCTTTACGGAGCTTGTAGAGAGCAGATGATAATTAAACAATTCAATAGTGAGTGATAAGGACCACGAAAGGTTCTATAAGGACCTGTAACCAAGGCAACTTGACTTAGTGTGGTAAGCAGGTCAGCTTCTCAGAGGAAGTGATATTCAGTCTGTGACTGCAGACATACTCGTTTGGAGACCTACAAGTTAGCAACTAGCTGTAACCACTTAATTGACAATCTTCCATTAAGTCAAAGACCCAAAATCTTTGAATTGAGTCTCAAGAGTTTGAGAAGCATCAAAGATGTGACATTCCAAATAAATCCATCTGGCCTTAAAAGATTCAGAAGCATCATCGTCCTCCAGGGTGGCTTTCTCAGCTTCCTGCTAAAGTATATGCTCTTTAGCAACGAAAAATGGTTTTATAAAGACACGTCACACAAATCTGTTTTGCCTCCTCTAACCCGACATCCCAGAGGGATGCGTGATAGGAGAGTTTCATCCTGAAGGATGGACTCCACGCACACTTCTGTACAACCTAGAGTCAGGGGGCCCTCACAAGCAAAGGCTGTCAGGATTTCCAGGAGGTAGTCACTCAGCACAGAACGAGGCCAAAAGACATTATGAGACTGTACTTAGGCAGAAGAGAGATGAATACATACCCTAAAGCACTGGATGTGAAAATAGAGATTGAGGGTCTCGATGATCATTGCAGCTCCTTTACCCAATGGAAGCCCACACGAAGAGCACAGCTTCTTCCCACTTATAGACCTAAGTTGCAAAATATATGTCATAATAAAATGTTCCGTTTAGAATCATTGGTCAAACACACTAATATGGAGCCTCACGCAAAAAAAATAAATAAATAAAACACGAGTTTTTAAAATGTTTATACCGTAAGTGAAACAATTACTGAACTGATAATGAGTAGGAATTAGGTATAAGATGCAGACAATTGATAGATTAAATACGATAGGCCTCCACCGTGGCATGGAATTCTGTGTGTGTGTGTGTGTGTGTGTGTGTGTGTGCGTGTAGGTGTGTGTGTTAGTTGTTATAAAAAGTTTGCGTTGTAGTCTATTCAACCACAGTGATCAGATGCCTTGAGATGATTTAATGTATTTATCATATGTTTTCTTACGTCCTAAAAGACAGTCAAGTTTAGCTTTATTAAGGTTTTAATGTTGTGTTAAATTTTTCTATAATTGGTTCATTGGCCCACTAGGGCATTTCTTTTTACTTATTAAAATTTTTGTTGTTGTTGTTTAAAAATAAAGAGGAAATTGTGATACAGCCTAACAGGTATCAGGCAGATGTGGGATCAAATCCCTGCTCTGATACCAAGTTCTGTGATCCGGTATGAAGAACTCACATTGGGTTTCCAATCCACCTGGCTCAGACAGGATGGCTGTGCTCTAAGGCAGCTTTCCCTCAGCTAAGATCGGATTGCAATGATGCCGATTGTCGGGAAAGCTCTTGGAATTACACAAGAAATTTTAAAATATGCAATATCATTTGGAAGCAAAGAGAGGGACAGAAGAAACAGAAAGACAAGAGAAAAAAGGAAGAGTTGCCCTTAGCAAACTCTATTTATTAGGATTTCCCTCTTATCCAGTAGTTAAATGAAATTTCTAAATCAAAGAAAACCTTGGAGTACTCAGTCATTTGTCTCTCCAGGGAATGGGAGCTCAGGCAGCTTTTAAGAATATCATGGGGCCTAATTAATGTCCAGAAGCAATCATTAGAGAGCTCGAGTAGAGTAAAAGGGAGGATGAAGTTTCATTTCTCAGCGCCCGCCTGGTTCACTGTAAGAGCCATCAGCGGATCCTGCCTAGAAGGTCCGAGCCGTCTTGGAGGGAAAGGCGCCGACTTAGGAGCCCGGCAATTGTCTGGTGGATTTTCTTATTAGATTGCAGGTTCTGCACAATGTAATTAAAGCCCTATGGCCACAGCCGCGCCAACGTCACACACTTGGCTCTTTCGACTGTGGGCTGATAAAATCTTTAGGCAGATGGGGATGTGTTCTTTCCTCCCGCCTATGTGTGTGCGTAGGAAGAGACATGGATGGACAAATCCCTCGCAATCCTCGGGCAAGCACTAATTTGGTTGCGATGTGCTCAGCAGGCTCTAGCCAAAACAAAGCAGCCTCAGAAAGGCTTGCTGACCTCTTGTACCTGTTTGGTGACTGGCCAGGAGGGGTGGAGGAGCAGGGGGACAAGTGCCCAGCCTGGAAGTTCTCGCGAGGGCTTTTCCTGTAACATGGGAAAGGAGCCAAACATCACATCAAGTAAGGAGAAGTCCAATCCCACAAGGAAAGGCTTTTTAGACAAGGAAAAAAAACACCCCACTTCCTTGGCAACCAAATAAAAGACCACAGTGTGTCCTAGGGGTCACTTTTTTTTTTTTTACAAAGGACAAAAAAATTTCCATCTAGCAGACTGTACAGACATTGGATGTCTGATATCAAAACCAGGCTGGCATTGTTGAACGGAAAGACAGAATAGTTTTCTATTCTTTATTTTGGTCAGGCTCTTTGCTAGTTAAAGTTGCACTCCAAGTTAGATATAAAAATTACGGACAGGGTGGGAGGGGAGAGATGAACAGGGGTGTAGGGAAAAGTTCTTAAAGAGAGCCCAGAAATAAAGGGCAGCGCTTAAACGAGGTATTTTTCAGTGAGGTGCCTTCCATCCCTATTCATAAATTCGTTACATGATTAGGGATGATGTTCAAAACATCTAACGACTGCTATGTGATTGGGCATCTACAAAGCAGAATGGTTCCCAGCCAGAAGCCCCCAGAATGGTTTTACGGGTGCTGTTGGTTACACGTGAGCCCTGCCTGTGATTAAGCTGTCAGTTCCGGGCTCTTGATTTTAAAAGTTAATTTCAGGGGCTTCTCTGGTGGTGCAGTGGTTGAGAGTCCGCCTGCCGATGCAGGGGACACGGGTTCGTGCCCCAGTCCGGGAGGATCCCACATGCTGCGGAGCAGCTGGGCCCGTGAGCCATGGCCACTGAGCCTGTGTGTCCGGAGCCTGTGCTCCCCAACGGGAGAGGCCACAACAGTGAGAGGCCCGCGTAACGCAAAAAAAAAAAAAAAAGGGTAATTTCACTGGTAAAGAAAGGGACAGAAGAGAACAAGGAAAAGAGAAATGCCAGCATAGACATGAACAGAGCGTGAGGCCATCTGTCTTGTAACTGCTTTCAGAATAACTCCCTGAGCCCCTGCCCCCGCAAACCTCCCTCCTCAGACAGAGCTTGTCTTCTCCAAAATATCAGCTTTGCATGGAATATCCTAAAGTATAAGGACCATCACCTGGAAAAATGGTTGAAAATCACCACAATGATCAATAAAAATAACGACTCCTTCTATGTGATTTTAACCTTCTATTAATTCTCCATGTCATCTAGACATAGAGAAATGAAATTGGATAGACATAAGAGAAAAGGGGGAAATGGTTTAAAACTGTACTGAGAAAAAATGTAACAAGAAAAATAAGATAAAAGGATGAACTTATAAAACAAGTTATCATCATCATCACCATCACTGTCATTATCAACACCATTGTCTACAATGTATAGTACTTATTACTTGCCAGGCACAAAACCCTATGAAGTAGGCACTACTATTGTTCCCATTTTATACACGAAGAAACTGGAACAGAGAAAGATTAAGTATCTTGGTCAAAGTTCCATGCAGGCAAGTGTCAGAGTCAATATTTTGAATCCAGGTAGTCTGGCTCCAGGTAGAATGATTGGTTAAAGTATAATGAATATTATCTTTTTAAAACTGATTACAAGGAACCTCTGGCTCAAATATGATCTTATCATGGAACTGTGGGTTTACTCTGAATCCCTCTACCACTCATCCAGACAAGTACTTTGGATAAGTTATTTAATATCTCTGAGCCTCAATTTCCTCATCTGTAAAATGGGAACAATAACCCAATAATGTTATTGGGAGAGTTCAGTGAGTTAATATATGAAAAGAGGAGAAAGATATATGTAAACCCTTCAACACAGTGCCTATTATATTGACATGTTTCAAAAATGATGCGATTATTACTATAAAAAACACAATTGTTACAAAATTAGAACAGAGCCTGGGGTAGTTAGTTAAGGGGAGAGAATGATGACGAGAGGAAACATTTTTTCCTTGAAGGAACATTTGTCCATAGGCTCTGAGACAATTTAACTCACTTAAATAAACTGCTAATACAACAGACCTGCACATTCTTTCCAATATTTAGATTTGTGGGTTAAAAACATACTTTGTCTCTTTTAAGTTGCCAAATTCAGACTAAATATTTACTTGCCAGCAAGATTGTTCCAAACTGCCATAAATATTTGTTACCTTGTCAATGACAGTCAATGGAGAGAAAGCACAAAAATGCTGCTAACATCTAACCATCTCACACTTTTTCACTTTTCCCCATTCTTAGTCAACTAAAATAAAAAAGAAATTCCACACCCATCTTATTGGGTTACTCACTTCCGCCTTTCACTCGGAGACTCAATCTGATGATTAATGCTTTTGTCCAATGGGAGGGTTTTTGGCTTCACATCTTCTAAAATGTGCATTGGTGGGTTTGATACCTGCTGATTCCGGGATGGATCTGAGGCCAAGTAAAGAACATACACTTAGTGCTCAGTAAAGCTGCCGCCTTAGTGCTTAGTAATCACATTTCTCTAAAGTGCTAATGCCTGCTGAGGTCTCACAGTGATTTCATGGGGCCTCCGGACTGTGCTGTTTAGCATAAGCTGGAAGAGAAGCTTGCAGCCAGCAGAGGTCATATCTGTCTGGACGATGGGGTGGGGAAGGGGTCTTACAATAATTGAAGCACGGGGGTTGGTTTTCTCCATTCTTACCCTGAGCTAGCTGTGGGTTCATCCCACAGGGTGAGGCCCCAGCTTCTGTATCCAGCTGGAGGTCCTGATATATTCCTTTCAATGCAGGGTTCTCAGAATGAGTCAAGACTCCTTGAGTTAGGCTGTTAAAATAACAAATATATTTCAGAACAGGAATAAAAGCAACTGAACGAAAATTATTGATCTTAGCCCTCAGGACCGACTACGATAGGAAAAAAGAAATGGGGCTAAATAAATATTTATTCTTTTTATGGTAAACTAGATTTAAAATGGATTTAGAATACCGTTCAATGCTACGCATTTTCATTACCCAGCAGTTTAACAAACCATCATTTCTGATGTCCTCTCTACCTCCTTGTCCACAAAATTCTTCATTCTAAGCATTTCAGGGGGTGCCAAAACTAAATGCAATCTCCCAGATTTTCACAAGGAAGGACTTATTGTGGAAAATATTTGGGCCACATGGGGCTTTGGCAGCCTATGGTAACTCACTGGTCCTTTAGTAGCTTCTATGTGCAAAGAAAGGAGAGACGGAGGAGATTTTTTAAAGGTTTCTGGTGACAACAGGGACTGTCTGGAGAACGAGCAGTAATTCATGGAAAATGCTTATTAGCATCCTTCAAATATTCCTGACTAGTGGCTTTCATTTCAAAAACTGGAAAGTCTCTTTAAATAGTGTTAACTGGAAACAGATGTGCTGTTCCAAGGGCTCTGCAGGCTCTGGACATGGGTCCCAAGCTCTAATATCTTACGATTCACCGAGTCTCCTAGCTGATGAGCATAGGAGAATTCTCAGTGCAAATCCCACCAGAAGAGCTCAGCTCCCAGCCAACCTTTCAAATTGGCCAGGCTTTGAAAATGATACTTAGATAGCCTTTTGTGTCTTTGGGTCCCTCTGAGGAGGCTGTGTGTGTACCCAAGTGTGTATGTACACACACACATGCATGCACACTTTCCAACATCTATCTGATATATCGGAGCCCCAAAGGCCAACATTTGTATCATAAAGAACTTGCTGGTGGCAGAGCACTGCTAGCCTCTTGGGTTTCTGCAGGTCCCTTTTAGGTCTCAGGCATGGGGTCGCATCAATAAACTCACTACAGTCCGTACCTACAACCAGATTCTGCTTCAGTCTGAGCTAGCTCTGAATGCTCCAGGAGTTTCTGGGTATCCTGTTCTGATCTCCCATGGAACATACTGGAACCCATGGGGTAGGGGGATTACCCATGACCAACGGGTTTGTTGGCTATCCTTTATATTATCACCCAGAGTAAACATGGCTTCTCACAGGTCAGAGGATACTAATGGCAAAGTTCAGGTCCACAGTGAGTAGGACACCACGGCCTCATTTTTTTTTTCTTCTTTTAAATAAACTTTATTTCTGCGGACCAGTCTTAGAGTTATTTAAAAAAAATTGCAAAGATAGTACAGAGACTTCCCATCTACCTGTACACAGTTTCCCCTGTTGTTTTCTGTGAGTATGGTACTTTGGTT
Organism: Lagenorhynchus albirostris; assembly: GCF_949774975.1. Classification (NCBI taxonomy): domain Eukaryota; kingdom Metazoa; phylum Chordata; class Mammalia; order Artiodactyla; family Delphinidae; genus Lagenorhynchus; species Lagenorhynchus albirostris. Next base: position 82,754,274 of record NC_083098.1, read on the forward strand.
ACAGTTAATGAATCAGTATTGATACAATATTTTTTTCTTTCTTTTTTTTTAGTTTTAATATATTTTTAAATTTAAGTATAGTTGATTCACAATGCTGTGTTAATTTCTGTTTTACAGCAAAGTGGTTCAGTTTTATATATATATACATATGTATATGTATATGTATATATATATATACACACACACACACACACATATACATTCTTTTTTAAAATATTCTTTTCCATTATGGTTTATCATAGGTTCTCTGTGCTATACAGTGGGACCTTGTTGTGTATCCATTCTCTATATAATAGCTTACATCTGCTAACCCCAGCTTCCCACTCCATCCCTCCTCCAACCGCCTTCCCCTTGGCAACCACCAGTCTGTTCTCTATAACCACACCACAGCCCCATTTTAAACTCTATCCCTCCAGATACATTAACCATTTCAGGTGAGTGGTATTTAGGTTTGGGACTTTGAATTGACAACATGCTCCTTTGGTGATCTATACTGTCTCCCCTCATTTAAAAAAAGGTTTCACCTATTTATATTCAATAGTATAAGGACACTGACTTGAGAGCCATTAGAATGTCTTCAAGCAATAATATATGCATAATGTATTACTGGAATGATAATTTCAAAGCTGAATATGATTTGCATTAGTGATGGGTGCCCTTCCTGGGAGTGAAGGGGCACAGCCCAGCTTTGCGCATATGGATGGACAGCCTGGAACGGCTCATACCTGCCCTTTTCCTCCAGTGGATCACCTTCCTTAGTCTTAAGCAATGAGCCACTGTTATCCCCCTGGAATGGTTTCTTCTGTCTTGTCTTTTGTTCTTCCTCTCGACAGTTTTCCAAGTCCATCTTATTCTAATGGGGAAAACAAGGATAATCTTGAATATAATTTTTAAACACACTGGACAATACTCATGTTTGGCCATGGAATATCTGAAGCACTTTCTCAATCACACTGACTACAATTTAAAGAACAGTCGTTCAAATTAACTGAATAGGGCTTCCCTGGTGGCGCAGTGGTTGAGAGTCCGCCTGCCAATGCAGGGGACACGGGTTCGTGCCCCGGTTCGGGAAGATCCCACGTGCCATGGAGCGGCTGGGCCCGTGAGCCATGGCCGCTGAGTCTGTGCGTCCAGAGCCTGTGCTCCACAATGGGAGAGGCCACAACAGTGAGAGGCCCGCGTACCGCAAAAAAAAAAAAAAATTAACTGAATAGTAACTGATTTCCAATGATTTGAAATGAACATGTAACCTGGATCTCTCTCAAAAGTTATCATAAAAGGGAACTGGCTAGAAAACCCATCTTTCAGAATAAAACAAAGTCATAGGATTGCTTATTTCAGGACAAGTGGCATTTGAGTGCCCGTGGGTTATTTCAAAATGCAGATTATGTAGTGTAACATTTAAAAATTGTACAAAAAATTTTTAATCTTTAATTTAAATTTTAAAAATTTAAGTAAAAAACAAGCAGAAACTAACACACCACTGTAAAGCAATTATATGCCAATAAAGATGTTAAAAAAATAAAATAGAAATAAAAAACAATACACTTCAAATTTTGATATTTGAAAATGGCTGGTAAATATTGAAAAATTGTTGGACAGTGTAGAATTCCTTTGATGATGATACGTAAATAACTTATTTTAGAGTCTAGAAAATCTTTCATAATTATCATTGCAATATATGAAAGAGACAGGAAAGACTTGGCTTTTGTGATAATCTTTGTATATAACAGCAAAGATAAGCAATATTCTGAGCTTCCTGAGTGACCATGCAATATCAAATTTGGTGAATTACTTTTGTACAATCTTCATTTGTATTAAGTTAAAATTGGATAATTTAAAAATTTTAGTGTATTGCAGCATATATTAATTGACTACAGAAATGACTAATATGACATATACCCAAGTGATATTATGTTTATTGCAAAATGAATTTATTCTGTTATTATACCATCAAAAACTAAAATGCAGATTATAGACTATCCAGGTGTTGGTATGACCAATGTCCACTACCTCCATGACCTTATTTGGGGGATATGGAGGTTGACCAGTCTTTCTGGACTCTCTCCAGACCTTGAAGACACACATATATATATTCATGGGGAATTTTAAGAGTGATTCAGAAGAAACTTTCATGGAGGCCGGTGAGAGTGTATTGTTGGCACCCTACTGCTAACATCCAGTGCAAAGAGATGTATGGTCTGGCAGAGAGAAACATACGTCTGCTAAATGAATGAATGATGGGCAGTTAGAAAGACATTCCAGCATGTGGCATCACTAACCAGGGTCTTGCCAACCAGTGCAGAGACTTTGGTTCCCAGCCTGTGGGGGCAGGGCTGGCCTCAGTAATATGTTTACTGCTCTCAGGGATTGACTCTAGGGTTTCACCACGGCAATGACAGTATGATGGGGTACAGTGGCCACGTAGTAGCTGACATGATTCTAGAGAAACAGCTAGTCCTGGATTTAAACTGGTGGAAAACTTGGCCTTGTGGTTTAGTACTTCTATTTTAGTTTTCTTATTTCATGAATTCCTTTTAATCTATGGTCTTACCATTGTCCCACTGCCTTCAGTCACAGAGGAGGATGTAGACAGCTGGTCTGCAGAACTTGAAGAAATAGTAAATGGAACTACAGTGTCCTCAATTATTTTGCGCTCCTAGGGGAAGGACAGGAATTAATGTAAGGGGGAGAAAGGATAAATCATATGTCAAGAGAAAAGTGTCATTAAAGAAATTTAGGGACAAACATCAGAATTATGTGTAAACAAGCAGGGCATAAAAAAGGTCTTACTTTTAAAAAGCATGTAAATCAGATAACATGCTCTATGGGCAATGATTTAGAAATGAGCATTTAATTTAGAAAAACAGAGTCTTTGCGAGTTAATTAGTGTGATTCAAGAGGCCTAATTAGAAATGCTATTAGGGAAAGTATTATGCACAAAAATTATTGTTGAAGAACAAATTCACAACAATATTAATCATAAACAGATTTTGGATAATATATATAAAGTGTAGTTTCAAATTCTCAAACGTGGTCTGGTTTGTTCATCTAAAAATGAAACAAACAAAACCAAATTCTCCTCCCTTCTAAATCTCTTTAGTACCATACAGTGAATGCAGCAGTAAGGATTCACTTAGCCTTGATATCAAAATTATCCTCATAAAAATTAATATTAATTCACTACTACCAAACATGCTTGCCTCAAACAAACACACAAATAAACAAATTGATACTTTCATGTCATCTAAGACAAATCAAGAATCTGACCTTTGTGACTAAAGAAGAGATACAATTCTATTCTCCCCCTTGACCATGACTCAACACACCCTTACCACAAGCTAAACTGGGAAGAGTAGTAGTCTTTTACAGCCTATAGGATAGGACTCTTTTGAAAGGTTGATAGGGCTCTGTTGTGAGTAAAGAGAATCAGACATGCCCCATGGGTACACACAGCACAGACAGAGAAAGTGCTGATAGACTCTGAGGAATCAGGGCTTCAGGGTCAAATTCCTTCCGGGGAATTTCCTACCTCCTCATAGTATCTGCGCTCTTCCTCTTCCACCTCCTTTTGGGCCTTTTCCCACTCTTCCTTCAGCTTGTCCTGTTCCTTCCGGTATCTCTCCTGTTACGGAATTTCCATAGATTGTTCTGAACGGACCAGTGCATACATCATTGGCACTTTTCCCCCCGCTAAATCATCACGTACAATGTGTTGCAAAACTCTCTTCTTGCTGTAAGGTTCTGAAGCTAACCCATTCGTGCACCAAAAAGGGATACCATTTTGTGGTACTCAGACATGTTAGGGACATAAAAATCCAACAGAGAACAATCTTTTCTGCTGTGGGTGTTTCATAGAATTGTTCTTCAGATATATGAGTAGGCATTTGCTTATGGAGAGAAAAGAAGGAAAGGTTCTAAACTCTTTCTTAACTTGGGTTTTGTCCTCAGAGGTAGGTGAAACCAATAGTTTGCTTTTACTGGGCCCTTCAGAGATGAGTTTTGCCATTCCACTAATAGATACGTTGCTGCTGGGAGAGTTTAATAAAAGATTAAAAAAAAAAAAAACCTCGCAGGTTTACAAGATAGATGATGGAGAAAGGTCCAAAGTGGGCAGGACGATAATTAGCTGAGTGGCTGAATTACTCTTTGCTTGTGGCCATTCTACTCAAATGGAATCCTCCTAACTTTAAGTCCTCCTGAATTAAGAGTAGCTTTTAAACAGCCCATTAGAAGGCTTTGATATCAGAATTGCTATTATTGTTTTCAGAAAAAAATAGGACACTAGTCACCACTTCCAGGGAAAAAAATAAAAATACTCTGAATAGGAAAAGGATGTAAGGATAAGGAGAGCTTTAAAAATGTGACTGGAGTCCCTGACAGCTGACTAGAAGAAATGAATACGTGGAAATTAAAACGAATGCTTAAGATGAGAACTGACACCCCTGGATGCCTTGACAATGGCATCCCTGACATGACAGAGACAAAGGAATTGCTGGAGTATACTACGCACAGTCAAATATCTTAGGCTGATTACTGCCAGTCCTCTCTCTGAGGCTAACATGAGTCTGTGCTTCCATCTTCTTGGGGAAGACACTGAGAATTCCTCCAGGTATTACTTGTTATGTTATTATCTTAGGAGCAAAAGGGCTTTATGGGACTGTCTGGAGCCTAATGTTCCTATTAATGCTCTGGCCAAACCACTGGTGGTCAATCCATGGTAGGCTTTTAAACTTCGGCTAAAAATTTTGTTATAAAACCTAATATTGTAAAGTTTTAGACAGGGACTCCAAGGGTCTTCAGAATAGAGGAAACAGACCTTAAAACTTTACAGAAGATGAAAAACAAACAAAGCTTCTTACATTTATTGGTTCTAGGAGCTTATATCACATGTTTCCCTCACCAAGAGGATGAACTGATGATACAGGGGCCAAAGATGTGGTATATCTGTCCACACACACACACACACACACACACACATACACACATACACACACACACACGACACCCTTCCTTCCCCATAAACACCTTGCCCCTAAGCCCACAACCCACACCTAAAACCACGGCCACCTTTCAAAGAATAACAGACACAGCAAGACCATGGGAAACACAGGCCATCTTCTTTACTGTGTGGAATTTCTGACTCCCGGTGGAATGGGCATCTGACTTCCAACAGAATAGCAGATGACCAGGGCTGGTCTGGGGTCTCCCAATGGACCTAAATGTGCCAACAGCTCTGGGACTTTGCTGAACCTGGTTCTTACTAAGAACTAGATTTTGGTATTGAAGGTTTATTCCTATGTAATTTTGAAAAGTGTCAAACTTAATGGGCAGACCTAGAGCCACACTGCAATTAATTAACTATCTAGCTGACCTTTGCTCCCCACCCCTGGGAATTAAGCTAAAGGATTAGAACAAAAAGATAAGAAAAAAAGTAAAATAAACTTGCATTAAGCATTGCTTTCTACACATCAGCAGAAAGTCACAAAAATAAATGAGATTTAACATTCTTTTTCTTTATGACTTTTGGTAAAATCAATACCATTGGGAGTATAGGGGAAAGACGATGAGTTTTAGAGTCACCCAAGCTTGGATTTGAAACGAAGCTCAACGTTTGTTAGAGGTATGACCTCGGGCAATTATATAACTTTTTTTTTTTTTTTTTTTTGCGGTACCTGGGCCCCTCACTGTTGTGGCCTCTCCCGTTGCGGAGCACAGGCTCTGGATGCGCAGGCTCAGCGGCCATGGCTCACGGGCCCAGCCGCTCCGCGGCATGTGGGATCTTCCCAGACCGGGGCACGAACCTGCGTCCCCTGCATCGGCAGGCGGACTCTCAACCACTGCGCCACCAGGGAAGTCCTATATAACTTATTTTGAGCCTTAATTTCTTCAATTGCAAACTGAGATCAATAAGACATACTTTGATGAGTTTTATGAGAATGAAGTTAAATGAAATATGTCAAGCACCTACAAATACGCCAGTTCTAGCACACCCCAAATGCTCAGCATAGGTTAGTTTCTAAGGTTACTAGATTACTTTTTGAAGCTCTGTTGCTCCACAAACTGGGATGAAACAAGTAGGAGCATGATAAGTTAACTCCCAGAATTTTTCTAGAATTGAAAATTAGAAGCTTTTGCTCAAAGATGGAGCAAACATTTCTACTTAAGGAAGAAGACCCAGGTCAACTTTTATTTCACATGTATGCTATCAATAACCTTCTGATAATTCCTTCCCGCTCCTAGTTGGACTGGAATTTGATTGGCAGCGAACAAGGTGATGAGTGGGTGGGCTGGCCCTTAATCAATACTTGGATTTTTTTCTAAGTGAAATGCTTTCTCCTTATGTTCATCAGTGTAACCTCTGGTGGGAGGTATTAGACTCAGAGCATTCTGTCTCATGGACACAAAATGAACAGACTTAGACTCAACGACTTCTGAGAAGAAGCTGATTCCATGTATTTCCTGGGCTGAACATCTATTTAATACAGCAGAAATTAAGAGAGCATCACCAAAAAGAAGAAAAAAAAATAAAAAGCAGCAAACCCAGTCCTACCTGGAGCAAACGTTCCTGCTCCTGTTGCCATTTTTCCTGTCGCCTGCGTTCCTCTTCCGGGTCCCAAGCCCACAACTTCAACTGTTTAGAATATAAAACCATGATCAGAACTGAGCCATGTCCTCAAGGCCAGGCCAGGACAAGGGGCGCAATTAGCTCACGGTTTGACACCGTGATGGACACACAGAAGCAGAAACCTTCCCGTATCTAAAGGTGCTCTTTGTTGGCAGAAACCACTTTTTTTTTTTTTTTGCGGTACGTGGGCCTCTCACTGCTGTGGCCTCTCCCGTTGCGGAGCACAGGCTCCGGACGCGCAGGCTCAGCGGCCATGGCTCACGGGCCCAGCCGCTCCGCAGCATGTGGGATCCTCCCGGACCGGGGTACAAACCCGCGTCCCCTGAATCGGCAGGCGGACTCCCAACCACCGCGCCACCAGGGAAGCCCAGAAACCACTTTTTAATCCTAGTCCCTCTTTGGTTTACTTCCAACATGCTGGTATGATTCTGTGAACCTTTTCGGAGCTAATGAAAAGGCGAAGTAATTAGCCACTGGCATGGGAAGGCTTTTGCTTTGTTTCTCTTAGAAGTGATTTCTTAAATGTATTCACGCTCCTAAGCATAAGACACTCATGCTGCATATTGATCCCGGGTCCAAGCAAATAGGAATGCTTACTTCAGCAGAACTGCATTTTGTGAGAAGTGGTGTTTGCTGTGCTACAGAACTAATCTTTTATACTGCTATTACTGCTTTTCCACCCCAGTTTTCTCTAAAGTGGGATCATTTAACTCACCAGTGTTCACCAGCATCACCAGAGATCCAGGCAAGGGGAGTCCCTGATCAGGGCCCACAAAACAAACATTCAAACCCACAGACTTTGGTTTGTTTGGTCTTTTCAAAAAGGTTTTTGTGATTTTGAGAACCAAGTAAGTAAACGGGAATAATGGGAGGAGGATGCATGAACCAAAGTGGGCACCCAGGCCACGGAATATGAATGAGATTGAGAGGGTCTGAGGGGGGAAGAGAAATCACAGCTGGTCCCTGGGAAACCAGCAAAAGTGGGGAGGCTGATGTGTTTAAAGTTGGCCTCCCTTGTCACCCAGAGTAGGTGCTGAGGCAATCCAGGCTCCCCGATAACTGTGCTTCTTCCCTTCTCTCTGTTCGGATGGGATAGTTTTGGGAGGCACTTAGAACTGTCTGGGAATGCTGAGGGAAAGAGCAGGGTGAGGGTGAAGGAACTAGGGAGGAGGGGGAGAGTCTGGGGCAGGGTGCGGGGCAGGCAGACTCTACCTACCCTGGCTGCCTGCGAAGCTGGACAGAGTCAGTCCTGTCCAAGGTTTAGATGGGTCTAGCTACTGCCCAAGATAGCTGGGCCAGACCACCTCCCCTGCCCTGCCCCCAGTAATCCAGGCTACCACTCAGGTGCACAATGGCTGGCCCATCCAGGGAAGTCTCCAGGCTGAGAACACGAGCCAGGCCATGGCTGTTGCTCAATTTTTTTTTTTTTTTTTTTTGGCGGTACGCGGGCCTCTCACTGCCGTGGCCTCTCCCGTTGCAGAGCGCACGCTCCGGACGCACAGGCTCAGCGGCCATGGCTCACGGGCCCAGCTGCTCCGCGGCATGTGGGACCTTCACAGACCGGGGCACGAACCCGTGTCCCCTGCATCGGTAGGCGGACTCTCAACTGCTGCGCCACCAGGGAAGCCCTGTTGCTCAATTTTTAACATTATAAATATCTATAGCTTTAATGTATTTAGACGTGTGAAATGTGGGCCTCGGTGGATACTCTTGCTGTGGTTCCTGCAAATGGTAGGGATGGTCACAAAAAGTCAGAGAAAGGTGGCCAAATCAGGGAGGGAAATGTATTTCCTATATGCCACTCTTGGGATTTATACTGCATATCTGCCTATGAAAGCCTCTGACAAGTTATGCAGGAGAAAAACTATCTTATTGTATAAAATCCAGAGTTTCCCAAATTTCCTTGGATGACCATAAAATGTCATCTAAATATGGATCCCAGGTGGAAAATTCTCCTGGAATTAATGGAGTTGGAGGTTGGCTCCACTTGGCATTTTCCTAAGACCTGGAAGCGGTTTAAATGTTCAGACCCTCTCTCAGGGGCATGGCCCTTCCTTGACTTTTGATGAAAAGGGTGTGGTAATGTGAATAAAGCTATAGGCAGCCCAATGGGGAAAGTCCAACAGCAGGAAGATAAGAGCAACAATTAGAAATTATGTAGTTAATTTTCAGATTTCCCTAGGTTGTGATGGCAAGAATAAGTCAGGAGTAAGCAGAAACAGGAGGGAGAAGTGTGGGATATGGGGATTGAGCACAGAAGAAAATATGGAATATTTGTTAGAAAGCAAGAAAGAAAAACAATGAGCATTTTCAGAGGAAGATAAAGAGGAAGAGACCATTGTGATAAAGAGGAGGGCGAGAGAAGTGGTCATGCTCCTTTTTCGGTGACTATTTCTGAGCACTTACTCATGACCAGGTGGCGTAGCAGGAGGCCAAGAGCCCCAGCCTCATGGAGCTTACAGCTGAGAGTGGGGATGGGGGGTGGGCTTGTGAGGGAGTGACCCATATATAAACGATCCCCAGGAGACAGTGGGATAATTACCATAACAGAGATAGAAAAGGTTCCAGAGAAAGAATGCAGAGCGTTTGGCACACTTTGTTCTATAATTTATCTGTTTACAGATCTGGATCTTTCTCTGGCCTAGGGGTTCCTTGAGAGCAAAGAGGGCCCTTTATCCTGCCTAAGTATCTCAAGACCTTGAATTTTTAGGTCTTCAGGAAGTGTTCGTTGAATAAATAAATGGAATAACTTCATGCTGGGTAATGCATCCTCTTCTCTCCCCTTCGTAGACCCTATAGCTTTGGGCCACTTCACGTCTGAGCAAAACTGCCCCGAGTCTATTGAGTTCAGACTAATCGAATGCTTACTTCCCCTCAACCTTCTTTTATTTTCCAATTTCTTTTAATTTTCCATTCTATGAAGAGCTATTTATCATCAAAAGAACATCAAATTTAGGTGGGTACTTTCGAGAATACACCTATATAGGTCAGTAATTTCTCTCTTTCTTATTCTATTTTCCATACACAGAAATAAGAATGTATCTCTGTAGGACACCCTTCCTCTCCATCCCTGCCAGGGGGGACTAGAACAATTTGACATGGTTGTTCCCGTGTCATTTAAAATGGAACTCAATGGGTTATGTTATACTACTCTTCAGATCTGTGCCATGAATGCCAGCCTTGGGGTCCTTCTGGGGGTCCCATCCTCTGTGGATGTACTCAGCTTCCCAACAAACTCAGGATTCCCAGTACTGGCTTAAGACTGAGCCTCCACAAATGGTTGGTAGTTCTGGAACGTGGCTGGAGATATTGAGGGGGTTTTGTGACGGGTGATGGGTCCCTTCTCCATTCTGCACAGGTACTTAGGAATTCCCAAAGTGAGACAATTTACCTATAGATAAGAATTGGTGTTGGCTATGGTGGGCCTCTTGGATTAGCTACTGGGGAGGATTCGTTCATGTATTGGGCACTGTGCTACAGGCTTCTGTGTAATTATTTCAAATAAAGCCCACAACACTCTGAAAGTATTATTATCTCATTGTACTACCAAGGAAGACAAGGTTCAGAGAAGTTATACAGCACCTTCAGGGTCATATGGTTAGTAAATCTGTAATCAAAGGTGCAGCAGTGATAATGCAGCTACACCTGAGGGCCTCAGGAAATGCTACAGTTGATTGTGCCATAGAGGAAGGCACCAAACCAATGCAAATTTCAGAGGCTGAGTATTCCAGGCCCAGCATTGGAAACACTCAGTTCATAGAAGAGTCAGGTCTATGGAGAATGTCCAGGTATAATTCAGCAGCAAGGAATTTCTACAGTGTCATGTGTCTTGGCATTTTAATTAGCAAGTGCTCTTTTTATTTCATCCAAATAAACAATTGAAAACTAAATGTACAATTAATATTATTCAAGATACTGATATTCAAGATGGCGGAGGAGTAGGTAGACGTGGAGTTCATCTCTCTCCACATAGGAATACATCTATAGATGCAACAGTTCTCACAGAACACTGGCTGAAAACTAGCAGAAGACCTTGGACACCAGAAAGGACTATAAAGATCCTTTCATAACTGGAAGGGAAGCATTTGAGGCTGTCAGAAGAGGGTGAAGCAGCCGATCTGTGGCAGACGGGACAGAGTGAGAAATACACAGACGGTCCGTACCACAGCCCTACATGTCCCAGACTGGGACGTGTGTTCACAGGCTGCCCCTCCAAGAGCAGAGGCAGTGAGAGGACGTGTGAGCACCGGTCTTCACGGGGAAGCAGTAGGGACAGAGCCCGGCACCACCTCCTGGTTCTCCCTTTCAGGGAAACCAGGGAAACAAGAACTAGCAAGAGCTTGACAAATGCCTGGCTTTGAATTGGAGAGCATTCACCTGCCTATTGTTTCATTCCTGGAAATTTCACTGCAACTAAGTAAGAAAAAAAAATACCTGAAAGAAAGAAAACAAAGAACAAAATACCCCAGAATTCCTAAAAAACAGGTCTTGGTGCTCTGGCCGGGTGTCAGGCCTGAGCCTCTGAGGTGGGAGAGCCGAGTTCAGGACATTGGTCCACCAGAGACCTCTCAGCTCCATGTAATATCAAATGGCGACAGCTCTCCCAGAGATCTCCATCTCAACGCTAAGACCCAGCTCCACTCAATGATCAGCAAGCTACAGTGCTGGACAACCCCATGCCAAACAACTAGCAAGATGGGAACACAAACCCACCCATTAGCAAAGACGTTGCCTAAAATCATAATAAGGCCACAGACACCCCAAAACACACCACCGGACTTGGTCCTGCCCACCAGAAAGACAAGATCCAGCCTCATCCACCAGAACACAGGCACCAGGACCCTCCACCAGGAAGCCTACACAACCCACTGAGCCAAGCTTACCCACTGGGGGCAGACAACAAAAACAACGGGAACTACGAACCTGCAGCCTGCGAAACAGAGACCCCAAACATAGTAAGTTAAGCAAAATGAGATGACAGAGAAACACACAGCAGATGAAGGAACAAGGTAAAACACCCCCCCCCCAGACCAAACAAATGAAGAGAAAATAGGCAGTCTATGTGAAAAAGAATTCAGAGTAATGATAGTAAAGATGATCCAAAATCTTGGAAATAGAATGGAGAAAATACAAGAAACATTTAACAAGGACCTAGAAGAACTAAAGAGCAAACAAACAATGATGAACAACACAATAAATGAAATTAAAAATTCTCTAGAAGGAATCAATAGCAGAATAACTGAGGCAGAAGAACAGATAAGTGACCTGGAAGATAAAACAGCGGAAATAACTACTGCAGAGCAGAATAAAGAAAAAAGAATGAAAAGAGTTGAGGACAGCCTCAGAGACCTCTGGGACAACATTAAACACACCAACATTCGAATTATAGGGGTCCCAGAAGAAGAAGAGAAAAAGAAAGGGTCTGAGAAAATATTTGAAGATATTATAGTTGAAAACTTCCCTAACATGGGAAAGGAAATAGTCAGTCAAGTCCAGGAAGCACAGAGAGTCCCAAACAGGATAAACCCAAGGAGAAACACGCCAAGACACATGTTAATCAAACTATCAAAAATTAAATACAAAGAAAAAATATTACAAGCAGCAACGGAAAAGCAACAAATAACATACAATGGAATCCCCATAAAGTTAACAGCTGATCTTTCAGCAGAAACTTTGCAAACCAGAAGGGAGTGGCAGGATATATTTAAAGTGATGAAAGGGAAAAACCTACAACCAAGATTACTCTACCCAGCAAGGATCTCATTTAGATTCAGTGGAGAAATTAAAAGCTTTACAGACAAGCAAAAGCTAAGAGAATTCAGCACCACCAAACCATCTCTACAGGAAATGCTAAAGGAACTTCTCTAGGCAGGAAACACAAGAGAAGGAAAAGACCTACAATAACAAACTCAAAACAGTTAAGAAAATGGTAAAAGGAACATACATATCGATAACTACCTTAAATGTAAATGGATTAAATGCTCCAGCCAAAAGACATAGATTGGTTGAATGGATACAAAAACAAGACCCATACATATGCTGTCTACAAGAGACCCACTTCAGACGTACGGACACATACAAACTGAAAGTGAGAGGATGGAAAAAGATATTCCATGCAAATGGAAATCAAAAGAAAGCTGGAGTAGCAATTCTCATATCAGACAAAATAGACTTTAAAAGAAAGACTATTACAAGAGACAAAGAAGGACACTACATAATGATCAAAGGATCAATCCAAGAAGAAGATATAACAATTGTAAATATTTATGCACCCAACATAGGAGCACCTCAATACATAAGGCAAATGCTAACAGCCATAAAAGGGGAAAGCGACAGTAACACAATCATAGTAGGGGACTTTAACACCCCACTTTCACCAATGGACAGATCATCCAAAATGAAAATAAATAAGGAAACACAAGCTTTAAATGATACATTAAACAAGATGGACTTAATTGATATTTATAGGACATTCCATCCAAAAACAGGATATTACACTTTCTTCTCAAGTGTTCATGGAACATTTTCCAGGATAGATCATATCTTGGGTCACAAATCAAGCCTTTGTAAATTTAAGAAAATTGAAATCATATCAAGTATCTTTTCCGACCACAATGCTATGAGACTAGATATCAATTACAGGAAAAAATCTGTAAAAAACACAAGCACATGGAGGCGAAACAATAGACTATACAATAACCAAGAGACCACCGAAGAAATCAAAGAGGAAATAAAAAAATACCTAGAGGGCTTCCCTGGTGGCGCAGTGGTTGAGAGTCCGCCTGCTGATGCAGGGGACACCGGTTCGTGCCCCGGTCTGGGAAGATCCCACCTGCCGCGGAGCGGCTAGGCCCGTGAGCCACGGCCGCTGAGCCTGCATGTCCGGAGCCTGTGCTCCGCAACGGGAGAGGCCACAACAGTGAGAGGCCCATGTACCGCAAAAAAAAACAAAACCTAGAAACAAATTACAATGAAAACACAATGACCCAAAACCTATGGCATGCAGCAAAAGCAGTTCTAAGAGGGAAGTTTATAGCAATACAATTCTACCTCAAGAAACAAGAACATCTCAAATAAACGACCTAACCTTACACCTAAAGCAATTAGAGAAAGAAGAACAAAAAACCTCAAAGTTAGCAGAAGGAAAGAAATCATAAAGATCAGATCACAAATAAATGAAAAAGAAATGAAGGAAATGATAGCAAAGATGAATAAAACTAAAAGCTGGTTCTTTGAGAAGATAAACAAAATTGATAAACCATTAGCCAGACTCCTCAAGAAAAAAAGGGAGAAGACTCAAATCAACAGAATTAGAAATGAAAAAGGAGAAGTAACAACTGACACTGCAGAAATACAAAGGATCATGACAGATTACTACAAGCAACTATATGCCAATAAAATGGACAAACTGGAAGAAATGGACAAATTCTTAGAAAGGCACAACGTTCTGAGACTGAACCAGGAAGAAACAGAAAATATAAATAGACCAATCACAAGGACTGAAATTGAGACTGTGATTAAAAATCTTCCAACAAACAAAAGCCCAGGACCAGATGGCTTCAGAGGCGAATTCTATCAAACATGTAGAGAAGAGCTAACACCCATCCTCTCAAACTCTTCCAAAATATAGCAGAGGGAGGAACACTCCCAAACTCATTCTACAAGGCCACCATCACCCTGATACCAAAACCAGACAAAGATGCCACAAACAAAGAAAACTACAGGCCAATATCATTGATGAACAGAGATGCAAAAATCCTCAACAAAATACTAGCAAACAGAATCCAACAGCACATGAAAAGGATCATACACCATGATCAAGTGGGTTTTATCCCAGGGATGCAAGGTTTCTTCAATACATGCAAATCAATCAGTGTGATAAACCGTATTAACAAACTGAAGGAGAAAAACCACATGATCATCTCAATAGATGCAGAAAAAGCTTTTGAGAAAATTCAACACCCATTTATGATAAAAACCCTCCAGAAAGTAGACATAGAGGGAACTTACCTCAACATAATAAAGGCTATATATGAGAAACCCACAGCCAACATTGTTCTCAATGGTGAAAAACTGAAACCATTTCCACTAAGATCAGGAACAAGACAAGGAAGTCCACTGTCACCGCTATTTTTCAACATAGTTTTGGAAGTTTTAGCCACAGCAATCAGAGAAGAAAAAGAAATAAAAGGAATCCAAATTGCAAAAGAAGAAGTAAAACTGTCACTGTTTGCAGATGACATGATACTATATATAGAGAATCCTAAAGATGCTACCAGAAAACTACTAGAGCTAATCAATGAATTTGGTAAAGTAGCAGGATACAAAATTAATGCACAGAAATCTCTTGCATTCCTATACACTAATGATGAAAAATCTGAAAGAGAAATTAAGAAAACACTCCCATTTACCACTGCAACCAAAAGAATAAAATACCTAGGAATAAACCTACCTAAGGAGACAAAAGACCTGTATGCAGAAAACTATAAGACACTGATGAAAGAAATTAAAGATGTTACAAACAGATGGAGAGATATACCATGTTCTTGGATTGGAAGAATCCACATTGTGAAAATGACTATCCTACCCAAAGCAATCTACAGATTCAGTGCAATCCCTATCAAACTACCAATGGCATTTTTCACAGAACTAGAACAAAAAATTGCACAATTCGTATGGAAACACAAAAGATCCCGAATAGCCAAAGCAATGTTGAGAAAGAAAAACGGAGCTGGAGGAATCAGGCTCCCTGACTTCAGACTATACTACAAAGCTACAGTAATCAAGACAGTATGGTACTGGCACAAAAACAGAAATACAGATCAATGGAACAGGATAGAAAGCCCAGAGATAAACCCACGCACATATGGTCACCTTATCTTTGATAAAGGAGGCAAGAATATACAAGGGAGGAAAGACAGCCTCTTCAATAAGTGGTGCTGGGAAAACTGGACAGCTACATGTAAAAGAATGAAATTAGAAGACTCCCTAACACCATACACATAAATAAACTCAAAATGGATTAAGGACCTAAATGTAAGGTCAGAGACTATAAAACTCTTAGAGGAAAACATAGGCAGAACACTCCATGACATAAATCATAGCAAGATCCTTTTTGACCCACCTCCTATTTTATGGAAATAAAACCAAAAATAAACAAGTGGGACCTAATGAAACTTAAAAGCTTTTGCACAGCAAAGGAAACCATAAACAAGACGAAAAGACAACCCTCAGAATGGGAGAAAATATTTGCAAACGAACCAACTGACAAAGGATTAATCTCCAAAATATACAAGCAGCTTATGCAGCTCAATATCAAAAAAACAAACAACTCAATCCAAAAATGGGCAGAAGACATTTCTCCAGAGAAGATATACAGACTGCCAACAAACACATGAAAGGACGCTTAACATCACTAATCATTAGAGAAATGCAAATCAAAACTACAATGAGGTATCATCTCACACCAGTCAGAATGGCCATCATCAAAAAATCTACAAACAATAAATGCTGGAGAGGGTGTGGAGAAAAGGGAACCCTCTTGCACTGTTGGTGGGAATGTAAATTGATACAGCCACTATAGAGAACTGTATGGAGGTTCCTCAAAAAACTAAAAATAGAACTACCATACGACCCAGCAATCCCACTAACTGGGCATATACCCTGAGAAAACCATAATTCAAAAAGGGTCATGTACCACAATGTTCATTGCAGCTCTATTTACAATAACCAGGACATGGAAGCAACCTAAGTGTCCACTGACAGATGAATGGATAAAGAAGATGTGGCACATAGATACAATGGAATACTACTCAGCCATAAAAAGAAACGAAATTGAGTTATTTGTAGTGAGGTGGATGGACCTAGAGTCTGTCATACAGAGTGAGGTAAGTCAGAAAGAGAAAAACAAATACCGTATGCTAACACATATATATGGATCTAAAAAACAAAATGGTTCTGAAGAACCTAGGGGCAGGACAGGAATAAAGACGCAGATGTAGAGAATGGACTTGAGGACACGGGGAGGGGGAAGGGTAAGCTGGGACGAAGTGAGAGAGTGGCATGGACATATATACACTACCAAGTGTAAAATAGATAGCTCGTGGGAAGCAGCTGCACAGCACAGGGAGATCAGCTCGGTGCTTTGTGTCCACCTAGAGGGGTGGGATAGGGAGGGTGGAGGGAGATGCAAGAGGGAAGAGATATGGGGATATGTGTATACGTATAGCTGATTCACCTTGTTATACAGCAGAAACTAACACACCATTGTAAAGCAGTTATACTCCAATAAAGATGTTAAAAAATATATATTATTCAAGATACTGATTGTGAGCAGGAATATGACCCAGACAGCATGGGTCACCCAGAGAAAGTCCAGGCTGGGCCCTGTCTGCCGATGATACACTGTGTTAAAGTATTGCCTTCATTTAAAAAGCTGAGTTTGAATGCCTACGGAAGTTGCATATTTTATTACTAATTCCTTATGTCACATTCATTTTGGTTGTTTCTTTTAGATTTTACTTTCCTGACTCACCATTTTGCTTCCAGGCATGATAACAACTGTGCAAAATGATAATCCATCTCTTCTCTATGATTCAACTGACAGCGTTATATCCGACAAAAATATTCTTTTACAATCAAAAGTTTGGAGACCGTTTTTGATTGAATCCCCTTTAAGTGAATCAAATACCTTATAAATTAAAATCACACTAAATGCATGATCTTATTCCTCAGTAGGAATTACTTACAGGCGTAGTTACAGGTGACTTTTCACTGCTTGGAGAATCCACTGTACAGAAAGAAAGGAAAAAAGATCACAATGTGAGTAGCTTCTAATTGTCTTTCTTTTTTGATCGTCTCAGTGGAGTGTGGTTCCTATGTCAGCTTCAAACCAACTTTTTTTGGTTAGCCAAGAGCATTAGAAAATCATGATAAAGCAGACCCCTGAAGCAGCTTGTACCCATCACCAAGAGAAGTTATGACCAGGGTAATATGATTGATCACATCAATTAGCACCAGGTACTACATTATAGGAAGCGAAATCTATTCCTATGAGTGCTCATTTTAAGGCACCTTGCACTCTGGCTTGACTGACCAGTTCCCTCACTGTCTGACACAGAGAAGGATCACACAGAGAGAGGCCAGATGTCATCCAGGAAGTAGAGAAGGTGACACAGTTAACAAGAGGACCATTACCAGTTCCAGGTAAATGCTTCTTATCTTTGTTTAAAAAAAAAAAGAAGACCATAAAGAAAGAGGTGAATATTATTTCTTTGGATTTTCAAAATCAAAGTAAAATTCTGCGAATTTCCCCCAATTTTAGTACTGATAACTGGTACTGATATCAATGAACCAGCTCTTTGCTAACTGTGTGCCCCTGGAATCAGAAATGAAGAAAAGTACCAGATATAATTGGTTGCCCACAACATGGAATTTGCAAAAAAGAAATAGAGCTCCCCAGTATGCATTTTACCTGACTGGGAGAAAAACTGGGAACGTCGCCAAGAGTTCTGAACTCTCAGCAGAACGCTGGCAGTGCCAGGCGACTCTAGATCAGATGGCAGAACAGAACAAATAGAAAAACCATGAAAACAGGGCTGAGACTTGAATAGAACCACACTCCCAAGTACTAATGGAGGTTTGGCTGTCATCAGAACAAGGATTGAGAGTGAAAGTATCCAAAGTACAAAATACCTCAATAAAATGCACACAAAACCCGAAGATGTGGACAAAAGTCCATAATGGGCCAGTTTACGCTATTGTTTGGTGTTGGGTGGGAGTTTAGGAGCTCATACTTCAAGGTGATATTGTTAAGATGCTGAATCTCAACATGATGGGATGATGTGTGATGTAAGGGCAAAGTGCACAGTTTACGTTGCTTTTGGAAAGCACTAGAAAAGTATAAAAGACAGCAGAGATGAGTTCAATTATTCTTACACACTTTATAAATGTTATTATGGAAGTCTGTGGTGGCAGTTATATACGTGTGTAGTAAAAAGATGTGTATGTGTGTATCTGTAACGGGGTGGCATCAAGCAGACAGTAGCTGAAGGCAAGCATTTGCATCCTTAACCTAGATGCTATGCTCATCTGTCATCGTTCTCAATGCAAATAAAGACAGCGGATTTTAAAATGTGCACATATTTTCCTGAAACATCAATTCAAGATATCTTTCTACTATTGGGAGACAGTTGAGAAAAGGAAATCTGTCCTCTTTAAATGTTATTTTATGAATGTTTTCAGAGTATTTAAAGGCTATTTATGCACATGGGTATGTTCAAGGGAAATCTGTGGAGCATCACTAGGGCCCCCACACATCTGCAGTAGCCTGTCTGAGCAGTCGAGAAACAGACCACTTGGTGGAGATGGTGGCATCATCACAGTCCTGGGGAGAGAATGTTAGGTATGGCTCCAGGATTCCTGATCCTGACCCTACAGCTTCTTTGGACTTGATGTGCAGCCTCTGACTAGTCACTTAAATGTATGCTGACTTTTTTTTTTTTTTTTGGCCATACGCGGGCCTCTCACTGTTGTGGTCTCTCCCGTTGTAGAGCACAGGCTCCGGACGTGCAGGCTCAGCGGCCATGGCTCACGGGCCCAGCCGCTCCGCGGCGTGTGGGATCTTCCCAGACCCGTGTCCCCTGCATCGGCAGGCGGACTCCCAACCACTGCGCCACCAGCGAAGGCCCTATGCTGACTTTTTATAGCTGGGCAAAGCCCTATACCCCCCGCCAACCCCCAATTAAAGACAAATCATGTCTTTTAAGACTACATTTATTAGAGGCCTTTTGCTACTTGAAAGATAGGAACTTTAGACACTCCAAACAAGTATTAATGTTATTTTTACATCTACCAGTGATGTTTTTGGTACACAATTTAAACACATGCTTCAAGTCAGTGGTTTCCAGAGTGTGGTCCCTGGATCTGCAGCATCAGCATCACCTTTGGGAACTTGTTAGAAATGTAAGTACTGTGGCCCCAGCCCAGACCTACACAATCAGATGCTGTACGGGTGGGGTCCAGAGAGCGGTGTTTTAATTAATCCTGCAGGAGACCCTGCCACATCTCAGGTTTGAAAATTACTGCTATGTCTCTACAATATAAACACTCCTATTTTAAGGAGAGCATTTAAGAATGCTTTATTCCTGCCTGGAACCTTGCTTTATACTCTACTCTTACTGCAACTCTTCTGCAGCTACTAGATTATACTGTAGTGCTTATTCTAGGTCAGGTGTTGAGCTAAATGCCTTGTGTGTGTTTTTTTTTTTTTTTGGTTTATCTCATTTAATTCTTCCAACAACCCTATGAGGTTGGTACTGTTATTATTTCCAGTTTACGGGTGACAGAGGTTAGAGAGAACTTGGTGGGTAAGATCATACAGATTAGAACTTGAAGAGCCAGAATTTGAAGCCAGGCCTTCTGTCTCCAGAGCCTGCAGCTGTAATTACAGCTTCCATGAGCCAGACAAGAGTATGGAACAGGTGTATGACAAATATAATCCCATCTTGAAGAATGATTTTGGAAATGCTCTAGTGCCACTGAATTTTATTTTTCATTCATCTTAGATAAAGCATGAAGTAAAGTCCCTTAATTCAACAGCACATTTTACAAAATCGAAATGCCTTACAACAGATAATTAGATGTAAAAATATCGAAGACAATAAAACTAATTAATATGGCTTAAAATATCTATTTCCTCTCTATATTACTTATATACACAATTAAAAAGTGCTAGAAATAGGGCAGAATTAAAATCTAAATGGGACCAATTGCTGGCCCAGTTAGGAGAGTTTACTTTTGTCACTTCCCTTCAGGACAGTAGGGCTGACGAATTTAAATCAAATGCTTTGAAGACGGTATTGAACTTGTTTCCACATTAAGAAGCTAGTGATCATCAGTACCTGTACCAATTAATTCCCTCCCGAGTACTTCCTGTTATGCAGATAGAGCCCAACTTATCTCCCAGCCGTCAACAAAGACTAATGGAAGCCAAGTAGCATTCTGCCACAGAGCTGCCCATCCTTGAAAAGAAAAGCAACAAGTCCCCAGCCACAATGACCCTGTACATCCTCTCTTTGCCTGGACTGATAGATCTATAAAGTGTACTGGGGAAAGCACGTTAAAAAAGAAAAACAAGAAACCTTATAGTTCTTGCCTCCTGAACTCTCGCCGTTTTCACATCACATCAGTAAAGAGAGAGAACTCACACCAGTGAAGCCCGGTGGTCTGTCTCTTGTGAAGCATAGTCCCTATGGGTCATGGAATCCTCAGGACCCATCCCCCTACTGTTCACATCCCTCAGGCTCCTTTCTGGTGGTTGTGGGTGCCTGGGGTTCTTACCAAGATAAACGGATTCAAGTTGGCTCTTAAAGAATAATGGGGTGAATTCACAACCTATACATGGCCTAAAGGCACTTGGGGAGTTTGCAGTGGCCATTGCCACTTTAAGACCTTCCTAGGCCCTAAACGCTCATATTTTTCGAGGCCATCCCTCCCTAAATTATACCAAACATGTTAAAATGTATCAAACATGGGACAAAGTGAGAGAGTGGCATGGACATATAAACACTACCACATGTAAAATAAATAGCTAGTGGGAAGCAACTGCATAGCACAGGGAGATCAGCTTGGTGCTCTGTGACCACCTAGAGGGGTGGGATAGGGAGGGTGGGAGGGAGATGCAAGAAGGAGGAGATATGGGGATATATGTATATGTATATGTATAGCTGATTCACTTTGTTATAAAGCAGAAACTAACACGCCATTGTAAAGCAATTATACTCCAATAAAGATGTTAAAAAATAAAATAAAATATATCAAACATATGAAATATATTAAGGTTTATCCTCAGCCTATATATATATGCGTTCCATATAACTATATATTCTAACTGTAAAGAATTTTTGGAAAGATTAAAGTTTTTGGCTCTGAGTAACACGTTGAATCTATGATCATGAATGTTTCTTGGTAATCATCACGCACAGCCAGGAACTATGACAGGGCAAGAAAATCTGACTTTCTTCCAAAATCACTGTCAAATAAAATGAATATTTTAGGAAGACTAGACAATTAACAGTTAATGAACTTGACATAATATTAAGATCACAAACTCTTTATTAAAGTTATTGATTTTTTATTTTCTAATTTTTAAAATATTTAAGAGCCAATAAAAATGATTTTCGGGTATCAAATACTGGTATAGGCCCCATTGTGCCTACAGTGTCTGGCTGACAAAACGGTCTTGGCACCTGGGGTTCCTGGCTAAGCCAAACAGAGACTGTAGCTCCAGACCTCCATTCGGAAGTGATTAATTCAGCCATCATGGACTCTGGCAAACCCAACGGCTAAAGGTACATCAACATAAAGGAAGTGATCTGCCTTGAAAATGAAGAATATTTCACTACAGATGGGCCCAGCAGAACACGTAGAACTGAAACAAAACACTTCCATCTTTTTACCTTGAGAACTGAGATTTGGCAAAGGTAATTGGCTGCTTTCAGGCATTTTGTCCAGAAATGGAAACGTCAGGGTTGCTTCTGGCTCTGGAGATTTTGGCTTTACCACCTGGATCATGGGCAACAGACATACATATTACAAGTATTGTCCATTACTAAATGCACAGGTGAAATAAAATGTAAGGATCCATGGCTACAATAAGTCAAGAAGCCCAAACATTTAAATTGTAAATGGAAAATGTTGCCCCTTCTCCAAACCCCTTCATGCTTTTCTACATTAATAGAGAGGTCAATTTTTCGGAGAAATCAAACTAGAGCATAAAAATTTGATGATCATGTTTCTTCAAACTCAGAGGACAATATTCCATATTTGAGATAATACATCACTCTGTTTCATGTTCTTATTGGGATCAATCACGGTTTCTCTTCTTGGTACTACATCATACTGAATTTGTAATGTCAGGAAGTGAGATGTTCCACATAAGATTTAAAAAAAATCTTACTATGTAAGTATTAAATATTAAAGTAATATTACCTTCTAATGGGCATTATTCTTGAGACACTACATACTCCCCCCAACAAATTTACGCAAAGCACATTAAAGACAATATACTGTGCTTGTTGACAAAGAAGCATTATTGTAAATAACCGTTATATCAGACAGTGCCATAGCGATGATGCCCTTAAGGGATTTTTGAAGCATGTTAGACCACATGACCTTATGGTAGATAGATCCAAAGTTACAGGCTTTAAAAATTCTTATGTTTGCTTTGTAAAAACAGATTTTTCTTGTTATTGCTAGTTAATTTTACTTTGTTTCTCCCCAATCGGAAGGGCCTTTGGTAGAACACCCTCCTTCCGATTTGTTGCTTCTAATCAACTGATTTCTGAAAGACCAGATAACCAAACTAACGACCAAAATAAAGAGTCAATAGACTCTGAGCAGAGATCGGAATGAGGAGTGTGGCTGTATCAGTTCCGATGTCCTTTCAGCTGCTTACAGAATCTTCTCTGATTCACTGGCTGGTGGCCATGAAGAGATTAATTTTATGGCCAGTGGGCGAGTGAGGTTCCAGAGCATTTGTTTCATCATAAGTTGATCTCTTACTTGGTCCTCAGGATGATTTAACGTCTAGAATTTCTCCTCAGTAAGATTTTATTTTTCTTGATGAATAATATATTCAACCCTAACGGAATCTTGAAGAAAATACAGTTAATTGTTCTGCATTACAGAGGTCAACCAGATGTCCTAATGAACTTCAGTGTTAAAACATGCAGCAAAACCCAAGGCCTAGATTTACCAAAGTTGACAACCCTCAGATCTTAAGCTCATACCATTTCCTCCATAGTGGAATTGACAAAAATATGTTTCAGATAATGCCTGGTTGTAAATGAAACAGTTAATCTCAGCAGAAATGCTCAAAATACCCACTATGTAAAAGGTCAGCCTGTGTGCATTGGTACTTTGTTTTATAAAGGTAGCACTCTCAAGTGAAATCAGAAAATAAAAGCTGTTGCAACCACTGTCATCATCTTTCTTTCTTTCTTTCTCTAAAAGTTAACTGTAAAGTAGAGAAAGGAGAAATTCACATGGTGTGAAAAGCATTGGGTTCAAAGACCATTATTCCATTTGCTAATCATCTAGCAGAGATTCTTAACCTGGAGTCCACAGAAAAGAAGTCATGTGGTTATACATATTTCGTACTACTTGATACCAAGGAAAACTTGGTAATGCTGTGTATTTTATGGTTTAATCAATATTATTCTGAGAATAATGTTTACCAGATAGACAAAGGGTCCATGGTGCACGTACACGCGTGTGTACACACACACATACACACAAAGTTAAGAACCCCTGAAAACAATTTTTTCCATAGTAGGGTAGCCATGACACTGGGGGTCCAAAGATGGATCACACAGATGAGGTTACACAGATGAGGAATGCAGATGAATATTTTTTATGTTATGGTATCCATTTTGTTTGATTTTAAAAATATTTTTTCTAGCAATGTTATGAGTTTTCCTTTCATTTTATATTTACATAGGAAAAAAGGTCAATTTGCAAGAAGAAGAAATAAATAGATTACAAGTGTAATGTGGGTCAGGCACAACCTGCAAGGGCAGGAAATCCTGTCTGCCCCCAACGCTTTTCCTACAGTTAGGTTCTTCTGTTCAGACCTCCAGACCATTTTTTAATTCTCTATGTATAAAAATGGGGGAGTAGCTAGAGTCTGAAATCCCCAAAAGGCATCAGGGAAGCAGGCATTTTTGGGCTCCACCAGGCATACAGCACTCTCAGCATCTTAAGGCCAGGGGCTGTGTCTTATTCACTGTTGAATATCCAGTGTCTGCAGAGTGCTTGGCACATAGTAGGTGCACAACCACTATTGGCTGAGTAGATGATAGATGAACCAGAACTAGAAGTGGTAAAATTTTCACTCTAAAGTCAAATCCAAATTTAGGTTTAATTTTTAAAGTTGGAATATCACCACATAAAGTATCCAGTATGCAAGTCAGTGGTACTCTATCTTGGTGACCCATCAGAATCACCTGGGGACCTTTTGAAAATACAGATGCCTGAGCCCTGTTCCCAGAGACTGAGATTTATATGACCTGGTATCTATTAAATTCTAAGGGGTAACCAAGGTTGAGGACAAGAGGTACAAAAGATGACTTTTAGACTGTGCCTGAAAACAAACTAAATTAATATGAAAGAGATGAGACTCCAAACAAAGAAGAAATTTAATAAAAACAAGATGTTAAAACCCATTATATCAGAATAATAATTTTCTTGTTTCCTTGTTATTCAAGTTCAGAGGCATCAGAAGTACCATTACTGCAAAACAGGTAAATATCGGAAAGAGAATATGGAGTGAGTTACAAATAAGCAAGTTCATGCACGGCAAACTAAAACCTAAACTGCAAAGCTTTATAACAGATATCTATACCACATTTTTCTTTTAAATGTATATAAATTTTATAAAAATTTTTATTTATATAATTTTTATAAAAATTTTTATAAAAATAATTTTATAAAAATTAGCTATTTAAAATAAATTTTAAAAGATGTTGAAAGAATATATATACCACTTATTATTAATAGAGAGGTAGGTTTCAGTGACTTTTTCTCTCTCTTGCTCTATTTCTATGTTTTTTATTTATATATTTTATGTATACTTACACATACTATTTGATAGATTTGTTACATACTTCCATGTATATCACTGTAAATATACATTAAAAATAAATAGCTATAGGCTGAATGTTTGTGTCCCCCCCAGATTCATATGCTGAAACCCTAACCCCCCAAGGTAATGGTATTGGGAGCTGGGCCTTCTGGGAGGTGATTAGGTCATGGGGGTGAAGATCTCATGAATGGGACTGGTGATGGTATAAAAGAGACTCAGGACCCTTGGCCCTTCTGCCAAGTGAGGGCACAGCAAGAAGACAGCCGTCTGTGAGTCAGGAAGTGGGTTCTCACCAGATGCTGACTGTCAGCACCTTGCTCTTGCCCCTCCCAGCGCTCATAACCGACAGAAATAAATTTCTGTTGTTTGTAAGCCGAGTCTATGGTTTTCTGTTACAGCTGCCCAAGTGGACTAACACAGACATCTTTCTATAGGTAGTTACATTTTTTTTTTTTACAATGAACATGTATTATATTTGTATTAAGAAAAAAAAATACAGATCAAAGGTAGGAAACAAGATCAGGAGAGAAAATAAACCTTCATTACAAAACGGTGCCACCATGGCAGCCGGCAGTAACACGAAGCCACGTGAATCGTGGACTTAACGGCTTTAGTCCACCTCACCTTTTGTGACAGCACCAGTTCCACCTTTCCACTCATTTCGCTTTCCGGTTTCTTCTGGTCTTCCTCTTCTGGCACCTCGTTCTTCACCTGGGGGCTGGAGGAGAGCTCCACAAAGGCCACGGTCGGGCTGGATCGAGTCACAGTTGATGTAAAACACTGTGGCTCTGAAATGGAGTTACATTCAGAAACATAAAGAACAAGATGAAAACCATATAAAGGCTCCTTGGTCCTGCCATGCCAGGAAGTACACTGAGTACATATCTTGCCCGGGGCAACACGGAGCTGGATTACAGTGTGATGAGAGGTACAAAAGAGCTTCAGGTACTAGAATTCTCTAGGCTCTTTCATGATATTGTTAAAAAATCAAGCAACATAAAACACATCAAAGAACCCCACTATGAAAAACTTAAGTTCTGAATAAGAGTCCCAGTTTACATATGAATAACACTACATGAAACAAAATGCTGGCAGGAAATATTACGAGAGGTGGGTTGGACAGGTGAACATTTATAGATAATTTCTATCCAAATTTCTTTCCAAATGAGGGGCAGCCTGACTCTTCCTTTTGTATTTCAATGTTCCTTTTTAACATCATGTTTTCATAATTGGAATGTGTTAGGGATTGTGTGGTTAAAATCAATATAATGCAATGAAAATTAAGTGTTCTCGGGTATACAAAGAAGAATTTGGTACAGTCTAAAGTGGGTGGAAAAGTCACCACCTGAGGAGGCATATCAGAATGTGGAGGTACAGTCTAGTTTGAAAAAGTATACACTAAAATTTTTAGTAATGACTTTTAATTTACTTTACAATGCCATTTAAAAATAACTTGGTATTAGAAAAGGGTGAGAGGTTTTCATGTTTATCAAAAGAAAAAATGTGTTAAAAATATCGAGAAATATTACTTTAGGGAAGAGTGGGTTTCTATTCATACTCACTGTTCATATTTGTGGCATTACTTTATTCTTTCAAACTATTCATTGGGTTTACCACTTCAGCATCTTTTTTTTTTTTTTTTTTTTTTTTTTTTTTTTTTTTTGCGGTATGCATGTCTCTCACTGTTGTGGCCTCCCCGTTGCGGAGCACAGGCTCCGGACGCGCAGGCTCAGCGGCCATGGTTCACGGGTCCAGTCGCTCCGCGGCATGTGGGATCTTCCCGGACCGGGGCACGAACCCGTGTCCTCCGCATCGGCAGGCGGACTCTCAACCACTGCGCCACCAGGGAAGCCCTCAGCATCTATTTTTATGATATATTTTTAATCTGTCTTATTTATTGTTGTTACTGTGTGTTAAATATAACCCTCAGTTTTTAGCATTATTGATTAGGGGAAATATAACTCTCTTATGATGACGGAGATAAACTTTCAACAAAATGAGGGCTTCCCAGGTGGCGCAGTGGTTGAGAATCCACCTGCCGATGCAGGGGACATGGGTTCGTGCCCCGATACGGGAAGATCCCACATGCCACGGAGCGGCTGGGCCCGTGAGCCATGGCCGCAGGGCCTGCGCGTCCGGGGAGAGGTCACAACAGTGAGAGGCCCGCGTACCAAAAAAGAAAAAAAAAAAACGAAGTAAGGTAGCAAA
Organism: Lagenorhynchus albirostris; assembly: GCF_949774975.1. Taxonomy (NCBI): domain Eukaryota; kingdom Metazoa; phylum Chordata; class Mammalia; order Artiodactyla; family Delphinidae; genus Lagenorhynchus; species Lagenorhynchus albirostris. The sequence goes on from NC_083098.1 coordinate 82,781,753, forward strand.
AAGCATGGGTTCCTGTTTTTTTTACAGCAAGATAAATCACTTGGTCAGAATTTCCCCCAGGAAGTCACTAGGTGGCAGCACAACCACACCAGTCACAGAGCCTCATTCACTACCTTTCCTGTTTTCATTCTCTTAAGAGTTATCACGCTTTACCTTAAAACTAGTCTGTTATAAAAACAAACCTGATGAGGCAACTTCTGTATTCCCTTTTTCTGTTTTTTCACCATCATTCTCATCTTCTTGACTGTTTGTTTCAGTTTCTTCAGTCGTTGCCTAAAAGAAAGATATTTTTCCACCTTGAATACATTATCCCTTTGAAGGTTCTAGAAGGTAAAGGATTTCTTTCTCTTTTTTCCAGTAGTAATTTTCAGGCCAACGAGGTGAGCTGCCTATATGAATTCACCCTTTTCTATTTCCAGTGGTGAAAGGCTGGGTTTGTCGGAAAGAGACGTTCCGTGAAGGAGAACATAAGTGCTGAAGCAGAACCATGTTATGAGGGCACACAACCCCACTACCTCCCCACCTCCTCTGACTGCCTCTTTTTCCTTCCTTTCACTATCAGTTTTTCAAAATCATAGTTACCACTCTCTTGCTTCCAAATGGCTTTACAGTTGGCTTAGAGTCATATCACCAGTGAAAAAAATATTTTTTTCAAGTTGCAATTAACCTCTCAGTAGCTTGTCTTCAGCACAGATGCTGGTGGCTCTTAGCACTGTGCATTTTATTCTTGAAGTTCTCTCCCTTTCTGGGCTCTCAACAACTCTCTGTTACCCAACTTTTCATATTCCACCCCTCCCCATAATTTCTGAAAGAAACTGAAGAAGACACAAAGAAATGGAAAGATATCTTGTATTCGTGGATTGGAAGAATTAATATTGTTAAAATATCCCCATTACCCAAAGCAATCTACAGATTCAATGCAATCCCTCTAAAAATTCCAATGGCATTTTTCACAGAAATAGAAAAAAAAAAACCTAAAATTCATATGGAAATACGAAGGACCCCAAATAGCTAAAGCAATCTTGAGCAAGAAGAACAAAACTGGAAGCATCACATTTCCTGATTTTAAACTATGTTACCAAGCTACATTAATCAAAACAGTTTGGTACTGGCATAAAAACAGACACATAAATCAATGGAACAGAACATCCAGAAATCAACCCACACTTTCATGGTCAACTAATTTTTGACAAAGGCACCAAGAATACAAAATGGGTAAAGGATAGACTTTTCAGTAAATGCTGTTGGGAAAACTGGATATCGACATGCAAAAGAATGAAATTGGACTCTTATCTTACACCATACACCAAAATCAATGTCTAAATGGATAAAAGACTTAAAAGTATGACTGCAAACCATAAAACTCCTAGAAGAAAACAGGGGGAAATCTCCTAGGCATTGGTCTTAGCAATGATTTCTTGGATTTGGCACCAAAAGCTCAGGCAACAAAAGCAAAAATAAACAAGTGGGACTACATCAAACTGAAATGTTTCTGGACAGCAAAGGAAACAAATAACAAAATGAGAGGGCAATCTATGGAATGGGAGAAAATATTTGCAAATCATACATCCAATAGGGGATTGATATCCAAAATACAAAAGGAACTCTTACAACTCAATAGCAAAAAACATCAAATAAACCAACTTAAAAATGGGAAAAGGACCTGAATAGACATTTTCCCAAAGAAGATATACAAATGGCCAACTGAAGTCATGTATATGAAAAGATGCTCAACATCACTAATCACCGGGGAAATCAAAACTACAGTGAGATATCACCTTATATCTTTTAGGGATTGTTATTATCAAAAAGTCAAAAGAGGGGCTTCCCTGGTACAGTGGTTAAGAATCCGCCTGCCAATGCAGGGGACGTGGGTTCGAGCCCTGGTCGGGAAGATCCCACATGCCGCGGAGCAACTAAGCCCGTGCACCACAACTACTGAAGCCCACGCACCTAGAGCCTGTGCTCCGCAACAAAGAGGAGGCACCGCAATGAGAAGCCTGCTCACTGCAACCGAGAGTAGCCCCCGCTCGCCGCAACTAAAGAAAGCCCGCGTGCAGCAACGAAGACCCAACGCAGCCAAAAAAAAAAAAAAAAAAAAAAAAAAGTCAAAAGATGGCAAGTGTTGTTGAGAATGTGGAGAAAAGGGAACCATTGTACACTGATGGTGGGAATATAAATTGGCACAGCCATTATGGAAAACAGTATGGAGTTTCATCAAAAATTTAAAATAGAACTATTATATGATCCAGCAATTCCACTTCTAGGTATATATAGCCAAAGGAAATGAAATGAGTATCTCGAAGAGATATCTGTACTCCCATGTTCATTGCAGCATTATTCACAATAGCTAAGATATGGAAACAACCTAAATGTTGATGGATGACTAGATAAAGAAAATATGTATATATTATTCATATATTCTGATATGTAAATATTACTATTATATGCACAAATATCAATATTATACACACATATACAATGGAATATTATTGAGCCTTTAAAAAGAAGAAAATCCTGTCATTTGCGACAATATGTATGAACCTGGAGAACATTATGCTGAGTGAAATAAGCCAGACACAGAAAGACAAATATTGCATGATCTCAGTTACATCTGGAATCTACAAAATTAAAATTAAAAAATGCCAGACCCGTAGTAACAGAGAGTAGAATGGTAGCTACCAGAGGCTGGGGCATGGGGGAAAAGTGAAGGAGAAAAAAAAAGTAAAATGGTTGTTGCCTGGGTCTGAGGGGAGGGGGCCATGGGGAACTATTGTTTAATGGGTACAGAGTTTCAGTTTAGCAGGATGAAAAGAGTTCTGGAGACGGATGGTGGCAATGGTTGCACAATATGAATGTACTAAATACTACTAAACTGTGCACTTAAAAATGGTTAAGATAGTAAATTTTATGTTTTACTTTACCACAATAAAAAAATGGAAAAAAATTTGTAAAAAAAATTATTTGCAAATTTTCAAAGTTAAAAAAAAAGACACAAGGAAACTTTAAGCCACTAGCCTTTCAAGCTGCTAAAGAATTTTATAATAGCATCTAGTGGCAAAGATATGCTTTTTCTTTTGGAGGATGGGGTAGTTTTGACATCTTCATAACTAGATGAGCACTTTCTAATGATGGATAACCGTGTATCAATTCTGGAAGAACATAATATTAAATTAACATGCACCTTTAAAACCCTAGGAAGGAAATAAGCATCATATTTATACTACTTAATGGATTTAGTAACTTTTTAATACATCAAGAAGCCTGAATTGAAACCCCTTAAGAGACTTAATGAGTGGAAATGGTTAAATGAACCAAAGTCTCTTTTATTATAGTGAAGTTACATATATATGTTCTCTGTGTGTGTGTACACTGTTATATGAACAACTGACATGAGAGTAGTATTTGAAGACCCACCAGCCTAGTATTACAACAGAATAACCTGGGTTTAATAATTTAAAGTGTCCCCCCACACACATAGAAGTATTAATACATAGTGTTTTTTGTTTTATGATGTTAATATATAAATAGTCAGAGATACTGATTTTTAATATATAAAATACTGTCTGAAATACTGATTTTTACGTTTTCTCCCCAAATGGATTAGATTACGGAAAACTATCTGAGGTTGGGAAACAAATTTGCAGTTAAATATTGATGTATGATGCTCTTGAGAACACTGGTGTTTCCAGTGACTGGGAAATAAATAACTACAAAAACTGAGCCAAAGCCTTCCCAGCCCAAACATGAACAAAGAAATGGACATATTTTATTAAATCTTAGATGCCATCAAGTTTAAGTTGTATTATTTTAGGTACTACTAAGAAAGAAAACAAACTACTAAACAAACTAAATAGGACACGCTATTGATTATAAGACATATCCTGAAAAAAAAAAAAAAGACATGTCCTGATTTAGAGATGCTCAAGTGTGGCAAGTGTGCCCCTTGGAATCAATGAAATAAGATAATTCATGAAGTCCTTTAGACATAGTTTTTTAAAATTTATTTATGTTATTTATTTATTTTTGGCTGCACTGGGTCTTCGTGGCTGTGCGCAGGCTTTCCCTAGTTGTGGCGAGCAGGGGCTACTCTTTGTTGCGGTGCGTGGGCTTCTCATTGCCGTGTCTTCTCTTGTTGCAGAGCACGGGCTCTAGGCGCACAGGCTTCAGTAGCTGTGGCACGTGGGCTCAGCAGTTGTGGCTCACGGGCTCTAGAGTGCAGGCTCAGTAGTTGTGGCACATGGGCTTAGGCTCCGTGGCATGTGGGATCTTCCCGGACCAGGGCTCGAACCCGTGTCCCCTGCATTAGCAGGCGGATTCTTAACCGCTGCGCCACCAGGGAAGCCCTAGACATAATTTATAATGCAGAAGAGACAAAGTCCTCAAGCACTACTTCAATAAGGATGATTTTTCTAGCACACCTCACTTCAGTAATATTTTACTTATGCATGACTAATGCAGAACTTCGATTTTCAAGAATACTCATGTTTCTGGATGCATTTCTATGTGGCTTAACATTCAAATACTGAACTCCCAGATGACCCAATTTATCTTCCCTTGAAATTATGTTTTAAAGGTTATACACTGTTGTCACTGTAGCCATGGTCAATATTTACTAGATTTCCCACATGTCAGCACTCGATGTGGATTACCTTCCTTAGTCCTCAGAGCAAGCTTGTATAAAGTATGCACCAATACGATTCCCTTTATACAGGTGAGGAAGCTGAGGCTCAGGAGGCTAAGTCACTCACCCAGAGTCACATTGCTAGTAGGCAGGGGAGGTAGGAACCCTGACCTGTGCTGGTAACCTCAATGCTCCAACATCTGGACTTGGAGTCACACCCACTGCCAACTTCTCCCCAGGTATTTAAAGCTTTTGACCCATAAGATGCAATCCCGAACCTGAGTGTCCCAAGTTTATTGCTGAAATGATTCAAACTGCCCTTTCCATGCCCTTTCCTTCTCATCCATTCTACCTCATCCTTTCCATTCTACTTCTCATCCATTTATTATGCAAAAGATGAGGACTCTCCGGGATCTCTCGGGGCAGGGGGCAAGTCAGCCAAGTCTCCACGTCCCAGGGCAGCTTGAGACCGGACCACCCCCAGCCATCACCCCATCTTGAGGTTTTTGATCCAGGCCAGGTTCTGAGCGGGGCAGGGACCCAGCATGGTATCTGACATAGAGCCAACATGTAACCCATGATAGGGGAGCAAATGTTAGATGCATTATTTACGAAATTTATACTGTCAAGCTTAGTTTAAATGCATACTAGTCATCAAAATCAAGCTATTACTAACAAAATATTCAGGATAAATTAAGAGCAAAAGCAAGTTGCAACACAATTTGAATAACATGATCCCCCCAAAATATTTTCTATACACTGAGAAAAAGAGAAGGATGCACATTTTAAAAAATCTTAACTTCTGAGTGGCTGGAGTAATAACTAGTTTATTTTTTTTATGGTTTTCTATATTCTGCTATATATATATATAGACTATATATAATCAAGGGAAATCCCAAAGCCAGTTTAATTAACGTCTGTCTGATACTCCATTCTGAAGTCTTGTTACTTTTGTACTCACATCATTACTTCAAAGGTAATGAGTTCAAAATTGGCAGTTTTAACCAGTGCCGATGGACTCAAGAGATTTGCCTGAAACAAACCTGTCTTGCTGGAAAATGTGCTTTATGGCCTACACTTTCCTTTGGTTATAGCTGAAAAGAGGAGAAGCCTTCCCTTCTCCCACTGGTAATACTGTCTCAAGAATGAAAATAAAAACAGATCCCTGGACATGAATGAATGAGAGCACAGAAAGGTTACAGGGGCCTAAGCCGGGAGTTGGAGTCCCCCTGACTAAGAACACCATCTAAACTGGCCCTGGTGCCCTGAGGCCACAGGTGGGAGGTGGCAGTTTCCTGGCTTGAGAGGGACATGGTCTAGCCACAGATCTGCCTGGCTTTGGGCTGTTCTTTTAACAAGAATCTTACTGGTGAACCAGCCCAGAGAGCGTCTCTGTGGAATGAATTGGATATATGAAGCAGGAGAGGACAAATGGTCCTGAGACCCAGGGTCTGAGTGGCCCTGTTTCTAGGACAGAGGAGGTATGAAAGCTTGGACTGATCATTTAACCTCTACGGGTTGGAAGGTGTGATGTCCAAGGTCCTTACCTGAGCTGCTATTCGGTGACTCTGACTGATTGTCCGGCTCCAGTCCTGAAGAACTTATCTGGACGCAAGCCTGGAAAATCAGTCTATTTATGTCTTGGCACCAGGACCCAGGTGCCACATATGCCATGCATATGTTTCCCTTTTTGCTTTTATATCACCAAATATCTATTTTCACTGGTTGAAACAGGATCTACGTGGAGAATCAGCCTTTCCACTCCTTAAACTTTTTCTTTTTGCCTTAAACGTCTCCAGCCAACAATGTGCGGGTCTGACCCAGGTTTGATTTTTTTTTTGTTCCTGATGTATACTATCTTGAAGTCAGTAAATGCTTTCAGACCTAAATATCTTTAATGACTTAATTAGAGTATTAAATCTAATGCTCTTGCAACTACTTCTGGATGGAGTAAAACAGTTTCTACAGAAATGTCTGTTGACATCTAAAAGGAATCTGCAGTTGGTCACAGTTGTAAGGCAAACAGCACCTACTCAAATGCCTTCACCCTGCTCTCACTGCAAAATGAAATGTTTCAAGAAAGATCTGATTGTCTGTTTTCCTGGATCAGAAAACATTAGTAAAGTACTGAATTTTCAAGAGGAAGGCCTAGAGCTTTGTCAAGGTGGAAAGATCTTGTTACTTAGTTTGAGAAACGCAGACGAAGTTGTTTAGATCCCTCAGAGCTGAGTCTGGCCGTTGGTCCATGAGGGAGAATTGCCACAGACCCGGTGGGAGGGTGCTGCCAGCGCAGAGGGCATGCAGGACATCGGTTGGGATGAGCTGGCAAGAAGGCGCTGACAGGAGGTCAGCGGGTGAGAGTCCTGGGGGTTTAGGTGGCAGAGGGAAGCCAGACTTGGGAAAGAGTGAATAATAGGAGAACCAAAAAGAGCTGCTGGAAGAAGCGTGTGAGCATCTGCAAGGGCAATCGTCTTCTGGAAAAAGCTGTTCATGTCTGTTTGCTTCCTAGAGAATTACAGCTGGAGCTACTGACAGGCTGAGTTGGAAGACAACAAGGAATTTATCCCATTTGTTTGAAATTCACATCTGTTCAATATGGTGATTCTGATGACCTTACTTTAACCTAAAAAACTTTGCACCTATCACCCTTTCAGGCTTCTGAAAAATATACGGTAACTTTCTTTCTCCCATTTGTTGAATGACAATGTTAAAACTAACTTAAGGGCACCTCTGTGAGTCACTGTGACATCATGCTAAGTGCTCTATACATATGAATTCTCACGATAACCATCAGATGCCTATACTATTATTATCCTTATTTTAAATATAAACTGAGGCTCGGGGCCGGGGGGGGGTTTGGTCTTTGACCTAGTGCATGGGGTACTTTAGGTATTTTAGGAAAGGGTCATTTTTGGCAACAACAAGGCAGGAAGAGATTCAAAGACAAGTATAGCTCACAGTGGATCAAGAAAACACTAGACTATCTTGAAGGGAGACATTTCTCTGTAGGTCACTAAACAGGATAAATTAGTCCTTAGATTAAAAGACCTTCCAAATTCTTTTCCAATCCTGGATTCTACAAGTCTAGTATTTGTGCTATGATATGATTTTCTTACAGAAGCCAATATTTTAAAATGCAAAAAAAAAGTGAGTGTTAGATTTCCACTGGGAAATATCTCAGGGATAACTGGGAGGGGCCGTGGGAGCCCCGATCCCTCTGGGTGGAGTGTATGGCATCTAGTCACCCTCATCACCTCCTAGCCCTGTGATCCCCTATTGAGGTCTTTGCTTCTGCTAGTCGCAACATGAGGAACAGCTTGCTCCCCCTCCGTTCCAATGCAAATCCTACAAGTTGACTTTGAAACTCACATAAAACCTTCCCAACTAGACTAACTGCAGCCTACCATGATCTTACCTGTTCCTTGCCATTTTATGTCCCTCTAGGCTTCTAACCCTGTTTTCTAGCACTTAATTAAATATTATTTTACATACTTTGCTAGTTGCTTTATGAAAATTGCTCTCAAAGCAAGTTTATGAGTTTCTTTTTCAATTTCAAAAATGGGCCACAGAGTAGGTCATTTATTCATGCTTATCAGGTTAACGGACAACCATTGGCACAACGGCTCTCATGATCTCATTACCTTAAAGGTGATTCAAATGAGGATGATCTGGAGTTTGTTGGTCTCAATAGATATAACCAGAGTATTAAAAATTAATAACAAGCCAAACTTAATTTAGGATCTATTTCTAAAGTAAGAGTCGATGGTCCCAAGAGTTTCTAATGAGAAAGATGAGGTAGAAGGAACCTGAAGACATGACGTCATACGCAAAAGTGGTTGTGCTGACCCAAGAGGCTGACCCTCCAACCTCACACCCCGTGGCCCATTGCAGCGTGGTGCCCACCCTTCTCCGCCGCTCGGCCTCTCCGTCTGAATTAATGCTCCTGCCTACTGGTACTGTGCCCTTTGAATAGTTCCAGCTCACCCTGAAGGAACTGTGACATTTTAGTGGTGGGTGAGGCTACTCCTTTGTAAAAAGTATATCTGTTGGGAATGCAGTTTTGGGAAGAAAGACACTATTTAAAAAGAAGAACACTATTCCTTTGACAGCCCCACAGAATGGGGCAAATGAATTAGAAACAGCAAATCAAGGCAAGCTGGTAAAAAGGCCTGGGAGGCTGTTGAGTGCAGCTTCCTGTTTTAAGCTGGTCACCATATTTTGCCATGACCAATGAATTCTACCGTTTCAATGGGAATATACTGGCTGAAACACAGTCAAGAAATGCTTTTCCTGGAACATGGAGAAGGAAGTAAAATGAGGAGTAGGTTTAAAAATGGCTCTTAGGGGATCTCCCTGGTGGCGCAGTAGTTAAGAATCTACTTGCCAATGCAGGGGACATGGGTTCGAGCCCTGGTCCGGGAAGATCCCACATGTCACGGAGCAACTCAGCCCGTGCGCCACAACTTCGCTCACCACAACTAGAGAAAGCCCATGCGCATTGAAGACCCAACACAGCCAAAAATTAATTAATGAAAAGAAGACGGCTCTTAGGATAACATATTATAAATGGAAAACTTTTGGTGTCATAAGTTGTAAGCGAGTATGAAGAGTGTTTTGGCTAAAATTTCATGAAGTGCAGCTAACAACTTGGCTCGAAGTCTGATACATACAGGTAGTTATCTACCCAGAAAATAACGTAGTAGCCCCTGACATGGTTAATTCAGGAGCCTGAAGTACTAGACATGAGGTAAATAAATGCTATGACCTCTTCAGAACCACTAGCGTTTATTGAACTAGAAATCACTCCAAACTAGGCAGTTTTTTCCAGAGTAAGAGACTCCCAGGCTCTTCCATGAGATTAGACCTCAGGCTGCCTAGGATCACAATGGTTTCCAGAAAAAAGTCCACAAGGCCACCTTTTGATTAGGGCTTTCCTTGTTATACCGTATATACTTCTGAAATAACATGATTTCTTTCAGATCATCTAATTTTGCCTCTCTTGAAACAAGATACTTTTGGGGCAATGTAACCAATGTGACATCTTTCAATCCATCTTCTCTTTGCCATTAGAGAGTATAGCAGTACAACTACCGTTAAGGTGGAAAATGCCTGGCAGTAAGAGACAATAGGCTATTTTCTTTTTACGTTGCTCATTGTAAAAATAAGAAAATTAGTAATTATTGAGAATGAGTATTTTTTAAGGGAGGTTTAGTAAAACCCCAAAACAAACAAGTAAAACCCCCTTTTCTTCTGTTTACGATTCCATATAGGATTGATAAAGCTTTTTCCCCAATAGGTTAGAAGCTTCGAACAAGACAGATTAAACAGTTGGTGTGGGAAGTTTAGACCTTATACCATCTGGTCTCTTTACTTATTCCTTTAACTTCTGCTGGTAAAAAATCTACTCCGCCAAGGGCAGGGTTCCTCCCAGATTCAAACAACAAAATGGTCAGAGGGCAGAGGTAAAGGTAGAGAATGGACACGTGCCTGATAGCAGAGCCCTTAGGAGTTGTTCTTGGAATTAATCTACTGGGCGTGACTAATCCCTGTATACCTCTGTTATGGGACCAGTGTGGCTCCTACACTGTTGCTTCTCCAAAGTACAGGGACAAAGAACTGTGCTCAACAGTATGTGCAAAGGACCTGTGGCCCGATGGACAGAGTAACCAGATTGAGTCATGGAAAGGTACTTATGAAGGGAACTTAGGAAACACTCATCATTAAGTGTGGCAAAAGAAAAATACGAACAGAATTACTAACTGTCCCAGAAAAGCAATCCTACCACTGCAATGTCTAATTAATTGGGGGAACTTATTTAAATTTAAGAGCATAAGTTCATGTTGACTCTACTAGTAAAGTTCCCACACTCCTAGCAGAACTCAGTCTTCCATCTCATGATAACTCATAAGAACTCTTCAGAGGTGGTAACATTCATGCAAATGAAAAGTAGAATTAAATTCCAGGTTGAGGGATTCAGCCTGTGCCTTGATCACAAAACTTTTCTCCTAGAGACCAGCAAACATGTTACCATGGTGAGGAAGTTATTTTGGTCCATTCCACTTTGAATCTCTTTCTAGGGCTTGAGCACTGTGAGGAAGAATTAAATCCTCTCAACTCCTCTGCGAAAACATATTTTATTCTTCAAAAGACAAATCCTGGAGATAAGAAAAATAATATCTAGTCCTCTGGATGGGTTTAGCTAGCTGGGTCATTTAACTTAGCCCTGGAGCTGGAAGACAAGTTTCCCTCTGGATCAAACTTTTCTAGGTGCTGGGGGAAAAAATTGTGACAGTTTCCCCCATCCTTTATAATTCCAACCCAAACACTATAAATTAAAACCACAGAAATCAGCCTCTGGTGAGAACAGATAAGGCTGAACAGAGTCCGATTCTACCCCAAAAGCCGGCCTGTATCTGTGGTTGGGGTTTGATCAGCAAAACCAGCACGAACCCTGGTGAGAGATCTAAGAAAAAGTGTAATCTTCTTGATGACGTTTTATACTCCAAATAAGCAAATCTAATGTTATTTTGAGTTCTCCCTTCTGCTATTCTTGAATTACCCTACATTTTTCAGCTTGGCCATTCAATAGTACTTCTAATTACACTGGATTTCAGGGGCTAAACCAATAAAAAAATTAATTTGATTTTTAATGAGTTTTTTAAAACTAATAAGAAAGATGCCCTTTCATACATATTGTCAAGGATGGAAAGTCAGGTTCTGGTGGCACCAGTTATTTTCAAATTATTTTAACAAGTCTGATGGGGTCCTGAAAAGACAGAAATGAAGGTATTTCAGAGATTTATTTCTTTTTCTAAAACACTAGACACCAATCGCAGGGGGACAAGAAAAAGGTTTTTACTCGTAACACATGACACCTTCTGTTATATTCCTCTGTTAGGGCTGAACTGTGTCCTCCCCCCTATTTATATGTGGAAGTCCTAAACTCAATTACCTCAGAATGCGACCTTATTTGGAAACAGGATTTTTGCAGATGTAATTAAATTAAGACGAGGTCATACTGGAGTGGAGTAGGTCCCTAATCCAGTATGACTTGTGTCCTTATAAAAAGGGGAGATTTGGACACAGACAACACACAGGGAGAGTGTCATGTGAACATCAAGGCAGAGATCAGGGTGGTGCATCTACAAGGCAGAGAATTCCAAAGACTGCCAGAAAACCACCAGAAGCCAGGACCAGATTCTCCCTCATAGACACCAGAAGGAACCAACCCTACCAACACCTTGACTTTGGACTTCCAGCCAGCAGGACCATGAGACAATTAATATCTGTTGTGTAAGCCACTCAGTTTGTGTCACTTCGTTATGGCAGCCCTAGCAAACCAATACACCTTCCTAGAAAGACATGATCGTTATCAAGACCTACTTATTTTTTTTTAAATAGATTATTTCACATTGAAATTATCCCGAAGAGGAAAAAAAAAGTTTGCTTCTTACCGTCAGCTCTTGGGGAAGAGAACTTGGCTTCTTTATGTTGATCTCAATGCTACTGTTGTCTTGTTTCAGCTCCATGGGGGACCCATGCACTCTGGCCACACCTTCAAACATCTGGGATTTGGTCAACGAGGGGGCAAGTGCCACGGGGGGACACTCTCTTTCCTTCTCCTCCTCGTCAACGTGAACCGTCTCTCCATTCATGGTGACTTTCCCATCTACCTGTAAAAACCGGAATGAACAAGAACATGCTATTCCCCAGCAAAAGATTATAACAAAATAACATGTTCAGAATCACCTTAAATCATTAGCATTTAATAATCACGGTCTAACAAAGAATAAGGTCTTTTATATGCTTCGGTCAGTTCTAGAAACTAGGGCTCCTCTAAATGCCATCTTTGAAGGCTTCTTTAAAAGGTGGTCTGCCTTCTCAGGCTGCTTCACGTTAGAATACATTTCATGTTCACCTTACTGTGGGTCTGCTTTTATTTTGCAGTATAGAAAATCAAGGGCATATCTGGGTTCCAGTAATTTTTCATTTACTTTCTGACTGCTAATCCACAACTTTGAGACTTTTTTTTTTCTGATTAGCATATTAAATTAGGTGGAGCTCATCTTAGATCAGGAATATGTCACAGGTTATCCTGTCATGGTCAGGAGCAATGGGTACTTTTTGGAAGCTATCATGGAGGGCAGGGAACCCGGTGCTATGCTATGTGACAGTAAATCCCTATTTCTAGTTAACCGGACCATCCCAGTTTCTTCAAGAAAAAGAGGACATGCATATTAAGATATTTTTGTTTTGCACCCATGTCTAGGGAGGGTGGTGGGAGCGAGAAAGAAGGAGTGACAGTGGTTAGCCTGGCTTATTAAAAGGCATCTAGAAATCTCTGTCTTAAGGTCTGACAGTATGTAGCGTAGTCCTGAAAAGAAGCTCTACAGTGAGACGGCCTCAGAGTGAGCCCTGGCTCTATTGCTTAACAGCCATGTAATCTTCAACCTCGGTTTCCTCACCTTTATGATAATAGTATTCCTTAATGATGCTGTTATGGTGATTTTATGGATTAATATATGCACAGGATTTAGAACAGTATCTGACACATTGTAAGTATGTACATATTAGCTATTGTTCTTAGTAAACCTTCTAAAATCTTTTAAAAGGACTAACAGAAGGGCAGATGCTAGTTATAGTTATTTACCCTAAGTCAGTGGCTTGTATATCTATTGTCTGTGATCCATGAAGTTGAAATCACAACTGAACGCACACATGTAAAGATAACTGAAACGAAGTTTTGCAAAATAATATTTACCTTTTTTTATGTGTGATACACTAGGCTGTTTTTTAAACATTGTATTCTATTCTACCTCCCTTTTTTTTTTTAAAAAAGAATGCTGATTCCAAACCACTAAATTGATTTCATAACCTAGCAACAGGTGGCAACTCTCAGTTCGAAAACACTGCCTCAAACCTTTTACTTCTTCCTTTACTCTTAAATCTACTGTACTAAGAAACTGAGCCTGTATTCCCTGTCTCCTGTGCCCACCTCCTCCCCACAACACACACACACACGCACACGCACACACACACCCCTTAGCTTCAGTTCTGGCATTATCTGGCAACAACTGTTCCATTTACATACTACCATACAAGTGGGCCCACCCACTCAATGGTGGGGCTGTGAACAGGGTTGACAGCCATGAAGACCTATGATGAGTTGAGGGCTCACTGGTGAGCCCCAGCTCTGAAAGGATCTCTATCCAGTTCCTCAATCCACCTCTCCTGAGGCCTCCACACTGTCTTGCCACAATGGCAAGGGACTGGGTTTTCTCAGGGCCAAAGTCTTGCCATGAAGTCATCTATCCTAATTCTTCTGTTGAAATGATCACACTGTGCTGTTTATATTAAGGATAGGAAGTGGACATCTGGATTAATTGATCAGCTGCCTTGGATACCAACTTAAATAAATGTATTCCCTATCCCTGTGCTGGGCCACCTCAACATCAAACCTTCCTTCATGAAATCGCAGACAGTGCATCACCGAGGGCCCTAGGTGAAGGACAGCTGCTGAGGTGCTTAGGTGGCCTGCCGAGCACATATGATCATGTGTATATCTGTGTGTGCACGAGTCTGCATGATGAGCAGCTCATCTTCTCAGGAAAAACTTAGTGTGTTTATTCAATAAACAGTTGCTGAGTGCCTAGGCACCTATGCCAGGCACTCAGGATGAAGCTATGAACAACAAGGACACAGTCCCTGCCCTTCGAGGGATAAACATCTCAATTCAACCCAGATGAGACAGCCAGGACATTTTTCTTTTGTTTCATCAAAGCCTAAGGCACAGATTTTGAAGATACATTCAGAGTTATCTAAGCAAAAGTCAGAAAGTGTGGTTTGGTTCCCTCTGAAATTCAACAGGAAGATACATGGCATCCCACTGCTCAATTAGTTTAGTTTAGCAAACTTTCTTTACAGTCACATGTCCGTGTCTGCTACTGATGAATTCCACCTGTCTTCTATTATGAACCCATGTGGTGTGCAGGGACAATCAGAACTGATTTTTCTTTATAGTCAACATAGCTTGAGACAAAGGATGAGCACTTCCTCCTGATGTGAGGGAAAATACTAGAATTTGAGGAAGAAAAAAGACGTTTGACTGTCTTCGATTCTTTGGTTCTGGTACATCACTTTACACATTCATTGGCAACCCCTCCATCCCCCAAAACAACATACTTTCTTCCCACTTAAAAAATTAAAAAAATCTGTCTCATCTGAGAACCAAGTACATCCCATGTATTCCTTGTATTCTTATTTTTTTGTATTGTAGCATCTTTTTAGATATGATGGTAGTTTCTTCCTAAAAGAGAGATAGCTGTATATACTTCTATTTAAGCCAAAGGCAACCAAAATTTTGTTTTGAGGAATTTGCAATACCTCCAGATAGCTGGAGATACCTAGGGTGCTGCTAAATTAGGGTTTGTTATGACTACTATAGAGAGACCATGCCATCATATCCAACTATGAAACAGACATTGCTCATGGAGATGACTCAACCATCAATCTCACGGAAGCCCATCAGTATTAAAAACGGGAATTGAGGGGAATCATCTATCCCTTAACTATTTGCAAACCAAATCTCAGAGACACATAAACTTCACAATCATACATGTTAACACATTTTGCTTTTGTTTGATAAAAACAATTGCATCTTCTTGAGGCAAGATGCTTCCTTCCAGTGATTACCTGGGGTTCAGTTTTGGTTCTACCCTTCAGGAACTCATCCTACCTTGAAGGTCTTCAGGACCTCTTGAGAGTTTTTGGGCTGGGAGTAAGGCTTGGGTGTCAGCATAGGCACTGCTTTGGGAGTGACAGTTTTGCTTGGAGACCCACTGCCTGCTGACATTCTGGCATCCAGTACACTGGTACGAGCGATGGTGGTTTCCACGGTGGCAGTGAATTTGGGTGGAGACAGTGACTGTTGCCGCAGGTATTTCATGGGGTTGGGGTCATTCAGGAAGGAGGATAAGTTTGGCTCTGTTGAATGGCTTCTTTCCAGAATTTTTGGCATCTCCAAGCGTTCAAGGACAGCTTCGCTGATGGTGAACCTCTCGATGTACTGTTGTAGGATCCTTTCCGCCTCCTCCTGGGACCGTGCATTCTTGTATGCCTCATGCAACTCCCTCTCTCTTCGCTCCCTAAAGGATGGGCATGGGAGGGGAAGCAAGAACAAAGGCAACAGTCACAGGAATTGCAAAGCAGACCTTGGTAGAGCTGAAGGAAAGTATAATATTGGTGTCAGAGCCGTGGTGATAACCAACGATCTTTAGGAAAAGCACATCTAGATAATACTGTACATTCAACAACGAGAACAACCACAGAAAGAACCCACTTTTCCTGGACAATTTCCCTGTAGGTTTTGATGCTTTTCCTTCGTTCACTCGTCCCATCCTCTCCAGCCAGTAACTTCTCCATTTTTTTCCTTTCTTCCTCTTTCTTGATTAAGTCCTGAGAAGCACTTCTTCTACGGCTCTTCCAACGAGCCAGGTCCTGCAGGGGTGGGGGGAGGGAGACAGAACATTTTTCTTCAGGCTTGCACATAATTCCATTTCTTACTCTTCAGGGTTGAGTAAGCACTGACTATCGGCCAGGCTAAGACATTCCTGTACATCCAATGTAAGTCTGGTTGGAACAGGACTACCTCGAAGGCAGGAGCCCTTCAGAAATATCTACATTATCCATAGCAGGGCAGCGCATTTATTTAAACACCGTAATGTAAAATTTGTGATCAAATTCCATGTCAGTTGCCAAATTTTAAAGTATTGCCTCAGAGGGTATTGTAAGAAACTTCATTTCTTGCTATTTACAACCTCTGCATTGTGAACGGACTCGCTGACAACAGAATGGTAGGAATTAACCACAGACCTACAATTCCCTCAGGGAAGGAAGAAAAGACAGAAAAAAAAATTGGCTTTGGGGTCTTACAAAACCAACAATTCTGTACGTATTAAGTCATCTGATCCTTTCAAGAACCTCACCACAAATCCTATGGGCAGTTAGAGCATAATGTTGAGGACTTAGGATTCTGGAGTCGGACGGGTGGGAGTGCGGCTGTGAGAAACAATCCTAGCTCTATCTCTTCCACGCTTTGGAATCTCAGGCACGTTCCTTAGCCTCTCTGCACCTCAGTCTCCTCATCTCTAAAATAGAAATGATAATAATACCTACGCTTACAAGCCTGTTGTGAGGGTTAAATGAGGTGGTGCACAGACATTAATTATTACCACATTTAATCAACTTTAGAAAAGTTAACTTTTTTGACTAAAGGTAGAGGCAAATCTGCAGTAGCCACCTCAGAGGGCTCTGTGAGGATGAAGTAATCCACTCTTCCTCCTCTCATCCCTATCTCTAGGTTTCTCCCCTGCCCTGGCTCTTTGCTCTTAGCACACAGATGATCCCAAGGCCCCCGTCAGGCCCTGGAGCCTTCCTTACTGGTTACAATCCTGGCTCTCTAGCTCACTAGCTGTGTGACTTTGGACAAGTTACTTAGCTGTTCTGGGACTCATCTGTAGAACTGAGGACCATCATAGTTGCTAGCTCATTGGATTATTGAGAGGATTAAAGAATGGTTACATGCAAGGTACTTAGAATAGTACCTGTTACTGGTACGCTCTCGATGTTGGCAGTTATCATTGTCATCATCATTATTATCATCGATTCTAAATATATAGTCTCAAAAGACAGTCCCTCCTCAATTCTGCATCCCGTGCCAGTTGCCTCCCTTCTGCTCCCCTCTTTTTTGTGGCCAAACTTCAGCAAGGGTACTTTCCCTAATGCCCACATGGACTGTGTCACCGTTTGAAGCCCTCTAGGGGCGCCCTTCCTCTGCATGGCTTTCCAGCCCAAGTCTGATTTTCCAGCCCCGCTTGATTTTCTGCTCCAAAGGGCCTCTAGCCCAGCGGGCAGAGCAGTCTCCCCGCTGCCCACGGCCCTGCACGGCACTCACATCTTGCCATTTGTCATCCTCTTCCCGCAGCTGGTTGTTTATCAGCTGCAGCTGCTCCTGGCGGGCCCTGCTGTGCGGCTGCACCTTGGCCTCCTCCTCACACCGCATGTCGAACATACTCGTGCTCCTGCGTGTGGAGAGAGCAGACGACGGTGGACAGGGATCAGTGCTCCGCAAGTCTCCGCGCATTTGCAACGTCCCGCCGCGGCGGGGCGCTCTCGCGTTTGGAAAAACTGCCCCCTTCCCTCCACAGCTTAAGGCAGCAGCGTGATTTGCAGTCTGTTCATCCCTCGGCCTGCAGCAGCGGGCATGCTAGCAGCCTCACCTCTTCTCCTTTTGCGGCAAAAAGCAAAAATGTGACCATCTTTGTCTTCAGTGATGGCAGAATCAGGCCAATCTAATTTTATATGTAGGGGTCAATATATGTTTAAAGTAAAGGGCTAGAAAAAGGTATTTGAAGCTCTGGGCTCGTCTCACTTGTATTAGAAAGTAAAATGAAGAGAGTTAAAATGTATAACTTGGGGAGAATTGATAGCGAGGGAGAGTGGTGTCCCCTGAAGTGAAACTTAATTGCAGTAAATGCTTCTTTGTGTAAAGAGCTGGCTTAAATGCTTTCTCCGTTAACTGAGGCAATTTCTCCATTTTCAAAAAGAAAAAAAATATGTCATACAGCTTCAAGTCTAAGGCACCACCTTTTCCTGTTGTATTTTCTGAATTTTGGTTGCATCCAACAGCTATGTATTAATGAAATATACGTCTGATGTGGTTTATTTCTATGTCCTGTAAAACTGTCTGTAAATTGATAGTGTGTTGATGGCACCTTGGAATCAAGAAAATATTTTATGGTAAGATTAAAGGATAAAATATATAAATCAGTATATACTTTGTATCCTCAAATTCTCACCATGATTTCACTTTATTTTTGTCAGGATACCTCTGAATCTACTCTTTTAAAAGCAATAGCATTGGGAAAGCAATTTTTAAAAACCTTTAGGCTGTTCATATAATTGATATATTCTATAGGAGCTTATTAAATGTTGGGCAAGACCGTAGGGCCTTTGCTGCGATGCTTATGTAGACCTTTGCTACAACGAAAGCTGAAGCAGCAAGATGAAAATAGAAATAAAAACCAAAGCAAAATCTTCCCGTTTTTTTCTCTCAAAGAAATGACTAACTCTGGGAACCAAATGGGTTATAGAACACTCAAATCGAGTGGAGGGCTGTTTAAGAACAGAAGACCGATAGTCCATTTTTGAAGCCAGCTTAACACAAAGAAAAAGAAAAGCCATGCATTGAGACACCAACTAGTTCCAGACATCAGCAGTGATGTCCAAAACAGTCATGCCCATGGCCAGACAGTGCACAGTAGCAGCATCACCGGATGCTAGTGGGTTCCTCAGCAGGCAGCTCTCTGGAAGGAGAAGATGACCCCAAAGCAATGGCTGCCCACGTTCATTTCGGTCCACCCAAATGAACTTGCATGGATGTGTGGGTGCCTCTCCCCTCTCTCTGGATGCTGAACAATTTGAGTCTGACCTAAGAGAGCTAACACTGAAGGCTACACTTGTAATCTGCTTTCCCCAAGAGTATTCTAATAATCTGCGCCAAGGGACGTTCTTTGATCTGAGGCTTCTGCTCGCATGGACATGACACACCACGTGAGGAGCTGTCCACAGACTCAGGGGACAGTGTTGATTGTGGCATCTGTACCTTCCTGAAAGGTAAACGGGAGCCCTCAGAAGAGAGGAGGGGCTGCGATTTTTCACCTAGCTTATGCTGTTTATTAATGTGGTTTAAGGAAGATTTAGGAATTTGCAGAGTTAGGTAGAAAAGTCTAACCCATGGTTTTGAAACTTCATGGATCAAAATTCCCTTCAACAAGCTTTCCAGAAAGGGACCAAAACTCATCCCATTCTTCCTTTCAGAGTTTAAAAAAGTCTTACCTTGAAATATGTCTGATTCAGTCAGTTCATCTTTTAAGGCAATTTACAGGCTTTGTGAAGGTCTTAGAAGATATAAACTCCTCTGAGCCGGGACTCTCTTGTAATCTACTAAATAGTTGGCAGATTGTGGGAGAGGAAGGAGGTCCCTTCCTTCAGCTTTGCCATCTATAATTTTTAAAGGGCAGAATTTTGGTTTAGGCCACAGTGGGTGGCCATAGAGCAAGGACTTCTTTTGGGACCCCAGGAAGAAAATGGCAGCTTCCTCCAGGATTTGAGAATTGTTTATCTCACTCGACCGGCATGGAGAGGATGGGAGCAAGGCCTTCAGAGCTGCCTTCTTCTGTCCCGGGTTCCTATCTCTGCTCCCACCATGAAGTTTTAACTACCTCAGCCCGAATGTGGCCAAAAGCTTGTTAGTGAAATAAAAAGAGAAACACTTGCCTGCCTTCTCACATACCAGGAAGTACTATTTTTTTCCTAGAGTTTTTTTTTTTTTTTAAAGAAACACCAGCCAACTGGCCCAAAAAAGAAATAATAAAACTATGAGCGATATCTTTATACCATTTCAAAAAAAAGGAACTAAGCAAGCTCAGAACTGATAATAGTAGACAGAAAATGAGCTGAGTCACCATTCAGAAAATGTTCCCTAATTCAGAGATTGGACTCAGCCTCCAAAATGAAGAAGTACCTGTCTAGGGATGGGGTGGGGGACCCTGCAGAAGCCTAGGTTCCAGCATGTTAAATGGACTTGCACCAAGGCTATACTTCTCAGCACAACAGGCCGTGCCCTTGGGCTGCTGGGACACGGGCCCCTGGCTGCAGGGCCCAGGAGCCTCTCTCGGTGACAGGTTGGCATTTCTGAGGGCCAGGATTAAATTACCTCAAGGGGAGCCTGGAAACTGTTTCTGGCCCAAGTCTAAGGTAAGGGAATTAAGAACCAAATGGCCTTTGGCTCTCACAGTGTCCAGCCTCCTCGGAGGGGACCGCTGGGAGAGGAGGCATGTGGAAGTAAAGGGCAAGAAGGTGAAACTAAATCCAGGGAGCCATTCGTGGCTTGCCAGGAGGTGGAAATTTCTGTTTGCCTGTGTGGTAGGTCTGCCCCTGACCTGCATTTTCCTTAAAGGGCACATCTTTTTTTGATTGGGTTGCATTTTAAGAATGTGTCAATTACGAACAAATAGAGTCTGTGCCAATAGTTGTCCTTAAAGATTTTGAAAAAGGGAGATAGTGGGGGAATGAACAAAACATGTTATGAATTTCTGTTTAAAAAAAAACAAAACCCTGACATAAACTTTTCTTTTTGTTCCCCACATGGTTTCATATAAATTATGTCTACTCCAAGAAAGAAATGCAGCCCTTTGGATGTTCCTCGATAAGACCTTTGGAAAAGAAGCTCTGTATACTCACCCTGGCCCATAAGGCTGCTGTTTTGGTAAATTTAGAGGAGTCCCCACTCCCACCCATTTAAATCATTTTTAAATGATTTAAAAATCATTTAAAAAAAATGATTTTTTTTAAAAAAAATCATTAACTTCTCCTGAGGGTGAGGTTTCATATTCAGGTACAGGTAAAATTCAAAAGCTCTTTAATGTAGCTTCTTTTCTTTCAGTTTTTAGGGTTTTTTAGAGATCTGTATTAGGCAAATTGCACAGCAGCTTTGCAATGATGAAGAGTAAATCCATTCTATCAAAATGTTTTTGCTAACCAAATCAAAGAAGTGTTTTGCCTATCAATCTTATATAACCCTCTTTTCAGTGAATGTTAAATACTGCCACTGTAGATTTTAAAAGCAACAACCAGGGCTCAATTTTATAGACTACTTAGCTTCATGCAGTCAGTCAAGCTCCGGCTGAATTTGCTTTTGAGACATGAATGTTCCATGTGTCAGGCCACAGAGCAATCGTGCATCACACATCGGAAACCGATACCCTTGGCACACGAGTCAGACTGCTTCGAGCTACAAGTACAGACTAAGCTGACCTCTTGAACACAAACATGGAAAAAGCACAATTCAAAAACAGTCAATTGTGGCCTGATCTCGTTGTCATTGGTGGAATGATGTTTGTCTGTTCTACACTGTTATTTAGATTCCTCACTCGGTGACTTGAAACTATGGATCAGGCCAGGAAGACAGGCAGAGGGAATACTAGGGTCCACTCTTATGATGGCCCAGATTCCCACTAGCCCACAAAATCCCTCTCCCGGAGGGCAGACATCAGGCTTAGTGGGCCGCTATTGTTGGAATGAGATATCATGAGATATTCATCATGTTTCTTAAATCTGAGAATTCTGCAAAGAAAACTTCTGCCTTGGATATCAGTTTCAGAATGCTCTCCCTATGAGAAATCCATTTTTGAAATGGAGTTAATGTGGTCACAAACGGGAGAGAGTGGATTCTTTTCAAATTTGGATGTTAGGCCGGGGATGGGAAATGCATCTCTGAGAGGTGAGGAAACCAAGGAGAGGCAGCCCAAGTCATGTTGTACATTTTGACCCCCGACTATGCCACGGAACTTGAACGAAATCCCAACGTTTTGGTCTCAAGCATCCCACAGTTCATATTATTCCAACCTGAGAGGAACTTGGGCTTCTGAATCTATCATTCGTGGCTTAGGATTTACTTTCTTAGCTTAAAAAAAATGTAGCTACGAGAATGACCACTTCATGGCTAAGCCTTTGCATATCAAGAATTCAATGCAAAGCACAGAAAAGCCTTTTAACAATTCCGTGGTTCAGAAGGGGTTCCAACGTCCGAACACTAACAAGAACAACTTGCACATGCTCTGTCTATAAAAAGTAAACTTTTAAGCAGCAGCTGCATATTAGGATCATGGTTCAGTGGCTTTTTCATTCATCTCTCCTGCACAGAACGTATGTTCTGCATTCCAACTTCAAGTGCTTCTCTGAGGCTGCAGAGAAGAGTCAGTTAGCTCTTCAATCCACTGTTATATTAATTGCATTTCAATTAGTGGTGAGTACTGGAAGCATGCAGTTTAGGCTAGTAATTAATGTATTCCTACAAATACAAGACAACTTACTCTGCGTCATCAGACACAGGAGTTCTCGGTCCGTATCTATAAGACCAAATACAAAATTAGAGGATTGGTAAGACGAAGGTTAATGCTGTAACCACGCTGGAAATAAAAACTACAAGTGAAATGTATGTGTGCCAAACCTTTTTTGCTGATCATACTGGAAGAGAAGTGTCATTAGACAATTAGTAATATTCATTAACTGCTGAAAATGAAAGCAAAGTCTTGACATTTCTGAAGAATGCAAAATGTGTAGTAAAACCCAGAGGAGAAATGAAAAAAATCCCCATGCTACCCACAAAGAAAGAATCTGTTCAATATAAACACAAAAAGGCTTAGGTGCAACCCACAATGTTTAGAGAAGGCGCTTAGAAAAACCCAAACATGTATTAAGATGGTTCACAAACAGCTGAACTGTTCTTTGCCTTTCTGTGCAGAGTAATGGGCTGTAATGGACACCCAGCATAGAAGCACACACTTACTGACCCTTTCCCTGATGTGTTAATGCACTTGCACAAATAACATCAAAGAGTGTTTCTGCAGTTTTCTGAAAGCAAACCAGAACTCCAACCAGAACCCCAATCAGTGCCTTCCGCATGCATCTGACAAAAACCACAATTCCTAGAAAACTGGCAGCTTTAATCAAAACCAGACGTGGACGATACTCCACAACTTAAAAAATAATGACTTTTTTTAAAACAATCTTTTATATTCTTCTGATTATTTAGATCTACAAAGTTGTGCCTTCTTCGATATAGGCATTTTAAGTTTTAATGCATCTGATAAAACAAAGATAAAGGTCAAATTAGAAAATAAAAACTAGAACATTATGAGGGCCTATTTTAAGCACATTTAAAAAAAGCAGCTCCCACAAATGACTCTTTCAGCAAAGGAGAATATTAAGAGAAGGTTCTTACCTATGCCCTGAAAGGCTGTTCATTCATGCATTCTGATGGCAGACAAAGAATTTTTTGAGTAAAGAAAAAATGTCCTGCTTTCAGTCCAATAAATTAAATGTGCGGGTTTTCAGCAAAAATTACCTGATCCTGTGTTCAGTTTATAACAATTTATAGGGAAAAGAGTAATTTCTAAAGATCTCTTCCAATGATCTTAGAGAAAACACTCCAAAGCACATGGGTGGACACACACATACACCCTTCTCTCTGATACCTTCGTCATTCTACAACAGTCTGATTCATTAATAATTATTTTCATGCACGGCGAAGGCAACGACACTAGTTAAAAACCCAAAGTTTCTGTTGGAATGGCCAAAATCAAGAAGAGGAAAGTGTTTGTGAATGTCTCTCTTCCAGAAGTAAGACCCATTTTCTGTTTCTCTGGGGAGTAGTTTCAGAAGGTGCTAAAGGTTAAATTAATACCCTCAATTTTCCAAAACCATCACTGCATGGAGGCAAATGGATTCCTTCACAGCAAGAAAGAGTGCATAATCAGTGTTAATTCTACCCAGAATTAACAGTGTTAATTCTGAAGCCCCGGTAAAATGTTTCCCAGTTAATTAACAGGCCTACTAGAATAGACATTCAAATATAGTGTTTTCTAAATTATCTATGGAAACGAGGAGAGAAGTTATTCTTAATGGATGGCTAATCTAGGAATGATCAATGAACAGTTGGTATGTATTTCTGGGTCTATTGGAATATTTTAATTCATGTTTTACTGAAGTAAGATATACATATAGAAAGTGCACAGACCATACACACACACCCTGATGAATTTTCACAAACCACAGATTAGTGTTGAGTTTTGTGCTCTATAAATGGACTTATACAGCATGGACTCTTCTGAGTTTGGCTTCCTTAGCACATTTCCTTTATGAGGTTCAGCTATGTTGTTGCATGCAGGATATATTTAAATTTAAATTGCTTCTACACAAAACACTTAACAGCATTTCGTGGACAGCTCTGCCAACAAATATAGATTAACACTGCAACATAAGCTTCATGATGGTAGGGATTTTTCTTTTGGGGTTCTCTGAACAGTGACCAGACCAGGCCCTCAATAAGTACGTATTGGATGCTCTGGAAATTGAAAAGAATAGTGCAGTCTCTGAAGATGACCTTCATTTATCTGTTTACTATATACATATGGGTTTAAGAAATTTCCCCTCAGACTAATTTATTAGCTTTAAGAGGGCACAAATTTCATCAGAATTGCCTTTGCTGTTAGGGAGAAGATAATTAGAGTTTGGGCTTCAAATGATTTTCCCAGTTGTCCTATGGAAAATAGAAAAGTAAAGATGAGTTTAAAAAATCACTAACAAAGAGATTTTTTTTTAAAAAAATGCAAAGTAGGTCAGTCCACAGACTATCAAGTACAAAATTGGCCAGACAAATTACAGTTGGTATAAGCATCTTACAAAAAAAAAAAGCAATTAATAGAGTTTAATTGTGATGGTGGCGGTATTTAGAAAGACAAAAAGAATACTCTATTCACCTATTGATTGTGCTTATGTAACTTTCAGCACTAATAAAGTACTTCAGGGTCAATGATTAGCAATATTGTGAACTAGAATAAGCTTCATTTGAAGTGAGAGGGAAAAATGGATTTACTGCTCATTTAAGATTATCCCCCAGCACCCAGCACAGCGTTTTACACATAGTAATTACTCAGTAAATACTTGTTGAAAGGAAACATGAATTCCCAAGGCGTGTGCTTTGCTCAATCACACAATTACGTCACAGAGTTCATCTCACTATATCTCCTTATGCTCAAACCAGCCATTCAGTCCCATGTGAATATAAAGAGGTCTCTTCCCGAATCACAGATAGACGGACAGATACAAGTGACAGGGAGGTCGTCAGACCGCCACAGTTTCCTCTGGTAGCCTGGTAGGTAATGCGCTGGCATGGAACGGCGGCTCCCCCTTCAGACAGCGGTGGGTTTGGATCTTGGATCTGTGATTACCAGCTGTGTGAGACCAGGGTCTCGGTTCCTTATTGTAGAATACAGAAGAAACTGCTTAGTCTCAAAGGCTGTGTGAGAAGTGAGTAAATGGGCCACCTAGAATGTTCTAGTAGGCAGCCTATAGGCCTCACTTCCTTCTCTCCTTTCACGCTAACTGCTCTCCGGCAGCCCATGGATGCAGGGTCCAGCACCACATCAGGGCATCTGGGGAGAGAGTGAGCGTGGTGGGCAAGGCTGTCCCTCTCTCACTAACCTGCCCTCACCTGCTGGGATCCAGGTGTGATCCAGGTGTAACTTCTCTCTACATCAGGCTTCCCATTTGTGAATTGGAGCCAACAGCCATTCAACCTACCTGTGAATTCCCAGGAGAAGGTACGCTGGAGGAAACAGAGGCACTTTGAAAGGGTAACAGTTATAAAGTGGAGCACGGCTACTACTCCTGCCCCCTGAAACCAGGTTACAATAAGGCTCTCCTATGGTAGTATTATGATTCAGAAGAATGTAAAACATACATTAAATCCAGATGGTAACGATGGCTAGGATCTTCATCTTAAAATTGGGGGATTACTTAAGATTTTCTTTACTCCCCACTCTACCCTCTGTCCCACTACTATCAAGGTCCTTTGTGAAGCAGAACTTCATCACTTCCTGTTTTACAGTGGAGCTTTAATTATGCTACACACTCGTACTCCTCGGCCCTGCACTGATCAGGCAGACCACACTCTTCACAAAAGTCTATCACTCTTACTAAATAGCAACAGAAGCTTCAACATATAGGACCTGAAACCAGACCATGAACCCCTGGATTACTATTTCCCTACTTTCATTTTATTTTTTTAAATTTGTATTTTACATTGGAGTATAGTTGATTTATAATGCTGTGTTAGTTTCAGGTGTACAGCAAAGTGATTCAGTTATACATATACCTATATCCATTCTTTTTCAGATTCTTTTCCCATATAGGTTATTACAGACTATTGAGCTCCCTGTGCTGTAGAGTAGGTCCCTGTTGATTACCTTTTTAACATATTCCCTACCTTCATTTTAAATCAAGTCAGAGCACGGAATGGAAATCCTACCTCTAGAAAGCACTATTTGCGAATGTTAAAATTAAATTAAACGAATTGTATAAGTAGTATATATCTTCTTTGGACCTGAAGACCCTCCTGGAATCAGAATGAAATCAAGTAGGTCAGAAAGAAGTTCAACTCCTTTACCCGACGGCTCCTATGTGAGCTAGGAAGAAATAAAAGAGTTTCCCATTTAGGCTGCCCACAAAATGAGAGTCAGAAAGAATGTTTAATAGGACAATTCACAACTGAACTATTCTTTCCACACCTGCTCACATGCAAAAAAAGAAAAACACATCTTGGCAGACTAGGCCATGTCATTTCTGCTAGCAATAGCAGGTAAGTGGCACGGATAAACCGTAAAGCATTAATGACACACTCAAAGCATGTACCAAGGCTCAGACTGGAGAAACAAAGTCAAAACAGCTTAGGATGATCTTCTGACTCTTATCTTTTATTGGTGGACCCTTGGCAGATCTCTCCACAATGCGTTGCTCTGCAGATGGAACTGGACGGAACTGGTTTAGCTTGGATCCAAGGTGTCTAAGAGATATCCCAGTTCTCCTGGCCATCGCATCATCTTTTTGTGAACCATACCATTTTCTTGGGCCTTTCAGTCCACTGCCACTCCAGGCAGGAGCTGTCATCTTCTCTGACTTCTCTTCTCTCTCTGCGGCCTCCCATTCAGAGGTCAGGGGACATGAACTAGGGCACATCAGTCCAGCCAGTCAAAGGGCACTTACTGCTAAAGATGTTTGCAGTAGCATCACTCGCTTGGCGTTAACTCAAGACGGAAGAAGCCAGTGATCACGGAGGCAGCAGCACACACAGCGACTGAGGATTAATACCGTGGACCTCCATCATGCAGCTGATACTTACACGGGAATGGGTTTCCCTTTCTGGTGTTCCTGATTCCTGAGAATGAAATTTGGCCAGCGCCCAACCACATGCAAGGTCTAAAGTCTCTACCCAGGAAGGACACTGAAAGCAGAGCTCTGACCCTGGGATGGGCGCATTCCTTTAAGGGGCTCCACGCCACATCAGTCATCAAGCGCATACCGTGGCTTTAAGCTGTTTGGGGGGACCCAGCAGCCACAAACAGCAGAGGCAGCGCACCCTGGAAAGCGGGCGAGGCGCTCACAGTGGCTGGCCGCTCTCCTCGGATCTTTCAGCCTTTGGCACCGTCTCAGAACCTCTTTGAACAACTCCTTCAGTCGCTTCTTTGCCATCCTGCGGCAGCTGTTTGCAGGTAACTAAAGCCAGACGGGACAGCTTTACTACTAGGAAAGGATTCCCACCAGAGGCCTTGGGCCCACCTGTGAGCCTTCACGTCCTCACCTTTCTCTGTCCTCCTCGGGCACTCACCTAAACTGCAGCTATGCTCTTCCTGGGACTCCGGCACCACAGCCAGCCGGCAGACCCTCTTACAACGGTCGTCTACACCAGACGTCACTATTCTGTTGATGATCAAGTAGCATTGGCAGCAAGAGGGAAGAGGGAAAAGAGTTAGGAAAGGAGACAGTGAAAGTCACTGAGACTGAAAGGTTAAGAGAGAAGGTTCGGTTGCTATTCCAGAAGCCGGTTAGTAAGGATGACATACTCAGAATGAGATAATAGCATATGGGCCTGAGAAAGTCAAAGAAGGCTAGCCTGACTCTGCCACCATGGGGCTGAGTGATGGCCCCTTAGTAGTCAAGGACTCAAGGATGCATTCCTTACTAATTTCTTAGTCTCACCCCTTCCACCCCCCACCCCCATCAGCCTCTGAAACCCCAGCAGGGCATTTCTGATGCACCAGGGTTATTTCTATTGACAGCCTCTAGGGTGTCATCCACAGTACGGAACCAAAGAAACCCCTCTCTATGTCATGGACCATCCACTGTGTGCTTTGGATATCATGAACAAGGCATGGAGGAGACTGTCCTGAGCATTTCCTCCTGCCGTGGAGGGCTCTGCTTTGCTCCCACCATGCAGGTGGAGTGGAGTTTCCTGGGAGAATCCAGAATCTTCTTCTTATTATTTTTTAACAGAAACTCAAACAAATTTTGATAACATGTATACCTGGAAGAGACCCAGGAAAACTCAGTAGCTTACCAAAATGGCTGAAACCCTCACCTTAAGTACCATCTTCAGCTAAAGACAAAAGAGGACATGTGGGTAGCGGTTTGGGACCTCAGAGGGGAGGAAGGCAATTCACACAGAGATGGCAAAGCAAATTTTTAGTAAATAAATGTTTGCTGGGCCCTGCATAGACAGCGGGGGAGGGGGGGGCGTGCAGAGTGTACTCTGATCTCTAAGTTTCCCCAAGCACACCTAGCGCACGGAGAATCCAGAACTTTAGAAATGCCCTATACCTGCTTAATGGAAGAAAGACCAGCCGTGGAACCAAATCCCCAACAGAGGGCTTGGGAGTTCACAGCTGGAAGGCCTCCAGTGAGGATGAGGACTGATGACAGCTCTACAAGGTCTTTTCCCAGGTGACGCCTCACAAATTTGGATGGTGATTGATTCATTCAAGGAAACTCCTGACTCACAGGAACCCTCAAAAGAAGAGTCTTTTTCTACTCATGTTCTGTTATATAATTTTAAAAACTGGGCGGGAGCTGGGGTGGGGGGAGAGATGTTTACTTTTTTGTGTGTCTACTTAGATGTCCAAAATCTGAACTTAATAACACTAATCACAATTTTTTTCTCCCTCGTGGGATGAGAAAGAGGGAGGGTATAGATAACCCAGATTTTTATCAATGTATCTTTAGGAGAAACATGAAGGGTATCATTAAAACATTCCATCTAGTTTGTTCAGTATTGCCAACAAATAAAATACTGCTTAATGCAGCCAAGG
This sequence comes from Lagenorhynchus albirostris, assembly GCF_949774975.1. Lineage (NCBI taxonomy): Eukaryota > Metazoa > Chordata > Mammalia > Artiodactyla > Delphinidae > Lagenorhynchus > Lagenorhynchus albirostris. The sequence goes on from NC_083098.1 coordinate 82,811,141, forward strand.
GAAGATGAATCATTTGCCAAAATTATTGGCATTCCCAGGCAGTGATTCTGGTGACAAGAGAATCAAAATGGATGTCTGTCATTTAACTTCACACACGTTTCCCCGCGGGGAAATCTACTGACATTACTTCTCTGCTAACCAGCAAAAGAGGCTGTTAAAACTACGTCATCTCTGGCGGTTTCTTTAATGTGCTTCAGCAAACTCTTTAAAAGCAGCAATGATTCCCATGCAGATCTCCTTGCACATGTAATGGCAAAAAGTACCTGCAGTCATTTTGTGGATTAAGCCTGTGGTCTTCCTGTAAACTGGACATGGCCGCCAAGGCAGGGGACACAGAGTACGTCTGAATCTTGCGGCTGTGACTGATGACTTCCTCTGCATCCTCCTTCGGCCCAGCCCTGCCAATGCTGAGCCGCTTCCATGTCTGCTGATCTATCTCTGTCACTGGTCCGAAGTGCACGAACTTTTGCCTAGGGCTGGAAGCTTTCTTATAAGCCCTTGCCTTGCGGCTGGCAAAGTCATCACGGAGGGCAGTTTCTGCTTTAATTTCTGGTGAAGGCTCAGGGGCACACATGTGCTCCACATCTCCATCCCTAGTCAGAACCGGAAATAAGTTCCAAAGGTTTCTAAGGTGAGTAAAATCAATGAAGAGTTTTGAAAAAATACTGGATGTATGAAATATACTTCGATGTCTAAAGCAGGATTGCTTTTCCATTAATCAATCAAATGAAGAAACGATCATTGTCTTGCCTAGGTAAATAGCACTTTAAGTTTCTGTAGCTTTCTTAACATCATAAATGATGGCATAAGAAAACCTTGGGTACAATGAAATAATTAAAATTATTTAAAAGTCAAGTTTAAATTCCTTACACGTAAATAAGCCTATTAAAATAAGCATTCACAATAAATCAGTTGAATTAAAGAGGATGTTTCCTGTCCTTGTGGCTTGTAATTTTTAGTATTAACAAGTTTCAACGCATGCAGAATATGCTCTGTGTTTTGAGGCATTTTTTCTGGTCATGAAAATAAAAAATGATAGAAGGATAAGTGATTCCTTCAAAGTTAAATGATACCACTGTTAGGGGAAATCCAGGGGAAAACATGACACACCTCTTCTTTCCTGACACTTTCAGCCTCTCCCACGTCTCCCGGTCGGCTTCTGTTATACTGGCGACCGTGACAAAGCTCGGAGCCTCGCGGTGAGGGCCAAGCCTGCCCTGAATTCTGCGCTGCGCCAGGTCATCCTTGTGAAGATCCGGCACCTGCCTGAGCCCCTCTTCCGCAGGTTCACTCTCCTGAGCCCGCACAATACAGGTCACCCTCGACTTCACCTCTTCCGTTTGGCCTTGGTTTCTGTCAATTTGATCCAGGCCCCCACGTTATTGGAAAAATCAGGTTCCAGGAAGGGGAGCAGACAAACAGAATGTCAAGCATGGAAATTCAGAGGCTGAAGACAGAATGGAATGATGGAAGCACCTCTCCCTTTCGCAAAAATATGGAATCAATTGCAGCCTTGATTACTTTTGTCTATGCTACCCTTTTGACACTGTAAAGAGACAGAGTTTTTCCACCAGATGACAGACTCTAGTTTAGTTTAGGAAGAGAAGCCAGGGCTCGCTGAAAGACTATTAAGAATGGTAATGAGATTTCAGTTTGACAGTAATGATGCCCAATTCCCACACTATTCAAGTTACTGTAATGAATTCAAGTTTTCTGATTGAATCCCTGAGCCTTCTTGGAACGTCTTTTACTGCAGCAGTAAAGTGTTAGTAATGAGCTCTGCATGATCCAAATTCTAGAATTAGTTTGGAGATAGTTGGAACATTGTTCACATATTGAACACCTCAACCATAAACCTTCATACTGCCAGAAAGTATGATTAAGTCAATGCTGAATAGAAACTTTCAATGTTCAAACTCAGTCTCTGCCTCCTGATAGCATCAATTAGGTTTGGCTAACGTAAACTTGAAGAACAGAGAGGGCATCCTCTTCACCTGGATCCACAGAGGCAATACCCATTTGTTTCTTGTGTCAATAACTGTTCACCTTTATTAATGCTAAATCTGATATTTTCAATTGTTTTCCTAAGAAGTGAACTTTAGATGCCTAATGTTGACAATATCATAATTTAAACCAAAGTTGTGGCATCTATGTGCATAAACATTACATCACATTAAAAGTCAGTTTCTAACTAAATATGTTTCTTGAGATAGAAAATTTCAGAAATATACATAAATAGGGCTATTCATTTTTTTTCAAAATAAATCTTCCAAGCCAGAAAACCATTCTCTTGTTACCTGGATGACTTGGTGTATTTACAGAGCCTATGCAAATAGGAAGGCGACAGAATTTTCTATTTGCTTTTAGTTTGGGGAAGGGGATCAAGGAGGGCATAGCACAGAGCCGCCAGGGAGCCCTCTTTTTTTCATCAGTTCTTTGAAGCTCTCTAGAGAGATCATGGGCTGTGTCCCCAAACACAGAGTCAGGTGACAACAGACAAATGGGGCTGGAAATATCAGGAATTAAAATTGCATGCAGGAGAAAGGAAAAAAGGGAGGTACAAAAGCTACTCCTTTTCCTAACTCAAGTTGCTGATCCGCATCAATATGCCTTGATGCTACTCAGTTATCCAGAAGTCTTTGTTTCACTGGCAACAACTGATCCCTCCCACAAGGCCCTATGAGAACGGTTTGTTACAAGGCATGCCAACAAGGACTGCAAAGACCAAGAGCCTCCCGAAGCTAGAATGTGTCCTATAAAAAAATGGGCCGGGTCTTCTATGCTCAAATCCCTGTTCTGTGTCCAGAGATCTTTCATGTGTTTTGTACCTGGTGCTTCCTAAATCAAACAATAGAAAACACTCATTGCTTCACTGATCTCAATGACGCTGCCCAAAGAACCACTTTAATTGTGTAAAACACAGTTTAGATATTTATATTCTTAGTTCAATGGATTACAAACCTCTTAAGTGATAGGCAAAAATATGGCAATTAAATAATAAAGATGCGATCTCTGATTTTGATGTAAGGAAAAATACAAGAATGATGAACTCTGTACACTGAAACTCAGCAGGCTGATGGCTTGAATGAATTCGTATCCCTCTTAGGATAAAAATCGCTCGCCAAATTCCATTTCATTAAGCTTTCCTTTCCCTAATTAAGAAGATGGGAGAAAAGATGGGAGAAGGAAACTCACTTAAAAATAATTTCTATGACAGAACACATAGAAGTGTGTTATATATTTGAGGACTTTTTAATGAGAAATCTCCATCGTCAGATGTCTAGGTGATCGTGTTGGTGTGAGGGAAGAAACAGCCAGCCTCGTTTTCCCCCCATATCTCAAAGGTGCTAAGAAGATAGAAGGGCTCATAGCTAAGGAATAACTATGATCTCTGCCTGCTATGGATGGACTGGAGCAACCTTGAGAGGTGGCTGTTCCCTGATCAGCAATAGCACATGTCTATTTATGCCAATAATGCCCGTCTCTGACACCAGCACCCATATGTGGTGACGTGCCCACATATAGCACATCTGCACACTTGAGCTCCATATTTATTTGGTGAATTCAGCCCTATCTTGGACAGGACCATTCTACTCCCTGCCATCTGAACTTAGGAGAGACTGGATATCTGAGGTTCCACTTTAAAATGAACCACCATTACTGATTATATGTAATTAGGGCAGGAAACAGAGGAATGGGGAGCTTTAATACAAATCACCTTTGCCGAACTATATTCTCTCTCTCCTTCATAGACACACACACACAGAGCACACCTTTTATGTTCTAGACTTTTCCTTTCTGAGATTCCCTTGGAGGGTTGCTTGCTGCCATCTGATTTCTCTGCCTCTTTTTTTCGGTAAGGCCCATAGAGGAGTTGATTCAGTGGCACCATTGGCTTGGTCTGGTTCATCCTAGCTCTCCTGGCGGCAAAGTCATCTTTCTCAAGATCAGGCAGTCGACGTGCAACCTCATCTTCTGATTCTGAATCTCTGCTGTGTTGGTGGATCAGGAAAGGATTTTCTTTGCGAAGGATAATATCTCGAACAGCTTCTTTCTCATCACTTAATTGCTTTTGACTGATAAAGCAAAATTAAACGGAACTCCACATGGGATCAGACCAAAACAGTTTTTAAATCCCCATCTCCAGGCAGCCAACTGTCTTGTTAGTGAAAGGTTCTTCTCAATATCATTAGTCCAGATGACATCTGTTTACTATTTTAGTCCAGAGTTGCAGCAGGGTTAGGGTGGGTTTCAAAACCTGGAATTTAGTCAGCTACTAGCAATACTAAAAAATTCATTTAACTTGCAGGGCCCCATCAGCGTCAGAAAGGCAGGATCCTAAATGGCTCTGAAAGTGGCAATCCAAATTCTTTTCATGAAGTTGGGAAAAGTAAGAAGCATTTTGGTATTATTTTTTCTCTGGCACATTAATAATGTACCCAATAGGTACTCAGTTTATTTTGACTGCCAGGGCAAAAATCTGAGCTACCAAGAAACTGATCTGGAGGAATGCTAATGAGTGCAGCTATGTGACAGCACACCTGGGATGTGTCCCAGACTGCAAAGTGTAAGGATGGTCTTTCTGCAGAGCTGAGCTAACCTGAAACATCTGGAAGAGTTTATGACCATGGACAGGATGGACTCAGGCACAAAAGCTTATCGTGCCCTGCACCCTCCCACCAGCAACCTTTTCTTCGGTCTTTTACCCCCATGACTCTCCACCGCCCAGCTCTTCTGCTTTGTCATATGCTAGCTGTCAAGTAAATCCTATTAAGACATTTTGCCAAAATGTTTACTTAGGGCTATTTTCATTTTCAAGGAAATCTTGAAGGCACCAAACTTTAAATTCTTTAGAATTTAAAGAGAAATGCAGTTTAATGGTGGAATCTTAGGACTTTTTATGCTTTGTTTTTTGTTCTTGTTGGGGGTGGGTAGGGTGGGAATACAGTCAATGGCGCCTTTCTGATATTCAAACAAACTCCTCCCCCCTACTCATAAGATCAGCCTTGCTTCTAAGTCATAATAAAAGATTAAAACTTTACAAATATCATTTATTATCTTCTCAGTTCATAGAGATGGTGAGTAGGTAAAGCATCTTGACTTCTAAAGAAAGCTCACCTGCTTTGTATCCGAGTTCTGAAGGAGGATTAAGGGTAAATTCTTCATGGTCATGGGACAGGTCGTCTCAGAAATGAAGACAGGAGGAATTAGCCTGGCTGAGAGTCATACAAGCAAGGAAACGCTGTCTACTCTGGCTGACCAGGTGGCCTGCTGTCTGTTGCTTACCCTGTACTGCTGCAGAGGAGGCCTGTCAGCCTAACAGAACAGCAGGCCCTCACTCCTGACTTTTGGAAAAATCAAACCATCATTAGTCATGTCCAGAAAACTCCTTCTCCCTGCTGACCACTATTCTCAATAAAAGTTTAAATCGTGGAATTTAGAGGTGGTGGGTGGTGCTCTGCTCTCTGAATAAAGTTATTTCTTAAAATATAAAATTCTGCCCTTTGAGTTGCACTCCGGCTCTTGGTCTCCTGCTTGGCCACTCCTGGACCGTTGCTCACTCTCCTCCCTGCATCCTTAGCCAACAAGCCTGGCAAGAACCAACTGGTATTGGTTGACTGTGGCCATAAAGGATGGTCAGCGGGAAATGATAGGCCATTGAATTAATCTCTTCGAAAACGCATTATTTAAAAAGCACATTGATGATGACAAAGAAGGTGGTTAACTATTATCGAGCGCCCACAACGTGCCAGAATTCCTTCTAGTGTTAATTTGTTTAACCTTAATACTAGCCTTGCAATGGTAGTGTGATTAGCATCCCCATTTTATAGAGTGGAAACTGAGATTGGGTGAAGAAATTTGCCCAAGCTCAAAGTGCCACTGCTGAAGTTAAAATTCAAACCCAGGGAGTCTGGCTCCGGCGGCCCTGTTCTTAATCACTGCACTATTCATTAAACAAAGGACACGGCCAGGAACAGTTTTGAAAGCAGAACATCATACAGAAAATAAGGCATTATCATTACTATGGAAGTAGGAGAAAGAGCAGTATTTTGGTTACTAAATAAAGGGATCATATGAGCTGTGCTTAGAATGAAGTCGTGATTTGCACTGCTGGGTACAGACAGCAATGTTCAGCCAGGATTAATGACAGTAGAATGCTAACTAATCATACCTTACAGTGCTTGCACAGCACTTTACAGTTTACAGAGCCCTTTCAAACGCATTATCTCATCTCAGCTGATCCGACTCCAATTCCAGTAAAGGAGCAGATCCTGAGCTTGAAGCTTTCAAGTCCCAAAGCAACACTCCTTCCATTTTTTTGACCAGGGTCCTGGGTTTCAATTTTCCCCAACTCAGGCAGAATACTATGGAATAAAACGTATGCATTTATGCAAATAGCCATGCCAATTTGTGATGCCAATTTGAGAAGGGAGAATCTCGTGCATTATGCATCATGTGAGTCCAGCCAGGCTACAAACTCCCCAGGGTGTTTCTTTTCAGGCTAAATGCCCAGTGTAGCGGGACTCATTTCAAGTGATCTCAATTTAGATATGTAGACTTAAAAAAAGGGGGTGAAGAAAGCTTTCCATATCATTGGCCTCTTAAAGCCACTCCCTGCCCACTTGAAAAAACGATCATAGTGACATTCTGCTAATTGCTTGAATCCTGTAAATTCAGAGCTTCCAGCAGACTCAGAGAGAGCAAAAATTTAATGACATAAATTCTGGACCGGCACTGTTGGCTAGGAAGTAATAAATAATGTGTATAAGGCAGATATGTAGGACTATGTTCGCAGGTGTCTAGTTAGCAGAATATTTAAATGACTTTTTATAATGAGCCCTTCTTTCCTGAAGGTCCATCTATTGTAAAGCTTCAGTGTATTCTACTTTGTTTTTCAATAATTCTAATACCTCTGAAGAGCTGGTATATTCCAGATACGTTAACTTTTATGACAACCCTGCAAGATCAGTATTATCATGTCCACTGAGGTTTCCAGTTCCAGTCATCTGAATGTAGGTAAAGTAAGTAAATTTAAGTGGCAGACCCTGGCTGTCTGGCTTGATATTCATGGGGCGGTTTGGCACTTTTATTTTGTCTGAGTCATTCACAGATGAGTTAGTTGCCTTGGGAAGTAGGGGTTGCTCGACGGACCCAGATCATTGCTTTACTAAGAAGGAATACAGGGACTTCCCTGAGGGTCCAGTGGTTAAGAATTCGCCTTCCAATGCAGGGGACACGGGTTCGATCCCTGGTCGGGGAACTAAGATCCCATATGCCGCGGGGCAACGAAGCCTGAGCGCCGCAACTACTGAGCCCACGTGCTCTGGAGCCCACGTGCCACAACTAGAGAGAAGCCCGTACACCACAACGGAAGATCCCGTGTGCTGCAACTAAGACCTGAAGCAGCCAAAAATAAATAATTTTTTTTTTTAAAGAAGGAATACAGTCTAATGTGAAATGAGAAATGCCAAGCCTTGCCTTCAACCTGGCAACCCTGTCCTAAGACAAGTAAGGCTATCTTTGTAGGAGAGATTGTGGGTCCTAAGCAGGTGAGGGGGAGGAAAAGCTCTTGTCTCAAAGTTTCTAAGGCTTATATATTTCAAAGTGAATGAGATAATGATTTAAACTAAGGAAGAGCTGGCATTTTCTTTCACCCCTTTTTACTTGGCAACACACAAGCAACCAGCTCAGGTTGGCAGTCAGTTTGTTCTATTGAAAGAAACTGGGCTCTCCAGAAAAGCCTGTTTGGCCTCCTGGGAATGTCACGGGCAACACCAGGGACCTCCCTGTTCACACAGTGTCCCAATAGGGCAGCTACATCCAGAGTCACAAAGGTTCATGCAAGTTATGTGTCTGCCTGGTCTCTGATCCCCAAGAATTTGTGCAGCAAGAAGCAGTGACACAGGCATCTGATAAGGAGGGATGGAGAGAATATGTTCCTGGCACTTAGCTGCATCTGCTCTTCCTCTAAAGATTTCTAAAATGTCTATTGTTCCTTGGAGGGTTTCCCCCCCTCTGTAATTAATTACTATGTGCTTGAGAAGATCCACAGACTAGCAGAAAAGACTGAGTGCTGAAACATATGAAAACAATTAGCAAAGAAGTCCAATCACGTGAAACCTATAATTCAGTTCAAAAAAAAAGTTTACTTCTCCAATGGGAAACACCGAGTCAGAGAACTCAAGTCTCCATGGCATTTTAATTCAGGGGAAGTGAATCTTGATTCTTACTTTATCCTCTTAAACGCAGAGATCTTGGCTTCTTTAGCAGAGTCTCATATTTGGGGGGTAATTAGGCTAACTTAATCATAAACTAAAAGGGAAGGAAAAGTAGTTTATGGACTTCTGACTCCAGTGGCAACTCTAATAAATATCAACCCCACATATTTATTAAGAAAGACCTACTTTCTGTCCCTTGGTGCTAACATACCTCCTAATATATTCTTTGATAGGAAGCTTGGGACTTCTAGGCTTCTAAACTCATGTGAAAATGGACTAACATGCACTTCTGCTCCTTTTTATATATTAAAAATAATTTAAGGAGGTGTTTGAGAATACTTGGGAAACAACAGCCAAAAAAACGCCCAAAAAACCAATCTGGGGCTTCTCTGGTGGCGCAGTGGTTGAGAGTCCGCCTGCCGATGCAGGGGACACGGGTTCGTGCCCCGGTCCGGGAAGATCCCACACGCCGCGGAGCGGCTGGGCCCGTGAGCCATGGCCGCTGAGCCTGCGCGTCCGGAGCCTGTGCTCCGCAGCGGAAGAGGCCACAACAGTGAGAGGCCCGCGTACCGCAAAAAAACAAACAAACAAACAAACAAAAAAAACCCATCTGTAAAAGTACAGCCTTACTCTCGTCTACATGCCTCCTTCCTTGCCTATGCCTCATCCTCTACCCATTTCTCCAAACACAGACTTTCCCAGCTAAAAAAAAAGGGCCGCAAGAAATATCTGGGGCCTCTTGTTGGGTTCCAAGATGTGGTGGCCGGAATTCATCTGGATTGCAAAGATAGGAGACTGAGGTTACAATGCCTTAAGAGACGTCAGCATATTTAAATGTTTTATATTCTTATTTTCCAGACACCAAGAATCCTTTTCTTCTTCATGATATGCATTTCATTCCAGTTAAGCTACTTTCTGCCACATTAAAAGCAGGATCCCAAATGTGGATAAACTTAGAATGACTGTCAACTCTGCTGTGGGCTGCAAAAAGTAGGTGACAAAGACACAGACAGGCCAGGCTAGTGGCATGGTATGTATAAAATTTTTATGAGAGAGCTAGCAGCTGAAAAATCTATCAACAAATGAATTCTGGGTGTTTGGAGCAGCTGTGTTGTGTTGCTATTGGGAACATTCTCTGGGAATATGCATGATTTTCCTGAACTCCGTTTTAAATGCTAAGTCAGTAGCTCTAAGGTGTGACGTTAACTGACATTTGCAGATATTAACTGACCTGCGAATTTCTGCTTAATAGAGCTAACTTGGATAAAATATGTAAAAATTAAGGCAGATAACAGGAACACGGACAGGAGCAAAAATTACCACAAAAATATACTACTCATCAATTAGAATTACATTTGTAAACTAACCGTGATTCTAGGTTTGTACACAGAATGGGAGCTGTCATAAAAGACTGTACTGTTTTAGCAGAAAATAAACCTCCCAGTTACTGAAGAGGCACAGTATACTCGTGGAATCCCCAGCCTTTGCCCACTCTTTTCTTTTCTCTACGTCATCATGATTCCTGGCTGTGCCGAGTTCTCTTAAACTATCTGCCCATTTGTCTCCCCTTGCTCTTTTGGATACTCTAAAGATGATATGGAGTTTCCTTAAAAAAATTAAAAACAGAACTATCGTGTGATCCAGCAATCCCACTTCTGGGTATATATCCAAAAGAAATGAAGCCAGGATCTCAAAGTGATCTTAGCACTCCTATCTCATTGCATCATTATTCAAAATAGCCAAGATGTAGAAACAACCTAAATGTCTATCAAGGGATGAATGGATAAGGGTAATGTTGTATATACATACAAAGGAATATTATTCGGCCTTATAAAGGAAGTAAATTCTATAATATGTGACAACATGGATAAATCTTGAGGACATTAAGCTAAGTGAACTAAGCCAGTCACAGAAAGAAAAATACTGCATGATTCCACGTATATGAAGTAGCTAAAGTAGTGAAATACGTAGAGTCAAAGAGTGGCATGGTGGCTGCCAGGGGCTAAGGAAGGATGAAATAGGGATTGCTGATTAACAGGCATATAGTTTCAGTTAAGCAGGATGAATAAATTTTAGAGATTTGGTGTATGATATTGTATCTGTAGTTAACAACACTGTATTGTACAGTTAAAGATTTGTTCAGAGTGTAGATCTCATGCCAAGTGTTCTTACCACAATACAATATCTTTTTTAAAAGGAAAAAATAAATGGCAAAGGATATGAGAGAACTTATAGAAGAAGAAACCCAAGTAGCCAATAAACATGGTATAATAGTCAACAGCATTAGTAATCGTGGAAAAATCAATTTTTTTAAAATGAGGTTTAAAAAATCAAGCAGATTGGCAATTTTTGAAGATAACAAGAAAAAAAATACATCATAAAGATGATAGTGTCTTTGGTAAATTTTAGTTAAAGACTTTACAGATGTGATAAAAAATGAAGGTATGTGTGTCAAGGGTATTAAGGTTAAAGATTTTTTATAAATTCATACTCTTATCTGTATCACCTATTACCTATTTCCACTGTGCCCTAGACTGGAAGACAGAAGCAGAAAAAATCTGAAAAACGGTAAGGGGATATATTGCATTTTTGTATTCTCAGCATCTAGCCTGGTCTTTGATATAAGTAGAAGCTCAAATGATGTTGAAAAAGCATGTGTCTCACAAGGTCTCTGAACCAAAATTTAAAGAATATCTGGATTTATTTCTCTTTTGAAGATTCTATGACATTACCCTTCATTATTTCAGAAACCCAGAGAGTTGCCTGTAACATTAGCACAGTTTTATGTTAGAGTTTTCTAGAAGCACATACATGTTTAGGACAGACAAGCCTGTTTGTGGGATACCACAGACAGAAAGAATCACCTCCTTGATGTTTTATCAGTACAAAGCTACTCTAGGATTAAATCCATATAAGTCAGTACTGGAACTTTCACTGAAGACCTAGACCACAGCGATAATCACACATCGAGTTGTATGGAGGAATGGAAGACATTCCATTGAATGTGTGTGAGGCAGCTGTGGCACTATGGTCAGAACATCTGAATCTGGCCACCAGGTCAGTGGTAACCAGCTCTGAGACGGTCAAGTAACTTACTTTCACAGATCCTCAGTTTACTCTGCTTGAAAATGGGCATATCACCTACCTTTTAGGATTAAATGGAACATCAAGTGGCAAAGGAATTTCAGTTGTCAAACTGTTATGAATTTCAATTTGTCAAATAAATTTTGGTCTCACTATTATTTGTTAGTATCTTTGTGGCTATTATATGAGAAAAATTAATCAGCTTCCCCAAACACTACACAAAACTGTACAACTATAGTTTTCTGTGACTTCAGTTGCTAAAGGTCTCTATCTCACATGTAATATGAGGCCACCAGAACTGTATACTAGTGTCTTTGTTACAATTAAGAGAAGTAATTACTCCATTCTTTGTTTTTGAATCAACGAGCTTTAGCAAATGAGTCAAATAAACCTAATCTTACTTACTACTCCCTTGGGACAAAGAAAGTAAGTGGATTTTTGTCAGCCAGCCACTCTTTCTAAAGAGAGTGTTCCCCGTTCCAAAGAAGTATTTTCTAGTGATGTGTAAAGTAAGATAAGAGCCATTTAGGGGTAGTGTGAAAATTAACAAGCCATAAACAATTGAAAAATAAGATATTATTGCAAGATAAATCCTGCAGCCCACAAATAACTGACCACACATACTTGACCAGGACAAGGTCTACTCAAGCAGCACAAAGCTCCCTCTTCACCTCCATTTAAAAGAACCAGAAACTCAGCAGAGACAGGCCTGAAGACAAAGACTATTAGCTATTTCTATCTGCTGCAAGTAGGAAATAATGATGCAACGGATAAAGCAGGAAGCGGGAAAACAAGATGGAAACTCCATCACACCAGACAGATTCCAAACCTCCAGGCATGCACAAAGCCAGCCAGGCCTGTCCTTGGCCCGGAAAGCTAACCTGGCAAAGCGCTGTGCTGCTGGCATGACCTTGACTCCAGCTTGCTCTAGCCTTCTGCGCTTTTGGATTTCAGCAGCATCTTCCTCTTCAGACTTGGGAGCTGGTACCACCGCAGCCCCCTCTGGAGGAGGCTGCGCCTTCCCACTGCAGGTGGGTAATTCTAACCCACCACCAGGAGGCTTCCCACCAGGGTCCATTCGGCGGACGGGGTCCTCTTCACAAGGAGACCCCACTTCACTTCCCTCTTCCTCTATTGTTTCAGGATAGCTAGTGAGTTGGACAACATAATTGACCAAACTAACAGACTAGGCTGGGGAGCAGATCCCATGTCATCTCCCGGTCATTCTGATACTACTTCCACTTAAAAAAAAAATCATAGCATGCAATATGATCCTGGTAATGTGAAAAAAATTAAATGCAGCCATTTTTAAATTAATACAATGCATCATAATCTCGACATTGATTAAGAGCTATTTCAAAATTGATATTGAAAGGCAAAAACCTTTTGTTCTAGAAAGGTAAAATTCATGTTTTGTTCAATAATTAAAACTTTTAATGTTTATTCAATCGGAAATCATAGATAATAAAGGTGGACTACCAGGAATAACCATGCAATGATAAGGGTGGTTTTGCTGAAAGGGATTAGACAAGACTGTAAGTTTCTTTTATTGGACTCTACGGTTCTTGAAGGCAGGGACTCTATCTTAGCTACCACTGGGTCCCCAAAGCCTAAAAGATAGTACCTAGCATGTAGTAGAAGCTCACTGGATACATACTTGCTGAATAAATACAAAAACATAATCAGAGATTAGGGGAAAGACTGCTTGTTTCTCTCAAGAGATGAGAAGTCCAATGTTTCTTCCATCTCATTATGACTGTTTCTACATGTGACTCAAGCATGTTCATGCATCCCTTCAATAACACTTGAGCTCATATCTAGATAAACTTACATCTAGATAAAAGGTCTTACTGCACCTGATCTAACAGGAGTGGGAGTCAGTCTCCACAGAAGGCCACGGATGACAGATGTTCTCAATGTCCTGTCGATAGAGCTAGTTTCAAAAATCTGCTCGTTAAAATCTGCTCATTAGACCAGTATTGGTTGAATACCTACTGTGTGCCAGGCACACCTAGAACAGGTGCCTTCACGAAGCTTATATTCTATCATGACAATCCCTCTCTGAAGATGTGTCCTGCCCACCTCCATCTGTAATCTGACACCAAAGTTCTAAAATGGCTCTTTGAGCTCATTCTTGTCCTGGGGCCGTAATTCCTGTACCACAAGCCAGGATGGGAGCAGCGCAGTCCAGGTCTTACCTGAAGTGCCTCTCCCCACCCAGGGGGGAGGTGGCAGTACTCCAGCTCTTCCGATATTCCTCTCGCTCTGCTTTCTTCTTTCTCAGAGGTGCGGGGACGTAGGCTGTCTGGTTGCTTTTGTTGGGGAGGTACTGGTTAAAAGGCACTGCTGATTTTGGCTCACCGTGGGAAGTCCGCCTCGCAGACATGTCATCCTTCTTCACATCCGGCAGCTTCCGATGGGGCAAGTCGGATTCAGAGTCGCTTCCTCTCCCTAGGAAGAGAGGATGGGTGCTGAGAAAGTGTGCTGGGCTAGCAATAAAGTTCCCAATGGCAAGTATGCAGTATGGGGGATGTGGTTACATCTGTGGGTTCCCGGGATTACTTCCTTAAATTATTCACTTAACAAATCTAAAGTATCAGTCGAAATTAATCCACTCTGGGAAAAGCTCTCCATTCTAATCAGGAAAAAAGAAGTCAAATTAAAAAAAAAGAAGAAGAAAGCTTAGCTGTATCTGAGAGTTACAATTAACAACACATTTGCAATAGAACTATACGCCTGCTCAGATCCTTCAACTCTCAGAAGAAGAAACATAAATTTACCAATGGAGTTTTTACTCAGCACCTGTTGTTGCATGTCTTACACTGCGCTAGATATTCTGACAAATAAGAATTATGAAGGATTTATAATCCTTTGTCTTTGAGGTACCTTTAACCAACTCATGAAACACCTGGAGAATATCAGTTATAATCAACGAGCACAGACATATAAGAACTATAGGAATTCAGAAAAATGATCAGTATGGATTATACCAAGGGTTTGCCTTCCAGGAAACAGCTTGAGTTATAATAAGTGCGTATTCCTCTACCTCGGAGCCCTTCCTGGTACCCATAGCTGGAGGCAATCTTTGTTTCCTATGAACACTATGGCCCGAAGGTCTATTTCTCTTCTGATGCATTATGCTTTCTACCTTGTATTTTGAAAATAAGGGCTTTATATCCTTCACACTGTACTTATCACAGTGTCTTTGGGCACAGTGGGTATCCTCAAATGATCAGATGAATCAATGAATTAGTTTGGCTTAAACAGTGTTTTACACAACACAGAGGAATTCAATGTTACCAACATCAGTCTTTTGTTGGTCAATAGCCCCCATAATTATATTGTATCCTTGTTTCCTGAGTCTCATCTCACCAGATTTCTAAGATCCATTAGAGGGAAATTGTCATGAAAACACACACTACTGTGACAGGCAGCCACCATCTGAATGCTGGTTGAAAACTCTTAATCACTGAGAGCATTATGAAAAGGTTCTTCAACTCCACTGATAGCAAATAGAAATTGACCTCCTTACCCGTGTGAAAAGAACCTTAAACTAAGAGTCGAGCGATGTGGCAGCCTAGCAGAGTGGGTAGTGCAGGGGGGTTAAGTCAGATCCACTTCATTTTGAGCTCTGACACTCATTAGTTTTGTCATTTGTCACTTCACCACTCCAAACCTCAGTTTCCCAATCTATAAAGTGAGGATAATAATAGCACCTACTTCATAGTGCTGCTGGGAGGATCAGATACATGTAAAACTCTTGGGTACAGTACTTGGCCCCGAGTAAGTGCTTAACAAACACTGACTACTCTTTATGCCATAATAGTTCTGGATCTGCCACTGATGACCTGTGGGCTCCTAGGCTTGCCTCTAACACACTTGCCTGTCCTTTTTCTGTAAAAATAGGAATGAAATGAATTGCCCTGGAGATAAAATGATTTAATGGCTTTTAAAAAATGGTGAAAGTTAAAGCATTGACCATAAACAAGTTGTTCATTGCTGCAGATGAAATATTCAATTTATGAATTATTCATGCTACTTGCTTTCAGCCTCCCTTCTCAAGTTTTGACCATTTCATTACTTGTTGGTTTTTGATTCATAACTTAACTCCCTTCTCACCCTGTCTTTTATCAAGTCTGTCTGTCTCAGTGTCATAATAAAATATTTAGAGCCCCCTGTGAATGCTTTATAACAAACACTAATACTACCTTAACTTGCTAAGCACTTGGATTGGTTTCCCTATTTGATATTATCCCCATTTTACAGTGGTAGAAACAGAGGCCCAGAGAGACCCAAAGAGCCCTTTCTCCATGGCTGGTAAGTAACAGCTCCAGACTCCAGTTTCTGTTCTCCAGATTCCAGCCCAAGAAAGACCCCTAGTTGCTAGAAGGGAGAGAAGCATAGCCCTGGGGAAAGGAAGGATCAGACTTTGCTAAAAGGATGTTGTCATCATGATGTGCACTGTTGCAGTTTCCTAACTTTGGGCACAAGTAGAGAATAAACAGCTCCTTCCTCTGCAACACACTTCTCTTGGAAAAATGTCCTTTGCCTAAAGCATCCTGACTAGGGGAAGAACTGTATTTTGCTGAATAGATGAATGAAAGAAAATGATTCTTCAATCAACTATGAAGGCTTAGTATGGATTAGAGTTGTCTCGGTTCCCCCCCGCCCCGCCCCGACACACACACCCTGTTCTAAAATCCTGTAATCTATGAAACTTATTTTGGTACAATATCTAAAAACATATTGTCCATAATATACTGAGAGAGAGTCTCAAAATAGGTTGTTTAACACATAAACAGATAACCTTTTTTTGTTTTTTCCCCAATTAGCCTTTGATGAATGTCTTCAACAGGCACTTCAAGAAAAGTTAATTTGCAAATGCCCTGAGGCAGAGTGGCTCAGCTGAAAGAAGCTTAACGTTTTGGACCTAGAGACCAGGGTCTAATTTCAGCTCCATCATCTCCTAGCTGTGTGACTGGGAAATTGAAGCCCTCTGTACCTCAGTGTCCTCACTGGAAATAAGGAGGTGATAATACAGCTCTCCTAGGTTGTCGTGATGATTACAAGAGATGTAAAGCACCCAGATAGTGGCTGGTGAGGTATACTTTCCATAAGTGTTAGAACCCCTCTTATCTCAGGCCAAGACTTCAAAAGATCCTTTTTTTTTTTTTTTTTTTTTTGCGGTACACGGACCTCTCACTGCTGTGGCCTCTCCCGCTGCGGAGCACAGGCTCCGGACGCGCAGGCTCAGCGGCCATGGCTCACGGGCCCAGCCGCTCCGCGGCATGTGGGATCCTCCAGGACCGGGACACGAACCCGCGTCCCCTGCATCGTTAGGCGGACTCCCAACCACTGCGCCACCAGGGAAGCCCAGAAAGATCTTGACTTGACTTCACCCTGAAAACATGAAAATGTACTAGGGTGGCATCTCCATCTATGCCCAACATTGCACGTGATGAGGCGGACATACTTTTATCAAAGTCTGATCCTTCCTTTACGCCTGGGCTACATTTCTCTCCCTTCCAGCAACTAGCGGTCTATCTTTTTTTTTTTTTTTTTTTTTTTTTTTTTGCAGTACACGGGCCTCTCACTGTTGTGGCCTCTCCCGTTGCGGAGCAACAGGCTCCGGACGCGCAGGCTCAGCGGCCATGGCTCACGGGCGCAGCCGCTCCGCGGCATGTGGGATCTTCCCGGACCGGGTCACGAACCCGTGTCCCCTGCATCGGCAGGCGGACTCTCAACCACTGCGCCACCAGGGAAGCCCGGGTCTATCTTTTTTTTATGTATCTTTACCATACACACCGCCAACCCGTTGCTTTTTCATCTCCTCTAACACGCTAATTTCTCTCATTCCTTATTTCTCTCCCTTAACTCGTCTTTTCTATAAAAGATAAGAATATTTATTTAACAATATGCATTGTGTTTATAAAATATGTTCTTAATTTTAAAAGCACCTGAGTGGAAGGTTTTGTATTTCCTGTTCAGGGAAGCTTATTAGTGGCCTCAGAAGGCATGCCAGTGAGGGTGAGGGAGGAGCTGGGCACCTATGTAGCAAGCCAGATTGGCTGAATTGACCCTGGAGATCCACAGCCTCCTTACCAGGTGGCTCTCGTGTCCAACCCATGGAATCGTGGCACCTCTTACGAGTGTGGCTCTTGGTCATCCCTACTGAATGGGTCAGTGGACCTCAGTAATAATAAAATGAAAACTCTCTCTATTGAGCCAATATGTTGTTGGAGAATTTCATGGTAAGACTTTCCCTAATTGATTGTGAGTCCTAGGAAATAAGTTTTCAAGAATTAAAATGTTCTTCTAAATTTGGAAGTGTTTATTAGGACCAGCAATCTTCTTGATTATCATCACTTAAAAAATATACCATAAGCTCTAATGAAATACAACATCTATTTGGATAAAATTATACCACATTTTTTTAAGGCAGATAAAAAAGTGTTGTCTTTCTTTAAAACCTCATTAGGTCTTGATTAGTTTACAAGAACATAAGCCTGAAGGTATCAGGCTGATTGGTGAAAGCTGTGTGTTAAGATGCTCTTTCATGGATGGTGTTTTGTGAAGCTCAATTTCATGCTTTTCTTTACATGGGAAAAACTTTTATGAAAAGACTCTGGCTTATCAATCTTAACTGCTGCAAACGAAATTGTGCCCCAGCACATATTAGTACAATATTAGTAATTACCATCTCAAATCCCTTCAAGATGTGGCTCATTAAAACTCTGAACCCCTCGAAGCTGGTGACAGAATAAATAAAGGATCTGCATTACCAGTTATTAAAAACTAGGATGAGACAATAATAATTTTTTAAAACAATCAAAATAATATGGATGAAATAGTTTGGTTAAAATACGTTTCACAAAAGTAAATCTCTCTTTCAGTTATGTTAAAGGTCAATTAGATCATGCAGTTGGTATTGTAACTTCTAATACTGTGGGTGGGACTTAAGATGTCATGTAAATTTTTAGAAATGTTTTTCAAGCAGTTCACAATGCACCATGGAATTCTTTAGGAGTCACATACGATGTGGCCCTGAGGCTAATCTAGTTGTTGGAAAGTTTAAGTTCTAAACAAAAGCGTTAGTTCAGTCATGCTAGAATTTGAAAAATCTATTAGGCAAACAGAAAGAAGTGTGGGTAAATTAAGCTTTAGGGTATAAGTTTTGGACTCACGCTTCTTGAGGCTAACATCGTTACACTACTTACAGCGACTTAGGGCACTTAAAAACAATGTTAGGGGACTTTCCTGGTGGAGCAGTGGTTAAGAATCACCTGCCAATGCAGGGGACACAGGTTCGAGCCCTGGCCCACGAAGATCCCACATGCCGTGGAGCAACTAAGCCCACGCGCCACAACTACTGAGCCCGTGTGACACAACTACTGAAGCCCATGCACCTAGAGCCCGTGCTCCGCAACAAGAGAAGCCACAACAATGAGAAGCCCGCTCACCGCAACTAGAGAAAGCCTGCACACAGCAACGAAGACCCAACGCAGCCTAAATAAATAAATAAATAAAAATTACTTAAAAAAAAAAAAGACAATGTTAGGATGATTACTAAGATTCATCTGTAAAATATGACTAAGGAATGTTTCACAGAGGACTAAGTCAGGTACTGAGTATCTTGTAATATGTGCTGAGGGTTAAATGAGATACCAGGGGTCGAGTAATGAACTCAGGACCTGGGCATGTTAAATACCCAAGTATTTTGGTAACATAGAATTTTATAGCTGAAAGGGATCTTTTAGCTATAAAAGATAATTTTCATCTCAGACAGAAGACTTAAAGTCTCTAGAAACATTAGCTTCAGTCAAGCAATACATGAAAAAGAAATAGACACAAATAAAAAAAATTCCCCACCAGCCTAAGTGTCTTTCTGCAAGTTTATACATGCAGAGCCAATCTATCTTCCCTTCCTAAAAGCACAAAGGTGCAAAATAAGTAAGGTAAACAGCTCTTGGAAAATGTGTTCAATTTACATCAGGTTGCATGACCATACATTTTTGTAAAGAAAAATGATCATTCCTTTCAGGTGACATAAAATGCATGGGATTTAAATCAAACCCAGCCTCAGAAGAAACAGGCAGTCTGGGCTGTGTTCTATACATTAATGGCCACCGGCATCGCTCTAGTCAACGGTCAGGTATCAAAAGCATTGCCCAAACTGTACCAATTACGGTTTCACAATCCCAAGTGTGTGCAGTGTGTTTCCAGTTTGCTGGAAGTTGATCTACTTTCACTTACACAGTGTGGTACTCACTCAAACATTTCCCTTCCTCGTACCTGGAGCATATAAACCTTCGGCACACTTTATGAGCTAATGGTCTGCACAGCGTCTTGGTGTACTGAGACCCAGGGAGGAATGATGTAACACATTTTCCAACAGAAGATACGCTCATTGAGGCAGTGTTCAAACCAGCTGCCGGCAAAGCCAACCAAAATTCTAAGGACCACGAAAAACAACATTAAGAGATCTTTTTCCCTACCAGTTTAGAGTTACCAGATTCCAGCAAGGTGGATATGGAGTCTACCTTTCTAGGGCCAATCTCTCGGCCGGTGACAAGGCGGCCCTTGTTAATGTTTGATTCTAAGATGTGCAGTTTATTAAGGCTCCAACCTACCATCACTGCTTCCCCTGAGGACTACATCTGGCGAAGGTGTCTGCCGGGAACGGGAGCCAAAGGAATCCAGGCTATCGAAGGAATCATCTCTGCCGTGTCGAGGGGGAGAGAGGGAGTCACTGCGCTCAGAGTCCCAGCAGTCGATGTAGCCACTGTCTCGAATACTACGTTTAGGGCTCTCAACGTCATCAGTCTCCTGTTCAAGAAGAAAAAGAAAGGATTACAGACATCACAGCAACAGACACAGAGGCTACAAATATCAGGAAAATCAATCTCCAATGGTCTCCAAAAAATCCTGCATAAGAATCAATCTGGAAAGGCTACGGCAACCAGTTATCAAATTGATTATCATCTACACAACACTTCATGAAGCCTTCCCTGCTGCAACTTTTTCAATCCGAAAATCACACATATTAAAAAAAAAAAAAAATCCCCAAGCATCTCGTACTCCACAATGTTGGAAAAAAAAAAGTCCAAGGAACTGAGAATAAAAGATCATCAAGTTTGGATTCACAAGAATATAATGACAGATAAAAACAAAAATGAGAAACTAAAACCTTAACCTTGACCCATCTTTCAGGATCCATAACTGCATGTCTGTTCTGGGACCCAGTCCCCGGTTTAGCTGCACAACTGCTTCTGTTTATGCTGTCTGGCTAATGCACACAGCATTTGTTTTTGCAGCAGAATCAGTTCCGTAAAATCCTGGAGCAGCATGTTTCCATCTTCTGCTACCTTGAAGGGAAATTCCTGCTCTGAAAGGGAGCTGTCTTTCTGGGGCAAAAAATTTAAAAAAAAAAAAAAAAAGCAGGGAAAAATATGTGAAATGATTTTCCTGATGCCTCGGAAGAATCCAGGCATGCTCTCGCGCTCGGCCAGCTCTTGGCACTGGGGGAGCTGAAAGCACTTGTGGCTGACCCACATGTTCAGAGCAGTGAGAACAATGGCTGTCTTTGACAGCCTGTGATTATAAATTCTTTCCAGCGCAAGCAGCACATACTAAAACACTGAAACTCCAGCAGAAGAAAGGTCAGTCAAAGCCATCCTCACCCTCGAATTATAATAAAAGCCTTGTTCCCGCCAGTGTCTTAGCATTAATTACAAGAGTCCAAGCTGACGAAAACAGAAATAACTCCGGTCACTCAAAGATAAACCTCAATTTAATCTCTCCCAGACTGTTGCTTAAAATCAGGGCTGTGAAGGACATCTGCAAAGACTGGAAGGTCCCACTGAAGATTTCCTAGGATTCTCAGGCAGGTCCCCTCCCCATTCCCCATAGAAGAGAAAAAAAAAAAAAATTCTCCGTGGTAGCAATTTTGGAAACTGTCTACACTGACTAATATGCTCGCCGGAGCCAAAGCCTTTTAGGAAGTGCCTTTGCCAGCTGCTTCTATCAATTATAACCAGATCCTCTGACACACTCCCCAGCAGGGGGCCCTTTGGGGGGACAGAGCAGCTGTAATTCACAAGGCACGCACAGTGGTCTTGCATCAGGAGAAGGAGTAGGAAAAAGGGGAAGGGCAGGGTTGAGGGGGGTACCCTGCTGCAGCCACGCCGAGGACCCCCTTAGTGCCCCTGAAGAACAGGTTGTCAAACAGCCTGGGGGACTACGGATGACATGACCCTCCCGAGGAAGGCAGAAATTCCAGTTATGGAAATTAAGGTATTTTAGTTTACTCGTAGGTCAAAATTAACCAGGACTTGTACAAAAGCCAGGCCTGACTAGCAGGAAAAAGAATTCATGACTAACTGAAACGTATACATCTAAATTGGATATGGTTTTGCATTTAATTTCTTTGGAAATGCAAGTAATTATCTTGGATTATTTATCCACTGAGAATAGGCTAAATGGCTAATGTTATTGAACACTTACTATGTGTCTGGGGCTATGCTTGATGCTTTCTCTATGCTCTATTCTTTAATCCTCACAACGTGCTCCCCAATGATGGGGTTACCATTGTCCCTATTTTATAGAGGAGAAAAGAATCAGAGAGGTTGAGTAAATTGACTCAGGTCACACAGTAATCAGCAAAGCTGTGATTCTAACACAAGACTCTGTCTTCAACTACCAAACAGTAAAACCTGGCATTTGATGAACTTTGGTATAGTTACAGCTGTCAACAACAGCATCACCTCTCCCAGCGGCTGGACACTTACTGCCTGCTTACTCAGTGGATGACACTAACCTGGATAGTGTCCCTTCGCTAAACACTGTTTATGCCTAGATCACCAACCTATACGTGCTGCAAAAGAGAGACAGTTTAGAGTAGGTTAAAAGCATGGTCTTGGAAGCTCAGCTGACAGTTTAAATCCTGGCTCCACCCTTTGTCAGCTGTCTGACCTTGGGCAAGTTATTTTACCTTGCCCAATTTCAATTTTCTCATCTGTAAAATAGAGCTAATAATATTTATCTCATAGTATTGCTGGGAAGGCTAAATGTATTACTATATGGAAAGCATTCAGAAAAACACCTGACGCATAAGTGCTCGAAAAATGTTAGCTGTGTTATAATCACTCCTATGTATTCATCTGGCAGGTAAATGTCAATATATAAATCATAGAAAATTTATAAATGCAGTTAAGGACATAATCTTATATACACACGGATACTCTTCTATCTCCTTCTCCATTTATATCCCATAACTAGATGCCTTGGGCCCAATTTCCCATCAGGGAGGGCAGACACTCAGGAAGTCGAGCCACTGGTAACATCTAGAAATGACACAATTTTACAAGCTGCTTGGCACAGAATTACAAAACTGGATTTTCAAGAAAATAATATCAGGCAAGTTTCCCCCAACACCCAAATGTCTCCCCCACCCTATCCTACAGACCACAGGAGAACAGAAAGGAAAAAGAGAAAGTTGACATGCTTCTTGGAGCTCCAGCTGCTTTCTTGCAGCCAGTTATGAGAAAGAAAAACAAAAAGGCCGTTCTGTTCATGACTTTGTAGAAAGCCAAGAATTAAACCTTGGGTCAAGTGAGAGCTGGAAGCTGAACGGCAGGGTCAGTTTGACAACTGAAAACCAGGCCACCTGTGGCCATCCTTGGCCAAGCTGGTCCCTTAGAAACCTCAGGGTGAAGCAAGAGGCTGGCTCTTTAGCCAGAAATAAAGATTTGGACATCCGCGGGATGAACAATTTTATTGGATTCCATCAAGTCACCCAGAGGCAAGCTTTGGGAGCGGGGTTAGAAGATATAAACCAACACAAAGGCTAGCACAGTCTAAGTGCTCTGTACTCGGGGTCTCTTACGTCGTCTACGCTTTCCATCTAGATGCCCAGTAGTGGCATCCTGTCTTCTACAGAGAGCACTCCAGGGAAAGGGGATAAGACTCAAATCTGTCCATTGTGCTAATTGCTGGTTGTTCTAGTAAAAGTGTGTTAATGAATGGGGTGTGAATTACTAGCTCCCACAATATTTTTGGATTATTTTACTCATCTGTCCTCTTCTTATCCTCCTTTGTCAGAGATAATGAGAACCAGCTACAGTTGGTGACTGACTTCTGGTATCTGAGAAACTCCAGATGCCTCTCTTTTACCACTCACCATTTTCTGCTTCCTTTGTGATTTATAAGGTGGCTAAATCCTATTCTGCAGTGTGTTAGGTTCTACTTTTCCAGCCTGATGAGCCATCTCTACCCACCATACTCTCGTTGGTGAAGCAATTCATTCCACAGATACTGACTGAACGTTGTCTATGTGCCAAGCACTGTCTTCAGTGCTGGGGACACAATGTTATGCAAATTCGATAAATTCCCTGTCCTCATGGGCCTTATGCTCTAGCAGGGAAGGCAAAAAAACAAACAGAAAAATATACAAATACAAATCTGTATACAAATACAAATTTGAATACAGAGTTGAATGGTAAGTATCATGAAAACATAAAGCAGGTTAAGGGAAAAGAAGCTGATGATGGCTGCTGCTCGAGGCCAAGGTCTTGTACTTGTTTGCCCATCAAACTCCCCCCTCTTTAACCCCTTGTTCTGATAGCATCCTCTGAGACAGTACTGGCTTAGGCCAATCATGGTATCCCCTGTCCCTGGTCACACTGACTGGTTCAGGGATACGACCCACACTGGACCAGAGTACACCCTAGGAATTTTAAAGCTGGGGCCAGGGAGAAGAATTCCTTGCCTTCCAGGCAAGAAGCTAGGAGCAGATAATCCCGGGGATGCTGTTGGCCATGGTCTCTGCTATGAGAGAGTGTTTGCCTACTGGAGGAGAGGATGAATTCAAGAAGAGACCGGAAGAGAAGAGAGACAGAAAGAGAGAGGAAGAACCTAGAACGTTGACTTTCTAGTTGCAGGTCCTGAGATCTCTAGGGCCACCCTCGTCCCTACAGTGCTCCCTTTAATCTCACTATTCTTGTAGTAATTCCCCTTGGTTCAGCTTAAGTGTCCCTTCCTTTGGGAGACTTTCTCTGATGTATCCAGGCCCAGTGAAAGGCCACTGTCATGATGCTTTCAGAGACTTTTTTTTTTTTTTTTTTTTTTATGCGGTATGCGGGCCTCTCACTGTTGCAGCCTCTCCCGTTGCGGAGCACAGGCTCCGGACGCGCAGCCTCAGCGGCCATGGCTCACGGGCCTAGCCGCTCCGCGGCATGTGGGATCCTCCCGGACTGGGGCACGAACCCGTGTCCCCTGCATCGGCAGGCGGACTCTCAACGACTGCGCCACCAGGGAAGCCCAGAGACCTTTTTTGTCTATAGCAATAGCAACCTACTACGAACATCTACTATGTGTCCGATGCTTATGTTAAGGGTTCTACATGTGTTCCTTGCACTACAGAACTTAACAAGTTGTACCACAGTTAATCATTTTTATGCACATTTCTCCCACTAGAAAAAAATGAATATAAAAAAATTTCAGGCTAGCCTCCTTTGTGAAAGAAAAGCTTTTAATTTCAAATTTATTTCAGCATGTATATGTGCAGAAGAGATTCCAGTTGTCTCTCAATATCTGTTTTCCATTTCTTCTCCAGTGAAAATACACACAGTTTTTAAACGAAATAAAATCTACTTTCCCCAAGTCTTTCCTTGCAGCTAGGTATGGATACGTGACCAAGTTCAAGTCAATAGGATGTGAGCAGAAGTGTAGTGCATGACTTCCCAGAAGTGTGTTTAAAGGAAGGCATAGGCCTTTCTTCTCCTCAGCCCTCCTTTCTCCTGGCTCAAAGGTGGACGTGAAGGCTAAAGCCTGTGCAGCCATCTTGGACCAGCAGGTGAGTGTCCGTGAGTTGAGGACAGTAGAGTAAAAAGACAGAAGGAGCCTGAGCCCTTGATGGTCACAGGACCCTCACACTAGCCCTGGACTGCTCATGTCCAGACCTTATGTGAGTTTGATATAAAACTCTATCTTATTTAAGCCACTGGCGGAGTTGTCTGCATTTCCCAGTTAAACTCAATCTTAATTGATATAATGAGATAGTATACACTTTAGATAAATCTAATATTTTCAGGCATTGGATAGACCTGTGAAATTCAAGTCAATTACTCTCTTTACATAGAGAGACCACTACTCTCTTTATATGGGAACACCACAGCTGGCCATTTTTAGTTAAGTCACGCTTTGGCCAGTGATACTAACTACTCCCTCATGTCCTGTGATGTCATTTATATTCATTTAAAAAAAAAGTAACAGCTGTTCACAACAACAGGTCATTTCAAGGCAGTTGTTAGTAACCAACTGTCTCACTATAAAGGGAAGTTAGGAGAGCTGCAGAGACCAATAGCTGCTCAGATTATAGAGAAGCTGGACTAGTGATAAGAAACATCAATAATGAGAAGAAATCAGATTCCAAGAGAAATCAGCAGGGAAACTATGAGGCAGAGCTTTTCAATAGTTTAAAACAGATAATCCATCTATCATCATCCAAGTCCAAATTTAACATAAGACCAGCAAACATTTAGATTTCACAAATCCATACTGAAACTTACCTTTGTATTTTCCCTAAGTATCCTTTATTGAGAGAGATGAAAGATTAAAGGACAAATAAGGGTTAAGGCTAAGAAACAATGTGTTGTGTTTGAGTGGTGTGTTTATTTTATTTTTCAAGGAATTTAGCTTCAAGGACTTTGTTTATATGTGTTATGACTAATATGAAGGCTTTGTCCATTTATACATATATGAGCCGGCCTGGTTCTAGCCAAATGCAAAGAATTATTAGAACTATTAGCTTTAAGGAAAAAAGAATAAATCATTAGAAAGTTGGAGCAAATTCTTGCTTTCAGTATTAAAAGAAAATCCGTAAAATACAGAATGTCTCTCAATGAGGTCTCACTGGTGCATTTAATTTGCATGTTAGAGAAAAGAGGAAGAAGAAGGTCTTAATTATATATGCTGCACTATGGGTCTTATCCAAAACCCATGGACGCTACTGATTACAAATGAGCCTTACCTATTCACTAAGGCCTGTTGGGTGAGGCTGCTCCCGGGGAATACTGTATGCTAGTACTTTGGGTGAGTTAATGTACACTGCTGAATCCTAAAAAGGAACACATAGGCAGCCACACAAAAAACACTGCACTGTTTCTTGGACAAATTCCTACCTTAGGTCAGTCTTTCCCATAATTAAATACACAAATAAAGCTTTGACTATTACAAAACATGTTTTCCAAATTTCCAGGTCATTCAAATGCAATGGTCATAAAATATGCATCTTTGAAGAGAATGCTTCTAATTTTTCAGAGCCCATCTGGAGTGGGTACCCAGGCAAGAACTTGGCTAATGTTACTTCACCCACACCAAGGCCCTGATGGGTAAGCAAAATGACCTTTAGGATGAAAGTGCAGAGCAAGTCTTCATTTTTGTATAATGCTGTATTGTTTAATTCAGGCATTATTCCCCCAAGAAAATAAGCACTGAGCTCTTTGGTATCTAAAGTCATATACGGACGGATTGAACTTTCTCTTTTGGAATTAAAATTGGATAAAGCTCAGATCTCCCATTCTCAGAAGGGAATAAAAGTTCAGGTAGGCGTGGGTGTATGAGGCAAAGATGGCATTGGTAAGACAAGCGGTCATTTCCTTGAGTGCACGACATATTTGGCCTGTGCAATTTTACCACGTGAAACTGTAAAGATCTTAAAAACAAGCAAATGTGTTGCTTTCCCACCTTGTCTGAACGTCACGGCATGAAGAAGAAAAGTCAAGTTACCTTCCTCATCTGAGCCAGCAAGCCTTCGAACTCCTTCAGGTTTAGTGTTGTCCCACTGTAAGATGCACAGCTATTCGCTGCTTTGCCCAGCCAGTAGATAGTCACTAGTACCTGGGAAAGAGAACCACGCACAAAGAATTACTTTTAAACTAAAGAATCAATAATGCTTCCCTAACAGGAAAGCAGGAGGAGAGAGTGTGTAACATTAATTTACAAAGCCCACCATCCATGAGGTATCCATTCTAGGTAAAATCATTTTAATAAGGACCCAATGTTGCATCGGTCAACACAAACACGATTCAGTAGTTAAAATAAGACTCCAGTTTTAGGAAGAATTTGGTTGTGAGAATGTGATCTATAAGACAGCAAGGAGGAAAAATAAATCCTCCAAAATTATTTTCATGTCATGAAGGCTTCAAAACCAGGAAGCAAAATTTTTCAGAAACTCTGGAGTCTTTCCCCAGACCAGCAATGGAACAGGTTGTCAATCCCTTTTGAGAGAGGTGCTTTTAAAGGCCCATAATTTCTACTTGTGGGCACAGAGGTTCTGCTAAGACCACTGGCAAACATTTTTCAGAGGAGTGATAAAGGTTAATTAGTGGTTTCCAGCACAAGATCAACAAAATATATCTAATTAAAGTCAGAAGACAGCAATGTAATGAAGAATGCAATCTGCAGAGACCTAGTTCTGGGGGTACGGTTAGATTCCTCTTAATCTGAGATGGGAAATTTTTAGCCTGGTCAAGACTACTGCCAATTAACAACCTTGGATGTTTAAGAATGTCTATGAATATTCACTGGTCTGAAGCTACAGTCCTAGGTTAACATTTTGTTCTGTCTTTCCAAAGAAACTGTCCGCAAAAGCAAAGGCTCTTTCCATTGACTTTCCCACAGAACCCAACAGGGGTCAGCTGAAGATGAGCTCCTTAAAATTGAATTATTGGGATCTGAAGCCTAGGGAAAAGCTAAGACTATTATTTTGTTTTCACATTTGGTCTTATTGCTTCAACTAGGCTGGGGAGTATTTATTGTACCTCCCTCTACTTGGCCAGAAAATGCTTTGGACAATGTGATATGTATACATGCTTCCGATGGCAACAGGCCCAAGATATGGTTGTGTGCATCATTGCTAGGATGTGATCTGGTTTTCTACCTCTGTGGGAAAAGGTGACTTTAGGAATACTTCAAAACTTCCAGAAATTCTTTTTTAACTGATGGCTTACAAATAACTTTCCAGAGAGCAGAAAATTGCAAATGTCAGGACATGAACTCGAGCCATAAAATAACTAATGTGTGCTAAGAGTATGAGGCTCTCTTGAAAAGTGTAATAGGAAAACGGCAGATAGAACTGTGTTGTGTTTTAGATTATGGGGTTTCTGTTTAAAATTGTATGATGAAAAATGTCAAATATCCCTGGTTTTATAGAGGAAGAAAAAGAAGATAAGAATGAGAATGTCAATCAAATATAATAGCACCCTGAAAATTTCTTTAAAAGGGGAGGGTCACAGCCAATTTTAAAATTTTATATACAGAAGGTCATTTCTTACATTCTTCAATTTAAACTTAAAATAAAAGAGCACTAACATACTTGCCTTGGAAAATAAGATCTAACTCTAAAAAGTTGATTTTGGAAGGTACAAATAAAAACTCAAAAGATTAATAGGAAAAAAACCACAAAAGGTACAGGCCCACAACAGTCAACACTATTTATATTATGCTAATCTTTTCCCCAAAACAACTTGCCCAACTGCTTAATTTAATAATCCCATCTGTGCCTACCAATGGCAAGGCAGTAATGTTACTGCTAAAACAGATCATTCTGTGTTTAAGAAACCAAATTACAAATGGAGTGCAAGCTTTCATTTATTTATTTCTGGACTAAGCCCTTATCTAATTAAAGAGACCACCCCTCCCCGCAAAATCTACCATTTTTATTTCTATCAGAGTCATTAATTAGTCTATCAGAGGCACATATAATTGTTTCCTAAGAAAGATTCTTTCTAGCAAGGCATTCGAGAGGCCTTGAACTTATGAGCTAAATTTTACACTTGAACCATCAAAGTTAGAAGGAAAAAAGTTTGGAAAGTGAAATTAAAACACTTACATTTTTCAGCTTCCTGCTATAATCAAGGCTCCTAGTTTGGAGAAAGGAAAAGAAAATATGATCAGTTTCTTCACTGTGATCTTCCCTTCAACACCTTTAAGATGTATTTGAAAGCTAACATATATAATGAAATCAGCAGAATATATTACTTTTAAGGTCTATGATTAGTGATTTCAGGTACTAAATAAAATTACTTAGAAAACAAAATACAGAAGGATAAGGTGGAATTAAAGTTCCATAGTGCACCATGGAAGGATGAATGCTTTGTAACATCTGGAAGATGAAGAATTCCATTTAAAACTACCACTGTTTATATTTGTATAATCAAAGCTTAACTGTAAAAGTAAAATTTTGCCTTGGTTATATATCACTGTCAAATTGAAATCTGACTGCACTTCCAAAATCTTCTTTATACAAGTACTTTTAAAGAAGTTCTAAAACCTTACCTAATTAAAGAGACCTGAAAATATATGTAAAAGAGGCAATGCTATCCTAATACTTGTTCTTTTCTGCTATGGACATAAATCAGTGCTGGGGAATTAGCCATGAGCAAGAAAATATGCATGCTATGTTCAAATATACACACATGCATTCTTAAATATACATAAATGTTTATTCTCAAACTATAAACAAAAAAAGCTACTTGGTGGTACTTTCTACATATTCATACAGTAAAATATAAAAATTTCTCCCAAATTATTTCAAAGTTTCTTTAACATGTCAACAAATAAATACTAAGGAAATAAATGCTACACTTCTTTTTTCCACAGAACTTCAGTGGGGGGGGGGTGCTGGGGAGGGAGAATATAATTCTATTATATAAAAAAGAATTCTTCCAGATATTTAGATCCCAGTTACCTTATTGCTGCATACTCTGACCCAAAGTACATATTAATGAATAGATGCACAATTTTAAGTCAATTGAGACTTGAGGGACTAGAAAACAATGTAGTCTATAGTCTATACTAATCTAGTCTATACTAAGGAGATAAACCATCAACAGAGACTTAGACTGTAAGAAGCAGTGGTCCAATTTGGATTTGATTAAGAACATGTTTTCATATTTCCCCCTATTAACAGAAAGAAAGATTTGTCATTATCTGCTTAGATATTTGCTAGGATTTAAAATAATTTAACAACAGTAATAGCAGCAAAACCAGATGAAAACAAAAATCTATAGAAGATTTGAAATTTTTGTGAAAAACAACTTAAGAACAGGGAACATAAGACTTTTTCTGCACTGCCAATGACTGTTTTTTGACTAAAACTGTGACCCAGTTCTAAAAAAGAAGCACGCTTGGCACACAGTAGGAGCTCACAAAATATTTGTTTGAGTGACTTCCACGTAACAACCAATTACGTGAAAATGCTCCCACATTTTTCAGAGACATCCTCGGGAGCAATCCAAAGGCTTTCCTCATTTTCATCCAATTGCTGCGATTCCCTGGAATGATACTTGCTGCATGACCTTCTGGATTATGTTTTCATGTCCCATCAAGGTCGTCTGGCACCCATTACAGTAGAGTTCACGAAATTACACACAGAGTAATCATTTGCAGTTTTCCCTCTTTCTTTCTTTATAGTCTACTCAAGTTACTTCTCAAAAAAAAATAAGAAGAAGAAAAATTACCCACAATGAAAGCTAATCTAAAGAGTATTTTTCAAAAGACAATTTCAAAAAGCATCAAAATTTCCTCTTTGGGATCTACCCCTCTACCTATTGCTTCCACTATTAATTGGTGTCAGTAGGGGGTTCTCCATCTCTGCTAATGTTTGGCTCAACTTTCAGAGGGGAAAGCAGAAAAATATAGCAGTTCTACTTTCATCTCCCATAGCTATGAAATCTACATATGTTGCAAATGTCCCCTGGACAGTGCCAAGTTAAAACAGCATCACTTACAGAAAATTGTGAAGCAGATAGCTCATTCCATGCCCCAATCTTCCCTAATACTAGAAAAGATTTTCTAAGTACCAGAGATGAATTTGTGGCATAATTTTTAATATAAAGTTCTTTATGTGCTTCTAAATATTCATACAGTGAAATAAAAATGTTTTCTCCATAATTATGCCAAATTCAACAACCTACAACACTTGTGGACCACCCCTCCCACCACGCTCGTCCTTGCTCATTACCCTTCTACCACACTGGCTGGCCACTCTTCTTTCTCTTTCTAGACATCAAGTTTGTTTCTCTTCCCAGTCTTTCTACCTGATTCCTCTGCCCTGAATACCCTATAGATCTTAGCATGTCTGGCTCTTGCTTCCCATTCATGTCTCAGCCCTCAGCTGAAATGCCACGTCTTTAGAGAGACCATTCTTGACCACCTTTCTTTTTTATTTCCCCCCTGTTTGACTGAGATATAATTGATATAAAACGTTATATAAGTTTAAGGTATGCAACACAGTGATTTGATATATGTATATATTGCCATGGTCACTATCTTTTACACCATCTATTTTATTATTATTTTCTTTTCTTTTCAGCACTTATCACTCCCTGCAATTTTTAAAAATTGACTTATTTACTTCCCATTTCTTGACACAGGGTATAAATTCCCTGTGAACAGGGGGGCCTGTTCTCTAGTGACTGGAAAGTATCAGACACATAGTAGCCGCTCAGTAAATCTTTGTTGAATTAATGAAAAATGACATAGGGGAAGGCGATGGGCAAGTATTGCTTAACGAAAATAATAATCTCAAGTGAAGGAAAAACTTAAAAGGGAAGAAAATGAGGAGAAGAAATGCAAAAATGGGAGACAGATGGAAAGGTATGATAAAGAAGGGAAGGAAAGCATAGGGAAGAGAAAGAGACAGAGAAAAGAAGCAGAGAGAAAGAGAAAAAGAACAGAGAAAAGAAGAGGAGAAGGGGAAGATTGTCCAGTAATTGAGAAGTGACTGTCTGTGTGCCACTGGTCTAAGTGACTTTTTTTCCTTTAGGTTGCTTTCTGTGCCTTTGAACTAAAGTCGCTTTCTTTAGAAGTTGGTTGAACCATCTTCCCAGATCTGCACTGAGAAAGCTTTAGCTAGAATCATACCTGAAAGAACATTCTGTCCAACATCAAACATGCTAACATTCTCATTATTGGGGTCTGGGAAGGAGAAGAGAGGGAGAAAGGAGCACCTAAATACATAATGTAAATATTTACTGAAATAAAAGGAGAAACTGACAATAGTAGTACGGGACTTTAATACCTACTTAAATCAATGGACAGATCATCCAGACAGAAAATCAATAATAAAACATTAGTTTCAAATGACATATAAGATGGACTTATTAGATATATACAGAACATTACAACCAAAAGCAGCAGAATACACATTCTTTTCAAGTGCACATGGAACATTCTTCAGGATGAATACCACACACACACACACACACACACACACACACACACACAAAAGAACATTCTGTCCAATTCCATTTTATAGATGAAGACACAGAGCCCTACTGAAGCAAGGGAGCTTGCCTAGGATTATAGACCTGGGGGTAGCAGATGTAGAGGTAGACCTGAGATTTCCCAATGCTCACGGTTTTGTAGAAAAGCAGTAAAGCGATACGAGTTCTGAATTTCTAAAACCAATCAGTCTCAGAAGCCTCCTGGTTTAGTAACATATTGATTTAAAGTGACTCTTAAAAAAAAATGAATGCAGCTGCCAACAGTGTCAAAGTGAACTTTCCTTCACACTCTAATCAATGTGTGTGTAACAAATGATTACCTACCATGTCACACAGTTACTATTGTTTCTGGTCACTTGCCACCCAGGTGAAACTATGAATGTGAGATGAGGCAGAACCTGAAACAATTTCCTAAAATGAATAATGATTTATAGAGGCTGGATTTAGGTACAGAAATAAATGGAGCATGTGAGGACTGAAATGAGGTTTATGGTGGTTTACATATTCAAATATCATAATTTTTATTCTGTTCTTTTTATACTTAAGTAAAAATTTTCCATGAGAAGTATTAAAGAGAGGTCAAAAGGTACAAACTTCCAGTTATAAAATAAATAAGTCATGGGGATGTAATATACAGCATGACAACTATAGTTAATAACACTGTATTGCATATTTGTAAGTTGCTAAGAAATTGCTAAGAGAGTAGATCTTAAAAGTTCTCATCACAAGAAAAATAAACTTTATATGGTGACAGATGTTAACTAGACTTATTGTGGTAAACATTTTGCAATATATACAAATATTAAATCATTACGTTGCACACCTAAAACTAATATAATGGTGTAGTTAATTGTACTTCAAAAAAGGAAAGGCACATTGACAACAGAGAAGTGCTTTTTACATAATCAATCATGGCTGACTCTCCCTTATTCCCAGTCATAAATCATAAAATCCAAAAATCATAAAATCCAATATGAACTCCAACTTGATTTCATTTAGTAGTTTCAATTATTTTTCCCCATCATTAAGAAAAAGCCAGTATCGGCAAATAGCAAAAAATTAACAGCTCTGAATTTTGGTTTCTTTCTCTTTTCTGTCCTTCTATGATAAAATGACCCAAAAGTAATCAAAAGGAGAAGTATAGCCAGTCCAAAGATGCTATCTATGTAATCAAGCTTATTATTAAAGCATATTAATGCCAAATACTGTTTGACTAATTTCAAAAAGGTTTTATCTGAATTTGGTAGAGTCTAAAGAACTTTTAAACTACAGGAAAGTTACCTCTACCATCTCAAAAGGACTTTTCATCTCATTACTCTGCTCATGAGCTATTTCTTCATAGAGAAGCACATTGCCTTTTCTTTTACTATAACATTCTTTCCCAAGAATTCTTTGGCCCCAAACATGGCTCACTGAGTAGATACAGTCAACAATAGCCAAATGGCCAATGATCCATCTTCAAAGAACTTGATCACTGACACATATGAGAAAACAGTTACAAGTGTAAATGAAGAATAGATTTTTCCATAATCTATTGACTTCTTTGCATAATAAACAGAGTTCAAATCTGTTTAGGAGTTTGCAGTCTTCCAGGAGCCTATTCATATGCCCAACTGGAGCCAATAAAAGCTTTTTGTCTAACCCAAACAGATTTGTGCATATTTCTCCCTTGCCTCTCCCTCTGGTAAGTTTCACTTAACATTTTCTTCCCTTTCTCTAAAATTCTAACTCTATGTACATGATTTTTGCATTTCAAAAAATTATGTTTGATCAGAATGAAAGCTATACACAAGGGAAGGCCAATGTGGTTTATTTTGAAAGCTAGGTTTTTACCTCCACATTTTAACTTTATTAGGCATGCCCAATTCTCTGCCTCTTAGACCTTACATCATCATCACAAAACTGCAAATCAAACCATAAATGGGTTTCCCTTGAACATAAATCATGCATTACTTACTTGACTGTTACTCTGTTGGACGTATCCTGTAGGTCACTCGGGTCAAAAAGTTGAGATTCTTTAAGGCCGAGCTCTTTACAACCTCTCAAGAATAATATGATATTGTCCTAGAAGGAAGAAAAGAAATCCAAGTCTATATTATTTTATATTATTTTATGAACCAGCCTTTCTTCTTTAATAGTCCAAATTACTGGAGGGATGTCAGTCATTAAGGCAGTGAGAGTCAGGTGTGAGTCATGGCCTGTTGGATAATAAAATCATACCTCTTTAGGAAATGCTGGAATAAATAGACACTTCAAACTTCTAAACCTGCAGCTATGTCAAATTCATTTTTTTCCCTTTATCTTTTCACATTTGTATAAAACTGTAAGTTAAATGCCATTGGAAAGTAGAAATTAGCAATTTGGGGGAAATAGTACTCAAAACCCATGAATTCCCTATTGCTTCAAAGTTTTGTCCATGTCTTATTGCCTAGAATCTGGTTCAAAATGGATATATATATATTTTTAAATAGGTTTTACTACCCAAGTGTCATCTTCAACAAGTTTTTCTTTTCAATTGATCTTCAGAAATATATCCTTATCTAAAAAAAGGGTACAAATGAACTTATCTACAAAACAGAAATACAGTTTGTAGAAAACAAACTTATAGTTACCAGGGGTAAGGGCGGGGGAGGGATAAATTGGGAGGTTGGGATTGACATATACACACTACTATATATAAAATAAAATATATAACTAATAAAGACCTACTGTATAGCACAGGGAACTCTACTCAATACTCTGTAATGGCCTATATGGGAAAAGAATCTAAAAAAGAATAGATATATGTATGTGTATAACTGATTCACTTTGCTGTACACCTGAAACTAATACAACATCGTAAATCAACTATATTCCAATAAAAAATTTTTAAAATACATCCTTTATCAATGGGTTTTGACCAGTAATACCTCTTTGTGGACTTATAAACTGAATTAAATGGGGTGGGGAAATCTAGACTTAATTGGAAAGGGAAAAATGAGGGGGCAAGGAAATCTTTTGAATATAATGTCAAAGACCCTCCTCATGGTGACAAATTTCTCTAGCAGGTACAAGTTTACTTTGACCTGGCAGAGTAGCAGACACAATCGACAGCTGAGGAGGGTTCTGGTCTTCATCTGTTGGGAGTCATTAAGAATAAATAAATGGCTCTGGAAGGAATTGCAAATTGTGAGTCATACTTTTGGAACTCTAGGATGTTAGCAGCAGGTTCATCAGTTATAAGTGTCCAATTATCCTCTTCCTAAAAGACTTCTGATGAGCTAACTGGTCCCATCAGGTAGTTCAAACTACAGGAAAGGAAAGATGAAGGCTGGTTCCAGGATGCAGATCAATGTGAATCCATCTAAATGCTCTAGAAAGATGCTACAAAAATCTGAAATAATGGTGGTGGTAAATAAATCATATATTCACCCAAGTGCAATTTAACAAAGCGAACAAAAATCATAGTATTTCCCAATGACCAGTGTGTAGGTAGGATTCTAAGATGGTCCCCAACGATCTCACCCACTGACGGACACACCCTGTATAATCACCTCCCTTTGAGTGCCAGTGGAACCTGTGCATGAGATGGGATATCACTCTTTTGAGTTGATCAAAAGAAAGATGACCTGATTGCGCCTGACCTAATCAGGGGAGCTTTTCAAAGAAGGTGAAGTCAGAGTTCCTGCTGACCATGAGTTCTATAGCTTCAAGGAGATGCCTTCTGTCAATAACAACATGAGCTTGGAAGAGGCTTGGAAGAAGCTCAGCTTGGACTTCAGCCCCTGCCAACACCCCAATTTCAGCGCTGTGAGCAAAGTATTCAGTCACACCATGTCCATACTTCTGATTACAGAAACTAAGATAATCAGTGGGTGTTGACTGAAGATGCTAAGTTTACAGTAATTTTTTACGCAGCAATAAAAAGATAATACATCCAGGTTCAAAATAGCAATAGCAATAAATTGCTAATGTTTATTTAGCCCTTATTATATGCCAAGCATTCTTCCAAGAATTTTACATATATTAGCTCACTTAATCCCTGCACAATGTTATGAGGTAGGTACTATTATCATCCTCATTTTACAGATGAACAGTGTGAGGCACAGAACAATTAAGCATCATTAAGGCCACACAACTAGCAAAGGATGGAGGTGCAAAACAACGTGGCATATATGAGGAATTCAAGCATCAAATCTGAGGCCGGTATCAAAGGAAGATGAGGCTTTGGAGTCAGGGTCTGATCATGGGGTCCTTGAAGGCCATGGAAGACAGGCTATGGAAGTCACAGAGGGGTGGTGATCTGAGAAGTAAATGCCCAGGTCTGCAGCAGAAGTAGATTGCTGGGGGTAGGCCTGGGTGGGAGGGAGAGGGTGTAAAGGAAGGACTTAAGAGGAACAAGACAGGAGACAGGGAGACTAATGAGGAGATGCTCAAATCTCACTTCCCCCCATGGAGGGTGGCCCACCCCAGAATGTTTTCTTTCCTGTGCCCCTGGATTTTTCAGTAGGTAAGAAGTACCATCAGTCACAATATCTGTGTCCTTCACAACACCTCTTGTAGACTGACCATGAGCTGGTAAGAGTCTGAAGTCATCCATACCCTTCACAGTCTCTCCTGCAGTTACTTTGCATGTTTTAAAATTATCCAGTTCTCCTTGGAGTTTTTCTATCTTCCCTCCCATCTCCAGAGGTTTGTAGAGGTTCAGGTGAGTCTTTTCTAGGCATGCAACTCTCTTTCTGGTTGGCCTAGGAGCTCTGAGGGTTTCTTACCCAGAGGAAAGCAAAGGATGGGTCCCGGAATTTTCTAGGAATCATTTGGGACTCCATTAAAAGGACCAGACTTGTGACCCACCATGTGGTCCCATCAGAGGCACAAGACCGTGGCACGTCAGATTCTCAAGAAAGGCAAGAAGGTGCTCTTCCCACGTGCATTCCCGGATGCGCCCCGAGTGCCACGCTATCTTCAGCACACAAACTGCAAACACAGAAGCATTGCGTCGCCAGCTTGATCATTTTGGGCTGGAAGATTTAAATAACGGCAGGTCTCCTTCCAGCTCCATGCTGCAATCTAATGATGCTGGAAGGGAGCCAGACCCCAGTCAGGAGAAAAGCGCCCCCCCACCCCCACCCCCACCCCCGCCACCAGCCAAGAGCTAACAGGGGCAGCGACCACAGCTGGTGGGGAAGCTGTGCCTTTAATTACCTAAAATGCATCCTGCAAATTCCCATCTGCCTTGCTCTTCACACTGAGTTTTTCCCACATTTACAACTCCAAGCAAAACTAACATCTTAGTGTCTTAGCTTCAGAAGCCAAGCAACACAACTGGTTCTAAAACCTGGCAAAGAAGAAGTGAAGACACCGATTTACCACAATGACTATTCAATTGAGCTCTTACTAGGGTAGTATTGCAAACTCATTAAGACTTAGGCTTCAAAAGAAGTTTTTAAAGGACTCTTCAAAAAGTCAATGTCATGCTAAAACAAAAATTAGAGGCTAAAGAGACATGGTGACATAATGTAATGTATGACCTTTGATTGGATCCTAGATCCAAAAAAGGAAAAGTAAATAAGGCTATGAAAGTCCAGTTTAAATGTGGACTGTTGTTGGATAATATTATTGGATGAATGTTAATTTTCTTAGGCATGATGATGATGATGGTATTGCGGTTATATGAGAGAATGCCTTTATTTTTAGGCAAATATATGAATTATTTAGGGATAAGTTATCATGTCTATAACACAATTGCCAATGGTTCAAGAAAAAAATGTGTGTGTGTGTGTGTGTGTGTGTGCATGCACAGGAGACAGACAGAGAGAATGACATCTGCTTGTTATGGAGAAAGAAATAAGGCAAATATGGCAAAATATTAACAATTGGTGAATCTATATCTCAAAGGTTGGCAGTTTTTTCCTGTGAAGTACCAGATAGTAAACATTGCTTTGTGGACCTGTGGTAGTCTCTGTCAAAATGACTTAACTCTTTCATTGTAGCCAGACAAATACACAAATGAATGGAAGTCGTCAGCATCCCTATACACTTCATTTACACAAGCAGGCATCGGGCTGGATTTGGCCCACAGGCTGTAGTCCACTGGCCCTGTTCTAGGTGAACAGTTTTCGGGTATTCATTATGCCATCTGTACATTTAAAAACTTTCCAAAAAAAGTTTGGAGAAAAGGTTTTTAAATTTGTAAACATGTATTCAATTCCATAGGATTGTGAATTCCCTTGCAAAACCAGTTTCATAAAATTCAAGGAAAAAATAATGGTCACCTCAGAGACAACTACTGCAAAGTTCCTAAGGTAAATTCTCAAGTGCTACTGATGGAAAGTTACTATTTCTGGCTAATGGGAAAGTGCTGTAACATGAGCCTCAATTCAACACAGATGGGGAACATAAAGTTCCTAAAAGAGTTCATTTCGTGCTCGACTAATAGTAATATATGGATTTATACCCCTGTTTACCTAACTACTATGCATTCTCTCCTCCTTGTTCTTGGCCCAGTGGTTTCCCATTTCATTAATTTGTGGGCCACCCCTGTTTATGAGAACATCCCCTGGGGGCCCAGGGTTGAGGCCTGAGCTTCACCACCCCCCCCACCCCGGGGCCTCTTCTCTGAAGAAGTCCTGGTACTTCTCTGCCCTTCTCGCTCCAAAGGCAAGATGAAGGAAGGCCCAGGATGGTCTCTACCCCCAGAGTTTTACCGGCATATAGTAGGTACTCAGTAAATATTTAAAACAAATTAAGCACTATATTCTAGATACTTAGAAGAATGAAAAAAAAAAACCCACAAAATTCTAGTAGATGAAATAATAAGGACTTAGAAGCATCTTATCTTCAGGATTAATTTTCATGATCCATCAAATAACTGGATTTATTCAAGATACACATAAACAGAGGTTTGTTTAAGAAAGATTGGAATGGAATTGGAGAAGAACAAATGTATCATGGAATACATAACATAACATAACAGCTTTGGAGTCAGGAGGACTCCAGTTAGAATCCCAGCCTCATCCTTGTACTAGTTATGCGGCCTTGGGCATGGTTCCTAACCTTCTTGATCCTTGA
Organism: Lagenorhynchus albirostris; assembly: GCF_949774975.1. NCBI lineage: Eukaryota > Metazoa > Chordata > Mammalia > Artiodactyla > Delphinidae > Lagenorhynchus > Lagenorhynchus albirostris. The sequence goes on from NC_083098.1 coordinate 82,850,781, forward strand.
ATTTCTAATCTGTGAGGTGGGGGGTGACATCAACCTTATAGGGATGTCAGAATTACAGACACTATATATAAAGAACACAGCCCAGTGTCTGGGAACTTCCAGGTACTCATTCTATGTAAGTTATGTATTATCATGGCATTATTATCAACTCAGGTCAAGAAGGGACCATAAAAGGTGAGATGAAGAACAGTTTATCCATCTACAAAAAACTAGACATGGTGTGTATTTATAGCCCTTGCCAGTTACATGGGAGATTTGTTTTTTAAGGGTAGTTGCAATTATTGTTGTTTAGTTACTGTTATAAATTGCCAACTTGACACTTTTATACAGGCAGCCTCAAACTTAGGTGCAAGCTATGTACCAAAAGCCCACTTGTAAGATGGCGGCTTGTTGGTCATCATTTGTAATTATCTCACAGAAATAGTCTTTGTATGGTGGTTCCCAGTTCAAGTCAGAAAGGCCGACTTAGCCCAAAATGTACCTGAAGGGGAGTCCTAATTACACTATGGAAACTAATGGCTTTGCAGAACAACATTTCAGTAGGAAAGCGTATTCAGAAATGCCTGCCGGACATATATACAATGGAATATTACTCAGCCAGAAAAAGACACTAAACTGAGTTATTTGTCGTGAGGTGGATGGACCTAGAGTCTGCCATACAGAGTGAAGTAAGTCAGAAAGAGAAAAACAAACACCGTATGCTAACATATATATGTGGAATCTAAAAAAAAGAAAAAAATCGTTCTGAAGAACCTAGGGGCAGGACAGGAATAAAGATGAAGATGTAGAGAATGGACTTGAGGACACGGGGAGGAGGAAGGGTAAGCTGGGACGAAGTGAGAGAGTGGCATGGATATATATACACTACCAAATGTAAAATTGATAGCTAGTGGGAAGCAGCCGCATAGCACAGGAAGATCAGCTTGGTGCTTTGTGACCACCTAGAGGGGTGGGATAGGGAGGGTGGGAGGAAGACGCAAGAGGGAGGGGATGTGGGGATATATGTATATGGATAGCTGATTCACTTTGTTATAAAGCAGAAACTAACACACCATTGTAAAGCAATTATACTCCAATAACGATGTTAATTTAAAAAGAAAGAAATGCCCAACCATGCTTTAGGCTGTGGTTGGGTGGAGGATTCCAGAGGCCATGGAAAAGGCTTCCTTAGCCCAAGGCAGCACCTCAGGAGGGAAAGGCAGGAGTGAGAGAGGAGAAAGGTGGGCCAGCAATTCATTCCGGTGCAGCCCCCTGAGACACATCACTGTCTCATCTAGGTTCTCCCTCCTGTCTTCAGAAGGCGAGCAAGGACCTGCTGGCTACCCTTCCCTTTCTCTGCTGTCATTTCCCACTGGCAAAGGGTTTCTCCCTTTCCTTGATCCACTGTGGAACAGCGTGCAGCTTTCTGGCTCTGAGGAAGGCACCAGCACTTAGTGGTTCTCTAGGGAAACCAGACAGGTAGTGGGCGGGGGGTGGGGGGGGTGGGGGGGGTGGGGGGGTGGGGGGGTGGGGGGGTGGGGGGGTGGGGGGGGTGGGGGGGGTGGGGGGTGGGGGGGGTGGGGGGTGTGGGGGGTGGGGGGGTGGGGGGTGGGGGGGGTGGGGGGGTGGGGGGTGGGGGGGGGTGGGGGGTGGGGGGGTGGGGGGGTGGGGGGGTGGGGGGTGGGGGGGTGGGGGTGGGGGGAGCCTCTACCCAATCTCCTTAGCTTTATTTCCTTTACAGCCAACAGGGAAAGGGCAACACGATGATGGATTTGGAGTACACAGAAAATGAACGTAACGCTCATTTGGGTTTCAAATGAACCCAGACGCCTATATTGCCAGGTATTTAAAATGCTATATATATATATATATATATATATATATATATATATAAAGCAACATATAATTTTCAGTTTCTATAAATGAAAAGACCAGGTGGAGGTAGCAAAATGTAAACTGAGATTACATCTGGTGAATTTATTATTTTAAGACATTTTCTATAATAAATAATTGCTTCAAAAATCTTAAGGATTAGGATATCTCAGAAAGATTTGCAAGCATATCAGAGAAGATCCAGACTTTTTGGAAAATCGATAACTAACACCAATGTTATATTTCTGTTCTATATATGAGGCCTAAAAAAAAGGAAAAAAAACATGATTTTTGTTAGGTTTCCTGCATTTGAAGCGAACAAACTCCCTTTAACAGAAGTGCAATTATGAACCTCAGAACTTAAGGAATACATTACCAAAATATCTCTAGGAAATTACCCTACAATTAATAGAATTTGGGGATTTCCTGTACCTGCCATGTGTTCATGGTTGCTCTCCTAACCTGTACGGGTTCCAGCCTGGCTCCATTAATTGGCCAATGTCCAGCCACAATCACCACTCGCTAGACTTTCAATGCATTTGAGTTTGTCAGGAGCACTTAATGAGGATACCAGGCCTTCCACTGAGAGGCGAGACCTGCTCGTTCTGCCTGGGGGAATTCTGGGGAAGCCTGACCCAGAAGGTGGCAGATGGGTGGCTGCTTGAAGGCGAAGAAACCACTTTATGGATAGGAAATGAGCAGAAGCACAGCGGATGCCAGGGAGAGAATGTAAGGTTGGAGAGGGGAAGAAAGTTCTAAGAGGTAAGCTTGAGAGAGTTGTGAGAGCTTGTGAAGGATTTGCACTGTTCTCTAGACAGTGGGGAATCAAGGCCAGTTGATGAGGATAGAAAGAATCCTGGGAGCCGACCTTTATTTTAGGAGAATATGTCAGGTGGCATCAGGGGAGATCCACTGGGTGGAGGAGAGGGTCCGTTTAAGAGAGAATTACAAGAGCTCAGGGAGAGATGTGGAAAGCCTGAACTGATCCAGAAGCAGTAAGGGCAGTAAAGGGGGAGGATGAAAGCACCCCTTGTTGGCTTGGCGGTTGAGTGGATTTAGGAGCAGAGGCGAGGAGAAGGAAGGGGGTTTGGTTGATGATAAGGTTTTCAGTCATTGGGACCATCTTAAAGAATAGAGGAAGGGGAGATCTGTGAGAAACAGACATAATAAATTAAGCTTGGAACATTCCATCTTCCAATAGCCAGAGCTCACTGGGAGCTTATATTTGGGTCGGCTAGCTAGTGGCTGAATGACCTTGGGCAAGTTGCTTACATGGTCTCTGCCTCAGCTTTCTCTTCGAAAGCCTAAGTTCTTACAAAGGCCTACAAGGCCCTACAGGAGTCGCTGTGCACTACCTCTCGGACCCCACCACCCCTCGCCCCCTGCGGCCAGGCACAGCTCCTTCCTTGCTGGTCCTCAACCAAACCAAGTAGATCCCTGCCAGGGCTTCTGCACTGCTCTTTTTCTTACCTAGATATGACCTAGAATGATCTCTTGTATATAGTAAGTAAACATTTAAGAAATACGCATGGAATGAATGAATGAATGACCATAAAAATGGGGATACTCACAATGTCATAGGGCTGTCCTGGAGCTAATAAATAAGAAAATATATGTCAAGTGCTTAGAATAGAACAGTGTTTGGCACAATAAATGTTTTCCATTGTGGTACTTATTTCTATTATTAGGATAAAACTGTTAAGTCATCAATGAATGGAGTTTCTGATTAGAAGCACATTATTGACTTCGGGGACAACTTCAGTGCAATTATAGGGCGAAAATCTATAATTTCAGGAAGTTAAGAAATCAGTGTAGAATAAAAACAATAGAGAAAACACAAAGAGACACTTTTGGGAAGTTTAGCAGAGAAGAGATTATGAGAAAAGGTACGGTGAGTCCAAGGAAGGTTGGCTGCTTGTTTCTTTTAGGAAAGCTGCAGGTAAGGAGAAACACCGCTCCCTGCTTGTCCAAGAGCTTCCTTGCCAGTCCAGACCACTGACATTATCACCCTCATGAGGAATCCTCACCACGTGTGAGGCTTGAGCCATCCGTTTTCACCATAATCACCTTCTATCCTGCTCACTACTTCTGTCACAGTCATGGAGGACACCGGCACCAGGCTTACCACCGACTACAGTCATCATTCTCGGTGCCTTTACATTCTACACAGCAACCTGTTCGACGGCCTGGCTTTACAGTTCTTTGACGTCCTCAATTCCAATGGTTTTTACTCGTACACTCCATTTCACGATCATAATCGTCACCCACACCTGCCCTGCGGAATCACCATTTCCAACATCCTACTCCTTGGTCTGAGTCCCTCTCCTCCCAGGTTTCTCATGCCTTCTCTCCCACACACCTGCTCTTTCATCTCCAGACTCTGCCTTTTCCTCTCGGTCCATTTCCCTCTCCTCTCATTGCCTTCTTTCTTTCCTGATTCGGTACAGACCAGTCTATTCAACTGCTCCAATGCCTGCACCTTCAACAGCCCCAGTTCTCCACCTTTCCATTAGGGAACACTGACCAGGAAAAGGAAACAGCAGAGGTGGAACAGTTAGCCTTGGACATGAGCCTTGGCGGCTAAGCACCACCACTTGTCTCTACTTGAGATGGGATCAGTCACGCCCACTCCTCATGTTTCTCCATGGAGGAACAACACTCCTGGCCCCTCACTGTTCCTCCCCTAGGTTGGTCTGGGAGAAGGAATGGGGCATGCTCAGCTCAGTCAGTTTGGGATTTCCTCTCTGTGGAAACATGCGTCCCGTCTGTCTCTGCCGTGTAGGAAGGGGCCTTTCTCTGGGGTGGGAGAGGCCTGTGGTTGTCCCGCTGTGCTAGGAATGGGTGGATGAATTTGTTTAATTCAGGAGCAAGGATTAGCAAACCCACTTGGCTGCAGCTCTAAACCCACACTCTCTGGTTTGTCTCATGAGAAGTAAAGCTGACGTTTTGACCTCTGATTCCTGTGTTTATGTCTCAGCTGGGGGGGTGGGGCGGGTGGGGAGAGAGGAGTGCTATTTACTGGTCGCCCTAATCCCTAATGCTCTGCTTCTAGTGCTACTGGAAATGATGGTGCTTTATTGGGTCTGGAGCTGCTAGGCATTTACAAGCTCCCACCTCAGTGGGCCCCTTGGATCCACTTGGTCATCCTTCTGGCGTCCCTGGCCAGCCCTTCTCCCCATCCTTACAGAGGGTTTTACTCCTCTGCTTTTTAAAATCTCTCTGTGGGATCTTCCCGGACCGGGACACAAACCCGTGTCCCCTGCATCGGCAGGTGGACTCTCAACCACTGCACCACCAGGGAAGCCCCCTCCTCTGCTTTTAAAAATCTCTCTGCCATGTTCTCACCTTCTTCATCAACAGACAGATGTCATTAACCCCCAAGAGTTTTATATCCCTTCACGTCAACCATCCCACATTCTGTATCTAAACACTTTTTTAAAAAGAATATAAAGCTGTATATTTCAAAGCATCTGCAGCCAATCTGTTAACATGTTTTCGTCAGTGGGGGTCTGTGTCAGAGGGCAGAGCAAACAGCCAGCAATTAGGCTCTATTATCTTTAGTTTAATTTTTCTATTTATTCAAGCATATTAATTGAATACTTATGGTATGAAAGGCAATGTGCTAAGTGTTTTGGGCAGGAAGGTGTGATGATAAGAGCTGGCACTCTTATTTGCAAGTGAGAGAGGCCCGGATGGACCTAGGTTCATAATGGATTACAGAGCCCAGTGTATCACTGCCACAAGGGGGTAGAGGGGCAGCTGACCCCTTGAAACAACTACAAACCAGGGCTTTTGTGTATTTGGAACCTGGAATTGCTTCATCTCCTATCCACTCTCTCTGCATGTTGGCTTACTTGCTTTCACTGCACCCAGGTTTCCTCCACATGGATCCCCTAGTTTCCAATCTCATACATGAAGGTTGTCAGCCCCCGAGAGGACTAACTCTCTTTTTCACTTGCAGTTTGAAGACATCCCAGGTAAAGGAAAAGACCCTTATTGGCCTGTCTAGGGTCAGGTCCCCTCCCACAGTGACAAATGGGATGGGGTGAACAAGACCATGAATCATTTTAATCAACAGTGGGGAGGAATAGGGTCTGGAACAATTTCCAAAAGAAGGAGACTGTGATTCCCTAGGAAGGGGGCCCAGGGCAGATAAAACTAGCAACACTGGCTACCTTCACAAAACTGGACCAGATCTGGATTTTCCTCTCAAAGTCTTTACAGAGTAGAATACAGAATTACCACTGCCATCTTTCACATTCTAAATATAACTGATCAAATTTAGTTTTCCTGGGCTTCCCTGGTGGCGCAGTGGTTGAGAGTCCGCCTGCCGATGCAGGGGACACGGGTTCATGCCCCGGTCCGGGAAGATCCCACATGCTGCGGAGCAGCTGGGCCCGTGAGCCATGGCCGCTGAGCCTGCGCGTCCGGAGCCTGTGCTCCGCAACGGGAGAGGCCACAACAGTGAGAGGCCCGCGTACCGCCAAAAAAAAAAATTTAGTTTTCCTTTAAAGATGTTCTTTTGAAAGGATCTCTGCACTAAGCTGCAACGCTGCCTCAGTTTCCCAAAGGTAACAGGCTTGATGCCAAAGAGGACCAACCACAGAATGAAGCAAGCCCAAATTACCTAACTAACTCTGTCGGAAGAGCCTTTCCAAGCACAGTTACTCGTCAGTACAGCGGTTGGAGCCTAGCTCTTCTTGCCTCAGAACATTTACAGAAACAGAGAGCCAGACCCAAAAGTTCCAGCACCTTGATTTTTATCTCTCTCTTTCTGGATTCCACACTCATGATTGTCTACAAGGCAGTTGCTTCTTTTTTCAAGGACTTAACATTCAAGCCTACTTGAGGGTCAAATGCCACAGTGCTCTATCAGAACTCAGAGGCCAGCCTATTCAGAGAAACTGTCTAGATTCCAAAACATGACCAAACTATCCCCCCACCCAAAATAACATTATTATGTCATATTGCCAGATTGTTTGTCAGCATAATTTACAAGTTGTATTTAGGAACTGAATGAAAAATAGCTTTCAGTTATGTTAAAATAAAACTGCTTAAGTCATCTATCATACCTCATTAAATAATACTCGTATATTTGACAGGTAATATAACTTCTGCGATTCTCACAGCAGTGATAGACAAACTGTGATCTGTGGACTGCTGTGGGTTTGGTACTAGTTCATGAAGGGTAAAAGCAGAATTGGAAAAGAGTCTTTAGAAACTTTTTTAAAAAATTTATTTATTTTATTTATTTATTTTTGGCTGCTTTGGTTCCTTGTTGCTGTGTGCGGTGAGCGGGGCTACTCTTTGTTGCGGTGTGTGGGCTTCTCATTGCGGTGGCTTCTCTTGTTGTGGAGCACGGGCTTCAGTAGTTGTGGCACACAGGCTCAGTAGTTGTGGCTCGTGGGCCCTAGAGCACAGGCTCAGTAGCTGTGGCACACGGGCTTAGTTGCTCCACGGCATATGGGATCTTCCCGGACCAGGGCTCGAACCCATGTCCCCTGCACTGGCAGGCAGATTCTTAACCACTGCGCCACCAGGGAAGCCCTAGAAACTTTTATAACAACTTGGCATTCTAACCACATCCAAGGGTGTGATCACCGGACACATCTCACTGAACAGGGTACACATCATTTTGGATGTTGTCCTAGCTGCGTATTGTGTGCACTGTGTAGTTAGTTAATGGCACTAGGATCAGCCCAAACTGGATCAGAAATTAAACAAACAAACAACAACAAAATGCAAATTTAAACCATAATGAAACACCACTTTACATCAAGCAGAATGGCTATTAAAAAAAAACCCCACAGAAAATAACAAGTGTTGGCAAGGATGTGGACAAACTGGGACCCTTGTGCATTGTTGGTGGGAATGTAAAATAGTGTAGCTTCTGTGGAAAACAGTTTGGCAGCCGCTCAAAAAGCTAAACACAGAATTACAATATGAACGAGCAATTCCACTTCTAGGTAAATACTCGAAAGAACTGAAAGCAGGGACTCAGGCAGATACTTGTACATCAATGTTCATCTCACAGTAGCCAAAAGGTAGAAACAAACCAAACCATCTGTTCATAAACAAATGAATGGATAAACAAAATGTGGAATACACATATAATGGAACATTATCCAGCCTTAAAAAGGAAGGAAATTCTGACATACGGTGCAACATGGATGAGTCCCAAAGACATTATGCTAAGTGAAATAAGCCAGACATCAAAAAACAAATACTATATGATTCCACTTATATGAGGTCCCTAGAATAGGAAAATTCAAAGAGACAGAAAGTATAATGGAGGTTACTAGGGGCTGCGTGTTCTGGGGAGTGGAGAGCTGTTGTTTGACAAGGACAGAATTACAGTTTGGGATGATGAAAAAGTTCTGAAAATGGTTAGTGGTGACGTTTGCAAAAGAAGTGTTATTACACTTAATGCCACTGGATTGTACACTTATAAATGGTTAAAATGATCAATCTTATGTATATTTTACCATAATAAAAAATGCAACCGCCTCCCCCAACAGCAATAAACCTTGTTCTTTATCACAATAGTATGAGAATCCTTTCCCTAGAGTGTATGCCCTAGGGGGTTCTGGATCAAATAAAACTTGGAAAATGCTACATAAATAGCCCCACGTGGAGTTCATAAAGCTTAGACTAACAGTTCTGAGAAATTCCTTACTAAGAAACTCATAATTTTAACTCAGCATTTCCTAAACACATGGACTTCAGAACCTTTTTGTTACTGTACAACTAATATCTCACAAAACATAGTTTAAGAAACGCTGAGCCAGAAATACTGAAGCATGGTTTATACTTTCACATCACACACAAGTAAGAGTGAAACAGTCATCACACTTAGGTTGTAGCCCACAGTCTAAAACTGTCAACCTGTGGTTAGACCCTCCCGTTAATTCCTGCGCTGGCAATGCCAACCCCCAAGGCATGCCAGGTTAGCAGGAGTCAAAAAACCAGGGTCTGCTTCATCCCTGCGTCCTTTAAAGCTTCACAGTAAGGATACATTTCACATTTGTCTTTATAGGACTGCAAGTTAAGACAACGATTTACTAGTTAGAGGTGACCCCAGGAACAAAGTACTTCATAGTCTAGGTCAGACATGTGGATGACATTAGAAAAAGAAACAGGCTTTTAGAGTGCAAATGAGTGTGCAAAAGCCAGAGCCATATTGATAGATCCAAATACCATTCCCCCTATCATATTTAAAGGTCACAACCTCTCTGCTGAGAAGGCGAAAAAGTCAGCGAGACAGGAAATACCAAAAGGTAAAAAACCAAAAGCAACTCTTGCACTCATCAAAATATACCATAGCCTGAAGGAGTTTTAGTATTTTTAATTTTCTGGCTGGAGAAAAGTTCACTTAAAGCGTTCTGCTGATATTACAACATATGTGAAAAGGAAGAAGAGGTATGCAGAGTAGGAATTTGAAGAAAAAAAGAAAAATCTGGTGAAAACATCACTGCCACTCCTTTTATTCTTTTAAGTATATTGGGTTCTTAACCCAAGTTGGGGCCGCCTTTACTCTTCCAGTTTTTTTTTCTCTGTAATTCAAAAAAGGTGTGGAGAAAAGATTGTCTTCAAATAACTCTAGATTCTCGACTTTGTAATCATGCACAAGTGGAAACCACATTTCATCTTCAAGGAACAGTTTAAAAAAAGGATATTCAAAATAATAAATTTTCCATGGATACTGGTTTCTTCTTTCCAAGTTAGTGTTTGGCCTAATTTATACAATAAATCTAATGGGCAAGTTATCTCTCGCAAATAGCACCTAGCACATTCTTGGCATCTGAAAAGAGTTAGTTAACATGTTGCATATGCTCTTTATGTTCACAAAACAAGATATGTGAGAAAAAATATCACCGGGTGGGAGGGTGAGCATAGAAATGTAGAGGCCACCAATCATCTGCAAAGGACCGTCTCCTACACACTCAGGGTTTTGAAAGTGTAACCATGGGGCTGGAACCAAAGGACAAAAAGTACCGAGGCCCTCTAAGGTGTCTGGGACTTTGCAATTTATAACATATTTAATTTGAGCAACCTAGCTCTAAGTATGTCTACCTTAACAGGTGTGGGGAAAGATGATGTTTAAAATCGGTTCAGCTTTTTAAGGGGTGCGTGCAGAGTTTCAGTTTGGGATATCAAAGTTCTGGAGACGAATGGTGGTGATGATTGCACAATAATGTGAATGTATTTAATGCTACCGAACTGTACGCTTAAAAATGGTTAAGGTGGTAGATTTTGTGTTATATATATTTTACCAGAAGAAAAAAAGATAAGTTTAGTAGTTTCCCAAGGTTACAGAGTGTGTCCATGACAAAGCTAAGAGGTATGGCAGTCTGACTCAAAGACCATTGTCTTTCCTTATATCTCTCAAAAATAATGATGTATCAATAGATGAGGTGGTAATTATAAATTAGTTATAAATATCATCATCCCCATTCTCATTCTCATTCTCATTCTCATTTTCACTTTTACCATTGGCTGGATGACTGCTTATTTTGTGCCAGACACTATTCTAAGCAACTTATATGTATTTATATGCTTAGTCCTCACAACAACCCTGCAAGGTAGATACAATTATTATTCCTATCTTCCAGATGAGAAAGTGAAGTACAGAGAGGTAATATAGCACCCTCAAGGGCACACAGCTAATCAAATCCAGGCAGTCTGATCCCAGATTCCCTGTTCTTTACCACTTATTGCATTGCCTCCTGGTACGTAAATTTAGGTACACAGCATATGAAGACATAAACCTCATTAGTCTCAAGATGATTCACAAACCAAAAACGTCAATAGGTTATAAATAACGTTTAGACAAAATTCTAGTGCACAAGATGGGAACTAGTCTAGTTCACACCTAGTTTCTGAAGACATTTATTTTAAAGATAGCTTAGATACTATCATCCATTAAATCCTCCCCGTGACTCTGGGCCATGTTCCCTCGGCACTGCCTGAACCATGATGGTGGTAACATGCACACTCCTCTCTGTATCATGCTTAGAGTCTACGACTGACTTCCCCACTATGGAGGCCATGAGTTCTCGGGCCTGAATTAATTCCCCATGTATGTAACCCACTATTTTAGGATTAGCACCATGACTAGTACTCTGCATGTCTTCAGTAAATTTTTCTTAATTCACTTGAAATAGTTTAAATATTGTTACTATCTGTTTTTTAAGGGCCAGCTCTGTAACCATCAGGTTCTGGAGTCTTTATCAATGGTAACTCTTTAATTATCTTTTTAGTCCCTTCATGGTAATCCAGTATCTTCAGGGTTTCCGCTGTTCCTGGGGTCAATTTTGATCATTTGCATCTTGCTAAGAAATCTTCCTTTTCCACTGGTTTTCACACCTCTTACTAAAGGGTTATTTATACACATCTTAACATGATTCTAATTTTTCTTGTATCTATTGTTTTGTCATTTATTTTTATTTGTTTTGTATTCTTTTGCTACCATGTTTTTTCCTTAATTGGGCTTCCAAGGGGTTTACCTATTTTATTGGTTTTTCTAAAGAACCAGCTTTTGGATTTATTTATCCATTATTCTATCCCTTTAATTTCAGCTTTCATCTATTAATCCCCTCTTACTAATTTTTTAGGGGTTTTTGTTCCACTTTATTTTGTAAGTAGTAAGTTGAACTATTGATGTTTTTCCTTTATTCTTTACTAAAGAATAAAACATTTCCTCTGAGTACAGCTTTTACTATCCTTAGAAGTTTTGATAAAGAAATGTTCTTTTTGTTTTCATTTCTTTTCCAGTAACTTTAACTTCCTCACTGATTTCCTTCTGATCCCAGAGTTATCAGTGAGTGTGTTTTATAATTTGCAAGTGGACAAGGTTTTTTAAATTGCCTTCTTGCTTTCTCTTTCTATTCTCATTATACCATAATCAGGGAGTATGCCCTTATAAATCTCTCTCCTCTCTTTGAGTTTTTGAAGGCTTTCTTTGTGGTCAAGTATGTGATTCAGGGGAAGGAGACGGCATTAAATGATTCAGGGACATCTACCTGTCTATTTATATCTATTTGACTATGGTCTTTGAAAACTGACATGAAATTTGTTCACTTAACAATTGTTCTACAGGACACCTAGTACGATTATGATGAGAAAAAGTATGAGATTTGGAATTTAAAACTCCTGTCTCCTCCCTTCATAGGCCTGGGTCTCAGTTACCTGATCTATAAAATGCAAATCACACTTAACCTGCTTTACTATGTTACCAGTGAAAAAATTAAATAAGCCTGATGTGCTCTTCCTTCCTACACAATGTCTTCCTAAAAATCCCAGTTAGTTATCAAATACTGCCCTTAAGAAGTGGCTCTCTGTAGCCCTGCTAGGCAACAGAAAAGCCTCCAAGTGGGGTCATGCCCCTCGGACCACACAGTGTAAAGAAATGGACACACAGGGAGTTCCCTGGAGGTCCAGTGGGTAGGACTCGGCGCTTTCACCGCCATGGCCCGGGCTCAATCCCTGGTCGGGGAACTAGTATCCCGCAAGCCGCGAGGCACGGCCAAAAAAAAAAAAAAAAGAAATGGACACACTGCTGCATGTACATTACACAGGGCCTTGTATGTTGCACGGAGCGGATCCTAGAGAAAGGCAGCCATCCCCGCCTGTGTCTTTTGAAGCAGTTAAGTGTTTTAATTCCCTTAAAACACTGTGAGCATGTGCGATGGGGGGAGGAGAAGAAGGACTTAAAGCAATTTTGCTGTTCTGCTCAGCACTGTAGAGAAGTTTTTTGAAACTAAAGACTGATTGAGAAGGACATCAAAAGAGTTTGATTTGTTTGATGTTTGGACATATATACATGATGCAGATAACTGCTGGATTAATGATGACCGTCTGTACGCCAGATGGACCGTGTGACTGTGTCGAGACATCTTACTCAGCGCCATTTGAAAAGCAGATTAAGCTTAAACCATCCTAACACAAAGGATTCTCCCACCCCATGTTTCAGGGCACAACGTTCTATGGTTACTTTAAAAAATTCAGCAAATTACAATTAACTTTTAAGACATCTCCTGCCTGTGTCAATGCCGCTGTGTAAGAATCAGAAGTGAGATTGTTTATGCCTGTCACTTTCTGTGACTGGGCAAGACTCTTCCAGGACAGGCAGCAGGATGTGGTGAACTGCCCTGACACTGAGAGGTCCATCGTTGGCTATAACACAGCAGCTGCCTGTAGACTTCCACAATCATTTTAGGTTGGATATTTCTAAAAGCAGCTTTAAATCTGAGTTGCTGGACAAGCAAAAAGGAGGAAAAAAAAAAAAAAGAGCAAAATCCCATCCTCTCAGAGCATTCTTTTAAGGGCTTTGTCCCACTAAAAAATTGTTTATTTTTCTTTTGTGAGCTTTTATTTATAAGAAATACAAATGGCCAATATGTGGGAGAAATTTTAACCTACTCAAAAGTGTTAATGCCAGTTAGAACAGTTTTACCATTGGATTGGCCAAGAGGAATACAAACAATAAGGTCCGGTGTTGGGTAAGGTATGAAGAAGTTGGCAGTCTTAAATCCAACTAGCAAGAGTGTGAATTGGTTCTCCACTACCTTTCAGAGGGACGATTTAGAAATAAGAGCCAAAAGCCTTAGGATTTTGGATTTCTTGGATTCAGCAATTCACCTTTCAAGAATATGTTCTAAAGACGTAAACAGGAATCATTCACAAAGATTTCTGTAAAAGAAAGCCCACTGGAACATTGAAATGAAAAGCTGGAAACAACATAAATGTTCAACAACAGGGGGCTGCTTAAATAGAACTGTGGTATGTACTCATGTTGGAAACTATTGTGGTATATGCCTATGTTATTCATGTAGATGATTTGAAGAATCTAGGCAGTATAATCCTGAAATCCAAATTATACAGATTTTTAAAAGATGACTATAAAAAATGATTTTCAGTGGAACTACTCAGAATAAGCATTGTTAGCATTAGGATGTATAATTTTAAATCAGTTTTCCTATGTAGATACATAATTTTCCCTCCCTTCTAAAATTCTTCTGAGTGTTTTGAGTAGATGCTTTATTCACATGGTTAAAAAATACACAAAAGAGTATACTGTGAAGTTTCCTTCTTATTTCTGTCCTCCAGCCACCCAGATTCCCACTCCCAAGACAACTAATATTTCCAGTTTCTTATATATTTTTCCAGAAGTATCTTGTGTGTATACAAATCTATGTACATATATTCTACATCCTCTCCTACCTTTTTTTAACACAAAGTATGTAAACCTTGCTTTTTTTTTTTAACATCTTTATTGGAGTATAATTGCTTTACAATGTTGTGTTAGTTTCTGCTGTATAACAAAGTGAATCAGCTATATGTATAATATAAAAATTATTATAAATCAATAGATAAAGTGTCACCATTCCTTTTTTTATGACTAAATGGTATTCCATGGCACAAGGAGACCAAACTTAGGATAAACATATAATTTATTGCCCAAATTAAGACACTTTTAAAAGGGATGCTATGACTAATTACTGTGGAACAACAGACAAAAACCAGGACTGTCTCAGGCAAACCTGGAAGTAGGGTCGTTCTAACCATAAATGACCACAACTTATTAACCAGTCTCCTTTAGATAGAACTAAGGTTATTTCTAATCATTTCCTGGAGCAAAACATGCTGCAATGAAAAACTTTATACGTGTGTCATTTCACACAAGTGGGAGTACATCTGTAGGATATAATACTTAGAGTGAAATTGCTTAGTCAATGGATATCTGCATTGTTTTTATTTAGTAGATATTTCCAGATTGTCATCCAGAAAGGTTGTAATTATTTTCACTTTTTTTCTGAAATAAGCAGGTATTGCTTTTACAGTAAGATGGAACAATAAGTTGCTTTTAAAATTAAAAGTGATGTGGAAAAAATGTAGATTTAGCAAGTTTAAAGTATTCTTAATCATAAAAACATATAGAAACACAAGACTGGAAATAAAGTTAAGTGTATTTAGATTATATGGAAGTTTCAAAAACAAACATAAACCCTACCGGAAATGTTGCACAAGAATAGATTATGCAGTCAGAGGGTAAACTAAAAAGCACTTTGTAAATACAATGCTTATTAAAGTCACAGCACACCTCCTACCCGCCTTTGATTTTGTATCTTACACATTCTTCTTTTTGTCCAACTAGGCAAGTTAGTTTTCATTTGAAGTCAGTAAGTGACAACAAATGGCTGAAAGAAGTCTGTCTTTTTTTTTTTTTTCTTTCCTCTGAGAACAAACAGTTCCAGAAAGGCGGTCCTACTACTTAGGCGCAGCTATTGTAGTATCAGCAGTATCTGTTTCAGCTGCTGGACCTGAAACCCAAAAGTGGTAGGGAAATGTCCTGCGAGGGCCAACGGTTTGGGAGTATCTGCTAAAACTGTGGCATCTCAACACCGCAAGAAGCAAATATCCACTACCTCCAAGATAGACTCATTCTTGTTTCATGTATATAGGCTCTGAGAGAAAAGCCACAGATTCTTTCACTTATGAAATGAAATCCACACTTACCAAAATATGTTTTCATAATCTCATATATTCAGGCCTTAATCCTAAACATCTTCCTGCTACTCACAAGACATCCCCAATATGAGCTTTATATTTATCATATAAATTTGTATGCCAAGAAATTACAAGACCAAGTACAGAGTGTTCTCAAATGTATAAGGGAGGATTTCATACCCACATGATGAAACAGTATTTGAAAATTATTTCCAAAAGACTACATGCAAAAATGAATACACCTTAAAAATTTTGAACCTCTAATGAGTATGTGAACCCATAGCATCATGCTGGCATATAAAAACTACTTCTTGAATGACTGCATTTGGAGTGAGACAGATATTTACCTAGTAAATCCATACCTTATACCATAATTCTGAGCTAACAGGCAAAACTTCACTTTTTCAATCACGATGCCTTTAAAAATCAGAGATGTTAAAGAAATGCTAATTTTGTCAGAGTCTTCATACTTAAAGCAGTAACAACAACTACTGGTCACGGAATAATTAGTCTTCTATTGATGGACATTTAGGCCATTTCCAATCTTTTGCTACTTCAAAATATGCTGCAATAAATAATGTGTGTGTGTGTGATTTCACACAAGTGGGAGTGCATCTGTAAGATTAAAAAATTTAGAAGCAAAATTGTGCTAAGTATTTCAAAGACATTATTCTCTTCATTCTCATCCTACAAGGTGGCTCAGTTGCTCCTAATTTACAGATGAGGAAATTAAAAGTAAGGCCCAGAGTGGTGGAATGATTTCCCCACAGTCATACAGCCACAGTGGTAGAGCTGGGACTCAAACCTAATCTCAAATGCCCATTACCCTCCCTTACACAGTCTCATAGATGTTTTTCCATAAAACCCCAAACAAATAGCATAATAGAAATCTCAAGCAACACTTGAAGTCTTGATAACTTAAATTTAACAAATTAAAACAATGACGGTAGTTATGGATAAATAGATAGGTTTGTGGCCTGTACTAGTCTCCCAGTCATAGGTCTGGATCCTGCAATATGAAGATAGACCCTCATGGGTACTAGTGAAATCCAGGAAGGACCCCACACACACCCTAAACACATTTTGCCTTTTTAAAATTTTCACTCAAAGTCCCCTGCCTGATCCCACCTGCGATTGTGCTTAAGACCTGCCTGGAATAAAGCTAGGCCAACGAGGGACTTTCCTGGTGGCGCAGTGGTTAAGAATCCGCCTGCCAATGCAGAGGACACGGGTTCGAGCCCTGGGCTGGGAAGATCCCACATGCTGTGGAGCAACTAAGCCCGTGCGCCACAACTACTGAGCTTGCGCTCTAGAGCCCACGAGCCACAACTACTGAGCCCGCATGTCACAACTCCTGAAGCCCACGTGCCTAGTGCCCGTGCTCCACGACAAGAGAAGCCACCACAATGAGAAGCCTGCGCACTGCAACGAAGACACAAAGCAGCCAAAAATAAATAAATTAATTAAATAAATATTTTAAAAAAATAATAAATAAAGCTAGTCCAATGAAACCCATGGTAATTCCTGGGTTTGCTTTCTAAACACAGGTATGTTTGTTTAATTCGGCACAAATCCCCTCACAGATGCCATATAAGAGAGATTTGTCTTCTTAATTATATTATGTATGGGAGCTTATATCAAAGGTCCAGGGCTCAAAAATTTTTAAATAGTTCTTAGAGCTAAGGACCGAATAGCCATCAGCCTTTATCAATCTTTTTGAGGGGGATTTGACAATATGTCTCAAAAACCTTAAAATGTGGGTTTTCTTTGATCTAACAATTTTACTATGGGAATTTGTTCTTTAAAAAGGCCAGGAAAAAAGACTTATGTACACTATTATTCATCAGAAGTTTATTTATAATAACTTAAAAATGGAAATAAACCAAATGCCCAACAAAGAGAGTATACTTAAATAATTTATTGTAGGTCCATACGGGGAAAAAATATACAGCCATCAAAATGGTGTTTTCAAAGAATACTTAACAAAATAGAAATCCTCATGATCAAGGACAAAGGAAAACAAAGGATAGAAAATGCATGTGCAGTAATAACCTCAATCACGTCATCTGTATACATACTCATGTACAGAGAAAAAACCAGAAGACTGTAACCCAGAATGCTAACAGTCTCTGAGTGGACTGTTACACATAATTTCATCTTCCCTTCCATATATTTTTTTATTTTTATGTTCATATAGTGACTATATATTATTGTTAAATCCAGAAAAAGATGAAAATAGTACTTTTTAAAAAAGATTCTTTAAATTGATTGTTGATGCTGTTGACTTTCTCAGCCATGGGGCTTCTCCAGTTACAGCCAAGCCAATTCGGTGTGGGCTATTTCTCTCTTGCCTCCTGCAATCTGACCAATTCACTGCTTACTGGTATCACCACCGGTGTAGAAAGAGGGAATGCGATAGTGAAACTCAAAGCCATCTTTTTGTAGGAGAGACTGACTGCCATATATTTGGTTGGAGAAGATTTGAAAGCCCAACACGGGCTAAAGTTACTTAGAGAGTTCCTTTATCTGTATAACCCCTGATGTAGAAATTGTTCCATTACTGTAGACAACTCTATCTTGGTCTGAGGGAGAAAGAACCTCTCAACTAAGAATTTCCATGATGTCACTGAATGGCAACAGCCCCTGTGAAGCACTTGAATCCTACTATGTGAACACCCGTCTGCCTCTTCCATCAAGTTCCACACTCCTGATGCCTCATGACTGCAAAGTCCTTAACCAACCAAAGATTCATGAACTAGGTCCTTCCCCAGTTCTAAGCCAAAGTATTATCTAACCGTCAAGATACTGAAGTCAAAACACAAAATCTGTGTGGCAATATTCTGGTTATACACTGTCACAAACTCTAATTCCAGTTCATTTCAGTCTGACCTTGAATTATTCGTCTCTGTGTTTTCTCTTCCTTGCTTATAAAAGAATCTGTTCCATGTTATTTTTCTTAACTGTGCTCATTTAAAATCTGCTATTAAGAGCCTTGCTTTCATTTGCCAGAATGTCTTATCTCACAGACTCTCTTTTATTTATTTCCCTGTCAAATTCTATATCACTCAAACTCCACTCTTAATTTTGCTCCAGGAATTAAGATGTCTCATATTTTCTTTCCTTACATAAAAAACTAGGACTGTAAAAAGTTGTGGAATTTTCAAGCTGGGGCATTGAGATGTAGTATTAATATAAAACCAACTCCAGTGGTAACCTATTTAATTCCAATGTATTGCTGATTGTCAAATCTTTGTTTCTTTGTGATTCTAAAACTGCATGTATCTCTATATAATTTATAATAATTTTAATGGGGCATTTGCAAGACCATATTCCTGCATCTGTGAAGATACTGTTAATTATGTTACATTTACAGATGGATCTGTGCTTGGAAAAGGAAAAGTCCGAGGAAGTTGAATTCATTTCAGCAGCTAAAGTTTCTCTCTTTCTCTCATTGTCAGAGCTCACACTCATTCTCTCCACTTGCTCCTACCCATATCAGCAAGCCAACCAATAAATATTTCTGAGAACTGTCCTATTCATCTTTCATTCATGCTTCGGTACAAATCATTATAGATTAAAATATCACTAGTCTCATTCTATTTCTGTTTTACTATAAAGGCAGGTATAAAGCATCCTTATAGATGTTCAGGCTCCTATAAATACCTACTTGGGGTAGGGGTGAATTTTTGACGTGACTTGGCTTTTCAGCTTTCTTGACATCAAACCACACAGGAGTCGCCCACTTCACCTTCCTGTAAGGCCAGGCTCCACTTTGGAGATCCACTGTGAACCTTGTCATCACCTGTGGTGATAGCTTGGAAAAACCAGTACCATATTCCATGGTCAAACACATCATCCATCAAACTCTACCTCACTTTCAAAATGCACGAGTTCTTGGACCTCAAAACCAACTTCTAACCCCTTGATCACTCAATGGAACATGTTGGCTCCACTATAAATTCATGGTTTCCAAACTCTACGGAGTCCTCACTGAGACCAGTCTTTTCCATTTCTTTTAGCAAATGATCCAACCTCCCATTTCTCTCTGTGTGCTTTGTATGCAACACTCCTCTCACTTGTTTTTAGATGTCTTTGCCTGCTGCTGCACAAAAATGATACTGTCACACTCCATTCCTCATTCACATACCCATGTCCACCTCTTTTCCCCTGGTCTGGGGACACAAGAAGTCTCCCCCTCCTTGTCAAGGTCATCCCTTTCTATCTTCCAAGACTTCATCCTATCTATTTCACCCTCTCTCCTATCCCCTCTTTTTCTCACCAATCTTCTTCTCTATGTCCTATAAGTAAAACAAAAAAAAATGTTCCTACCCTGCAGATAAGTCCCGCAAGGACTGTGTGTCTCCCTCAAGTTAACACCCAGTCTCTGTCCTTCCTTCTCAGCTCTCGTGAGAGTTGTCCCCACTCACAGTCTTTATTCTCTCTTCCTGTTTGATCCTCTACACAATTGACTTCAGTTCTCACCATCCGGTCCAAATGTTCTTTGCACAGTCATCCTGTACTTTTTAATTCAAGAGAGACTTCCCAGTTCTTACAGCGGGCTAATTCTCTACTTGCGTTTGACACAGTTCATTACCTTTTCTTCCTTGAGATGTTTTCCTTCCCATTGATGCTATAATGTTCACTTTCTAATATTTCTCTGCCCGCTTTTCTCAATCTTCTTCCTGAGTTCCTCTTTCTCTACTATTTATTAAATGACAGTTTCCTCAAGTCACACTCCATGACTGATTAGTCTTCTCAGTCTATTCTTGGGCGATGCCATTCATCATTTTGGTTTTAACCTTTGCCTAAACGTTTATGATTCTTGAATCCTTCTAGACTGTCCCGAACTACCTACAGGACATCTTTATGCCAGAAAATGAACAGAGAATGGACATTGTTATGGATGGTGCTAAGTGACAGTTTCCTCCTTTCCGTGGTGCTTAGTTAGATCCAAAATCATGACTCATTCTGTCTCCAAAACTATTGCCTCTACCTAAATGTATGCATGCAAACAGAAATTAATATGGGTTTCTATCTGCTCCACCGCAACACTAACGCACACCACATCACCCAGGAAAAAGTGGGCTGAATAGAACCAAAGCAAGGCTTAAACTTCAGATTCAACAGCTCCTGTTGAAACCACAGAACCTCTGCAGCGATTAAGCAGAGGTGGGGCCGCAGGTTTTGAGATCATTTACTTAAACTCCTTGGGAGACAAAGTTCTGTTAGAGTTATATCCAGAATGCCTCAGGTTGGAGCTTCGCTTTAGGACTACTGTTTAAAGCATGGAATGGCCACAGAATCGTGAGTGCCAGCCACGCTTACCATTTTCCAAAGTTCAAAGTGATGCAGGGACCTGACATCACACCACCATTCTGCAAGCATATGGCTAACGCTGTGCTCTCGGCCATGTGCTATGATGGCTGCCTTTTAGTTTTCTCTTTTCCTCCTTCAGGAGAAATTCAGGCACAATAGCGAGAGAAATGCTAGATAGATTAAATAGTGTAGGGACTTTTCTGCATAAACCCTTTACTGATGTTGAGGAGGAAGAAGACTTTGCTCTAATCAACAGATTCTTTCTCAGTGGTGAATTTGATGCACAGGCAGAATTGGGATTCTGCTTTTCAGTGGCATTTTTGGAGTCCTTCTTACGTAGCATTATCTCTGAAACCATCCCCAGTATTGAATGTGGCTCTGGACTTTATTACCTTGACAACTCATCTCTAGTAATCTGGGTCTGTAGGATACATTAATCATACTCCTTGGTAAGCACGATGTACTGGAGTTAATGTGTTCGGCCAGGGTTGAAAAACAAAGTCCTAGATTTCAGCTGCATCTTCTTTTAGAGTTTATCACTGAGGGCTGACCTTTTATTTTTATGCTCCATGTTTCCAGGTAGGGGAAGCTCCATTAGAGTAACACTCCTGGACATTTACTGCCACCCTGCTTGTGAGTTACCTGAGTGCTGAGTACGGGAGAAGAGACAGCATTTTCAGCCAGCTCCCTACAGCTGCTGGCAAGAAGCATGCTTTCTCGCCTACTCCAGACTGTATGTCTTACGGGCACAGCTCCTACAGGGGAGATCTGCATTGTGAGTTCTCCCTGGGGCTGCCTGGGTGAGTCTAGCGTAGTCAGGGCTGAAGCACCCTTGCCAGCCCAAAGTCAGTCTTCAACCCAGCTCTAATCAGTTAGAAAGTGAGCATTGTGATCTATATCTGTCTCACTCCTGCATCTCTCAAGCAAATGAAGAGGTGATATTAATATGACTCATTATTAGTCATGAGAAACAAAATCAGTTATTAAACAGTATGTATGCTGGTTTGGGTTCAGACATTTATATAGTCAATTCTTACTTCTTTCCCTTGGTGCATAATTCTTTTTTAGTACAATGCTAAGAAGCACTTTTTTTTTTTAGCTACTTAGCACATTTCTCTATGATATTCAGTTTGTATTTTCATTACACCCTTATCTGGAAGGTCAACAGGATGAAAAACTGGAACTATAAACACAAATAGAGAAAAGAGAAGAAAAAGTTAGCGAGGCTGCCAGTGAGCAAAAACAAGCAGGGTAAGCTAAATAGGGAAGTAAATGACACGTCTCCAAGACCTAGAATCTGGGAAAACACTTCTAAATGTTTATCCTTGCAATCCATTTCAAAGTCAAGGGTCTTCTTTCAACAGTTCCTTATTCTTTACAGGAAATGCCAACACCTAGACTTGTAGCCTGGCTCTAATTTATGACAAAGAAGACAATTTACATTCAGTCATAGATCCTACAACATCCATAGACATTTCATCAACATTTTGGTCCATTATAGCAGCATCATATTTTTCTTACTCAGTCTTTCTGAAGGAAAGCCAGAAGAAATAATCCATTTGAGGGTATTTTTCTAGCATTGGTGCTTGAAGAAATTTAGATCTAAAAATAAGTAGAACATTATGTCACCAGAGTTTTGAATATACAAACTCAGTGTCCATATGGGCCGAATTCCATGACACCCCATTCCAAGGGGCTGTGAAATTCTTCTTGTGCTGCAACTCTTCTGATGAGTGCTCTGGGGCACTTACAAGAGCATTGCTGGTTGGCATCAAAGAATTGTAGGACTGATAATGGCTGAATCCTCACCAGGGAGCTGTCCAGCCTGAGCCTGAAAGGCTTCAGGGATGAGGAAGTGACTGATGTCTGATGCATTTCAGCCCATTTTGGGGTAACTCTGAATGGGAGAGAAAACTCTTATGTTGTGCCCACATGGTGTTCCCAACCATTTCTCCTCATGCGTTCTAATTCTACCTCCATGAAACTGCCTACATCACGCTCAGCCTGTTTTCTACCCCATGGTCCTGCAGCATTTTGGTATTTCCTCACCTCTCTCCTCAGGCTTCCCTTCACCACAAAGCCTCACAACTGCTTCCATCCATATGACATGACCCTTAGTGTCCTCTCTACCAGGAATTCCCATTTTAGTGGGTAAGAGTTCAGGGATGGGGTGAGACAGACATTGGTTTACACCCTGGTCTGTCTTACTAATTCTGTAGCCTTAGACAAGTTTCCTTATCTGTGAAATAGGAATAAGAATAGCTACGTATATTCTTGTGAGAATTAAGTAAGAAATTCCCAAGACCATAGTGCTGTGCCCGATACACAGTATATGTCCCCAAATGGAGTCGCTTGTAGCTTTTGTCATCATCATCTTGGATGTGGGGACAGTGTAGGGACACAAATGGGAACGTGACACCTACTCTGGTGCAGAGTCAGGACAGCACAGGCAGTGCTGGAAAGACACCGATTCCTAAGCTCCCCCGCACACATCGCAATTCCTCTCCCAGCAATGAGGGCCAAAACGCCTGCTTCTCCCTTTCTCAATATTGCTTCTCTGAGATTTGGAGATTTAACTGTTTACCACTCCAAGTATACTAGTGGTAACAGATAGGTGGACCTTGTAAAACATCATGGAATTCTTTCTAGTGAAAGATATAAAAGCTAAGTGGTATTTTTTACTATGAGACAAGGGAAATTCTGAGAACTGTAAGACTGTTTGGCACAATGAAAACAGACACAAGACAAATACCAGCTTGAAAAAAAAAATTACCGAAATATAGCTAAATCCCTCTTGGGAGCTGTTACTTCCAACCTTCTTTCCTGAGATGTCAGCCCTTAGGATGGAGAGCAATCAAACCACTAGGCAGAAACCAGGGAAATCTTGGCTTCCATGGCTGATCCTCAGAACAGAACGGCAACAACTTGAAAACAAAATCATTGTCAACTCACACGAGCTTTTAGGCACAGTCCAGTCACTTTTACCATTGTCCCAAGATCTAATTTGGGGACATTCTTTTTTTTTTTTTTTTTTTGCGGTACGCGGGCCTCTCACTGTTGTGGCCTCTCCCGTTGCGGAGCACAGGCCCCGGACACGCAGGCTCAGTGGCCATGGCTCACGGGCCCAGCCGCTCCACGGCATGTGGGATCCTCCCGGACCGGGGCACGAACCCGTGTCCCCTGCATCGGCAGGCGGACTCTCAACCACTGTGCCATCAGGGAAGCCCTGGGGACATTCTTTATTTATATATTATTCTCTTATTTCTCTTTAATGGAAAGAATTTACCCTTCAAGTAATTCAGACTTCCTAAGGACTCACTGGTTTATAATGAAAACTGGTATTAGTCGTGCTAACTATTCAAGTCACCGCGAAGTTTCAGGAATACAATACATGAATGTCCTTGAGGACAAAGCAGGGATCATCTCTCTCTGTGGTATTCCCCCACAGAACCTAGCACAGACCTTTAACCATATTATGCACTCAATAAGTACTTTCTGAATAAATGTTCCTGAAGTGCAAAAAAGCAGGCCTTTATTTTTCATTATATTGACCTTGAGCAGCAAGGCTTTCATAGGAACCAGGAGTCCTCTCTATAGAAAGCTGGTAATAGCCTCTATCTGAGTTCTATCCCCAGTTCTGCCAGCAGAACAAATGAGTGAGGGAGGCCCCTGGAGTCAGCTGCCTGAGTTCTAATTTGAGGTCTACCATCTTGGAGAAGTTACCTCACCTCTCTGTGCTGTTTTTCCCATCTATAAAATGGAGATAATAATATTATCTGTAATATTATTAGGGGTAATAGGCTTTTCATGAGAAGTAAGTATAATATATAAAGTACTTAAGGAGAGCTTTTGACCTGTGAATGGTCACTCAGTATAATGTGACCTATTGTATTATTTGCTAGTTGAAGGGCCTGGGGTAAGTCACTTAGCCACCCAGCTCCACCGTCTCCTCACGTGTAAAGCAAAGAGTATGATCACAGTCGGAAAGGGCCTCCTGCTCTAGGATGGAGTGAAGGGGATTGATCAGGGGCCCAGCACTCCTGACCTAGAGGGAATCGGCAGGAGGACCTTGATGGAAAAGTTTCTGATTATTGGTACGAGAATGAGGAAGTAGGCAAAATGTAATGGTCTTCTGTCTCCATCTCTAACATAGATATCTTGTGACTTCAGAAATAAAATCTGATGATAGCTGGCTAGTGTGAGGAAAGCTGTTATGTATTAAACCTGACTTGGAGGTGGGAGGTTTCTAGGGAGGGAAGTTGGAGCACAGCCGTGCACAACATTCGCAAGCCGTGTTCATGCATCTCTGCAGGATGGGAGAGAGGGAGACTCTGTTCTCCAAAGCACAGCTGCTTTGTAAGCCATTGGCTTATTGAATTTCCCAGAATGTCCCTGAATTTCTCCTATTGATTCGGGAGAATGGAGAAAAGAAATTTGCTCTGCTTCTTGGTATCTGTCACTCTGAATAATTTAATTCTGCCCCTTTGTATAGGAAAGATACTAAAATCCATCTGAAAACATCTGGGCTGGTGACTTGCACTTGGAAGATCCTCCCTTCACCTCACAAGCTATTTGTGGGGCTGTGATCGTCTGTGCTCTAGGTATATCTCTGGAGGAGAATTACATACATGGAGTATGGATACCAGGATACCAAGGGCTTACTGTGTGCCCACATAGTGCTGGCCACTTTATGTGTGTCACCTTTTATGATACAAGAACCTCTGGAATGTATTACCACTAAGTTTCACAGATCAAAGACTCCCAGTGTTTAGCGAGGTATGTGATTTGCACATTGTCACAGGTGATAGCACTGGATTTGATCCAAGGTCTCTACTGTCCACAGTTCATGCTATAGATCTTCAACTTCTAAAGGTAGAAGATAAACCTTCCCAATTTAAATACACCGAAGTTTACAAGACAATTCTTCCCAGTTTTTCATTTGGAGAGGAAAAAAGATCCATCCTCATTCTTAGCTAGAATGCTACAATTGGGGGATTAAACCCTTTCATAATATTCTGCCGGTGTTTATCACCACCCATGCCATTTTGAACATCTTTTCTACAAAATGGCTATCAGTTCTAGTAAAAGGGAAAGCAAGAAAACCCCCCAGTGGCCCAGTGAGGGCAATATATTCTCCCTGGTACAGGTATTCAAATATCTATCTCATAAGAAGGTAATTTGGTCAAAGCCCCACAGAAGAGATCAACACTTATTTCCAGACTCTAGTCTGAACTTTCCCATTTTAAATGTTTCCACGCCAATAATCATGGCCACAGTGAAATACCCTAGTCTAGATACTAGGGTAATCCTCTTAAATTTTGCTGGAGATTTTGCTATCTGATTGCACAATTTATTTGACAGCTAAATTTATTTCTTTTAGGACAGAATGACTGAACCCATACTAATTTTCATGATAGGTCAAAAAATACTTCCTTTTTATTTAAGCATTTCACCAACACTGTTATCCTACTACCATACTTATTGACATTTTCTCTTTTCCTTTCACTTCTGGGTAGAAGCCTTGTTAACTGACATTCTCTCTGACTTTATTGAATGGGGACAAAGGAGAGCTAAAATAACAACTCAGAAAGGCTGATTGCCCTCACCACATTGAACAGGAGCAAAACTCCCCGTACATGCTGATCACTCAACCCATGGCAAGATAAGAACATTTTTAAAGGGAAGCAAAGAGTTTGCAGAAAGTTTGACTACAAAGTGAGGAGTGGTTTATTAATCACTATGCCAAGTGGAGGGGAGGTCTGAGGGCCTCTTTTTCAAAAGAAGTGAGACTGGACTTCTGCCTCATCCCCAGGCCCAGGCCTGGTGCCGGCAGCATCTGGAAAAGGCAAGGTTGCTCTGGCGACTTTTCAAGCTGCTCAGAGGCTCCCAACAGAAGCAAAAGTGAAGTAAAACCCCAAACCCACAGCAATCATGACACTGCCTGTAAAAGCGGGTGAGACGTGCAGAAACTGTTTTATCATCAGAATTTTTCTCTAGACAGAAGGCTTTTTAGAGGCCTTTGGGGAGATTTCTGAGGATTCTTAAATACCGTTTCAAGCAAATGTTTATTGAAGTGCATGCTCTTGTGACATTCTCCTGTTTCTTCCCTGTATAATTAGGAGGCATAAAGGATAGAATTGTTGGGTATTTTTCCCATCCTGCTATGGCTTTTGTCTCTTGTTGATCAAATTCCTGGTAGGAGTTTAGTTAGTCAGTGTCAGTGGAATTTTTGAAGAATATCTTTTTTTTTTTCTCATGATGCTTGTTCGTTATTTTAATGCCCAAGAATATGAATTTAAGATTAAGAGAGCTTTAGAAAATGTTATAGACTAGTTTGGCACACAGGATAAAGCCCACAAACTCCCCCTTTGAAAACCATAAACAAGACTTGAAAGCCCCGTATTTATTTACAGGCTTCTTCTCAAAACCACACATACAAGTGCAGTGACTATACATCCCAATTAGTTTATCTGTATTCTGCTCACGCACTGCCATGCTCAAAGAACTTAAAAATTTTCATCATCATTTACGAAGCAGCCCTGACTCACCAAGATTTACAAAGCAATCAGTGGCAAAGTTAATTGGAATCTAGACTTTGTAACACCTACAGAAAAACCCATGCAGTTCTGAAAAAAAGAAAATACAGCCGAGGAAGCAAGATTTCAGTATGGTATTTCTAAACCAGAGAGAGAGAGAGAGAGAGAGAGAGAGAGAGACAGGAAGAAAGAGTAATTTACAAAGGATTTAAATCCATATTAAGACAGTCCTGTTTCTTTTCCTTTTGCCTTTAGGTTGGCTGGATTAAGCAATTCAGGGTCTGAAGAGCCTGACAAATTCTACAGATCCAGCTCACCACTTGTGTCTTCTCATGGATCTGAAATATCCTGGAGAGGAAACGAGTCAGAATAGTTTCGTATGCAAACCCAGGAAAGCCAGTAAAGAGGGGAGTAATAAGGATGAAGCTTGGAGAGGGGGCGACTAGATTTGAGGGAGGGGAGGACCGAGGTTTTTGTTCATGTCTACATGCCTCAGAAGCCTGGACTTTTATCGTTAACAGGGTGTTGCCTTCACTTGTGCCCTTATAATTATACAAGGTAAATTATAGGCAGACTTGTGGGGTCTTGAAAGCCTTGGAAAAGAATTTAAGGAATCTGAAGTCTTTCAATGTTGTTCTGAAGGGGCAAGAGAGTAACATAATCCCCACTGTGTGACAGGAGCTTTGACAAAGGCCAGAAGGAATGGAAAGGAAGAGATGATGGATGTGAGAGAGAGGACTTGGGTGGAATGTACAGGACTTTGCAATGACTGGGTGTAGGGGTGAGTACTGGGAATGCCTTCAAGCAAAGATGGATGAAAAAGGTGCTGCCATGAAGGGAAAATGGTTATTAAGGGAAATAAGGTATGCTGATGTGGAGACCAGTTATGTTTTTGACGGAATGAAATTGAGGAACTGTCAGGAACACAGGAAAAAAGGAGACAAAGCCCTGGAGAGAGGTTGGGACTGCCCATACTTAGGAGTCCCTGGCACAGGGACATGGATTGCGGGAAGAAGGACAGGACACAGGCTCCAAGGAACACTTGAGACAGAGAGGAAGGAAACTGAAGGTGCTTCTGTAAGACGACTTGAAGCTGGACTTGCGATTTATTTTCATTATGTTTTAGTGGCAACGACAGCAAGAGTATCTTATTTTAAAACCTACTCTTCTCAGAGTACTGTATTTAAGACAAAGTTTTAAAACCCTGCTTTCCAGCACATACCATCATAACCACGCCCCTGCCCTGCAGAACTACCCTGCTAAACTAGACAAAAGATTTATCTTTCTTCAACTACAAAAATGATGCTTTGGGGGGTAATCCAAAATAAACCAAACAACCAAAAAATCTACATGCATTTGACAAACTTAAATTTCTGCATCAGTAGATCAATGTTTATCATAATTCTAGATGGTGAAGACATGTTTGTTGAAATGAGTGTTAACACTGAAAAATCCAGTAATTTTAATAAAAAAGTGTGCTTGCATCGAGATTATATATAGGAAACTGCCTCTTTACAGCATTTATAACATTAATTAAATCATTCATTAGTTAGAATTATGCCACACTCTGAAGGGATTGATAGCAAATGGTCCCTAAACTCTATAGAATTTACCGTCTCAAGGAGGAGAAATACAAACACAACTTTCCTAAATAAAACGTACTTGACGTCCTTGTAGAGAACTGTGAAAGGGCTGTGGGCACCCAGTTGGAAGCGCCTAGCAGGGGCTTCAGAGGAGTGATGTGAGCTGCATCTCCAACAGGGCTTCACACCTGCCTCTTCTCTGAAAAAAGAGGGGCACTGGATGGTGGGGAGGAACGAGGGGGCAGGAAATGGGGATGGGAAAAGACTGTGGAAAAGAATATGGATTATGGGCTTCCCTGGTGGCGCCGTGGTTGGGGGTCCGCCTGCCGATGCAGGGGACACGGGTTCGTGCCCCGGTCCGGGAAGATCCCACATGCCGCGGAGCGGCTGGGCCCGTGAGCCATGGCCGCTGAGCCTGCGCATCCGGAGCCTGTGCTCCGCAACGAGAGAGGCCACAACACTGAGAGGCCCGCGTACCTCAAAAAAAAAAAAAAAATATGGATTATATCTTGCTGGGAATGGAACCAATACAAGAATTTGAACTGGGAAGGAGCATAATCAGAAATCACTGCCTAATCTGTTTCAAGCCATTTACTTAGCCAAAGGCTCAGCCCCTCTTCATCCTTTCTTTAGGGAATTCCCACAAGACTGAAGGCAGGACAACAGCTGTCTCATGCCTGCCTTTACAAACCTGAGAGGTGAGTTTTGAAGCTCTTTTATGTTGTTAAATGTTGGTATTCATTTTTTATGACTCTTCAGAGAAGAGTGAAACGGTGTAAGAGTTGTCAGCAAAATGTCAAAGAGTGCCCTTCATGCACATATCGTTTATGGGTGGCTTTTAACTTGGTCCCCCAGCTATTCTTAAAGCTTTAAATAAACTTGATGGCTTTGAGTTGTCCTTAAGGAACTCAAACCACCAGGCTGGCACGTGTGGACACCACAGTCAGGTTAAGTTAGAATCTGCAACCTTAAAACCTATCTGTTGAACCTCAATTTTTAGGGGAGGTTGACTTCGGCATGGGGAGGGTTAGAAAAAGGGAATGTGTTGGTTCCAAGTTCAGCTCTTCAGTATTTCTATTCAGATCTTAAGCTCACAACTGAAGCCCCATAAAAGCCTCACACTGATGGACTCACCTTCACTGGTGTGTAGTTTAGAACCTCCCTTGGGGCTTCAATTTGCCACGCCACCTGCACCCAATGGGGCATATCCAAGGATCCCTTCCAAGCACGCAGGGCCTGGAGAGAATTCCACTAAATCAAGTTTTCCTCAACATTTTAAATTTCCAGTGATGTTTTAGCACCTTGGTGACTAAAATTGTACTGGTTCTGCCCAGCTGGTCACACCTTATTAAGGATTCAGACCATCATTTTATTTATATACACATACACACACAATAGCAGCTATAATTTTTTTAAGATATATGCTTTAATGCCTTTGTTTGATTTAGGGTTTCTTATTGAAAGAAAAAGCATCAGTTTAAACTTCCTTGGATATCTTTTTATTTTTTAATTAAAAAAATTTTAAACATCTTTATTGGAGTATAATTTCTTTACAACGGTTTGTTAGTTTCTGCTGTATAACAAAGTGAATCAGCTATCCATATACATATATCCCCATATCCCCTACCTCTTGCATCTTCCTCCCACCCTCCCTATCCCACCGCTCTAGGTGGTCACAAAGCACCGAGCTGATCTCCCTGTGCTATGCGGCTGCTTCCCACTAGCTATCTATTGTACCTTTGGTAGTGTATACATGTCATGCCACTCTCTCACTTCCTCCCAGCTTACCCCTCCCCCTCCCCGTGTCCTCAAGTCCATTCTCTATGTCTCTGTCTTTATTCCTGTCCTGCCCCTAGGTTCTTCAGAACTTTTTTTTTTTTTTTTTTAGATTCCATATATATGTGTTGGCATACGATATTTGTTTTTCTCTTTCTGACTTACTTCACTCTGTATGACAGACTCTAGGTCCATCCACCTCACTACAAATAACTCAATTTCATTTCTTTTTATGGCTGAGTAATAGTCCATTGTATATATGTGCCACGTCTTCTTTATCCATTCATCTGTCGATGGACACTTAGGTTGCTTCCATGTCCTCGCTATTGTAAATAGAGCTGCAATGAACATTGTGGTACATGACCCTTTTTGAATCATGGTTTTCTCAGGGTATATGCCCAGTAGTGGGATTGCTGGGTCGTATGGTAGTTCTATTTCTAGTTTTCTAAGGAACCTCCATACTGTTCTCCATAGTGGCTGTATCAATGTACATTCCCACCAATAGTGCAAGAGGGTTCCCTTTTCTCCACATCCTCTCCAGCATTTATTGTTTGTAGATTTTTTGATGATGGCCAGTTTGACTGGTGTGAGGTGATACCTCATTGTACTTTTGATTTGCATTTCTCTAATGATTAGTGATGTTGAGCATCCTTTCATGTGTTTGTTGGCCATCTGTACATCTTCTTTGGAGAAATGTCTGTTTAGGTGTTCCGCCCATTTTTGGATTGGGTTTTTTGTTTTTGTGATATTGAGCTGCATAAGCTGCTTGTAAATCTGGATATCTTTTAAAAAAAGAGACCTGAGTTTTCCAAATCGTCTCTCCTAGACTCTTGTAAATCCTAAATGTATGAGTGGAGCTGTATTTTTTCTTTTTAACGTGCTACAAGTATACTGAATAGTACATGGGACTTCCAGGTATAACCCTTTTTATAGGCTTGGAACATAATTTTACATTGATTTTTGCTTTTATGACATTGTTGGTCATGGTGACTACTCGATGCCTCGTCCTTATAAACACAGGCAACTCCTCTATCCTCATATTGTTGCTATGGAAAAAATGAGAACCACTTTATAACAACCCACATGATGATACACTTTGCAATATTAGAGCACGAGTTAAGTTCTGTGTTTATTATGTGTCAAGGTTGTCAAGCCATCACTAACCAGAGATATACGCCAACAACAGTCACTAATGATAGTAAAGATAAACAGAATTCCATGCAGGAGGGCTGCCTTCCTAGTAAACAGGTTATTCAAAGAGCTCTATTAACCTAGCTGGACAATCAGACCAAATATTTTGCGTCATTCAGGGGAGGTTTCCTGGAAAAAGTGGCTCCTAAGGCAGATTTTGCACAGTGTATGAGTGATGTAATTTTCTCTCTTAGAAACCTGATCTCTTAGTTCCAAGGCCACTCCCCAGATTGCCTGACCCAAAGGGTAATTCCCTACTCTGTTCCCACCAAGGTCACATACATGAGGGAAACCACAAGGCAAGGGGGAAAACGCTCAGGCTTTGGGAGTTAGAGTTTGTTTCAAAGTCATATAGATTCAAATCCCATTTCAGCTGATACTTAAGATATGGGACTTGGACTTTGCTTAATTAATCTGAGTCTCAGTTTCCTCAACTATAAATGGGGATTGATAATACAACCTACCTCCTAGGCAGATTCCCAACAATTATACGTAAAGTATCCAGTGCCTGGGTAGATCACGGGCGCTCCAAAAGTGCTAGCGAACTTTATTGGCCAGCTGGTAGCAGAGTTAATGACACAAAAAATAGACCCAGGGATTTCGATACTGGCTGTTATCTCTGCATGTTATGACATTTTCCCAAGAGCTGCATGACTAACTTCTTATTTATTTCAGATCTTTGCTCAAGTATTACCTTCTCAAGAAGGCCTACACGGACCATCCACTCTATTTCACAGGACAACCTATAGCCATATCTCCGAGTATTTTATGGTCACTTAACATATACTATAATTTTATTATGTATTAGTTTTATTAGTAGTCGTATCTGTTTTCCCATTAGGATATGAGCTCGTCAAGGGTAGGAGTTTTGTCTGTTTTGCCTATTGATGTATTCCCAGCACTTAGCAGAGTCTTGATATTTGTTGAATTAATGAAAGAAGAACTCTGGTTAGGTTTGTTTTGCATTTGAATATTGGGTCAATTGAAGAAGGGTAATGCTTCCTCATAGTCCTTACAGATCAGCTTTAGAGTCAGGGCAAGACTGAGGGCACTGCTAACTGGGAGCCCAGAATCAAAGGAAGGCGTCTAACTGGCTCTGGCGCAAGCACACCCGGCGTGTGAGTGACAGAGGCTCTTCTGAGATAGCCTTAAGGATTCACAACATGCTCCCTTGCCTAAAATTCTTCACACATTATGCCCATCTAGCGGCACAAGGGAAAGATGTTTGAGCTTTCCATGAAAACAGTAGGAAACTCTTGCTAAATCAACATCACCGTGAGTGTGATGTCGATCAAGTTCACAGTGTCCAACAGAAACCTGCTTTTTGAAATTTGTGAACAGCTCCACATCCGCTAACTATTCATGCCTTGTTCAAACAGATGTGTCAACATCTCACCAAAATATCCATCAAATGGCAATGACTGGAATTTTAATCAACCACAGGAGCTCCCAAATAGAATGGAGATGCTTCCGTAGCAAAAAGATGCTACAAAGTCGATAAAGTCTTTTAATCCTGACTGCTAAATCTTCAGCCTCCACCCTACCCTGCTGCAATTACAGCATAAATTACACAGGAGCAAGGACTATGGCAATGTTTTGTCCCCTGCACAGTGCCTGGCACCTCACAGGCACATGAGAAATATGAACTGAGTGAATGAATCAACTTAGTTAATTCAATCCGTATTTCAAAGACCCTTTACAAAACCCAAATGACACAGATCAAGGACTAAAGATTTTGCTCAACAGGATGGATGAGACTTGGCCACAGTATATATGGAAAAGATTTGAGAGGTTTTGCTTTTCTCAAGCCTGACATGAGATGAGGGCCAACTGTGCAATTCATCTGCTAAATAAGCTCATTTCATCTGATCCCAGCTTAACAATTAACAGAGGCAATGTGTCTGGAGGATAAGAAATAATGATTCCTCTGCACTTCCAACTGGTCAAGCCACATCTAGAAGAGAGTTGTCCAGGTGTGGGTGCACATTTTAAGAAAAATTCTGACGTAATGGTGGAAGTCCAGGAACTAAGTCTCAGAGGTAATAGAAGGAATTGGGTAGCATGAGAACATGCTTAGGATAGCTAACAGGAGCAAGGAAGACAAGTGGAGCAGCAATGGATTACCCCCATCACCTTGGCTGACAGCCAGGCCACCCCTCTCACATACAAGAGGGTCCCACCAACCTCAGCAGCCCACCAAGCTGACCATTCTGGTTGTGTGAGCAACAAACACTTGTTTTGTACCTCTGAGGTTTTGTGCTTGTTTGTTACATGGCTTAATTGCAACAATAGCTAACTGATACAAAGAGAAATAGTGGAAGGTCTATCTTAGATAAGAGGAAGCAAAATAGTTCCATTTCCTTAGAAGATAAGAATAGAAGAGATGATTTAAATGCTTAGTGTCTCTCAAGAAGAAAATTTTTGGCTCTTAGAAACTTAGAGCTTTCTAAGGATTGGAACCATCCATCAAATGAGTGGGCTTTGCTGAATTTGAGCTTGGAAACCAGCAAAGCCGACGACGCCATCACAGTTGCACCAGGCTCAGGCTGCTGCATTGGGCCTGCCCTGGCTTAATATTAAAGAGCTTGAGAACTCACTTAGATCAGGGACCTTATCTGTTTTGTTTTTTCATCCTTACGCATTCAGATAATGGTACAGGGTCTAGCACATAGTAGGTATTCGATAAATATTTGTTAAACCAAAAATGAATGGAAGTTGGCAAGGCTGGTCCCCAGTCCCTGAATCCAAGAGGGTAAATTGTTGAAACCGGGTGGAAAAAGCCACACATATCTAACCAAATATTTAGAAAATATTTAGAGAAATATTTAGCAAAGCTATTTTCCAAGCTCCTGAGAAAAGGAACAGGTGTAATAAAGAACAGGCTGAGAAGTAGAAGTAGGGTAATTTGAATATTTTATGGCACAAAACTCTAAAATATTCATTTTTATAATTTTTACAAATTAGTGAGAAGCAGCCTAGGGGAATGAGATGCAAGGAACAAGGAAAAGGTGCTGATTCCAAGAGAACAAAAGCTGGTAAATGCTTCAAGGGCAAGGTGATGGCATTTATAAATATATTGGGCCTTAAGCTCATGAGTCCAGTCTTCTGGAACATCCTTCCTCTCAGATGGATCCTGACGCAGGCTTAACAGATGCCATGTTTTAAAGATCAATGCATGAGGATATAAGGGATGAGCCACACAGACAGAGGGCCCTGGCCCTTAGAGAGGACAGCTCTTCTTTTCCCAGACTCTTCACACAGCTCATGAACACATGGAAAGTACTCTCTCCACCATAACAGGAGTCGGCACATTTTTTTATTAAAGGTGCATATTTTAGGCTTTATGGGCCATATGTAGTCACAGATATTATGTAAATGAATGAGCATGACTGTATTCCAGTATAACTTTACTTATAGATACTGAAATAAGAATTTCATTTAATTTTCATGTGTTACAAAATATTATTATCCTTTAAATTTCTTTCAACCATTGTAAAGACATAAAAAAACATTCTTAGCTTGCAGGCCATGATAAAAAGGCAGCAGGCTGGTTTTGGCCAACAGGCCATAGTGTGCCGACCCCTGCTCCATATTTGCCCTCTAATTTTATCTCATATTTGTGTCTTTCTACTGCCCAATGCTAGCAAACAGACTGTCCCTGGAAGATTCTCAGTAGTGATCATTTTGATTCGATCAGAGTAACTTTTAATTTTATGATACAGTTGCATAAAGAAAAGTAGATCCTAAAGTTTTTGAAGGAACCTCCATACTGTTCTCCATAGAGGCTGCACCAATTTACATTCTCACCAACAGTGTAAGAGGGTTCCCTTTTCTCCACACCCACTCCAGCATTTATTGTTTGTAGACTTTTTGATGATGGCCATTCTGACCAGTGTGAGGTGATACCTCATTGTAGTTTTGGTTTGCATTTCTCTGATAATTAGTGATGTTGAGCAGCTTTTCATGTGCTTTTTGGCCATCTGTATGTCTTCTTTGGAGGACTTACGTACAAAACAGAAACAGACTTACAGATATCGAAAACAAACTTATGGTTACCAAAGGGGAAATGTTGGGGGTAGGGATAAATCAGGAGCTTGGGATGACCATACACACACTACTATATATAAGATAGATAACCAACAAGGACCTATTGTATAGCACAGTGAACTCTACTCAATATTCTGTGATAACCTATACCAGAAAAAAAATCTAAAAAAAGAATGAATATATGTATATGTATAACTGAATCACTTTGCTGTGTGATTAAAGAAAAGAAAAAGAAAAGTAGATCTTACTAGGATTACTTTGTCCCAAGTGACTCCTTTTGGAAATTTCAAGGATCAAGCACTGCTTTGCATGGTCTCTAATGAGCCTGGCAATGTATGGTAGAGCTATTATAGACATTCATGATTCAAAGTTCAACCAAACTCATGAACCCTATCGACAGTGATGAAGAGATAAAAGACATTTTCTCCCACAGCCCATCTGTATTCTTATCTAATTGTACAACTAACCCAACAATGACTTCAAAAATTTGCTTCTCATCTTGAATGTTGTCAATTTCCTTTCACGTAGGTAGAAAGATAGAAGAAACACGCTGAGTATTTGGAATCAAAGAGTTAGTCTCCTACAGAAAGACTTATAAAAGGAATTTTATCTTCTAAACCTAGATGTTAAGAATAGACTGTTTCCTCAAAATAAATTAATATGATTGTGTTTCATGGAAGTGAAAACCTTAATAATTAATCATGTTTTCCTTTTTACTGTGGCTGCCAGGAAACTCAGAATCAAGTTTGTGCCCCAAATATAGAAATTAAATAAGATATTTATTCTTTAGTTACACTGATATTTTCCATGATCAAAGCTTTTATTTCCCCCCCCAATGACATCTTTGTTTTTCCTCACAACAGAATAAACCATGTTAGCAATACATTCATACCATGATAAACCAAATGAAGCAATACACTCATATCGAGATAAGCCAAATGAAGCATTTCTTTCAAATATCCTCTTTTTTAACATAGTCTTCCACTTTTCCATATGTTTCCATTCTTCATCTGGCTGTTAGTTTTTTGTTGCCATGGCACTTAATATTTATATAAACAATAAAAAGCAAAGTAACAATTCCTGCCCACTTCCTGTCAACTCCTAGTTAGAATTTCAGATCAAGTGGTGCGTGGTTGATTCCAACCCAATGCACCCAGAGATGGTGAGATGAGAATGCCTTGAGCCATCCACTCCAGGTCATTTAGAAAGTTAAAGACTCATTTTTTTTTAATGCCTAGGAGAGTAAAATAAGATAGGGGTATCAAATTATTTTTCCTTATTAAGTCAGTCAATAGGCATTAATTGAGTTCCTACTACATGTCAGACATAAAATAAAAATTAACCAGTTAGATTCTATATAAAATTTGGGGTCTCATCTTCCTATAAACAGGAAATAGATGTTTAAGCAGCAGAGTGAAGAACTGAGGACACAAGTAATCAGAGCTGCACTGAGGATGCTGGGGGTGAAGTCTGACCTCTTTAGCAATTCGGGTACATGGTGAGGTTTTATTAAATCAGATAGCATTATTTGGCATAAAGACAAATCAGACAGGAACCAGATTAAACTGTAATATCTTACTAAATAAAAAGACTCTATTTGCAAATAAATAACGTGTTGATTACAAAGTGACTCATACCTTACTCTTCAAGCAAATCTGATCTCTTAGTGCTTAAAAGCCTCTACCTTATGTGTTAAAAAGAAAAAGTATCCTTCTTTTTAAAATGTACCATAACTTAGCTTTTCACTAATCACAAAGGTACCTGTGGGAATAGTGAGAAATCCACTCAGGCCATGGGATGTGGTGGTTCAGAGCCAGGCTTGGATTTGAATCCCAGCTCTGTCTAGCTAGCTAACTAGCAGGGATACTTTGTGTAACCAGCTGGGTTACTTTGGCCAAATGTTTAACCTCTCTGTGCTTAGTTTCTTCATTTCTAAAACAAGGATATTATTCTATCCTTCCCTGTGTGGTAGGAAGGAAAAGGGAAAAAAATTAAGTGCTTAGGAATGTTGTATAATAAAATGACTAAGGGCAAGGGTATGGCATCAGACTCTGGGTTCAAATTCAAGCTTGATCCCTCGTTCACCTGATCCCTCATTCACCTTGAACACATACCTACCATCCCTGTGTCTCAGTTTCCTCATTTATAAAAGGATACTAGTTGCATCTACCTTGTTGGGTTACTATGGGGAGATGTAAATTTATAGATGTTATTTATAGATGTAAAGTACTTAGCATACAATGAGCACTCAATTAATGTTAAGTTATCAGAGTAATGTCTGACATATTGTAGGTACTAAATAAGTGGTAGTTAATATTAACCGTATGAAAATTATGCTTGACATCACTAATCATCAGGAAAATGCACATCAAAACCACAGTGAGCTATCACCTCACACCTCTCAAAAGGGCTATCATCAAAAAGACAACAAATAACGAGTGTTGGCAAGGATGTGGAGAAAAAGAAACCCTCGTGCACTGCTGATGGAATTGTAAATTGGTGTAGTCACTATAGAAAATAGTACGGTGGTTGCTCAAAAAAATGAAAATAGAACTACCATGTGACCTAGCAATTCCATTTCTGGGTACTTAGCCAAAGAAAATGAAACACTAACTTGAAAAGATATATGCACCCCCATGTTCACTGCAGCATGATTTATAATAGCCAAAATGTGAAAAC
Source organism: Lagenorhynchus albirostris (assembly GCF_949774975.1). Taxonomy (NCBI): domain Eukaryota; kingdom Metazoa; phylum Chordata; class Mammalia; order Artiodactyla; family Delphinidae; genus Lagenorhynchus; species Lagenorhynchus albirostris. The sequence goes on from NC_083098.1 coordinate 82,889,269, forward strand.
AACCTAAGTGTTCATCAGCGGAAGAATGGATAAAGCAAATGTGGTATATGTATATGATAGAATATTACTCAGCCGTAAAAAAGAATGCCATTTGTGAAAACATGGATGGACCTCGAGGACTTTAGGCTAAGTGAAATAAGTCAGACAGAAAAAGGCAAGTCCCATTTGATCTCACTTACATGTGAAATTTTTTTTAAAAAAAGCTCACAGATACAGCAAACAGATTGATGGTTGCAAAGGCAGGGGGTGGGGCAAAATGGGTGAAGGGGGTCAAAAGGTTCAAACTTCCAGTTTTAAAATAAGTAAGTCAGTCATGGGGATGTCATGTACAACATGGTGACTATAGTTAATAATACTGTACGGCATATTTGAAAGTTTCTAAAAGAGTAGATCTTAAAAGTTCTCATCACAAGAAAAAAAATTCTACAAGTATATGTGGTGACAGATGTTAACCAGACTTACTGAGGTGATCATGTTGCAATATATACAAAATCAAATCACTATGTTGTACACCTGAAACTAATATAATGTTGTATGTCAATTATACCTCAACAACAAAAAATAAAAATAAGCCAAAAAAAAAAAAAACAAAACAGGGCTTCCCTGGTGGCGCAGTGGTTGACAGTCTGCCTGCCGATGCAGGGGACACGGGTTCGTGCCCCGGTCCGGGAAGATCCCACATGCCACGGAGCGGCTGGGCCCGTGAGCCATGGCCGCTGAGCCTGCGCGTCCGGAGCCTGTGCTCCGCAACGGGAGAGGCCACAACAGTGAGAGGCCTGTGTACCGCAAAACAAAAAACAAGAAACAACCAGTATGGGACCAAACGGGAAGGGATAGGGACCATAAAGCTTCACTGGAAGAAAAATCTTAGGAATCATTCTGTGTTATCTTTTTTTTTTTTAACACCTTTATTGGACTATAATTGCTTTACATTGCTGTGTTAGTTTCTACTGTATAAAAAAGTGAATCAGTTATACGTATACATATATCCCCATATCTTTTCTCTCTTGCGTCTCCCTCCCACCCTCCCTATCCCACCCCTCTAGGTGGTCACAAAGCACCGAGCTGATCTCCCTGTGCTATGCAGCTGCTTCCCACTAGCTATCTATTTTACATTTGGTAGTGTATATATGTCAGTGCTATTCTCTCACTTCGTCCCAGCTCCCCCTCCACCCCCCGGCCTCCGTGTCCTCAAGTCCATTCTGTTCTATCTTTCATCTGACAGATGGGAACACTAAGGACTAAAGCAACAGTCAGCACACTGTCCAAAGTCCCTCTGCCTTGGGGGCAGAGCCTGGACTGCAACGCAGGTCTTCGGGCTTGCAGTCCAAAGTTCTTAGCCTGAAAACACATGGCATACTTAGTCTTCCTGCCTCAGGGGTGATGAGACTGTAATGGAAACCAGTTTTTTATGTCTACTCTCCAAATGGAAAAAACTGGATGAGGATTTTGGGGGTAGAGCAAAGGGAGAGCAGCCACTGGCAAAGAGACAAAATTGAATCCTATTCCTCAATATGAGGTATATCTGCAAGGCATCAGGATTTAATTTTTGGTGAAACTGGCAAAGGGTTTATAGACTAAAAATACAAGCATGAGAAATAAGAATGGCTTTGGAGAATTATAGACTGATCAGTTACTCTTTTGGACGGGGCCACTTGATGAAGTCATTAATCATATAAACAAAACAGCCTGAGTTTTTAAACAAGAGAAAATTTACTAGGGGCCTAAAGCGATTAATTTAGTAAGGTCTTTGGTGGTAGAAGGCAAAGAAGTTCTTTCAGATGAGTTTCTCATTAACAGGTATTTTTCAAAATTGAGTTGAGTGATGGAGGGATCATTGCTAAAATACTTTAAAGGAAGAAACTATTCAGAGCATTTAGTTCAACACTGTCATTTTATGACGAGGAATTAGAAACAGAGCAAGTGGGCTTGCTCATAATGACTTGGTTAGTTTAGTTTCAGGTCCTCATGGATGGGTTTATGGCTTAAGTATATGCCTTAAACAAAGAGTAGAGATAAACAGGAGAAGTATAATGAATCTATATAATTGCAGAACTCTCCTCCTCCGCTCACTGAGAGCTTATAGGATGCCGGAAAAGACACCGAGTTGATCCATGTACCTTTATTCCTCACAAGTCAATGAGTTAGGTACTATTATTATGCCACTTTACAGATGAGAAAGTAGAGGTTTCCAGAAGGCTGTGAGTGACATTAGCACTTGCATCAGAACCATTACCACCGCTACATTTTCCTGAGCATGTACCATGCTCCAGGCAAACATTCTAATGTACCTGCATAAGTTCATTTAATCTTTACAACAGTCTTATGAGGTCAGTACTGTAGTTCATTCTCATTTTACAGATGAGAAAGCTGAAGCTTAGAAAAGGTTAAATAACTGGCCCAAGGTCACCTAGCTGGAAAGTGGCCAAACCAGGAGATAAATCTGGGCCTCTATGACATCTTTAAGAATAACAGCATCGGTGGTTGCCAGAGGCAGGGGATGGTGGGGGGGGAGGTGGGCAAAATGAATGAAGGGGTCAAATGGCACCGATTTCCAGCTCTAAGATAAATAAGTCATAGGGATGTATACACAACATGGTGACTGTAGTTAACAATACTGTACAGCATATTCGAAAGTTGCTGAGAGAGTTGATCTTAAAAGTTCTCATCACGAGAAAAAAAAATTCTGTAACTGTGTGGTGACGAATGTTAACTCGACTTATTGTGGTGATCATTTTTCAATGTATACAAATATTGAATCATTTTGTCCTGTAACTGAAACTAACATAATGTTATATGTCAATTACCTCAAAAAATTTAAAAAGAAGAATAGAAAGGAGAAAGTGCAAAAAAAAAAAAAAATCCATTTGCAAATCTTTGACTCTTCCAGTGTTAAAGGCCCAAACTGACAAGGAGATATAAATACTATAGTGAAGACCTTAAGGAATTCCTGTACATAGGGGGAGGGGAAACCCTTGGCATTTCTGTGGCTAACAGAACACACTGTTGAGTGGAGGAAGAATGGGGCTGACCCAGGAGAGCAATTTTTGCTCCAATTATACTAAAGCTCACTACTATTTCAGTGCCATCATCTATCACAGCGGAAGCAATCTGTCCATTGCCTGGAATGCCATGTAGTGGAACAGTAAATCAGGCAAGGAAAGAGCGTGCTGAAAGTACCTGAAAGATTCAGGAGTAAGGAAACTGAGCGAGGAGGGTTAGGGGAAGAAGCACGAAGAAAGTTGAGAAATAACAGTCAACATGTTGATTTCATCCATGGACAGACAAGTGTAACAGAACAACACAAACAATGTCTCCCAGAGATTTTTTATTTAAAAAAATAGAAAGGAGTGAGGGCGTCTTTCTCCTCTACGTAGCAGGCAGTCTTCTATGCATTGATAACAACATATCACCATATAACTGCACAGAAATCTATTGACAAAGTCTGGGAAATCTAAGTGAATGAATAAAAAGGTAAGCCAAGTAGGAATAATGCCTTATTTTTTGTAAAGCTTTCAGTCCATTGTTAATACTTCATGTCGGCAAATTTAACCAACATAACAGTGGGGCCGTTTAAACTGTGGCCAAAAAAATTAAAATACCAAATAAGTATGAAATGAAATAGATATTCTTGACTGAATGCATTATTTTGTCTTCCAACTGCTTACGTACATAAGCTCTGTGTTTACTTAACTTTTTGAAGAGTCAAACCTGTGACTTTTTAAATTAAGATTTTCTGATCAACCATAAGAAATTATCAGTCACTCATTTATTGATTAAATAACCATTTAATAAAACACACTGTAGCTCCAATACCCTCCAACTCAATTTGCAACAGTTTCTTTTCAGGGATATAGATGAGTAAAGAAGCCTTTGAACTAACCTGGGGAGGGAAAGTTAAAGCCATCCGTCAAAGTCAATGTTAAATTTAGAGCCAGATGACATGGCAGCTCCCCAATCCCTCTTGCTACAATTTTCTTAGCAAAGCTCTTTGTTTTCCGTTCCTGCGGATGACTGCCCCTCACTTTCCACAGTAACTCTCCCCTCATACTGACAAACAGGAAAAAACCACTCAAGTTCTTTCTTACATAATGGTTTGGTTTTTTTTGTTTTTGTTTTTCTGGTTTTTTGGTGGGAGACCCAGAACGCAAAGAGCCTTGATGCTTTTTATCAATTCCACTAGTCGTCAAGGGCAGGAAATAAAAATATTTTTCTCTTCCGACTCAAAAACAATACCCCTTTGTGAAGCTGCTAAGAAGCTAGAAATAGCAAATCTGGGAAAAATTTCAGGTGAGAGATATGCATCAAAATATTTCATTTTGCTAAAAATATCTCTAAGTTGGTCTCAGCATTCCAACTCACATCATACTGCAGTTCAGGATGATGAACAAAATCTGTTTCCCCCTTATATTGGCAGTAACTCTGAGGTTATACAAAGGAGTAAAGTAACCTGTCTTATGACGTCAAAGTTCCCGTAGGCATTTGCCAGTTCAAAGAGGTTGTTTTCAGAATGGAAACAAGAAAGACAGAAGAGGGAAGAGACCAATTCAAATTGCTGCATCTTGACTACCTGGCAATTGGAGTTTAGAGCAAGGACCCAAGAGGTAACTTAGGCAAGCTGGGGAGTCCCACAAAGCTGAATCCATGACAGCCAAGAGTGCGGGGTCGTAATCAGCTGCCCCAGCGCAGATAAACGAGCCCCCCCCCCCAGGAAGCATCGCCATCCTAAAGGCAGTAGGGCTCATCCAGTGTCAGAGATGAACCTGGTGAAAACAGGAGATGTGTGTGGTCCAGGGTAAGCTCCAGTGTTCCAGCCCCACAGCAGTAGAGGCATATGAGAAAATATAAAAAGAAAAGAAAGACTTGGCCTTGGGGAGCAGGGTGAATGCAGCGGAATAACGATATAAACCCTCGGCACCCAGCAGCTCCTGGGCTCCCTCTCCTCCGTGGGCTTCTCCCTGCCACCCCAGAGTCTCCCAGTCCCAACTTCTCCCCTCAACAGGAGCAGAAAGTAGATGACAGCTAAGTTTTTTTCAAGTCCTGCCAAGAAAAACACTGCAAGGTTGAGAACACAAAAGGCTTCGAATGTCTTGCTACTCAGGTTCTTTTTTAAAATAAGTTTCGGTATATACACACACACACACAGAAGAAAATTCACTTTCAGTCAAAGGGTTCAAGAATGTTGACAATCTTTTCAAGGAGCCACTATGTTCTTAAACTCTTTCAACAGCTCTATTTGTTCTAAAAAGGGTCTTAGATTTATTTAATAGCTGTTTATCTTTCAGCTGGCCCACTGCAAACCAAAGCATAACAGAAAGCATCCAGCATAATCACAGGCTTGGAGCTGAGGGGGCTGGAGGGGCAACGGTGGGGAGTCAGAAGTACAGTAACAAGAGTTCATTGTGCTGTTTGTTGCGGGAAAGCGTGCCCATAGGTGGAAAGATTGAATTTCAGATAAAAATGCAGAAGTAAACATCTGGAGAAAGAATATTTCCATGGCAGTCTTGTCAACGTGACCCCTAAATCTGTCACCCATGCAAAAGAAAAACAGCCACTAGGATCTGTGAAATGATGGCATGAGCATTCACTTAAGGTACAGTAACATCTTTCCAGCAAGGGATAAAAACCTATCACAAAATAGGTGAAACGCCTTTGTTTTTTAAGAGAAACCTGGCAAAGATGTCAGGACCCTGGAGTATAACACTGCTCTGGGACTCAGAGTGCCTGTCAGGGGAGCTGAGATCTGGAGAGAAAAAGAAAATTGTGACGTTTCCTTTATATGCCATCCAATTAATCGTGCTTATAATGCAGACAGAGTGACCACAAAAATACATTTCAGTCTACTGGGTAGCAAGCCAGCCTTGATCCTAGGCTCAAGGAAAAAGAAAGCTCCAGTTTGGGACAAAATAAACCTAGGGTTTAATTGTCATATATTTTAAACTTGGCCTGTTGTCCTGCCTGAGTAAATTTCATGAAAAATCCAAGTTTCTTAAATACTAGTTCTTTCAGGGATGAAACACTACCTATGCAGTAGTTCAAAGATGTCCCTAATACCACACTCAAATGTATTTCATATGTTTTATGTTTTTATATTTAAATCTACAAACATAGTTTAACATATTTCTATTAAACTACATAATATGTATATATATAGTAAAAACTAAATACTTTTAGCTGAGTTAGATATTCTGTGCCTTGAAAGATAACACTTGTCTTAGGGACAAATACTCCTCACTGGGGAAGGAACTGCTGGATACACCAATAGAATTAACCCCTGAAACTCTTCTCTCCCTCACAAATCACAAACTCTCTGCAATTAGCTTTCTTCGAACCAACGTGTTATTTACCAATAAAGATAAGCCAGTTAATTATTTCTTGAAAGTCAACTGATCCCTTGACCATTATATTTACTAATCAGTTTTGCCATCATCAAAACAGATTAATTCTTTAACAATAATGTGAGGAATATTTTATAATTGATTTAGTCCTTATTTTCAATGTGTTGAAGTTAATTCATATAAACACACTATAGTAAGTTTCTCTCTTAACTGTTAATACCTGCACTGATGGAAGACGCTCCTCTGACATAAGAAAATATCTGTATCAGTTTTGCTCACAGTATAATAGAATGTATGAGATGGGATGGATTTCTGGATACAACTGAAATATCAATGTGGCAATAAACTGTATAAATACTAGTTTTACGGCAATAGAAGAAGAGAGAAACAGGGAAAAGAGGTCAACTTCAGGAAATAGGTAGCAAATGCTACTTAAGAGCAAAAAAAGAAGAAAAAAAAAGGAGTCAGGAAACAAAGGAATGCTCGGTTGCCAGACAATCAGATCTTTCTTTTTTTCTTCCTTCCTTCCTTCCTTCCTTTTTTTCTTTCTTTTTTGTTTTTAACAAATCTATTTAAATCTATTTTTCTCTTAGGACTTTCTTTTTTGTAGGAATTTTTACTGCTTAATTCACATATTTTCATCTTCAATCACCTTGGTTGAATAGTTTGAGAGCAAAAACGTCTTACCATTAGAATCTTCTCAGGAAAAAAAAATATATATATACACACATATTTACATCTATAGAATATATATATCCATATCCATTTATATCTAGGAATTTACTAAGCTTGTGCATACTCCTAAAAGCAAAATGCAGCAGCGACAGCCTGGATAAAATCAATAAATTGAGAACTTCAAGGCTGGTTATTCTGGGAGTGAAAACTTGAAATAGAAATGACAAAGATGCAATGAGATTCTATCAGAATGACTTCAGCAGATTCAGAGCTAGAATGAAAATCCCAGGATGTGTAATAAGAGGAGAGGAAACTCGATGCAGTCAGAACTCCACTCCATCACAGGGCAGCCAAGAAGAAGCCAGCAAGCAGACCAATTCCCGACCACTGCTCACACCACAGTATGGCTGGGGCAGCTCTAGGAAGGGCAGGGAAACCTCAGAGACTTTTCAAGTTGTATCTTTTATGGTATTCGCAGAGACCCAGCCAACAACAGCCAGGGGGCTGTTTACCAAAATCATTCCCTGGCACCACCCACAGGAACACTGTGGGAATCACTGCCAAAGCTTACATGGGAATCAAACAGAAGGAACTAAATACAGCCGTGTAAAGCATGCCCCAGTCATTTCGTAAGCTCCGTTTCTTTATAGATGGCTGCCGTGGAAGAAATGACTGCTTCCAGAAAACAGAGACCCCAGGAATTAATCCAGCAACACAGATGAAAGCAGAATGAAAGATTACTAATTATCCCATTCTACAATTCACACTGGTGACTTACTGCCTCTGGGCTATAAGGCACCTGAGGTTAAAACTGCTCCTCAAAAACAGATATGACAAAAGTGAGTGAATGGTGTAAGGGGCAGGTCTCAGCTCACTGTTGTTCCCCAAAGTAAAAAAAAAAATAAAATAAAAGAGATTCACCACATTAAAATATCAGAACATTCCACAGACCGGCAAAACCAGATGGAGACCAGCAGTTCACACACATCCTTGTATTTCCAAGAGATGTGAAGTTCCAGGTTCTGAAAAAGACCAAACAGAAGCCCACCTGCCATGGCAGTACCAGGAGCTAAAAAGAGAAGACGACCTCTAAGAAATCCAGGCTTTTTCACTCTACGCTCTCAAAGTTGGGCGTGGGGACTCAGGATCTTATGACTCTTACCTCCCATCTTTATAACTGCTTTGGTTCTCTCATTCTTTTACTCCTTACCTGCGCTCCTTTATGTGTCAGAGGTTGATTATACACGTCACTACTTTGGATGTCCCTCCGGTTTCACGGGTCAACCCAATGCCCACGCTACTTATCTTTCACTACCTTTATATTACTGTAGAGTTGGGCTCTATACGCCACTCCATACACACACGACTCTCCCTCTACTTCCTCACCCCTCGCTCACTGCTGGAAGCTAAGTTTGAAAGTATCATCCTTTTACGTCTACTCAACATAGAGAAAAAGAAACACAGCAGCTGTGTTCACTGAGTCAATAAATTCATAGTGCTTAACAGAGTCTAGACTGTAGCATCCACTAAGGCAAGAACGACGACTGTTAGTTTCAACACTCAATATCCAATGTTTGGTTTGGTACCTGGCACACAGCAGGAGTTCAATAACTGTTTTTTGAGAGATTGGAAGTCATTTTTTCTCTAAATTTCATTTTATTCTTTTATTCTTAAATTATTTTCTCCATTGAACAAAGGAAGATTTGTAAATCACTGGAATCATGGTTTAAGGGAGTGAATGAACCAAAAAGATAGGTTCAAAATCTCAAAAGTTCCCCAGTTCATTCCAATAACCAGTCCTCCTCCACCACCTCCTCCTGCTTTTTTTCCTCTTCATATCTTGAACTTTATTACAGGAAAAATTCTAGGCTCTTTACCTATATTAACTAATTTACTCTTCAAGAAAACCATATAGGATAGTTACTATATTATTCCCACTTTACAGACTAGGAAACAAAGGCCTCAAATGACTGAGTAACCTGCCAAAGAGCACACAGCTAAGAAGTTGCAAATCCAGAATTTAGGCTGTCTGACTCCAGAATGCCAGCTCCTAATGACCCCCCTGCACTGCCTCCTGAAGGACAGCTGTTAAGAAGGCTAACTGATGCCATGCATTCAGTAAAATATTTATTGAGTGCCTACTACGTGCCAGATGCCAAAAATACCCGCCACAGCCATGAATACTGTCTGTATAGAGTCAACATTCCTTCTGCTTTCCTAGTCGCCCTTTGCCGTATCTCCCAAACAGTAAGCATGCAGAATCTGTTGGACAAGGAAATTTAGTGAGAATTGGTTCTTTTTCTTTATCTCAGTCTTTTAAACTTTCTTACTGAAAACAATCACTAATCCTCTCAGCATTACATGGGACTCTAGCAAGAGCCAGTGGGAATATGCAGCAGCCTGGAACGGCATAGGTAGAGACCTAAACGGAAACAGGGAAATGAATAAAATAGGGTTTCTGCTCTATTATTAGACCAAATGTATTGGCAACCTTTTCACGCCTTGCTTAACAGTCAAAAGTCAAGCCACACGGAGGGTACTGGATTCTTGCCCCTTCTTCCCACACTTGGAAAGTTCTTCCAGGCAAGAAGAATTATGGTCACCCAATCACCCTCTACACACCTGACACAAAAGGCAGGAGAGTGGAAGTGGCACGTACCCCTGGCAGAATTCCTGAGTGAAAGTGTGCAGCCTCTGTGTGATCTGACCTTCACTTTGCTCTGCACCCACCCATGCCATGCAGAACAATCCCCTTCTCCCCGAGGCTGCTGAATCAGCCCTGCTGGGAACAGCCCAAAGAGAAGCTCAGACTCCTGAGACATTTGGTCTATTCAGCACCATAAAGGAAATAGCAGTCGTTCAGTGAGGGAATAAAAATGAGGAGCTGGCTGAATAAAGGTGATAAAAATAGACTTTCCAACTCCATGAAGATGAATCATTTTGCCATGGGGATTTGCCAGGCTCTGTTTCAGCTTCATTTTCAACCCAGCCTCATAAATTTGACTTAGGAAAATTTCCTTCCTCTAGATAACCAGCGTTAGCATTAGGACAGTTCTAATGGGACTTTATTAGAGAATTGTCCAGAAATAACTTCCACTCCTTCCCTAGCCTGCAGTAAATATTGGCTTTGAAGGACAAGAGTGGGCTAGGCTGGGATGTGCAGCCCATGACCCCAGACTCACTGCCCCCCTCCATCCCCCCTCAATTTTCTCCTCAGTTCTTTCCCTCCTCATTTTAAGAAATGGAGATTTTCAGAAAGTAACAGGGGTGGTGGAAAGGAGCAGAATGTGAGGGGGGCTCAGGTAGAACAGCACCTCAAGGTATGCAGTCGCATTTTCCCCAGGACACCACGTGCTGCTGAGGAATACATCTTTAAATGTAGCAGAGTTGCTTCTAATTCACAAAATTATCAAAAATCCTCTTTATTTTGACTAATGTGCCTATGTGCCTTCCGTGACATACCCCAAAAGAAAAAACCATGGCTTTCCTTAGAGAATAAAAAAGGCTTAATTAAAAGCAACAGGTGGTTAAAAATATCAAGGAACAAGGTAAACTCCATAGAAAAGTAATTTTGGTGTATTTTAGCCATACCATAGTGTATAAAAAGGACCTTTAAAAATAAAAACAAGTGATGAAATCTAAATAGCTTCCTTCCTTCACTCATGGACACCCATCATTGTGCATTTTTTTCATAATGGATTTTACTTACCCCTACACGGCCTCATATTCCACATAAAACTCCAGCATACCCACACTTGGGAGGTGGGTGGGGCATCTCTCCTGGGTGCTCCAACAGTCAGCCTGTACACAGCAGCCGAAGCGCCCTTACATCCTCTTTTCCAAAACTGTCCTCAGCACAGCAAACCCAGCTCTGCCCCAAGCAGGCTGCAGCAGCTGAAATGCTGATGCAGTGAAAGAGAACTAACTGGAAGAGAGCGTGATTGCCACACCTATTGGGGAGGGAGGCGGGGAGTTCTGCTCCCACTGAGGAAGGGGGACAGAATCCCCAAGACATAGAGAGGCCCAGTGTGATTCTGCAGGAGAGCTCTGTGACAGCTGCTGCTGCATAGTTGGCACCCAATACCATCAGTAAACCTGCATTTGGAACAGGACCCAGCAGGACCTGAGGGAGGAGAGTTAAAGTCCCAGCTCTGGAAGAAAGTAGCCTTGTGACCCCAGGCAAGTCATTGCCCTCTGAGACTCTGCTTCTTCATTGGTAACAATATTCTGTGATAACCTATACGAGAAAAGAATCTGAAAAAGAATGAATATATGTATATGTATAAGTGAATCACTTTGCTCTACACCTGAAACTAACACAACACTGTACTCCAACTATACTCCAATAAAATTAAAATATAAAAATATAAACATTTAAAAAATTTTAAAAAGTCTCTAAATAGCCTCTAGTTCTGAAATTTTAAGGCCATCAGAATAATCATGAATATAATAAATAATAAGCACAGCTACAATTTCTTGAAAACAGATGATGTACCATCCACCATATTAGGCATTTTACACATATTATCTCATTTAATCCCACGATACTGAGATAAGATTTATCAACCCCATTTTATAGATGAGGAAACTGATGAACTCACTCCATGATTCCCCATGAAAATAAAGGATCATCATACCCATTCAGGGTTTTGAATTTAAATGGAAGCATTTAATTTTTGTGCCTGAAATTGAGATGACACCTGAGGATGGAATTTCTCCACTGTTGGGTGATTAATGTGTTTACAATCCTCTGCTGGGATAATTCTGAGGTACTAGTATTTATGGTTACAGCCATTCATGCTACTGCAAAACCCATTTCCCACCTGTTGTCTTTTATTAAACCTCCCTAAAGGACATGAAATATTTCTTTGGGCAGATTCTAAAAACAGGGATCATGAAATATGTGAGCAGAAACCTCGTGTGTGGATTTACTGTTTGGAATTTTCAAATGCTATAAAACACAGTGTTTATAGCCAATTCATCATTTATAAGAGTTTATTAGACTGATATGCCCACTGACTCACTGGTATCCTGCCATTTATGGATACCAATACTTCAACTGGGGGGCTGACATTTAATATTTATTAATAACGTCTGTGTTTCCTTGCCTATTTTATAGTATCTTTGCATTACGTTCTATTTTATGTTTATCGCCAATCATTCTAGCTTTCACGTAAACTTTTTATTTTAAAATAGTTTTTAGATTTACAGAACATTGCAAAGATAGTCCAGAGAGTTCCAGTATAACTTGTATGCTGTATTTTATATTACTAACCAGTGGTTAGTACCATTTATCACAACTAATGAACAAACACTGGTACACTACCACTAACTAAACTTCAGGTTTTATTTGGGTTTCATCAGTTTTCCACTAATGTACTTTTTCTGTTCCAAGATCTGTCCAGGATACCATATTGCAGTCATTTCTCTTAAGCTTCTTCTGGACTTTCCTCATTTCTCAGACTTTCCTTGACAGTTTTCAGAAGTACTGGTCAGGTATCCTGTATCCCCATTTGGGTTGGTCTGATATTTTTCTCATGGTTAGACTGGGGTTATGGGTTTTGGGGAGGAAGACCACTGAGATGGATACCATTCCCATATCACCTTATCAGTCATGCTTTTATTACCTATAGGGAAGATATTTATGTCAAAACTTTAAACTGAATAAAGTTACTTTTAGAAAAGATAAATTAAATACCAAGCTATTTACTCAGAAATACAGTAATTTATCTTGTGGAGAAAATGACAGAGAGGGAAACTAATCTTTGCGTCCATTATGAGATAAGGGTAGACCTAAGGTTCTAGCAGGAAGCCAGCTAATTACAAAAGCGGTGTCTAGCAAGTTCTTTTGAAGTGCTTGCCAAGGCAAACTTTCTACAAAACAATCTCGGATGATGGTACATTTTAAGAGAAGTTGTTTCAACCAAGCGTGATCTCACTCTTTCATACAATACTTTTAGATATTTGGTGAAGTCTTTTTCCTGTTGTCAAACCACAGAATCCCTATGAACCTGGGTTTGGAGTGCTAAAAATTAGTTGCACAGAAATTCCTTCTTTAGGTAAGCTATGACTATGAAAAAGAGAAGACTTAGGCTGAAATATGTATTTCCCGCTATTATATATTTTTTCCTCACAGTTCCTAATTGGAGGTCTGTTCCTCAGGGGGAAAAAAGTAAGGAACTGATGTAATGTCACAAACTTCTGCTAAATGCTGTTCAATGAAAGATAAGGGAGAACAAGTAGTTTCTTTCTTTAAAGAATGGTGTTTTTTTTTTTCAGGGACAGGAAGGGGTGAAAAACAGAAAGAAAAATGTTTTACGGCACTGCTATGTATAACCTTCCACCTCTGCAGAAGCATGAAATAATTAAGGAAACAAGCTTGAAAAATCGTTTGTGGTGGTTAAGGAGGATACTAGACTTCAGTTAGCACGTCTAGGCATTCACAACACATGCGAATAAGAATTCAGTCCTGGGCTTCCCCGGTGGCACAGTGGTTGGGGGTCTGCCTGCCGATGCAGGGGGCGCAGGTTCGTGCCCCGGTCCGGGAGGATCCCACGTGCCACGGGACGGCTGGGCCCGTGAACCGTGGCCGCTGAGTCTGCGCGTCTGGAGCCTGTGCTCCGCGGCGGGAGAGGCCACAGCAGTGAGAGGCCCGCGTACCGAAAAAAAAAAAAAAAGAATTTCAGTCCTTGGCTGGCTTGTGTCACTCCCTAAATTTATATATTGAAGTCAAAACCCCCAGTAACTCAGAACTGTGACTGTATTTGGAGGTAGGGGCTTTAAAGAAGTGACTATGTTAAATGGGCTCATTTAGAGCAAGCCCTAATCTAATATGTTTGGTGTCCTTATAAGAAGAGGAGATTAGGATACAAACACACATGCAGAGGGAAGACCATGTGAAGACCCAGGGAGAAGGTGGCCTTCTGCAAGCCAAGGAGAGAGACCTCATAAGACAACAACCCTGCCTACTCCTTGATTTCAGACTTCTAGACTCCAGAATTGTAAGAAAATAAATTTCTGTCCTTTAAGGCACCCAATCTGTGATACTTTGTTATGACAGCAAATTAACATGCTTACCTAGCACTAAGAATGAAGAATCAAGGGGTATAAGAGAGGCTAGAGAGTATGAGATTGGTTGGATATTATATCTTAATAAATTGTCAATAATATGAAGATCTTTCTAAGTCACTCTCTCTCATGATTTTCATACCTTAGTGTAATTGCTAATGACTCCTCCTGTGTTCCCAAATTCCTTTCATCACCCTTCTCCCCCCAACCCCAGGCTCTGCCAGTGAAAGTCAAACACTCCAAAGATCAGACTTATAATTTGAGGGGAAAAAAGCTTCCAAGTTTGCGTTTACAGAAAAACAAATAATTTGTCTTCATATACACTTAAGCATAAGGATTTAACTTTAAAATCAGCCATTCATTAACCTAGTCCAATTTTTTATAACTTTTTCCATGAGTTCTAAACCAACATTTTCCAACTGTCTGCCAGACATCTGCACATGAATATCTCTTAAAGGTAGCCAACTCAGTACGTCCAAAAGAGACTTCATCTTTTCTCTTGGAACCCGTTTCTCCTCCCTTGCTCCCGTGATTCCTATTAATGGCATCACTATTCGCCAAGTTGCTCAAATCCAAAATGGAGATGTCATCTTCCTAAGATTATTTATCATATTTCATCAATTCCAAGTTGTACATTTTTAACCTCTAAAATAATGATGCATCTTTCTATTACTGGTATATTAACATTGTGTCATAATTTAATTGATGGCTTTTAAAAAATTAGTTATATTTTTAAAAAATGGTGCGTCTTATAATCTATGAAAAACATAGAACCATAAATCCTGTGTCCCCATCTCCACTCTCACTGCTTCTACTAAGGTTAAGTAGTAGACATTATCTCTCATTCAGATTACTTGTCTCCTAATTGACTTTTGTTGCTGGTCTTTTCCCATAATCTACTTTCCACGTGGCCACCAGAGTTATCTGGAACACGAGATTCCTTTGTTTGCAGTGGCTCTTACTGCATGTAAAATGAGTCCAAACACCTCTAGACGGCATTTCTGGTCTCTACCTACTATTCTTGGTCCACTTTCCACTGTATTGATTTCTTTCAGGGATTCTGGGCTCCAGCTTCAGCCACATACAAATAATAGCCACTCCCAGACAAGACCCAGGTTCCTGTGGCTCAAAGCCTTTCTTATTCCATCCTCTGAGGCTAGACCGTCCTCCCCCAACCCCAATGGTCTTCACTGATTGTAAATGCATGTTCAGATCTCATGCCTTCCAAAGTTCTTCCTCTCAAATAGAAACTTCTTCCTTGTTCTTCCTTGCATATTTCATTAACATTTCACAGTCCTCCTTTATTAGACCTTATTTGTACATTTTCCTCCTAGAAGGGGATCCCTTGAAAGCAGGAATTATGTCTTGAGTCATAGTGGGTTTTCACTTGGAAGGCAACAGAGAACATACCATCTCTTTTTAGTGTATACGTGCAGAAGAAAACTGGGAAACAGACCTTAGATGTCATGCAAGGGTCCAAGGAAAATTGTATTATAGCTAAGGTACCGTAACTGTAAAGGACACATTTTCAGGAGAACAAGAAATTCATGTCCTGCTTTCTCAGCAGATTAAGACAATCATTTCATTCACTGTGGAAGCACCTTTTAAATAGCTTCCAGTGATCCCTTCCTCCTGTACACAGGTCCTTGTGTAATCTCCTCCCCCTGAGTGTGGGCTATAGACCTAGTGACTTGCTTTTGATTAACAGAATATGGCAGAGGTGAGGAAACATCACTTCTGAAATTAGGTTATAAATGATTGTGATGTCCATCTTGTTTGTTCTCTCTCCCTCCCTCTCTCTCCTGGTTCTTCTTGCTTGCTCACTCTCATGAAGCAAGCTGCCACACTGTGAGGTGTTCTACGTAAATAGGCCCATGTGGCAAAGAACTGAGGATGGCTTTGGCCGGCATCCTGCAACAAACCAAATCTTGTTGACATACACTTGAGTGAGCTTAGAACCAGATCCTTCCCTAGTCAAGTCTTAAAACGACACCAGCCAACACCTGATGGCCGCCTTGTGAGACATCCTGAAACTCTAACCAAACTAAGCCAAGCCCAGATTCTTGACCCACAGGTACTCTGGGATAGTAAGTGGTTTAGGCCACTAAGTATGGGGGTAATTTGTTACACAGCAGTGGATAACTAATACACTCACCAAATAAGAAAATCAGAAAACAGATAATAAACATAGGATGAGTAGAAAGGACAAAAACACTCTCACTGAGTCTTGCCAAGTACTCAAAAAGATGGACAAGGGGACTAACTTATTGGTCTGATCCAAGCACTCAGTAGATAATGAAAAGCCAGCCTGTTCCAGTGGCCATCAACATTCCCCTTTACCCTGGTCCAGCTCACTGTGGAGAATGGCTCTCACCAACTGACATACTTTTATTTTTGTATTCACTATGTGCCAAGTATTTGGTTTAGGTCATAAATTAACTGTAGTCCTGTTTCTTAAGAGTAATAATATGTAGTGGGAGATACACCTAGAACATTCCTTTAGCTCAGGAAAGGCCTTAAACGTCTTTCTGAGCTGTTATATGCAGTGGGCAGCTATGTAAAGTTATCTGATAAGGGCCTGAGATAACCTGTACTTTTAGAAGGTACCTGTGGAAGCTGTTACACCTGGCAGCATACAAACCATACTCACTTGGGAGGCACTGAACAAAGTCACCGCTACCACCCCCCTGGCAGGTTTATAGTCCACCATTCAACTAAAAGCAGGATCAAATGTACCAAAGACCATATGGGCTTTGCTGTTGTTTTTCCCTCCAGTTTGTGCTCTTTTATGTCTAAACCTACTCAAAGGCTAATCACCATCCCAGCTTGGGCTCGGTTTTAGCACCAAACTCGAGAGTAGCAAATTGAGTATTCCTTCTGTGTGTGGTGTGGAAACACAACTGAGGTTTCTCTCCCCGTGCCAGGGATGAGGATAAAGGAACGTGTGTCATTAAATTTAATTTTGGCTGAGATTCTTCACAAGGTCTATTCATTTCCCTCAGTGAAATGTACCTCCTTTGCACAGAACATCGCTCAAACACCATTTTCCACTTGGCCCCCAAAGAAGAGCAAGACCACTTCCAGAAGCCCCCTCCCCACC
The DNA here is from genome assembly GCF_949774975.1 of Lagenorhynchus albirostris. Classification (NCBI taxonomy): domain Eukaryota; kingdom Metazoa; phylum Chordata; class Mammalia; order Artiodactyla; family Delphinidae; genus Lagenorhynchus; species Lagenorhynchus albirostris. The sequence goes on from NC_083098.1 coordinate 82,906,450, forward strand.
TGCCTATGAAGGAGAATTGTGTCTGCCTCTTCCTGAGCCTTTGTTGTCCAGAATCAGAATCATGATTCTGGGGGGGAACTGAAAGGAGCTAAATCTAGCTGGATTGATTTGCACCTGAAAAGGCTGGGGGTTAGTAGCAGAAGAGAAAGGGGTAAGAAGCAAGAGAGACAAAAGCTAGTATAGTGTGCGTCTGAATGATTATAGGTAGTTGGGACAGAAAGAGTTTTGCAGGGGAGCTGGCAAGTATAAGGGGTGTGTGTGTGTGTGTCAAGACAGAAAGACAGAGAGGAGAGAGAGAGGAGGGCATTTCAGGAAGTTTTACTGCATGTTACAAATGGAATAAGTCTATGACATTTTTTGGAAAGACTTCAGTAAAGACATCTAATGTTCCCCTATTAGTATCCATTGTTGAACTGGTGCTTCATTGACTGGGATGCTTGAGATGTGGCCACATGGAGATTGCTTTTATATGGGTGACAGTAGAAATGTTAAAATAGGCCACTGCCTCAATTTGGTGAAATTAATAGATCTTAAATGAGAAGGATGAGAGGTTGTCTTCTCAAAACATACGAGATCGCCTTAGAGGTTGATGCCTCCGAACAAATGTTCGGGAGTGCTGAGGTTCAAAGATCTTATTATAAGACCTGATGGAGATAGTGTAACACAGTATAAAAGGCACGGAGCCTGGAGTTGGGCAAATCCGGGTGCAAATCTCCATACTGCCTCTTATTTATTGTAAAGCTGGTAACTTACTTCTTTGCACACTTGTTTCCTGAGATTAGTAAAAATACAGAAATAACTACATCGTAGGGCAATTGTAAAGATTAAGAAGGATAATCAAGCACTGCACCTGATACCTAGGGAGGTGTTAATATACGACGGTTGTCATTATGGTGCCTTACACCTCTGGCCTCCCTCTTTGCCTGCTCTGCCTCCCTCCTGGCCTAAAGCAACCAAGAAGAGAAACGGAGGCAGAGAACAGAAGCCTGGCCAGCTTTTTCTGGGGGAACCTATATGATAAACTGTTGAAGGGAAGGTAAATGCTCTAGAATGTCTACATGAAGTTGTAAAATATAAACCTAAAATATAAGACATTGATAAGGATGAGCTGAGACAGACAAGAGCTAATCTCCAGTTAGGATCTGCAGGAAACCACTTCTTGGCAGGTAAACACCCAAAACACCTGGGACTCAAATTTACTGCGTTGTCATCTTCCTAAAATTATGAAGTTTGTGTAAAGGCTTTTCACTCATACTACTCAGTTTTCAACAGCTTCATATGTCTAGCTTTGTCCAAAACAATATTTTTAAGGTTCACATAATGTGGCAATCTCCACTGCCTTTTCATCCTTTCTCATTCTCTGACCTCCCTCAAACAATGAAACATCAACTGTTCTGGTATCAGTTTCATAAAATAAAACAGATACCTTTTGAAAGCTTCCTAAAGTCCACAGAGTTTATGGGAACTTACATTTTTATCCATTTCAGAAAGCTCAGCTCTGAGCATATTTGAAATCTTATCTTTTGGTTAAGGAAAAATACATCTTTTTTTTCTAAAGAATAAGTTTTTGAGTGGGTTAGAGTAACTAAAACGGTAGGATAATTCTACCAGGTACATTGCTGCTATAGCCTACTGAACTTCAGTTAGTGCAAACTTCCAGCATGCATCAGGTGAAGTGAGCCCTTTCACAGAGCTTGGAAAGATATTTTGAAGGCTTTGGCCAAAAGGCAGAAAAGAAAGAGATGAACTGAAAAAGTGAGTCTTTGCTTTCCCCTCTTTCTCACAAGAGGTAAAATAATTGTCATTTACACGTGTTCCATTTTCAACTGGGAACACCTGTGAGTGATACAACCAAGGAGAAGGGTGGCCTGTGCTTTGGATTCATCTCAGCTTTTACTGTTTGTGTGATCTTCCCCTCTATGGACCCACATGTCCTCATCTGTAAAACAAGTATATCTAAGATGTCCTTCCTGCTGTAAAATTCTTTTTTTCTCAGATTGCTTTCCTCCTCATGGATTCATATGCAATATCAACCAAATATTTCATGACAGCCCTAGGAAGGTTCAGCACCCAAGGACAGAATCCCCAAATATCTATTTCCAATTATACTTCACACGTGAGTGCACACACACACACACACACACACACACACACACACACACACACAGTGGCTGTTACAATTAAAATCCAGGTGAGAAAAGACTTAATCCCCAAATTCCTACTGTAAGCAAGGATTTCATACATTTGTGTCTCTTGCACAGAGTCTGATGTTTCTGGGATGAAATGGAATTTAGCAAGATCTCTAATGACCATTAAATTGAGTTTCAGGATATGGCTTGATTATGCAATACTGTCAAACTGGCCAAATAAAGGGCAGCATTTTTAAAAGTCGTTGGTATGCCAAGACCTAAATTTGAGGTCTTTCTCTCTGGCAAAATCTAACAGTATCACTAACACCTAAAAAAGAATGCAAGCATCTGCAGGCAGTCACCACACGGCTGCATATGTCAGCAATCGTTACAGAAGAAACACAGACCTGGATCCAGGGTCTTTGCATTCTTGCCAGGAAATGATTTTCAACTACTTTGTTTTAACACCTTCACCCCTGAATTCTTTGTAACCACAGCTCAACTCAGGGGCTAAAATACACCTATTCAGGCCTTTGTAAATCTACACGTGTTTATAATTTGGGATTGCTATGTGAAAACACACTTTTCTATTTATCTTCAAGTCAAGCAGCTGGGCCATCTTCTCAACACCAGGCCATTAAGACACACAGGCATGGGTTCCAGGCATGGAAAACCCTCTGGCCATACTTCTTAGATCTCCATGGCCTCTGCTACTGAGGGCTGCTTGATCAATAGAGGGTCAGTGACCCGTCAACCCCCTGACAAAGTACAAATCAACCTAGAAGTCTATAGATGCACTTGAGGAATGCTGTTGTTCTTTCCTGAGTGTCACAAATATGGATGGAAGAACTGTCATGTGAAGAATATACTCACACAAAAGGCTGCATCTCTACACATCTTCAAATCTACTGCTTAACATTAAAAGGATTATACACCATGATCAAGTGGGGTTTATCCCAGGAATGCAAGGATTCTTCAATATACGCAAATCAATCAATGTGATAAACCATATTAATAAATTGAAGGAGAAAAACCATATGATCATCTTAATAGATGCAGAAAAAGCTTTCGACAAAATTCAACACCCATTTATGATAAAAACCTTCTAGAAAGTAGGCATAGAGGGAACTTACCTCAACATAATAAAGGCCATATATGACAAACCCACAGCCAACATCGTCCTCAATGGTGAAAAACTGAAACCATTTCCTCTAAGATCAGGAACAAGACAAGGTTGTCCACTCTCACCATTACTATTAACATAATTTTGGAAGTTTTAGCCACAGCAATCAGAGAAGAAAAAGAAATAAAAGGAATACAGATTGGAAAAGAAGAAGTAAAACTGTCACTGTTTGCAGATGGCATGATACTATACATAGAGAATCCTAAAGATGCTACCAGAAAACTACTAGAGCTAATCAATGAATTTGGTAAAGTAGCAGGATGCAAAATTAATGTACAGAAATCTCTTGCATTCCTATACACTAATGATGAAAAATCTGAAAGAGAAATTAAGGAAACACTCCCATTTATCACTGCAGCAAAAAGAATAAAATACCTAGGAATAAACCTACCTAAGGAGACAAAAGACCTGTATGCAGAAAACTATAAGACACTGATGAAAGAAATTAAAGATGTTACAAACAGATGGAGAGATATACCATGCTCTTGGATTGGAAGAATCCACATTGTGAAAATGACTATCCTACCCAAAGCAATCTACAGATTCAATGCAATCCATATCAAACTACCAATGGCATTTTTCATAGAACTAGAACAGAAAATTTCACAATTGGTATGGAAACACAAATGACCCCGAACAGCCAAAGCAATCTTGAGAAAGAAAAATGGAGTTGGAGGAATCAGGCTCCCTGACTTCAGACTATACTACAAAGCTACAGTAATCAAGACAGTACGGTACTGGCACAAAAACAGAGATATAGATCAATGGAACAGTATAGAAATCCCAGAGATAAACCCACACACATAATGTCACCTAATTTATGACAAAGGCAGCAAAAATATACAGTGGAGAAAAGACAGCCTCTTCAATAAATGGTGCTGGGAAAACTGGAAAGCTACATGTAAAAGAATGAAATTAGAACCCTCCCTAACACCATACACAAAAATAAACTCAAAATGGATTAAAGACCTAAATGTGAGGCCAGACACTATAAAACACTTAGAGGAAAACAGGCAGAGCATTCTACGACATAAATCACAGCAAGATCCTTTTTGACCCACCTCCTAGAGGAATGGAAATAAAAACAAAAATAAACAAGTGGAACCTAATGAAACTTAAAAGCTTTTGCACAGCAAAGGAAAACATAAAAAAGACGAAAAGACAACACTCAGAATGGGAGAAAATATTTGCAAATGAAGCAACTGACAAAGGATTAATCTCCAAAATTTACAAGCAGCTCATGCGCTCAATATCAAAAAAACAAAAAACCCCATCCAAAAATGGGCAGAAGACCTAAATAGACATTTCTTCAAAGAAGATATACAGATTGCCAACAAACACATGAAAGGATGCTCAGCATCACTAATCATTAGAGAAATGCAAATCAAAACTACACTGAGGTATCACCTTACACCAGTCAGAATGGACATCATCAAAAAATCTACAAACATTAAATGCTGTGGATTAAATGGTGTGGAAAAAAGGGAACCCTCTTGCACTGTTGGTGGGAATGTAAATTGATACAGCCACTATGGAGAACAGTATGGAGGTTCCTTAAAAAACTTAAAATAGAACTACCATATGACCCAGCAATCCCACTACTGGGCATATACCCTGAGAAAACGATAATTCAGAAAGAGTCATGTACCACAAGGTTCATTGCAGCACTATGTACATTAGCCAGGACATGGAAGCAACCTAAGTGTCCATCGACAGATGAATGGATAAAGAAGATGTGGCACATATGTACAATGGAATATTACTCAGCCATAAAAAGAAACGAAATTGAGTTATTTGTAGCTTACGTACATCTAACATCAAGAATATTCCCCTATTACCACAACTATCTTAGACAAAATAGTTATCATGTAAAAGAAATTCAACACAGAGAAAACACTATTATCTAATATTCAATCCACACTCAAATTTCCCCAACCATCCCAATAATGTCTATTATAGTTACTCTTTCTCAATCAAGGATCACACATGGCATTTGGCTATCATATCTCCTTAGCCACCTTTCATCTGCAACAGTTGTAGGGGATGCGGATGTGTCTTTAATGACACTGACAGAATTAGGGAATGCAAGCCAGATGTTTTATGGGAATGTCCATCAATTTGGACTTGTCTGATTGTTTCCTCAGAGTTGGATTAGTCTAATTATTTTGGCAGACACTCCATCAAGGTGATGCTGTGACTTCCTAGTACATCACTAGGACACCTGATATCACTGCACCCATTATAGGCATTGGTAAGTGTGAGCATGGACTACTTGTGTGATCTCAAAGCTACAGTGTTTGAATGTGAATACTAAATCATTTACACACCTTGAATTTCCAACTGTTAACAACAGTTATTCAAAAAACAGTTATTCAAAAAACAGTTATTCAAAAAAAATCTTACTCCCCAAATCATATTTCAGTGCAGCTGTCTTTTATGTCTCTAATATAGTAACTCATTTTCGCATAAACCAGGAGATGCTAACTGCATTCTATAATAAAAGATCACATGGACCACAAACACTAAAGGCTTCACAAAGGAGGTGATTTTGCATTGGGTCTTGATACATAAATAGGATTTAGTCAGGAAGAGCAGAGAGAGAGAGTACCATATTCATAAGAAGTGTCATGAGAAAAGGCTTCATACATGACAGTGAATAACATCTGAGGACCTACGAATTGACTGTAATAATCCAGGCAAGAGATGAGGAAGACCGGCTCTACGCCTTACCTAGTGGCCAAGGAAATGCAGACAAGTAGACAGAATGAAGAAAGTTGCCATATTCTCTGACAGCTCAACTAGGACAAGTGCATGTTTATGATGCCTTTACTGACATTGGTGGGTGGGAGTGGTCATTTAAGTCTAATTTTAATATGTTCAGTTAGAGGTGCTGGTACGACATCCAGATGGGGCTGTCCAATACACAGAACAAGAGGCCTGGAGTTCAGGAGAAAAAACTTGGTGAGAAGTGATGACTTGGGTCAATCCTGTAAAGAGTTGAGGTCATGAAAACAAACAAGAACGTGAGCGTAGAAAGGAAGCAGAAAATAGATTTGAAGAGCAAACTCTGGAAGAACATTAACAGGATGGGGGAAGGGCACAGAAGGGTGGCAGTTCTGTTTCTTGTTGGGACCCCAACTAGTGCACTGGATTTTGGAAATGTTGATCTGAAGGTAATTGGAGGAGAGGAAAAAAGAATTTGACCAGACCTGTAGATTCAGGAATCATGAGTGATTAACTATACATAGGTAAGTATTTTTTTGGTCTAAAGATAACTCCGTTGTGTGTTTTTTTTCAACATCACCAAGAAATTAACTCAATTCTGATACTATTTACCTGGAGACAGTGTCAGATGGCCCAGGTCAAGGGCTCAGTCCCATTAAGACTGCCCCCACTTGAGATGTCAGTCTCAAGTCCAGATTGGTAGCTGTGCTTCTGACCAACTAGCTATAAATCAGAGGTTCCCAAGATCCCCTCCTTGGATTTGATTAATTTGCTAGAGTGGTTCACAGAACACAGAGAAACATTTGCTTATGCTTATCAGTTTTTTATAAAGAATATTATAAAGGATCCAGATGAACAGCCAGATGAAGAGGTATATAGGGCAGGGTATGTGGGAAGGGGCACAGAGCTTCCATGCTCTCTGGGTGCGCCACTCCCCTGGAATCTCCATGGGTTCACCAACCTGAAAACTCTCCAAACCATGTCCTTTTGGTTTTTTTATGGAGGCTTCATTACATAGGCATGATTGATGAAATCACTGACCATGGGCAATTGATTCAACTTCCAGCCCCTCTCCCTTCCCCAGGGGTCAGTGGGGTGGCACTGAAAGTTCCAACTCTAATCACGAGGCTGGTACCCCTGGCAACCAGCTCCCATCCTTGGGGCTTTCCAAAAGTTGCCTCATTCAGGTGGGGCTGAAAGGAGCTTGTTATAAAGAACAAGATACTCCTTCACCTTTATAGAACTGGAGCTATTTCAGGAACTGATGACAAAAGACCAAATATTGTAAGAAAAGATGCTCCCATTGTTCTTATCGCTTAGGAAATTCCAAGGGTTTTAGGTGCTCTCTGCCAGAAACAGACAAAGCCCAAATATATATTGCTTATTATAAATCACAATAACAAACGAGTAAAGAAAATATAAGTGATATAGGAGTGGGTAAGTGAGGAACTATTAGTTGGAAAAGAGCAAGAAAAAGGAGGCATCATGGAAAGGACAAAATGGAAAGGAAATTCAAAGGAAAAGAGAAGAAAGAAAAGTCAAGGATATACATGGGAGTAAAGCAACAGAAATCCGCTGGTTTTCTTGAATCACATTGCCTGCCTGTCCCAAAGTAGAGGCAATAGGTAAAGAACAACACTTGATCTGCTGTAAGAATCCAACATAAAGTTAATGCATGTGTCTCAAACACTTAATTTTGCTAAAATTATTTACGATTCACACTTTAAATTAATGTTTCAAAAACCCTTTTCTCGGGCTACCCTGGTGGCGCAGTGGTTGAGAGTCTGCCTGCCGATGCAGGGGACGTGGGTTTGTGCCCCGGTCCGGGAGGATCCCACATGTCGCAGAGCGGCTAGGCCCGTGAGCCATGGCTGCTGAGCCTGCGTGTCCAGAGCCTGTGCTCCGCAACGGGAGAGGCCACAGCAGTGAGAGGCCCATGTACCGCAAAAAAAAAAAAAAAAAAAAATTAGTGCTGAGAATTATGAAACATATCAAAGCATGAAAAAACTCCTGCATCTGACTACATGTGAACATTTGAGTTGTACTGGGTTTAGATGGGTAGGTTCAGAAGACCCAGGGATTTGCTCAAACAAGGCTCCAGACAACATTAGAATCACCTGTGTCCATTATGTCTTTAGAAAGTTGGCCTACAAATGTGGTACTTAAATGCAGGTCGATTTTTAAGATTGAAAACAGCAATTTATCATGAAAGTCCTGCTCGTTCAACATGAAATTTCTTTCTCTCTACCTCTTCTCCCCTTCATTCCAAAGGAATGCAGAGAAGAAATGAAATGAGAAAACCGTAATTACAATTGTCTTCCTCCCCTGGGGTCAGCAGAATTACCAGCCTCTCACCCCAAAACGAATTTACCTCTTTCAGAATGAATGTCATCCTTATCACTCATGGGAAAAATACAAAGATTAAGATGCCATTTAGGCATAACTGCAATCTTTCATTTTTAAGTGACCTCTCAGTTTAATGGCTTCAATGCGTACTCATTCACGTGGAATATATACTGCAGGAGAAAACTGTAATAAATGGCACTGTCATGACCCTTAGGTTAGAGCAAAGGAATATTGGAAGATAAATCTCAATTCTGGATACTCACCAATCCTGCAATGGGGGTAGGCAATCTATTGATCTTTTTAACAAGTCCTGGCTTTATAGCATTCAGCAACCTGTCATGAAAAAGGCAGAATGTCAAGTGAGACATAAAGCAAGATGGATCACACAAATCACCTTTATCCGAGGCTACAACTAAACTGCTGAATAGGAAAAGCAGCGAATTTAAAGCATGTAGTAAATCTCAATAATCTATGAGTTTTCATGCAACCAAGTGAAGAGCTTTGCCAACACCAAGTTTGTCTGTGGCAGGTGAAGTTTTAGAATTTGGAAATGTTGGGAGAAAAGAACGGATGGAGGCTGGGAGGAGCTTCAGAGGAAAGGACAAAAATGTGAGCTGGATTGAGGCTGGGAGAGAAGTGTCTAGTTTTGAAGCCAGGTATTACTACACAGCAAGGCTCGTTCCCAATTCTCCTGGCTAAGGCAGGGGTCTCTCCAGGGATGCACTAAGTTCAGAGACCAACATCTATCTTTGCAAATGATTTGCCAAGACTAATTCTACTTCCAGACCCTCTTGCTCTTTGAGGAGAGTGGCTTGTTAAATGTGGTGAGCTTCACTTAAGAAAGGAAAGAATATGTTTAGCAGGAGGTTAACCAGTCATATCCTGAAGATTTCAGACAAGGCTGACCACAATTCCCTAGGTATAAAAGATATGTGAGCAAAACGTTTTTGGGGTAAAGGTTGAAATCACATAAAAATGGTAATACAAGCAAAGGAATGCAAGAGAAACAACCGTAACTGTTTGTCTTCAGGAAATGTCAGTTCAGAGTGAAAAGAAATAAGGAAGGCAACTTGTAAAACGAAAATAGGGCTGGCATCAGGGTGATGTGGTAGAATCGTAGCATTTGCCAACTAGGTTATTCATAAAGGAATTATTGAAGGTACAGGGTTGTCAAATGGAAGCATTTATTCTTATATTAGGGAATTAGAGGAGAGAAGATCAGGTAATTTATCTCAGGACACATGGCAAGAGAAACTTAGGCAGAGGCTTAGTATAATTCAGGGGTCAGCAAACTATGAGCCATGGACTAAATTTGGCCCAATGCCTGTTTCTGTAAACAAGTTTTACTGGAACACAGCCCTGTCCATTCATTTACATACTGTTTACTGCTGCTTTTGTGCTATGACAGCAGAGCTGAGTTACGTTACAACAGAGAACCTATAGCCCAAAAAGCAAACCATTTTTACTATTTGGCCCTTCACCAAAAAGTTTGCCAAACTCTGTTACCATTCATGCAATCTAAGGTTATAGTAAATTCTGAAGAACCTATGCTTGATAGATTTCTTCAAACCAGTAACAAAAGATTCTTTGAAATAGTTGAATAATTAATTAGTCTTGAATTCAGCCTATATTTTACTTTGACACCTCTATGTATTGATATATTGAGAAATGTCACTACAATGGTTACAACAGACAGGATATTTCTGGTTTTGCACTAAGAACTGCCTGTGCTTGGTCACTTTCACTGCAATTCCAAATGCTGCCACCAAGAGGTAACACCCAGTGTAGACACAAAACAAGTAGTGCCTTTTGGCCCATTGAGAGCCAAGATGGTGCTCCTTTCATGAATGCACTTAATTTTAACCATGAATTTATAATCTTCTTAAAAAGTGCTTTTTTATAGCTTATTTTGGAATTATTCATTTTTCAAGTTAGAAAGCAACTTGTTTACTCTTCTCATTTTACAGTTTAGAAAACTGAAGCCTGACGATGATGATCTGATTAATGGTACAGTCAGGCCCAGCTCCCAAGATCCCTGAATCAACACATTCTCTGGCAGGGTTAACATCCCATAGCACGTGATTCAAAATAAACAGATAGGTATGATGTCTCCAAAGCAGATTTTAAATGTACAAAATTCTTAACATACATTACTTTTCTCATTAGTTCTTAACAGTGTCGTTTTAAATAGTATTTGTGCACAGTTGTTGAAAAAGGTCCCTGCGTGGATATGACTGCCGGTTAACCCAAGCTGGCCCCAGGCAGTCGGAGTTACCCCACCCTCTCCCCTGTCCTAGGAATGTATGTTCTGCCCACTATTCCCACAGTGGGAGCCACTGTCAAGCATTCAGCCTTGAGACTTGAGTGTGCTGTTCAGACCGTCTGGACTGAATATCTACTGAACCCAGTTAAAGCATCTGTATAAACTTCTAAGATTCTGGTAAGATTCTCCTCACCTTTCAGCCGCCCAAGACAAGCATCATATGTAAGTTCTCTTGCTTATTAACCCTGCCACCTACAAATCTGGAGCTATCTGCCTCTTTCTTCGGGCTCTCCTTGCCTTCCGTGTCTGGGGACCAGATTTGAATTTCACGCTGGGAAATCCTGAGGTTGCCAACCAACAGTGTTGACAATTCAAAAGGAACCAAAAGGATATCCAGTAAAACTTAAGTTTCACTGTCACTAGGATCCCACGGGGCCCTAGACTATTCCTTGAAGGTAACCTTAAAGACTTCCAAAGAAAATGTATAAAGATATTTGTAATTTTTTAAAAAAAGACAGGTGTAGCATATAACGTGCACTGTCCTACATCGTATTTTTCCACTTAGCAATGCATAATGGAGATTAAACAATTTACACTGGAGAGCATGCCTTATCAACACGTGTGGACTTATGTCCTTCTTAATACCTGTGGACAAACTGATGAGGAGATGGGAGAGGGGAGTGACAGCATTGGCTCTGAAGTCCAACTGACTGAATCCAGAGTCCAGCTTGGTCACTCATCGGAGGAGTTACTTTGGGCAAGTCCATTAACACCAGTTTCCTCAACTGTCATAGAGAAACAATGGTAGCAATTGCATAGGTGTCAGTGAGGCTTACATGTGACAAAATATGTGAGACGCTAGCACAGAGCCCGGTGCATAATAAGTTCTCTATAAATGGTTCTCTACATCTGTGTATAAGTATTTATTTAAACTAATTCAATTCACAGCATTCTAGATCAACTACTTTCTCTAATACTTTTAGATTTTTCTAATGAAATAAAATACCATTATATCAGGTCCCTGAACTTTGTTTCTAATTATCCAAAGTAAAACAAAAATAACAAACACCCTACAAAAAAATTCATTAATTAAGAACCTTTTTTAAAAGAGGTACCCAGGGCTTCCCTGGTGGCGCAGTGGTTGGGAGTCCGCCTGCCGATGCAGGGGACACGGGTTCGTGCCCCGGTCCGGGAAGATCCCACGTGCCGCGGAGCGGCTGGGCCCATGAGCCATGGCCGCTGGGCCTGCGCGTCCGGAGCCTGTGCTCCACAACGGGAGAGGCCACAACAGTGAGAGGCCCGCGTACTGCAAAAAAAAAAAAAAAAAAAAAAAAAAAAAAGAGGTACCCATTTTGTCTTCTATATCTAAGAATTGTATTATTTTTAGTAACAATGGATCCATCAACTCCTCTTTTATACATGTGTAGATTTTTAAACAGTTTTAAATGCTTCATTATATTCATCCTTTGTAGAATTATAATTATATGGCAGAAATCTTTCCTGTCACATGAAGTTGTAAAAAAAAAATTATAATGATAGACCTTAATTAAAAGAGCAACCAAAAAAATTTACTATGATGTCTATCCAAATGTTTAACAACAAATTAAAAGATAAAATGCCACAGTGCTCTTAAATATTTGGGATATTTCCAAGATCAAGGCAGCTGTATTTTTTCATATAAACATTGCCCCGGTTCCGTACACAGTTTACAGTACACGACAATAAAAGATAACATTGAATTCACATTGTAGAAATGCCCACCACCTGCTTATCTTGTATTCTGCATTAAACTGAGGGCATTTTTTGTATATATTAGAATCAGATAAGAAGTTCAACAAAACAGCTATAAGCATGAGTCAAGGATATTTTATTCACTTGAAATTTTATTAAAAACCACTGTTGCCCTCCTATCTATTAAAATATAAATATTTTCAATAAATATTTATTGATCACATGCTTTAAAGTAATGCTGATGATATTAATATTTTATTACTTATGAACCTTCTGAAATGCATTGTTCCCCCACTCTCCTGTCCTGCAGAGACAGGTCATGTATTCATTCCACCATTTTTATAGAAGAAAAGCTTGAGCCCCAAACAGGTGTGAAGCCTTCCCCAGAGACATGCACAGCTAGTTGGCAGCCCAGTTTGGAAAGCCTCCTGCAGCTTGGTGCTTTAGAAAGTCCAGCTTCAGTATGTAGCATCAAAGCACAAAACAATAACAACAACAAACTGCAGAAAACAAACAAAACCCAAAAACCCAATAAAAAAACTATCTAAATACAATGTGAGAATATTAACACTAGGTGGGAATAAAAGGAAAACGGAAGCGGGTGTCTGCTGGGAAATGGTCACGTTTCATCTATGGATGACATACAACATCCTCAGCAGGAATTCCAGAGAAAAGGAGGCGGTCACTCACTTGTGGCAACTCCCCACTTAGCAGAACCCCACACCGGTTTCCCACCTGTGAGCCCCAAAACCTATAGCTAGAAGGAGAACAGTCTGCCCTCTCTGTCTGGTAACAGATTAAATTTGTACTCATCTAAAGACATTTCTGGGACATTGGCATAATTTTAGATAGCAAAAAAACACTGGTGTCATTCCATGTCTCCTGCCTAAATTTACCCACAAAATAAAGATAATTTAAAAACTGGAGATATGAGAGCTAATTAGGATGAACTAATATCCAGATATTTATTTATCCAGCAATTATTTATCAAGTGCCTGCCGTGTGTTGCACACTGCTCTAGACCCAGGGAAGGCAGTAGTGGAGAAGACAAATGAAAGACCTGCCCTTTAGAACTTATCTCCTTAGAACAAATGAGTATGTGGGGCAGTGGGAGGAACAGAAAGTAAACAAGTAAATAAATGAGAGGAAAATTTCAGATTGCATAAGCACTGGGAAGACAAGCACTGTAACCCATGCGGGTGGTACTTGAATCAGGTGATCAGAAGGCTGCTCTGGGGAGGTAACATTTGGGGAAGAAATGGGAAGATACAAAAGTATTAGCCAAAGAGAGACTGGAGACAAGAGTTCCAGGCAGAATGAACAGTAAGTAGAAAGGCCTGGAGACAGGAGTGGGCTTAGTATACTCAAGGGCCAATGTGGCCAAGCAGAGTGAGTGGAAGGAGGAAACACGTGACATGACAGCCAAGGTGTACACAACATCCAGGCTCAGGTAAGGTGTCTAGATTTTTTTCTAAGTACGATGTACTTAGAAGTACATCAGATTTTTAAGATGAAGACTGAAATGATCTGATTTATACTTTTAAAACAGCATCATAGGCAAGTAGTATTAAAACAAATTTATAACTATATATAGAAAATTTGTGTTTATTAAAAAATCACGGGTATCAGATAGATGAATAAAACATCATAAATAACTTATAACGCTCAGCAGTGTTATCATGAAGAGAGTGTAATGAACTTGGAGGAAGTTGTCTAGGTTTTAATGGGTAAAACACACATTAGCTATGAGCTACTGGGAGGTCACTTGATCAAAGTCTCAGTTTTCCCCTTAATAAAAATGGGGATTTTGGGGCTTCCCTGGTGGCGCGGTGGTTGAGAGTCCGCCTGCCGATGCAGGGGACACAGGTTCGTGCCCTGGTCCGGGAAGATCACACATGCCGCGGAGCGGCTGGGCCCGTGAGCCATGGCCGCTGAGCCTGTGCGTCCGGAGCCTGTGCTCCCCAACGGGAGGGGCCACAGCAGAGAGAGGCCCGCGTACCGGAAAAAAAAAAAAAAAAAAAAGGAGGATTTTGAAAACCTAACCTTCCATCCAGAACTGTGGTGAGGAGCCAGCGGGACAATGTGTGCCGCTAGCATTTGGTAAATGGAAACTTGCATATTCACACTCATTTGGTATACTGAGCATGTCCCTTTTTGTTAAGTAAGTGCATTTTAGTTTCAACTTTTCCATCAGTCAGCTGCCAAAGACTAAAATAAGTTTCACTTATTTTCTGGCCACCTTTGGATAAAAAACCTCACATAAATGAATCAAGTCAACAGATGTGTATAGCTTGCTATATATATATATATATGGTAAGAAATGACTAAAAACAGGAAGAAAAGTTTTAATCTTGGATAATCCTCAATTACAAAAAGTTAATGACACTGAAGGTAAGCAAAAATGCATGTTTCTGATATGACAGAAATGAAATCGTGTCTACTAAACTCATATTCCAAATCTAAAACACACTGTGACCTATTTCAAGTAAGGCTGTCCACATGTTCCTTTATGTACTCAACAAATATTTATTGGGCGTGCATGATGCTCTGGCCCAGAGCTGGGCACGGGGGACACAAAGGAGGACAGGGCAGACCCCAGGTCTATCCCTCATGGGGCGTGCTCACTAAGAGATTTAAAACCTACAGAAAGACCAAAACTGGGCACATGTGTAGTTCATTGTCATGCTACCTAATGCATGGCCATCTTGAGTTTTTGAGAAGGTGAATTAAAGACATACTCTGCACACATTCTGTGGAATCCAATTCTTAAAAGATTAAAGATTAGATTCCTTAAAGAAACAATTGTTGAGACATCCAGGAATGAGGCTGATGTTCTGATTCAACCACAGGCTGTATTTTGTAATTCTTTTTAACACTTAATATCCAGCTTATGGTAGCCTCTCAATGATTGTTTAATGGTTATGAAATACAAACTGAAGAAATCTGTGTCTATCTGCAATTTTGAAAAACCCTTCAAATCCCTACTGTGGGACAGAGAGGTTCTGTTTCATACCAACTCTTCCAACAGCTGATATAATAGCTCTTCAAGGGGCACAATACTGTGAATACTGCTACAAAAGATACAAGACCATCCAAATGTTAGGAAATATACCAATGGGCAGCTTATTTTTTTACTGGACTGTAATAAACATTAAAGGTAAAAATTTTAAAGGGTTGCAAAATCCAGCTTACTCTATACATCATTCAATTCAGAAATTCAAGTCTAATAATTATCCTAGAGTTTGGGGGAGAGCAGAGACACCATCTAGACCTTGAACCCAGGGTTGGGAAGTTCATGCTTAATCTCATGGGAAATCACTTTATTCTTTGCAACAAGAGATTACATCATCATCTCATTTAGCTTGGTTTGCACAGCTGCAATAGGCAACTATGATCACAAAATTACCTACTTTGTGTCCCTTTTAATTTGGCTCAAGAGTGTTTTCCTATGCAGTTTCCTTGATCACTTTCTGGTTTGACTATGTACCCTGGACAAAGGTGTGCGCACTTTCATTTAACCTAACACGGCAACTGTTTTTGAACCTAAGCATGAGATCAATTTAACCTTGACTATAAACCTGTTACAGATGTCATTTTTAGAGATTTCTTTTTAGAGTTGCCTTGGCAAAGGCAGGCAAGTTAAAAAACCTTTTCTGAGGTCAAGAAAAAATTGACTAAAACGTGGGGGAAAGTGAAACTTGAACCAAAGGGGAGTTTCATTTGAACAAAATAGTGATGGAATGCAAATTGCCGTCATTAATATCTACCAAATGTTTGTGGGGTGCTATGCCTTGTCAAGACTGTGTGAAGTATAGGTCTATTTAAGCCACTTGCCTTCAACATACCTAAGGAGATCATAAGGACTTCAGAAGGTCTTTGTAGACTTGAAATTCCAAGAAATTGGGCCTAATTGTGAATTCTAGGGCTCAACAGTGCTGTTACTATCCTAATACACCTCCCAAGGCAGCAGCTGCTCCCCAAACTCATCTCCTTTCTCCCCTAGACACACAGCTAGGCTACATCTCTCAGCCTCTTTTGAAGTTTTCTGTAGTAATATAACAGAGTTCTGACCAATGGAGAGTGGGCAGAGTAACATATGTCATACCTACTCCTGTCCCTAAAACCTCTCCCAAGCAATTCTCCATTCCCTCCCTTGCCTCCCCCCATTCACTAGTTAGATGTCAGCACCAGGGAAGACTTTAGAAATCACATGTTGAGGATGGAGTCTCTGTTAGCTGGGGTCCCTGAACAACGACCGGGAGCAGAGTCATCGCCACCCTTTCCTGCTGCCAAAACTGAGCTACACGAGAGTGAGAAGTATGTTTCCGTTGCATTAAACCACTGAGAGTTAGGAGTTTATTAGTTACAGCAGCCAGCATTACCTGAACTATTAAAGCTCTCCAGGAGGTCTTTTCTCAATAAAAAGGGGCCTTACTTTGCCAAACTGTACCCAGGAAAATCCTGTCCTAAAACGCAAAATTAAACACCTGGGCACATCCTTTCCCCTGGGTCTTGTTGGGAGGCAGCAGGATGCAGAAGAGTTCAAATTTGGGCCATTGTAAGCAAATGGACCCATTTTTATTTTCCTACATTTGCTAGGGGTAAAAAGTCTTCTTGCCTATCACTTCTGCTCTTAATACTAAAACAAACAAACAAACCCAAAAAGCAAACAAAAAAGCCAACAGTGATGAAATAATCTATAAACATGAAAGGGAAACTCCAGCAATTATCTGAATATCTTGGAGTCCTTTTGATTCATTTTCAATGTCTCTCACAGTCTCACCTTTGCATACCATCCTTGCTGTCTAGAAATTACAGAATTTTTGGATTAGAAAAGGCCTAAAAATCAGTTAAAAATCTAGGAAAGGAAACTGTCACCAGGCACATATCTGAGATCAGAGATCCTAAGTGGTAGAGTTAGGGTTACAAACTCAGGTTCCTACACTGAGAAGAGTGCTTTACTTCTTGCATTTCAATAACTAGTCTCCAGCCACCAGTCTCTGCCACCTTAATCAATCTGCCCAATGCACCCCAAACCGACCCCATCTAAACCCTGGCTTTGGCCACGTTGCTTCCTTCCTCCAATGACTCCCAGGCTCCTGAGTGCCCACAGGATGCCCTCCAAATGCCTTCACCTGGTAATCGAGCCCCTTCATGCCCAAGCTGCCTTTCCCACCGTGCCTCCCACGCAAGGTCCTCCCCGCTTTTGTAAGCTATAAGTTTAAGATGGCACATGTGATCAATGAACCGTGAAAGCTGGCAAGACGTGAAGAGACTTTAGTGTAACCAAATAAAATGGCGCCTGAAGTTACACCGACACAGGCAATGATACGTGTAATCATCATTGTGCTATGTAGTAATTATGTATAAATGATTGTAATTGGTATTTCTTTTGCACCGCTAAAACCTCGTACTGCTGGGTTTACTGTCAGGAGGGTGGGAGAACACTTGGAATGCGAAATTGCTGGGATGCAGCTCGGAAAAGAAGCCAGTTCCTTGCTCTCCATACTTTTTCAGCACGAAGTGCTCAGAACCAAGAGTTCCAGGATTGAGACCCATAAAATTCCAACAGAAATAGGAACCTCCAGAGACAGAAAGACCTGAGGTGCAAATCCCAGCTCTGCAACTCACTAGGCAAGTTATTTAAGTATTCAACATTGAGACTCAGTTTCCTCTTCTGAAAAATGGGCACAATAATACCTATTGGTCATGGCATGAGAGTGTGAAATAATGCGTATCATACATTTGGCACAGGCCTGGTGTACAGTGCGCACTTCATAAATGGAAGTTATTAACATCTCTTCCCTGCCGCCCTGCCATCCCCTTCCCCGGGCTGCCAAGCAGGTTTGGACCCCAGCCCTGCCCACAAGTGGAAATCTGATGTGTTAACTATTGGCTCACTTCTGCTCCCAAGCATCCTGTCTGTGGCTAAAGCGAGGTTGGGAGTTGGGAGAGATGGAAGCACAGAAGTGAGGGAATGAGATAATGTCAGTCCTTTCGGAGGGCAGGCTTGCAAGGGCACGGTCGCTAACACTGGGGATGGGGAGGAAGGAAGGGAGGAAGCAGCAAAGCAAAGGCGGTAAGCAGTCCAAGGACAATCTCGGCGGCACCACAGCCGTGTCCGCAGCTGCCTCTGGCCCTGCTTCACTGCCAAAGCCTAGCTATCCTTTAATTCCTGCCAAGGCTCCTGTCCCCCCATCTCACTTGCTGTCCTGAGGGTGATGGGGAAAAGGCAAGTACTGAAGAGGCCCTTTGCTATCCTGGAAAGGGGAGGTCAGCTCCTAACGTGGCTAGTTATCATTCTGAATCAATTTCCTATTCATTCCACATGTTGTTATCAAACACCCCACACCAGGTGCCAAGCTAAGCCCAAACCCCACCAGGAAACTGGGTTCTACATGGGCCCGACACTAACACAGACGTGATATGGGTTACATAAGACGTTCCCCCCATAGAACACTAGTCTATGGGGAGACAGTTTCCAAGTTCTAAATGAGTGGCTTGGAAAAGAACTTTGGAAACATAGAATGTACATAGTAGGATGGTAAATTAAGGATAGACGTAGCAAGACAAGTGTAGGAAGCATTTCTGCTTCTCCTCGGGAAGCATGACATTTTTTTCAAATATTCGTGTTTGGTGCACAGCAGAAAGTAATCAAAAGTCTCCACTGCCAACAGATGTCATTTCCTAAAAAACAACCTAATCTCATTGAATCTCCTCTGAATAGAGACCGCGCTGGCTGTCTACTGCTCACTGGATGCTGTTTAAACTCCTTAACATGCTATTCCAGGTCTTGTGCAAATGGACCTGATACCTACCTTTCCTCTCTGGCCTGCCCCACTTCATCCTAGGCTCTGGCCACAGTTCCTTCCGTGAACATGCAAAACTCCCTCACATTGCTGAGCACTTTCACAAGCCTGCTGCTCCCTCTGTCTGACTTGCCTTTCCCACAGGCCTCCCCTCTTTCTTTTTCCCCTTAATATGAAGAGGGAAGTCTATTTCTGCATGGTTAACTTTAGAAAGGAATCATTTATAAACTGGGTCCTTGGTGGGCTATCTAAGAAAAGGTCCTCTCCTGTGGGTAACCGAAGGGAAACATTTAGAATGGCATGCTTGAGGCAAGAATTTTGCACACTTCACTGTGGGAGGCCAGCGCACCCAACCTGATAGCCCAGTAGAGACCATCAAAAAATGGATTATTAAGGAAATACAATTAGGGAGCTACTAAATCCTCTCAAATACAAGCAAAGCCTAATCCAGCAGGTAAGCCCACAGGCATCCAGTGGGATAGGCCGGTTTCCCCTCTGCCACACAAGCAGCCCATATTTAAACCTGTTGTTAGTTATATATATATTTTTTTAAGTCAATTGATCATTCCAATAAATGTGTAATAAATTTGTTCAGGAGGAAAGAGATTAAGCCTGTGATTTCCATGAGCAGAAGTTTAATATTTATCAAGGCACAGATTGATAGGGTGAAGGAAATCACATTTTGAGGGAACTGGTTCCTGAACGATAAATATGCTAAAATAAGTTTCAAACACAGTGTTGGAAGCATGAAAACAAAACATACTTGCCATATATATTAAGAGAAAAGAAGTTGCGACAAGGATTATATACTTTTAAATGAAAAAAATATTTGCAAAGGTAGATGAGCTTCAGAACGTTTCAGATGCACACAAAAGCCCCCCCCCCGCCACGAGTAGATTCTTGTAATTGATGCTAGCGCACAGTTTGAATGGGAACAGTTGAATCCCCCCCTACACACTGTGCTGGGTCCCTCTTTTAAATAGAAACTGAGGGATGTTTATTTGGTGAGTATTCAAAGAAAAAAATAAAAAGGCAATAGTGGAAGTCCATTTTGCTCATCATGAATTCTACAAATTCTCCTTCCATATCCTTCATCCGTTTTCATCTTTCCTAACAGAAGACTGTCAGGGATACTCAGTTCTTGCCTAAGGCCCTACCTAAGCCATGCCAATCTTCAAACAAAAAGCAGCTTTTCACTGGAGATCTTTACTAAAAGAGTGGGTTGAAATGTCCTTACTTGAACCTAAAAGCTTAATGAGTCTTGGTGCCAAAGAGCTGGGGACAGGCCGAGTCAGTGAGGCCAGTTGTGATTTGGCAGAAAGACAAGGGAGAACCCTACAGAGGAGGCCTATCAAATTCTTAACCAGTCCACTAAGGCCAAAATCAGTAAGGGCAAAAGGACCCACGTTTGCTGAGATTTAAGTGAGCATCTGGGTTAGAGAAAGAGCTCTAGATGAAGAGCTGGAAGACACGGTGCTCTACAACCTGGGGTCTCCATCTCATCATCAACAAGGGAGTGGTGGGACGATCTGATCCAGGTTGTTCACCTACTGTAGTTACAGAGAGGATAAAATAAGGGAAGGGTTTGTGAATACTGAACAAGGTAATGGTGATTGGAAGACACCAGTCTGGAATCGCCAACCACTGGGGTGACCACGCACACACACACACACACACACACCCCGACGCACATGTGCGTACATACATACATACATCCGTACCTACGTACATACAGTTAGCTGAGGACAGTCCCAGGTTTCGTTTGTTGTTCCAGCATCTCAGCTGATTAACACCTTCTTTCACTCTCAAAAGCGTTTTGTTTGATATATGGTCACTTCACTATTAAGCCATTGGGTCTAACTAATCTCATCTCCTTATCAATAGTTGAGGAAAATACTCCATGTATAGTTTATATTAGATAAGGTGTTTAACAATAGCCTATTGAAATGATGCAAAAGCATGAGCCAGAGCTCAGACCATCAAGTCAAATCATGATCAGTTGATTGGCAGTTCCCAGAGATGGCTATTAACTGACAAAAGTCTTCAGTGCCTCCCTCTACCAGTGAGACAGGACTTTTCGGAGCTGACCTCTGCCAGGGCCATGCAATACAAGTGACCTCCAGCTCCTTAGAAGTCTTCTTAGCTTCCTTGGTTTCCACGACACCACGCTCCCTGGGTTTTCTCTCGTCTCTCTGATAGCCTCTCTGTGAGCTTCTCTTTCTCTCATCTCTGACCAGGGAGAAGAATTCCTCAAACTGGAACCTTGCTCTGCTGCTCTTTCTTGATGTGATCTTTCCCTTAGAGAGACTGTCATATATCACAGCTTAACCCTGATGTCCACCCATGGCTGGCAAGTCCAATTCAAATAAGTTAAATCCATCATCTCACCCCTAAGTTCTGCCTTTGTCCCCAGTAGCCTACAGGACTCTCTGCCTGAGTGGACTGTCTGTACCCTAAACTCAGTCTGCCCAAACTGAAATCATGACCTCTCCCACCAAATAAAGGACCCCTTCCAACTTGCAGCAAGGGCCCACCCTGCTTGGCATTAACAACTGAAACGCTGAAGTGATTTTTTAGTCTTTTCTTTCATTCATCTATCCCTATACCCTACCAAGTCCTGTTGATCTCTTTTAAATTCCTCTTGTTTTCATTGCTCTGGAGATCACACCCAAAACTCCTTTTGTGGTTTCAAGGCCCTGTGCAATCTTTTTTTTTTTTTTTTTTTTTTTTTTTTTTTTTTTTGCGGTACGCGGGCCTCTCACTGTTGTGGCCTCTCCCATTGCGGAGCACAGGCTCCGGATGCGCAGGCTCAGCGGCCATGGCTCACGGGCCCAGCCGCTCCGCGGCATGTGGGATCTTCCCGGACCGGGGCACGAACCCGTGTCCCCTGCATCGGCAGGCGGACTCTCAACCACTGCGCCACCAGGGAAGCCCGCCCTGTGCAATCTTGATCCTGCCTACTTCTCTTCTTCATCCATCCTCATCTCATATCATTGTCCTCCCTGTTTTCTACATTTTCGCCAAGTAAGTCTTCTTGCAACTCCTCTAGTACATGGAGCTTCTATCTTAAGAATCTCAAACATGTTATTCTCTCAGCTAGAACATGTTTCCTCCCTCCTTTCACCTCTCTTCCCTCTTTCTGGGCCAATTTCTGCTCTTCATTCAGGTCCCTACCTACATGTCACTTCCTCAAGGAACTCTGAGGTTAACATACCACATGGGGTCAGGATTTAGATTCCAGATCTGATCAGGATGCCCCGGTTACACGATGTTATGGCATAGTTTACTAGTGTCTATAGTAACTTGCCACACCTGTAAGCAGGTTCTTAAAAACGTTAATTGGATGAAGAAAGAGACACCTCCTGCCCCGACCCCCTGCCAGGCAGATCTCCCCTATGTTTGCCAAACACATCATCCTCATTCCTGTCCCCAAATCTTTCCCCCACTCTTGTTCCTGTGTAGTCTGCCCTCTCTTTCCCTCAGCCTATTCTCACCTTAAGATGTAACATCTCTCCAATAACTGTCTCCCAAACGACAACAATCTCCCCTTGTTTAACTTCTATTAAATTTGGGGATTAAATCTTAGTCACTTTTGCATTTACTCATACACTGGTTTACACAGTGACCACTGCTTTGTGTGTGCGCCAACGCCCAAGCCCATTATAAAACTCTTGAAGATCAAGGATCAAGCCTTACCCTCCCTTTTTATGCCCCTCGGTGCCTAGTGTGGGGCTGTGCAGAACAGAGTCAGTATCCGGTAAGTCCTCCGTGTGACAAAATGTCTCCACGGGAAGCTACGCCACCAACTCCCAACCTGTCCTAGAAGAGGAGCGCGTATCCGTGGCACACCACATCTTATGTTGAAATCAGGACAAGAATCTAAGACAAGCCCTCCTTCTTAGAATAAGCAGCTCATTCATCGGCAATGATACAGACAAGTATTTGCCAACAGGTTTCTTATCTTCAGAAAATTATTTCAGCAACATAAGAACTGAGACAAAAATCCACTGAGACATTCTTTCTGGTCACTTATTGGCAGACCAACATACTCGGACTTTGCATTCCATCAAAACGTGTCTGCAGGACAAACCCCAGAAGTTCACTTCTATGACTCCTAAGAAGATAGAGCTATCATGGAGAATCTTATAGGTAAAAAAAGCAGAAACTTCCATCTGTTGAACTCCCAGTCTTCAGGGATGGGTCCATTCTTTATGTAAAATTGTGTGTGTGTGTGTGTGTGTGTGTGTCTGTGTGTGTCTGTGTGTGTGTGTGTCTGTGTGTGTGTGAAGGAGAGGGAGGGGTAGAGTGTGGAGGGAAGGAGAGAAGAGGAGAAGGGAGAGAAACAGGATAATACTGATGATGACAGCAAAAAAACTGGGAGAAAGTTAATGATCTAATGAGGATTAAATTGCCTAGGTAGAACTCTTACTACTGGACTCAATTTATCCAACAGCTGTTTGTAACAGATGTATTGTGTGTCAGACCAGTGTCCAAGGGGGGAAATCCGAAGATAAACAGAAGAGGTCTTCAGGAAGCTTTCAATCTGGTACAGGAAGGAGACGTGGGATAAAGAGGTCGAGCGCTGTGACAACAGCTAGTGCGGAGGCTGCACAGGTACTTAGACGCCAGGGAGGAACCCACTAACTCTGCCCAGAGTGTTCTGGAACAACTTCCCAGAGAAAGAAACCACAACATACTGGAGGAAGCAGGAGGAAATGACGTCACCACAGAGGTCCAGGCCACTGTTTTCCAAACAATCGCTCTCAGCCTTGAGCTCTGACAGCCAAAGTTCATTATTCACAGATGATCAAGTCTGTAAGGGACCCAAATGTTCTTGCCTAGTTTTTGATCACAGGCTAGGCAAAAGGAGCTAGGAAGTAAGCCTCCAGTTGGTTCATCCTGTGGCTTGCTGGCAGCCCAGTGAGAGAGCTGACGGGTGCACAGTGACACAGAGTTGCACTGACTGTGTCATATTTATAATTGACTTTAGGCCTATCTCCAACAATAATAATGAAAATGGCGAGCGATCCGGGATGCCAGCCCAGCGCCAGACACCGCTGAGCGTTTCACATATTCTCTCACTGGAATCTCTCAAGTATCTTATGAGGTATGAATTTTCCCCATTTCGTGGACAAAAGGAGAAAAGCTAACATTTAAGTGCCTGCTATGTTACAAGCACTGAAGAGTTTATACACATTATCAATTCATTTACTCCTCTGAACAGCCCCATGAATTAGGTATGCTTATATCTGGTTTTATAGATGAGGAAACTGGGGTTCAGGGAGGTGAGGTAACTTGCCTAAGGACACACAGGAGGCAAATCTAGGATCTGGACTGGCCACTAGGTTGAAGCATATGAAATCACATTATCTGACTGGTTTTGTTCTACTAATACAACAATTGCATTGGATTCAACCTAGGAGTTCCCAAATCCATTCACTTTCCACTATGCTCTCCATAAACAGATTTGAACTGGCTTTTGTTAAATATATATTCTTGGATAGTAACCAAAAAGAATGAAAAGGGTGAGGCAAGGATGTGAAACCAAACCACAGAGAACAAAGGAGAGCGTATACACTGCAACTAGATGCAATTATTATTATTATCATTTTACTGTACTAACTTTATCTCTTTCTGTCTATGCCTCTTTTGTCCTGAAGCATTTGCGTATAGTTGTAGGGTATATGGAGTATCATTACATTATTCTTGTCACTTCTCCGTAAGTTTAAAATTTTTCAAACTAAAAAGTTGGCGGGGTGGGGTGGACTTGTAAAGAGACTCATGAGAAAACCTTTCTTGAAAAGGTATTTGATTTCCCCAAATAGCGCTTTGCACTGCCTGAACTACTTAACTTTATGAGGGTAAGCAATCCACATCCAAAATTAAGTCCATAGTCCTCATGGGCTGGCAAATTCTTTCTGTAAAGGACCAACAGGTAGTAAACATTTTTAGGCTCTGTGAGCCCCATACAAACTCTTGCTTTGTTTCGATTTGTTTTGTTTTTTTGTTTACAACTCTTTTAGAATGTAAAAACCGTTCTTAGCAAGAAGGAAGGCCTGCACAAAAACAGGACATGGGCCAGAATTTGCCAACTCCTGATACAGATGGAATTCCATAGCGTTCTATCTATATAATAAAGTCTTAGGAAAACAAGTCAGAAACTTTCCTTTCTGGAATATTTCACAACAGTCTCTCTGATCTGGGTTCAGGGAACTAGATGACAGTCATTACTGGCTCCATACTGGGAGTGGCTTCCTTAGGGAATAGTCTTTGCAGCCTTTCTTTTAAATTCTTAAGTCCCCAAGTACACAATGCGGTATTCATTTAACATTTCTAAAAGCATGACACTTGTCACACATTTGCAGCTTTGTCAAACTTTGACCCTAGGCCATTTAGTTAATGCTCAGCGGAGAGCTCACATCGTTTGAGCATTTAACCTCCAAACTTCAACCACACACACTTGGCAAAAACAACAGAGGAAAAGAGAGACAGAGCAAAAATACATCTACTATTATTCTATCCGGCACAGGCACTCTATTTTATTCTTGCCATTAGTTATACATTTATGCATAAGTATTACTGTTTTCGGGGGTACATGTGCGAGGGCAAGTGTACTGCATTTCACAGGCGAAGTAAAAGAGCTCCCAGGGCGATTCTGAGGCTACTCAATTTCCATCTTATGTGCTGCCTGGAGGTGCCAGTCTTTTCTCTCTCCTATCTCTGTAGTCTTTAGTACAGGTCCACCAACCTCATTTGTCGCCATCAAGTTTGGACAGGTCTTACCTAAGAATACTGAAACCCCTACACTGTCCGCCGACCATAGCCTCCTACCCCCTCAGCTCTCTCACGCCCTCCCTCTCACTGGACTTGCCTTCTTGTCTTAAGACGGTCCACCAGGCCCTTGATGCTTATATTTTTCCAAGACCACCAACCCCACACAGTCCTCCTTCTTCCTCTGTCCAGCTGAGACGCCGTGGTTACCCTCTGTACTGCATTTCTCCCCAAACTCTAGGTTTTCCGGCACCAACTCCATCCCACCGCCACCACCCAACCTCTTGCTTTTCTCTCCCATCAAAATCCCAACTTTGGACACAGGACAATGATTAAGAGCAAAAGCAAAGGAATCAGACTTCTGAATTTAAATCTTTCTCATCTGGTACAACCTTAGCCTAGTTATTTAATCTCTGTACCTCAGTTACTTGCTCTGAAAAATGGGTATCATAATAGTCCTTGTAGGCCACAGGTAAGTTTAGAATCAGGCTGGCAAGAGGAAAACCAGACCCCAGGCCCAGAATATGCCCTTCTGTTTGAGAAGAACTGTGAGGTTTTTTTCAGACTCATAAACAACCACGATATTTTTTTTAACATCTTTATTGGGGTATAATTGCTTTACAGTGGTGTGTTAGTTTCTGCTTTATAACAAAGTGAATCAGCTATACGTATATCCCCGTATCTCCTCCCTCTTGCATCTCCCTCCCACCCTCCCTATCCCATCCCTCTAGGTGGTCACAAAGCACCGAGCTGATCTCCCTGTGCTATGCGGCTGCTTCCCACTAGCTATCTATTTTACGTTTGGTAGTATATATAAGTCCATGCCACTCTCTCACTTCGTCCCAGCTTACTTTCCCCCTCCCCGTGTTCTCAAGTCCATTCTCTACGAACCAGGACATTTTCAGTGAACAAACAGCGTGGTGTTTCTCCACGATTGCAACCAACATTTAGAGCCAATCCAACTCAGAAGAGGTGAACTGCCAGTTTTCAAAATTTGAAAATATAGAGAGTTCTTATGTTTTCAAGTATTGCTACATGGGTGGTGGTTGAGAGTTAGAACTTCTTCATCACCAGCATCCACAAAACTCTCTCTGGTTCTCGAGCGTGGCACAGCCTTAGGTATTCTCATCTACTCTCCAAAGAGAACCCTCACTTTTCCTGAGACTCTCCAAACTGGGTTTCCTGCCTTTCAGGCCCTACCATCAGCCCACCCCATGCCTGGAACAGTGCAAGTCCCCCTCCTTGTCAGATTAGTCTCCGGATACGAGTCCTGGCAAAATACACTTGCTAATCTCAGTCTGCAGCAGCCCAATACGCTCAGGTTCAGATCACACTTAGCCACGCCCCCATCCCTGACAAAAAGGAGAGGGAGATCTTCTCCTTCCACTGTCCCGACCTTCAGCGCATTCAGCTCCTGAGTCTTACTTCTGTCTCTCATTGTGCTGTGGGCCCTGCACTTGGAACTCTGTCTGCATCTTGTTGGTCTGGCTGCTGTCCCAGCCTTCTCTCCAAGGCTCGGCTGGGACCCATGCTGCTGGCTTTCAGGACACCAGTGCGGTTCATTCCACCTTCACAAACTCTGCACCAGGACTGCCAGATGGAGTCCCACGGGGAAGCCAGGACTTGACCCTGGTCCTCAGACTCCTTCAAATACGCCAGGGGGTCTGATCCTCTGTGGTTAGAGGAGTTAAACAATAACTCACTTGTCCTGGGTTTTATTCTACCTACCCAGACAGTAACATTTGTCCACATCCTCTGTGTTGGCCATTTCCCTCAGCTCATCCGCAGGCTGTCAGCAGTCAAAACCCTTTATTTATTTAAAGAGGCTCCTGGCTATAATCTGTGCCTCCATGCTGTCTAACCATACTATTTCCTAACCATGGTCTGGACCTAAACCCCACCTCTCCACCTCTCAACAACCCATTCATTAATGTGTTTGTAAAAGGCCAACAGTTCGTGCCACTCCACACGAGAGACTTCATCCTCCAACTCAGCATCAACTGGGTAAGAAACAAAGTCCATGTGGGCAGATGTCTCTGGATCCAAAGCCTTGTCTTCAGACAAGCCTACCTAATCCAAAGGGAGTCAAGCGATATTATTCTATAACAGATTTACTCATATGATGGAGAGGTGGACGCCTATAAGAATCTTTGGAGCTAATGTTAGGAAAACAAAAGTTGGTACCAAAGACCCACTTCAACAGACTTAAGAGAGCATGATGCACATAAATTACATCAGATTCTGGCTCATCTGTTAACATCAGGAGAGGGCTAAGCCCAGAATCATTGGAGGAGCAGATGCTAGAACACAAGAGAAGTGTTTAGAGCCTGTCTGAGTTTGTCTCCGTGAGATGCTGAACTAATTATGGTTTACCTAAGAGATGAGCTCTGATTTAGATTTAATAAAGGGAGAAGAGGTGGTGAGGAAAGTAAAGTATGAGAAGAGGGGAGAGACTCCACAGGAAAGAAGGTATGGAAACAGGAATCAGGGGGTGTACAGGCTTCCCTGGTGGCACAGTGGTTAAGAATCCACATGCCAATGCAGGGGGATCTTCTGGGAAGATCCCACATGCCGCAAAGCAACTAAGCCTGTGCGCCACAACTACTGAGCCTGCTCTCTAGAACCTGTGAGCCACGACTACTGAGCCCGCGTACCACGACTACTGAAGCCCGCGCACTTAGAGCCCGTGCTCTGCAACAAGAGAAGCCACCGCAGTGAGAAACCCGTGCACCACAACGAAGAGTAGCCTCTGCTCGCTGCAACTAGAGAAAGCCTGCGTGCAGCAACAAAGACCTAACGCAGCCAAAAATAAATAAATTTATTTAAAAAAACAAAAGGAAGAAATCAGGGGATGTAAATTTCTCTTTGAAGAAAGAAAGGCAGTGGAGAGCAGAGAAAATAAACACTGACATGAACTATGTTGAAAATTGCTGCATAATAATCAACATTTGTACAGCAAATGTAAGTTTTTAAAGCACCTTATCCACATTATCCTCCTGAAATTCACGAAAAACTTATGAAATAGGCAGGAGTTGTAAACTTTTTACTACCCCTTTAAAGAGAAACAAATGAGACTCAAGGAGGTTATATGATTTAAGGGGTGAAGAAAGGATTTGATCCTCTATAGCTCAGGCTCCAAAACCCCTGCTCTTTCAACTACTTCGGTGGATCTCAAACAATATTCTGCAAGTCCCAAGGTAAGAGTGCATTCTATGTGATTCCATTTACATAAAGTTCAGGATAAGGCAAAATAGATGCTATGGTGATAGAAATCAGAACAGTGCTTTTCTATAGGTGGTTGACATTGACTGGGAAGGGACATGAGAGAGCTTTGTGCTCTATATTTTGCTCAGGGTGTAGGTTACATGAATGTACACAGTTTACAAAATCCACTGGGTTGTATATCTAGGAGCTGTGCATTTCATGCATGTACATTTCAACTCAATAAAACAAAAATCAGTTATCCAAATGACAGAACCTATCAAATGAATTCAAAATACAAAATCTTGATTTGAAGTTTATGTCCATCCCTCTATAAGTATTAAGGCTCTAGCTTATTTTGTGTCTGGAAGCACTTCACAGAAAGCTCTTGAATCCATCATCACAGGAGCACTCTATGACAAAGCCCAGGTTCAAAACACAAAAATTGAACACTGCAGTTATTTTGTCAACAGCACAAATTAAATATATTCAAAATACCTCGGGGAAGTAGGCCTAGTGAGGAAGATTGCCTGGCATGTTTCAAGATGTTGTCAGTAAATAGAAAGCCCTGCTTTTACTTGGCACAAGCTGTTTTTGTTTGGAGGGAATAAGGGGAGAAAAGCTGCTTTTTTTTACCAAAACTTGGTCCACAACCTTCCAATTACTTGGGCCTGAATTCCTACATTGTAAAAGTTGGTTGGAACTGAGTAGCAGCTACCAGATATTCCTTCTTTAACTAATTTGAAATTGCCAAGGTCCCCACCACTCCCTACTGCCCCAAGACTACTTATCTTTACTGCCTAACCCACCTAAGTGATTTGTTTTTGAATTTCAGATTCAAACTGTGAATAAATTCAAAACAAACACTATAAGTTTTTCAGACAAACTGAATAGCATTAATGATTTTTCTTGAATAAAACCAACTGAATATAGGCTATACTTACTCGCAGAGAAGGATTCCATTTTCTAACCCTGTCCGAAAATCTTTATCACCAAAACTTCTGCCAGTTACTTGCTGGAAAAGAAAAAAAGAAAAACAGAGCATAAATTTTTCTTTTTTAATCAGGAAGCTCAGTGATTTTTTCCCAAGATATTTCAAGAGACTTGAAATAACTGGTGGCACTCCAAGAATGGGAAAAATCTGTTAGGTCTGAATTTCCTTTCCATGTGTAGCTTTGCTTAGATCAGCTAATCTTAAATTTAGACCATTTCTTTGAAGTTTTTTTTTTTCCTATCCAATACCTTAAAAAATATCTGTTCTTCCTGATAAGGACATTACTTTTGGGGTTTGGCCATGATAAGTCAAGGCCACAGCCTCTTTCATCCTGAGGGTCCAACCCACACTTTCAAAAAAGCCTGCAGAAAGCACCACCTAAGGGTAAAGTATCTATTTGTTAAAACATTAAGGGGGCAGAGGAGAGGAGGACACAGACCCCCTAACCTTGAGAGACTAACATCAAGACTGGAGGGAGAAAAGCCAATATCCATACTAACACGGTGTGAAAAAGGAAAATAAAAGCTGGCAAAGAATGAACTGTGCTGTGTCTGATAAAAACACAGTACTGATGGCCTTTCTTGATGCCTCTGGCTCTCAGCAGCCCTTTGGTCTGGGCACCAGGGCATTCATTTTTTCATTCAGTAAATATTTATTGAGCATCTACAATATGCCAGGTAAATATGCATGCTATAAATCCTAAAGCAACCTCTAAAATAGCAAAATTTTAAAATATAGCTAATAAGCCAAGAAAGGAGATTAAATGGAATTATAAAAAAGATACTCTAACCATAAAAAAGAAAAAAGTAAAAGGGAATACAGAATAGATGGAATAAACAGAAAGCAAATAGCAATATTATAGACTTAAACCTAACCATGTCCATCAGAGCATTAAACATAAATGGTGTAAACATCCCCAATTAAACTAAAGAGATCATCAGATTGGATTAAAAAACAAGACCCAACTATGTGATGCCTACAAGCAATGCACTTTAAATACAAAGATACGAATAGGTAAAAATAGAATAGAATAAGATATACCGTGCTAACACTAATCAAAAGAAAGCTAAAGTGGTTGTATTAACTTCTACAATAAAGAATAATACCAGGGACAGAGAAAGTCATCTTAAAACAAAGGGTTTAGGTCATCAGGAAAATAATTCTAACACTTTTACACCTAATTTGTTTTTTTTAAAAAAGCTTCAAGATACATAAGCCAAATCAGATAGATCTGCAAGAAGAAATAGACAAATTCACAACTAGAGTCAGAGC
This sequence comes from Lagenorhynchus albirostris, assembly GCF_949774975.1. Lineage (NCBI taxonomy): Eukaryota > Metazoa > Chordata > Mammalia > Artiodactyla > Delphinidae > Lagenorhynchus > Lagenorhynchus albirostris. The sequence goes on from NC_083098.1 coordinate 82,937,873, forward strand.
TTTAATATCTCTCTTTGATAACTGATAGAATAAGCAGATAGAAAATCAATAAGGATAAAGAAGGCTTGAATAACACTATCAACCAAATTGACTTAATTGACATTTCTAGAATATTCCACCCTACAACAGCAGAATGAACATAATTCTTCTTAAGTTCACAATGAACATTTATTGAAATAGACCAGTTTCTGGGTCAGAAAACTAGTCCCCAATAGCTTAAAAGAATTTAGTACATAAAAAGAAAGTTATCTAACCACAATGGAATTAAATTAGAAATTAACAACAGAAATGTCTATGAAAAAAAATCCCTAACCCCAAGTAATACAATTCTAAACAACCCATTGATCAAAGAAGAAATCAAAAGAAATTAGAATGTATTTCGTAGAGAAAGAATATGGCAATATAAAAATGTATGGAAAGATGCTAAAACAGTATATGGGGGAAATATATGGCACAAAACACCTATATATCAGAAAAAAGATCTCATATCAATGATTTCTGCTCCCACCTTAAGAAAATTAAGCCCAAATTAATCAGAAAAAAGGAGAATTTGTAAGAGTTGAAATCAATCAGTAGAAAACCAAAGACTGACAGAGAAAAAAAATCAACGAAATCAAAAGCTATTTAGGACCAGAAACTGCTGCAGTTCTCAGCCATGGTTAATAGTTGTTGTCAAGAGGATCCCAGGGCTCCTTGCTGGAGGGATGAGGAGCTGATGGGGACCCATGGAGGGTTTCTTGGAGTCTCTGTGGAGCCCCTGGGCCAGATCTCATAGTGAAGGCTGTAGGATCTTCCTTCCAGCCCCAGAAGCTCTGCTTGAGTCCACAGGCGCCCACCTGACCTCTGGTTCCTGGGAAGAGTGGAGTTGTCAGCAAGAGACCCCGGATGCTGAGGCTCAGGGGGAAGATGCCAGCCAACTGAAATGCTCCTGGCTCTGACTACAGGGGGATGTGAAAACTCCTGTAAGCCGTGTGCCTGACAGGGTGTTGGTGCTCCAGCCTGGTGTCAGGCCTGAGCCTGTGAGGTGAGAGAGCTGAGTTCAGGACATTGCACCACCAGAGACCTCATGGTCCCAAGTAATATCAATCAGTGAGAGCTCTCCCAGAGATCTCCATCTCAATGCTAAGACCCAGCTCCACCCAACAGCCAGGAAGCTCCAGTGCTGAACACCCCATGCCAAAAAACTAGCAAGAACACAACCCTACTCATTAGCAGAGAGGCTGCCTAAAATCATACTAAGTTCACAGACACCCCCAAACACACCACTAGACACGCCCCACCTACCAGAACCCAGGCACCAGTCCCCTCCACCAGGAAGCCCTCAAAAGCCACTGAACTAACCTCACCCACTGGGGGTAGACATCAAAAACAATGGGAACTACAAACCTGCAGCCTGCAAAAAAGGAGACCTCAAACACCGTAAGTTAAACAAAATGAGAAGACAGAGAAATGCAGCAGATAAAGGAGCAAGGTAAAAACCCACCAGACCAAACAAATGAAAAGGAAATACTCAGTCTACCTGAAAAAGAATTCAGAGTAATGATATAAATATGATCCAAATCTTGGAAATAGAATGGAGAAAATACAAGAAATGTTTAACGAGGACCTAGAAGAACTAAACAGCAAACAAACAATGATGAACAACACAGTAATTGAAATTTAAAATTCTGTAGAAGGAATCAATAGCAGAATAACTGAGGCAGAAGAATGGATAAGTGACCTGGAAGATAAAATAGTGGAAATAACTACTGCAGAGGAGAATAAAGAAAAAAGAATGAAAAGAGTTGAGGACAGTCTCAGAGACCTCTGGGACAACATTAAACGCACCAACATTCGAATTATAGGGGTCCCAGAAGAAGAAGAGAAAAAGAAAGGGTCTGAGAAAATATTTGAAGATATTATAGTTGAAAACTTCCCTAACATGGGAAAGGAAATAGTCAATCAAGTCCAGGAAGCACCGAGTCCCATACAGGATAAATCCAAGGACAAACATGCCAAGACACATATTAATCAAACTATCAAAAATTAAATACAAAGAAAAAACATTAAAAGCAGCAAGGGAAAAGCAACAGATAACATATAAGGGAATCCCCATAAGGTTAACAGCTGATCTTTCAGCAGAAACTCTGCAAACCAGAAGGGAGTGTCAGGACATATTTAAAGTGACAAAAGGGAAAAACCTACAACCAAGACTACTCTACCCAGCAAGTATCTCATTCAGATTCAACAGAGAAATTAAAACCTTTACAGACAAGCAAAAGCTAAGAGAATTCAGCACCACCAAACCAGCTTTACAACAAATGCTAAAGGAACTTCTCTAGGCAGGAAACACAAGAGAAGGAAAAGACCTACAATAACAAACCCAAAACAATTAAGAAAATGGTAATAGGAACATACATATCGATAACTACCTTAAATGTAAATGGATTAAATGCTCCAATCAAAAGACACAGACTGGCTGAATGGATACAAAAACAAGACCCGTATATATGCTATCTACAAGAGACCCACTTCAGACCTAGGGACACATACAGACTGAAAGTGAGGGGATGGAAAAAGATAATCCATGCAAATGGAAATCAAAAGAAAGCTGGAGTAGCAATCCTCATATCAGACAAAATAGACTTTAAAATAAAGAATGTTACAAAAGACAAAGAAGGACACTACATAATGATCAAGGGATCAAACCAAGAAGAAGATATAACAATTGTGAATATTTATGCACCCAAAAGAGGAGCACCTCAACACATAAGGCAAATGCTAACAGCCATAAAAGGGGAAATCAACAGTAACACAGTCATAGTAGTGGACTTTAACACCCCACTTTCACCAATGGACAGAGCATCCAAAATGGAAATAAATAAGGAAACATAAGCTTTAAATGACACATTAGACAGGATGGACTTAATTGATATTTATAGGACATTCCATCCAAAAACAACAGAATACACTTTCTTCTGAAGTGCTCATGGAACATTCTCCAGGATAGATCGTATCTCGGGTCACAAATCAAGCCTTGGTAAATTTAAGAAAATTGAAATCTTATCAAGTATCTTTTCCTACCACAACGCTATGAGACTAAATCTCAATTACAGGAAAAAAATACTGTATAAAATACAAACACATGGAGGCTAAACAATACGTTACTGAATAACTGAGAGATCACTGAAGAAACAAAGAGGAAATCAAAAAATACCTAGAGACAAATGACAATGAAAACACGATGACCCAAAACCTATGGGATGCAGCAAAAGCAGTTCTAAAAGGGAAGTTTACAGCAATACAATCCTACCTCAAGAAACAAGAAAAATCTAGGGCTTCCCTGGTGGTGGTTGAGAGTCCGCCTTCTGAGGCAGGGGATGCAGGTTCATGCCCCGGTCCGGGAAGATCCCGCACGCCGTGGAGCGGCTAGGCCCGTGAGCCATGGCCGCTGAGCCTGTGCGTCAGGAGCCTGTGCTCCGCAATGGGAGAGGCCACAACAGTGAGAGGCCCATGTACCACAAAAAAAAAAAAAAGAAACAAGAAAAATCTCAAATAAGCAACCGAAACATACACTTAAAGTAATTAGAGAAAGAAGAACAATAAAACCCAAAAGTAGCAGAAGGCAAGAAATCATAAAGGTCAGATCAGAAATAAATAAAAAATAAATGAAGGAAACAATAGCAAAGATCAAGAAAGCTAAAAGCTGGTTCTTTGAGAAGATAAACAAAATTGATAAACCATTAGCCAGACTCCTCAAGAAAAAAAGGGAGAAGACTCAAATCAACAGAATTAGAAATGAATAAGAAGTAAAAACTGACAGTGAATAAATACAAAGGATCATGAGAGATTACTATGAGCAACTATATGCCAATAAAATGGACAACCTGGAAGAAATGGACAAATTCTTAGAAAAGTACAACCTTCCAAGACAGAACCATGAAGAAATAGAAAATATAAGCAGACCAATCACAAGCACTGAAATTGAAACTGTGATTAAAAATCTTCCAACAAACAAAAGCCCAGGAGCAGATGGCTTCACAGGTGAATTCTATCAAATATGTAGAGAAGAGCTAACACCAACCTTCTCAAACTCTTCCAAAGTATAGCAGAGGGAGGAACACTCCTAAACTCATTCTATGAGGCCACCATATACCAAAAGCAGACAAAGATGTCACAAAAAAAGAAAACTACAGGCCAGTATCACTGATGAACAGAGATGCAAAAATCCTCAACAAAATACTAGCAAACAGGGCTTCCCTGGTGGTGCAGTGGTTGAAAATCTGCCTGCCAATGCAAGGGACACGGGTTCGAGTCCTGGTCTGGGAAGATCCCACATGCCGTGGAGCAACTAGGTCCGTGAGCCACAACTACTGAGCCTGCATGTCTGGAGCTTGTGCTCCACAACAAGAGAGGCTGCGACAGTGAGAGGCCCGCAAACTGCGATGAAGAGTGGCCCCCGATTGCCGCAACTAGAGAAATCCCTCGCACAGAAACGAAGACCCAACACAGCCAAAAATAAATATACAAATAAATAAATAAATAAAATACTAGCAAACAGAATCCAACAGCACATGAAAAGGATCATACACCATGATCAAGCGGGGTTTATCAAGGCATGCAAGGATTCTTCAATATACGCAAATCAATCAATGTGATAAGCCATATTAACAGATTGAAGGAGAAAAACCATATGATCATCTCAATAGATGCAGAAAAAGCTTTTGACAAAATTCAACACCCATTTATGATAAAAAGCCTCCAAAAAGTAGGCATAGAGGGAACTTACCTCAACATAATAAAGGCCATATACGACAAACCCACAGCCAACATCATTCTCAGTGGTGAAAAACTGAAACTATTTCCACTAAGATCAGGAACAAGACAAGGAAGTCCACTGTCACCGCTATTTTTCAACATAGTTTTGGAAGTTTTAGCCATGGCAATCAGAGAAGAAAAAAAAATAAAAGGAATACAAACCGGGAAAGAAGAAGTAAAACTGTCACTGTTTGCAGATGACATGATACTATACATAGAGAATCCTAAAGATGCTACCAGAAAACTACTAGAGCTAATCAATGAATTTGGTAAAGTAGCAGGATACAAAATTAATGCACAGAAATCTCTTACATTCCTATACACTAACGATAAAAAATCTGAAAGAGAAATTAAGGAAACACTCCCATTTACCACTGCAACAAAAAGAGTAAAATACCTAGGAATAAGCCTACCTAAGGAGACAAAAGACCTGTATGCAGAAAACTATAAGACATTGATGAAATAGAAATTAAAGATGATACAAACAGATGGAGAGGTATACCATGTTCTTGGATTGGAAGAATCAACACTGTGAAAATAACTATACTACCCAAAGCAATCTACAGATTCAATGTAATCCCTATCAAACTACCAGTGGCATTTTTCATAGAACTAGAACAAAAAATTTCACAATTTGTATGGAAACACAAAAGACCCCAAATAGCCAAAGCAATGTTGAGAAAGAAAAACGGAGCTGGAGGAATCAGGCTCCCTGACTTCAGACTATACTACAAAGCTACAGTAATCAAGACAATATGGTACTGGCACAAAAACATAAATATAGATCAATGGAACAGGATAGAAAGCCCAGAGATAACCCATGCACATATGGTCACCTTATCTTTCATAAAGGAGGCAGTAATATACATTGGAGAAAAGACAGTCTCTTCGATAAGTGGCGCTGGGAAAACTGGACAGCTACATGTGAAAGTATAAAATTAGAACACTTCCTAACACCATACACAAAAATAAACTCCAAATGGATAAAAGACCTAAATGTAAGGCCAGACACTATAAAACTCTTAGAGGAAAACATAGGCAGAACACTCTATGACATAAATCACAGCAAGATCCTTTTTGACCAACCTCCTAGAGAAGTGGAAATAAAAACAAAAATTAACAAATGGGACATAATGAAACTTCAAAGCTTTTGCACAGCAAAGGAAACCATAAACAAGATGAAAAGACAACCCTCAGAAAGGAGAAAATATTTGCAAACAAAGCAACTGACAAAGGATTAATCTCCAAGATATATAAGCAGCTCATGCAGCTCAATATCACAAAAACAAACAACCCAATCCAAAAATGGGCAGGAGATCTAAACAGACATTTCTCCAGAGAAGATACACAGATCGCTGGCAAATACATGAAAGGATGCTCAACATCACTAATCAGTAGGGAAATGCAAATCAAAAGTACAATGAGGTATCACCTCACACCAGTCAGAATGGCCATCATCAAAATATCTACCAACAATAAATGCTGGAGAGGGTGTGGAGAAAAGGGAACCCTCTTGCACTGTTGGTGGGAATGTGAATTGGTACAGCCACTATGGAGAACAGTATGGAGGTTCCTTAAAAAACTAGAAATAGAAATACCATATGACCCAGCAATCCCACTACTGGGCATATACCCTGAGAAAACCATAATTCAAAAACATCATGTACCACAATGTTCACTGCAGCACTATTTACAATAGCCAGGACATGGAAGCAACCTAAGTGTCAATCTACTGATAAACGGATAAAGAAGATGTGGCACATATATACATGGTATATTACTCAGCCATAAAAAGAAGCGAAATTGAGTTATTTGTAGTGAGGTGGATGGACCTAGAGTCTGTCAGACAGAGTGAAGTCAGTCAGAGAGAGAAAGACAAATACTGTATGCTAACACGTATATATGGATCTAAAAAAAAAATTGTTCTGAAGAACCTAGGGGCAGGACAGGAATAAAGATGCAGATGTAGAGAATGGACTTGAGGACACGGGGAGGGAGAAGGGTAAACTGAGACAAAATGAGAGAGTAGCATTGACATATATACACTACCAAATGTAAAATAGATAGCTAGTGGGAAGCAGCCACATAGCACAGGGAGATCAGCTCGGTGCTTTGTGACCACCTAGAGGGGTGGGATAGGGAGGGTGGGAGGGAGACACAAGAGGGAGGGGATATGGGGATATATATATATATACATATAGCTGTTTCACTTTGTTATACAGCAGAAAGTAATACAACATTGTAAAGCATTTATACTCTAATAACGATGTTAAAAAACTCTTTATTTGAGATCAACAAAATTGATAAACCTTTAGCTAATAAATTTGATAACCTTTGGTTTTTAGCCAAAAAAGAAAGACACAAATTACCAATACAAGGAATGACATGATATCATTACAGATTCTACATACATTAAAAGGATAACAAAGAAATATAAATAAATCTGTGACAATAAGTTCACCAACTTAGATGAACTGAATAAAATTTTTGACACAAGCGTCCATAGTTCACTCAACAAAGAAATAGATAACCTTCCCAAAAGAAAACTCCAGGCCCAGAATGCTTACCTGGTGAATTACAGCAAATATTTAAGAAAGAAGTAACGCAAATCTACACAAACTCTTCCAGACAGTTGAAGAGGAAAGAATACTTCCCAGTTCATTTTATTAGGGCAGCATTACCGTGATTCTAAAACAAAGACATTATAAAACAGATAACACACATACACACACACACAGACACACACACAGGGGAAATACGTCAACACCATGGTGGGAATCAGATGTGATCTTTATTTTCTTCTTTTAAAGTTTCCCTCTTTTCCTAAAACTTTCTTCAGTTAATACATATTACTTTAACCATCAGAAAAACCAAACAAGGTTTCTTCTTTTTCTTTTTTTTTTAAGAGCAGCCCAAGGAAACTAAGTAGTCCCAACTCTTCCTTGTAAATCAGAGTTCAAGTTCTATTATAAGACATCCTCATTACCACTCCCACTAGAAAGGCAATCCACAAGCCAATACAATATACCACCTCCAAAAAATTCCTTTGTTAATATCCTCTCATTCTTATCTGAGGAAAGGTGAGAAAATAGATAAAACGTAGTTCCTTACAGTTTGCAAATATCTAGCTTTTTCCGCAAAATAAAATATTGAGAAAGGAATTAAAGAAAGTCTTCATAAAGTTAAAGTTTTCACCACAGACTTAGAACAGCATAGCATTTTCTTTCATGAATTTATTAGTCCTGATTTATATTCTCAAAACGTTACTAATATTCTCTATAAAACTAACCTCCATTCAGTGAGAAGTGATTAGAAAGCTTTTAAAACATTTTTTTCAGGTCTTTACATTTTTGTTAAAAGTATTATATTCTAGTGCAGATGGTGCTAACATTGAGAACCCAAGCTCGTTTAGCTACATTTATTACAGAATTTCTGGCTAAGTTAAGCCAGGTCCCTCTCCATTTACTGGGCGAAGATGATAAGCAGGGCTGAGATAGAAACACAAAGGAGACATGGCCACTGCATGCAGAAAACTCACAGATGGGAGGAAAGCAGATATCTAAGCTCCTACCATAAATAGAAGGTAACAGAACTATTAAGATTATAAGATAATATTGGTGGCCCATGAACCACCTAAAATTCCCATGTACTATTTAAAATTATCTTGCATGTGATGCATGGCCACTAAAAAATTTCAAGTAGATTCGATTTAATAGTCCAAAGTCAGCCTGCTAATCAAGATGTAGCCTGATTAAATTCAGTTTCCTAGACTCCTAATTGTGGAGGTGGGAGCAGGCACCATGCATTTGGAGGAAGGTGCTCATTTCCACCTCTGTTCCTCCTCATCTGCCTCCTTCCCCGCTCTTCTGTGTCCATCAGGTCCCAGCATAGCTTTCAAACGGCTCTCCACTGATCCAAATGCCATCCGTTGTTCCAAGCCCAGGTTACTTAGTGTAGAGGCACCTGGCCCTTTGTTAGGAGGGTCAACAGCTGAATAGACTCCAGAAATTCAACAAGGACTGAGCCACTGAACAGTCTGGTCCTTAGACCAGCACCGGCAGCAGCCGCAGCAGCATCTTCACCTGGAATTAACGTTAGATATACAGACTCAGTCCTCCCACCTTCTCCAAGATCTACTTAATCAGAACAAGCGTTTAAAAAAGAGCCCATGTGATTCATATGCAAAGTAAATTTTACAAAGCCCTGACCTCGCATACTAAACTAAGCCAGCAGTTCAGTCTCAGAAAGGTTGGACCCTCCGTTAGAATCAGGAATTTGGATGACTTGTCTCAATGACCCCTCTTAGCAACATCTTTATGATGTATTTACAGTGTCACACGTTGTATAGTTTAACTATAAAGATTCGTAACAGCATAAGCCATTACTATAAAGACAAAAAAAACCCAGCGGCCAAGAATTAACCGCCATTACCAACAGACCAAGAGCAGGGGAAATGAAAAGTGACTGCCAAGCTCTTCACTAACCTTCCCACCTGGGCCCCAACTGATGCAGGACTCTCAGTAACCTTCCAGACAAGGCACTGACCAAGCCATCAGCTCGTGATCACTCTCCAAGGACACAGAATAGGATGGGAAGATTAATAGAGCCTTAAAGAGGATCTGTGATGGAGATCTGGGATGTGGGGTGGGTGGGGAGAGAGCCCAGGTTCAGAAGCATTCAGGGGCTAACAGGGGAAGAGCAGCATGAAGTGTCAAGAGCACTTTATCATTCCCCCAAATCCTGCTCTGCATACCTTGCTGGTCCTCACCCATCCGACCAGCTAGTCCTAGCAACTCTACCCTTGCAGTTGTTCAGCTTAGTTATACTTGACCCCACTCTTTCATACCCAGTCACATCCACCAACAAATCCTGTTGATTCACCCTTCAGAATTTAGCCAGAATCCAACCAATCGTGGCCTCCACTCTACCACCTTCCTCTGAGCCATCACCATCTTACACCTTAGATAAGAGTCTCCTAACTGGCTCACTGCTTCCACCCTTGCCTCCTTCCATCTATTCTCAACCCAGCAGCCAGGGTAATCCTGTCAAGTACTCCACTCAAACCCACCCCAATACTCCCCCATCTCACTCACAGTAAAAGCCAAAGTTTTTACAGTTCTCTGAAGGTATTCAACATAAAAACAAACAAGGAAAAAAACCCTACGAGGGGAGTATGGACAAAACTATTGGGCACCACCATGATTTTAAGGGTAGACATAACGAACTTGCATACATCTCCCCCATTCACGGTGATCCTCAGAAGTACTTATGGTGGCAATTATGTCACCAACTATGCCCTATATGCCTTTCAGAAGAGTCCAATGTCAGAGTTTTTTTCCTACTTTATGGTTTAGGATTAATTCACTTTCATTACTAACCAAAATATTTGTTGGCAGAACATACTGTGTAAGATTAAAATAGTCTATAAATAGGTAATTTACCAAAACCTCGATGGTTTTAAAGGAAAAGCTTCCTTCTACCTTAGCAATCAAACCAAAAGCAGAAGCAAGAGGACATCATGATGTGTCATCACACTATTTTATGCAAGTAATTACTGAGTAATAAGCTCATCTGGACTCGATTTCCTTCCCATAGAACTAAAAGGTAATTATGTCTCTGAGTTTGTCCATGTCAATGGCACTGCTCTAGAACACTCAGATAACTGAAATATGGAGAACTTTTTAAAAAAACAGTCTAATAAAGAAAACCACACAATTTTATGGTAACGTTTTTACAATGTGTTTATAATGTAACACACTGACACTGTATGTCTTAATGCCTCATTTTGTTAATTACTTTATTACCATCGTTACTAAGTAGGTGCCATGAACAAAGACTGCCAAGAATCAGTCTTTCAGCCTGATCATTACCATTTATACAAATTGCATTTCAGAAATATTTTCACTTATCTTCAGTTGTTTCTTGATAACAATCTGGTGGACAAACTGCAGGCTATAATAAACTGTAGGTCCGAAGGGATTTTAAATAAATGTTGGAGGAACTTCCCTGGTGGTCCAGTGGGTAGGACTCTGTGCTCCCAATAGAGGGGGCCTGGGTTCAATCCCTGGTTAGGAAATTAGATCACACATGCAGACCGCAACTAGGAAGTCCGCATGCCACAACGAAAGATCCCACATGCCACAACGAAGATCCTGCATGCCACAACTAAGATCCGGCACAGCCAAAATAAATAAATAAATAAATAAGTAAAATTTTTTTAAGTTATAATTTTAAAAAATAAAAAAATAAATGTTGGAAATCCTATTATAATGATCTTAAGAAGCAATTCTATTGGCTGGCAAAATAATGGTCCCTGCATTCAAGAAATAGAAAAAATACAAAATTTACTATATTTTGACTTAAACTTTGAAAGACATGGACATTTTCCCTAAATTGTTGTACAAAAACAGGTACACTTTTCAGAAGGTTTGATTTCCTCCTACCAACAGTCAATGAAAATCACACCTCTTTAATTCACCAGAGAAAATTATTTGTAGTTCATTATGCTCACTTCTCTTCTGATAATATTTGACTTATTTAACAGAAAGAGTATTTCTTTTTAAATCTAAATTGTAAAATAAAGCAGAAGAGAATTGCTCTTATTTTTCACATTTATTGACAAATAAATCCACTGCTATTGCTGTCTCCTTAATAGGGCTGCTAGAAAAATCAAATCAAAATTCTGTGGAGAAGAACACAGCAAGGAGGCAGCTGTCTGCAAGCTAGGAAGGGTGCTCTCGCTAGAGACCAATCAGCTAGCATCTTCATCCTGGACTTCCTAGCATTCAGAACTTCCCCACTGGCCCAGAAAGCTGTGTTCTCAGTTTTCTGCCAGTTCATTAGCCACAGGATCCAATCTATTGCCAGCACAGGCTGTTACAATGCCAACCTGGGTCCAGAGATGGGCTTTGGATTGTGCAGGCATAAAGGATAATAGTTTAAAAAAACAAATACACCAGAGGGCAGACAGCAGAAGCAAGAAGAACTACAGTCCTGCAGCCTGTGAAACAAAAACCACATTCACAGAAAGACAGACAAGATGAAAAGGTAGAGGGCTAGGTACCAGATGAAGGAACAAGATAAAACCCCAGTAAAACAACTAAATGAAGTGGAGATAGGCAACCTTCAGAAAAGGAACTCAGAATAATGATAGTGAAGATGATCCAGGACCTCGGAAAAAGAATGGAGACAAAGATCGAGAAGATGCAAGAAATGTTTAACAAAGACCTAGAAGAATTAAAGAACAAACAAACAGAGATGAACAATACACTAACTAAAATGAAAACTACACTAGAAGGAATCAATAGCAGAATAACTAAGGCAGAAGAAGGGATAAGTGACCCGGAAGACAGAATGGTGGAATTCACTGCTGCGGAACAGAATAAAAAAAAAAGAATGAAAAGAAATGAAGACAGCCTAAGAGACCTCTGGGACAACATTAAACGCAACAACATTCGCATTACAGGGGTCCCAGAAGGAGAAGAGAGAGAGAAAGGACCCAAGAAAATCTTTGAAGAGATTACAGTCGAAAACTTCCCTAACATGGGAAAGGAAATAGCCACCCAAGTCCAGGAAGCACAGTGAGTCCCATACAGGATACACCCAAGGAGAAACACGCCGAGACACATAGTAATCAAACTGGCAAAAATTAAAGACAAAGAAAAATTATTGAAAGCAGCAAGGGAAAAATGACAAATAACATACAAGGGAACTCCCATAAAGTTAACAGCTGATTTCCCAGCAGAAACTCTACAAGCCAGAAGGGAGTGGCATGATATACTTAAAGTGATGAAAGGGAAGAACCTACAGCCAAGATTACTCTACCCAGCAAGGATCTCATTCAGATTCAATGGAGAAATCAAAAGCTTTACAGACAAGCAAAAGCTAAGAGAATTCAGCACCACCAAACCAGCTCTACAACAAATGCTAAAGGAACTTCTAAGTGGGAAACACAAGAGAAGAAAAGGACCTACAAAAACAAACCCAAAACACTTAAGAAAGTGGTCATAGGAACATACATATCAATAATTATCTTAAACGTGAATGGATTAAATGCTCCAACCAAAACCCACAGGCTTGCTGAATGGATACAGAAACAAGACCCATATATATGCTGTCTACAAGAGACCCACTTCAGACCTAGGGACACATACAGACTGAAAGTGAGAGGATGGAAAAAGATATTCCATGCAAATGGAAATCAAAAGAAAGCTGGAGTAGCAATACTCATATGAGATAAAATAGACTTTAAAATAAAGAATGTTACAAGAGGCAAGGAAGGACACTACATCATGATCAAGGATCAATCCAAGAAGAAGATATAACAATTGTAAATATATATGCACCCAACATAGGAGCACCTCAATACATAAGGCAACTGCTAACAGCTCTAAAAGAGGAAATCAACACTAACACAATAATAGTGGGGGACTTTAACACCTCACTTACACCAATGGACAGATCAGCCAAAGTGAAAATAAATAAGGAAACAGAAGCTTTAAATGACACAATAGACCAGATAGATTTAATTGATATTTATAGGAAATTCCATCCAGAAACAGCAGATTACACTTTCTTCTCAAGAGCACACGGAACATTCTCCAGGATAGATCACATCTTGGGTCACAAATAAAGCCACAGTAAATTTAAGAAAATCGAAATCATATCAAGCATCTTTTCTGACCACAATGCTATGAAATTAGAGATGAATTACAGGGGAAAAAAACGTAAAAAACACAAACACATGGAGGCTAAACAATACATTACTAAATAACCAAGAGATCACTGAAGAAATCTAAGAGGAAATCAAAAAATACCTAGAGACAAATGACAATGAAAACACGACGATCCAAAACCTATGGGATGCAGCAAAAGCAGTTCTAAGAGGGAAGTTAATAGCTATACAAGCCTACCTCAAGAAACAAGAAAAATCTCAAATAAACGATCTAACCTTACACCTAAAGGAACTAGAGAAAGAAGAACAAACAAAACCCAAAGTTAGCAGAAGGAAAGAAATCATGAAGATCAGAGGAGAAATAAACGAAAGAGAAACAAAGATAACAATAGCAAAGATCAATAAAACTAAAAGCTGGTTCTTTGAGAAGATAAGCAAAGTTGATAAACCATTAGCCAGACTCATCAAGAAAAAGAGGGAGAGGACTCAAATCAATAAAATTAGAAATGAAAAAGGAGAAGTTACAACAGACACCGCAGAAATACAAAGCATCCTAAGAGACTACTACAAGCAACTCTATGCCAATAAGATGGACAACCTGTGAGAAATGGACAAATCCTTAGAAAGGTATAACCTTCCAACTGAACATGGAAGAAATAGAAAATATGAACAGACCAATCACAAGTAATGAAATTGGAACTGGGATTAAAAATCTTCCAACAAACAAAAGTCCAGGACCAGATGGCTTCACAGGTGAATTCTATCAAACATTTAGAGAAGAGCTAACATCCATCTTTCTCAAACTCTTCCAAAAAATTGTGGAGGAAGGAACACTCCCAAACTCATTCTGTGAGGCCACCATCACCCTGATACCAAAACCAGACAAAGATATTACAAAAAAAGAAAATTACAGACCAATATCACTGATGAATGTAGATGCAAAAATCCTCATCAAAATACTAGCAAACAGAATCCAACACATTAAAAGGATCATACACCATGATCAAGTGGGATTTATCCCAGGGATGCAAGGATTCTTCAACATATGTAAATTAATCAATGTGATAAACCATATTAACAAATTGAAGAATAAAAACCATATGATCATCTCAATAAATGCAGAAAAAGCTTTTGACAAAATTCAACACCCATTTATGATAAAAACTCTCCAGAAAGTGGGCATAGAGGGAACCTACCTCAACATAATAAAGGTCATATACGACAAATCCAAGGCAAACATAATTCTCAATGGTGAAAAACTGAAAGTGTTTCCTCTAAGATCAGCAACAGGACAAGAATGTCCACTCTCACCACTATTATTCAACAGTTTTTGAAGTCCTAGCCATGGCAGTCAGAGAAGAAAAAGAAATAAAAGGAATCTAAATTGGAAAAGAAGAAGTAAAACTGTCACTGTTTGCAGATGACATGATACTATACATAGAGAATCCTAAAGATGCCACCAGAAAACTACTAGAGCTAATCAATGAATTTGGTAAAGTAGCAGGATACAAAATTAATGCACAGAAATCTCTTGCAATCCTATACACTAATGATGAAAAATCTGAAAGAGAAATTAAGGAAACACTCCCATTTACCACTGAAACAAAAAGAATAAAATACCTAGGAATAAACGTACCTAGGGAGACAAAAGACCTGTATGCAGAAAACTACAAGACACTGATGAAAGAAATTAAAGATGATACCAACAGATGGAGAGATATACCATGCTCTTGGATTGGAAGAATCAATGTTGTGAAAATGACTATACTACCCAAAGCAATCTACAGATTCAATGCAATCCCTATCAAACTACCAATGACATTTTTTACAGAACTGGAACAAAAATCTTAAAATTTGTATGGAGACCCAAAAGACCCTGAATAGCCAAAGCAGTCTTGAGGGAAAAAAACAAAGCTGGAGGAATCAGACTCCCTGACTTCAGACTATACTACAAAGCTACAGTAATCAAGACAATATGGTACTGGCACAAAACCAGAAACATAGATCAATGGAACAAGATAGAAAGCCCAGAGATAAACCCACGCACCTATGGTCAACTAATCCATGACAAAGGCTGCCAGGATATATAATGGAGAAAAGACAGTCTCTTCAGTAAGTGGTGCTGGGAAAACTGGACAGCTACATGTAAAAGAATGAAATTAGAACACTCCCTAACACCATACACAAAAATAAACTCAAAATGGATTAGAGACCTAAATGTAAGACCGGACACTATAAAACTCTTAGAGGAAAACATAAGAAGAACACACTTTGACATAAATCACAGCAAGATCTTTTTTGATCCACCTCCTAGAGAAATGGAAATAAAAAGAAAAATAAACAAATGGGACCTAATGAAACTTCAAAGCTTTTGCACAGCAATGGAAACCATAAACAAGATGAAAAGACAACCCTCAGAATGGGAGAAAATATTTGCAAACAAATCAATGGACAAAGGATTAATCTCCAAAATATATAAATAGCTCATGCAGCTCAATATTAAAAAAACAAACAACCCAATCCAAAAATGGGCAGAAGACCTAAATAGACATTTCTCCAAAGAAGACATACAGATGGCCAAGAAGCACATGAAAAGGCGTTCAACATCACTAATTATTAGAGAAATGCAAATCAAAACTACAATGAGGTATCACCTCACACCAGTTAGAATGGGCATCATCAGAAAATCTGCAAACAACAAATGCTGGAGAGGGTGTGGAGAAAAGGGAACCCTCTTGCACTGTTGGTTGAATGTAAGTTGATACAGCCACTATGGAGATCAGTATGGAGGTTCTTTCAAAAACTAAAAACAGAATTACCTTATGACCCAGCAATCCCACTACTGGGCATATACCCAGAGAAAACCATAATTCAAAAAGACACATGCACCTCAATGTTCATTGCAGCACTATTTACAATAGCCAGGTCATGGAAGCAACCTAAATGCCCATCGACAGACAAATGGATAAAGAAGATGTGGTACATACATAGAATGGAATATTACTCAGCCATAAAAAGGAACAAAATTGGGTCATTTGTTGAGACGTGAATGGATCTAGAGACTGTCATACAGAGTGAAGTAAGTCAGAAAGAGAAAAACAAGTATCGTATATTAACGCATATATGTGGAACCTAGAAAAATGGTACAGATGAACCGGTTTGCAGGGCAGAAATTGAGACACAGATGTAGAGAACAAACATACGGGCACCAAGGGGGGGAAAGCAGTGGCGGGGGTGGGGGGGTGTTGGGTGGGTGGTGTGATGAATTGGGCTATTGGGATTGACATGTATACACTGATGTGTATAAAGTTAATCACTAATAAGGACCTGCTGTATAAAAAAATTAATTAAATTAAATTTTAAAAAAATTCTATGGAAACCCTTTGCAAACCATCTCAAGTCATATTCATCTAAGTCAGAATTAGCAATCAACCAATAATCATCTACCAAATACCTACTTCTGTCCAGGCAGTATAAGAGGTGTGAGTGAGATCAAAATAACAAGATCTGGACCCTACTCAGTAAGAACCCACGAGCCAGGGGGAAAGATAAAACATTACAAAACAGTAGTTGGTGTTGGAAGAGAATTATGGGCAAGAGCACAGAGCAAGCAATCAACACAAACTGCACAACTAAAGAGATAGCTGAATAGTGCACATTCATAGAGCAATTTCCTTATGCTTTCTCTGTTCTAAATGTTTGCCACATTTGAATTTATTTAATCCTCATAACAGCCCTATGAGGTGGGTCTGATTATTATTATTTCCATTTTAAAGTCAAAGAAACCTAGACGCAGAGAGGTTAAGTCCTTGCTCAAGGACACAAAACTAGTAAATAGCAGAGCCAAGATTTAACCTCAGGTAGTAAGACTGCAGAGTTCACACTCCTACAGACACATGATTCTGTGCAGCATCTGAGCAAAGAAATGAACTCTCTCTGCCTGAGATAGTCAAGGAAAGCCTTTGAGGGGCTGACATTTGAGTTGGTCCTGAAGGAAAAGAAAGGATTCCTCAAAGGAAGGAGATGAAGTAGTGCAACCCAGGCAAATACAAAGACATAGACAAAGGTTTATTTGAGCAAAGAGGAAAAGTCCTAAGGGTGAGAACAGGGGGAGGCAGATGGGGAGGGGAGAGTGGTAGGAGAGAAGGTGCCACCGTAGGCATAGCCCACATGATAAAGGACCTGTATGTCAGAACTATGGGTTGTACTTGAACCTGAAACAACAGAGATATCCCAGAAGATGGGGCAAGGGAAAGGTTCTTTGGCAATCGTTCTCCCCATTTCCCACTAATTCCCCATTTCTAAAGAGATAGTCCAAGCATGACTTCCTGTGGACTCTGCCACCAACATTTTATAGCCAATGACCTTGCTTTTGGAATCACAGTGAGATCAAGACCATCTGGCCAGACCTTCCTTTGGAACCACTGCCCCTAGCCCCACCCACATCCCTTTATAGGCCATATCTACACATATCTTTTCATCTTTTCCTGTCAGCTCTAAAGAAAGAAATGCACTTTCTCTTTCCTCTGTCAAAGCTCGGAATCCCATCCCTTCCCATCCCCAGGTACTACCTTTATCTCAACTTTACCCCCTAGGTCCATAGCATCCTTCATCTCTCTGCTGATAGCATAATGATTTCCCTCCTTTCCTAAAAACCCTAATTCATTGAATCCAGCTCCTTCAACCACAATCCTGTTCTTCTCCTTCCTTTCACAGTCCAATCCCCATATACGAGTATCGGGTACCCATTACTCTTATCATCATAGCTCAGCCACCTGTCCTCTTTTAATTCGCTGAAAATTCTTAAAGGGTTAAAAGTTGAGACCTGCAAATTCGACTCTGAGCCCCACCAGCACAAGCTAAATCATAAGCAGATTAATGAGCTTCTACCAACCTTCAGCTTCCCTACTGACAAAGTGATAAACTGTACCTACTCTAAATGCATCAATAGTAAATGAATTGCATAAGAGTAAATTAATTAGTGTATGTCAAACCCTTCCCATAGTGCCTAATCCATAGTAAGAGCTCAATAAACTTCATTGTCAATATTGGCAACAATATTAGAATTGCCATAGATCTCATTCTTAATTTCTCTCTTTCCAATACTCTTTGCAGAGCTTTCCTCCCTGATCTTAAATGATGCCATGCTTTACTGATTCTCCTCTTAAATTCTAATTTTGCCATACTCTCTGAACCAACAGACATCGTCTCATCTAATCTGAATCAAGGTCTCAGCAGCGTGATAGTCGACCACTCCTTCCTTTTTAGATCGCTTGCGCCTCCTAGGCCTCCCCACTACCAGACACTCCTGATTTTCCTTCTACCTCATTCAGTAAATACTCCTTTCTCTGTTGCCTTAGGTAATTCTACCTCATTCATTTCCTAGGTATAAAACATGGTTCTTTTTCTCCTTTCTTACTTTTCCTTTGTTCTCTGTATAGCCACACACTCCTGTTCCCTGGGTAGTTCCAGGTCCTTAAGTACCTCACACTGAGAACTCATTTAGTTTTATGAGTTTAAATATCTTGCCTTTAAACATCTTGCATAGGATAACTCACACATTTTTATATGTGGCATTGACCCTTCTCCCCTGAAGTCCGGAATCAAATATCCAATTTCTTACTCAACATCTCGACTTGGGTACCTAATAAATATTTCTCACTTAACAAGATCAAAACAAAATTTGTGATGTCTGCCCTCCGATCCAACCTGTTCCACCTCTGGTTTCCTCCATATCAATGAATGGCACCGCCATCTCCCATCACCAAGAACATACAGACACATTCAAACCATCAAAAAGAGCAATGTTCCTCTCTCCAAAGTACTTTAGATCTGTCCTTTACCCTCTGTCTCTACACTACACGCTAGTCCAAGCCTCCATCGCCTCTCAGCAAAAAAACTACACCAGCCACCTTCGTGGTCACCCTGCTTCCTCTCTGGCCCTCTACAAGCATCTCCCACACAGGACCCAGACATCTTTTTATAGATCAATCCCATGTCCCTTCTCACTACACCAGAATAAGTCCAAGTTTTATACACAACCTCTTCATTTTACAGATGAGAAAAAATAATGTCCTGCGAATTAAGTGACTTGATCAAGGTCATAAGCTAGCTATCAGCAAGGATGAGACCAGAACCAGACCTCCCTTCACCCAGGCCAGGGCTTCACTGCCCCACCCACTGCCCTCTGAAGGCACATATGCTAATGACAATTACGTTAATACACTCTCTTTAATAACAATAGCTCCTTACCTCTATTCAGTTTGGGTTGGCAAAGAAACAGCACAGAAGTCCAGGCCTGAGGTTATTTAATCAACATTATCAGACCATGATCCTCTCCAGCACTAGCTCTGTGTGTTTAATGTTCAGGATAATAAAATGCAATCTGCAGAATCCATTTATATTTTCATCATGTCATCAGAAACCCAGAAGGCGCTGTTTATAGCCACAGATTGACAGACTCTGCTAAAAAAAATCTAATTAAGAATACAAGAAATGCTCCAAAGCATGCTGGGAGCATGAAATCCTCTGATCTAGCCATTGTGTGCTCTAGACACAGGAAATGGGTCAGTCCAGGAACATGTGAGTGGGTTTAGCAGTAAGTGTGTTTGCACAATTAGGCTGTTCTTACCTTCTAAAGAGACAGAACAGATGCTGCAGAGAAAGACAAACAACTCATGAGCTTTAACCCAACATAAAGTATTAGCAATTGATTTGAGAGCAAAGAAGAAGAATGAGTCCTGAAAGAAAATGGGCTAGTAAACTGCTTCTGGGCTACGTGTGCTGTCTCTACAAGAAGCAGAGCTAGGCTTCCGCCACAGTGTGATTTCTACCTGGGTATCATGTTGCTCCTTAAATAAATACTTCAATTCATGGCTACATTTGACAAATCAGTGTATGGAACTGTCATCTAGTCCTCAGCACAGGGATATATAAAACCTCTGAATTAGGCAAATCGGGGTCCAAATTTCAGGTGTGACACTTCGGAGCTACGTGACACTGGACAAATGGCTTCGTTTCTCTGAGCCTGCTCTATCATCTTTAAAAGAGAGTTGTGGGAACCTGTTTTACAAGGTTGTTAGAGGTTGGAAATCATGAGTAGAAACCATCTAATAGGACACGTACTACTGATTGGAAGCTCTATTACTTTCTTTCCTCGAGCTTCATATCTAAGGAGAAGAAAAAAATCCATGCTGGAGTGCCTGGATCAGGCGGCTGCAATTTCTGTTCAGAAATACCGCTCAAGAGAAAGTGAGTATGGCTGAGGCAGGTCTGCTGCTTCCCAGATGGCTCTGGGCTTGTGAGTGCTGGGTACAAAATCACACGACGTGACAGGCTCCTATACACATGGTCCGGATTTAGTGAGGCCATGAGGAGACAATTGGGCAGATCCAGAAACATGACACAGTTTATAAGAAAATTGACCTTCAAAAAGCCAATGTCGTGAAGAAAAGGGGAGGGTTGTTACCTTAAATAAGAGACTTAAAGGGACATGACAACCAATTCATTGCATGCATCTTAGTGAAATACTAGTTTAAAAGCAGATTTACAGGTGATATTTGGGGCACGATTGAGGAAATCTGAACATATACTGGTCATTTGATAATATCAGGGCATTAGTTCACTTTATTAAGAGTGACAGTGGCACGGTGGTTATGCAGAAGAATGTCCTCATAGCTTGGTATTTAGAGGGAAAGTATTTAGAGGGAAAGGGGTCTGATGTCTGTAATTTATTTTGAAAAGGTTTAAAAGATATTAGGAGTATGTGTGCATGTGTTTGTGTTAGAAGTAAATACAGAAAATGTTAACAATTATTGACACTAGGTGGTGGGTATATGGCCTCTTTGAACCAACCTACCTTCCTTCCTGCCTCTCTCTCTGTCTCTCTCTGTCTCTCTGTCTCTGTCTCTGTCTCTGTCTCTCTCTCATGTTTCAAAATATTCATAATAAAATGTTGTCTGAAGCTACAGCTGAGAGTCATTCAGCAGTCCAGGGAAAGAAGTCAAGTCAAAAACCTGTCTGGTGCCACCTCATGTTACTAGGAGTGCTTTTTCATATTTGTTTTCAATGGTTCACTATCAGTCATTTCGTTTATATTCAACCCACTCTCTCTTCTGCTCACTACACAGAAATGGTTCTTGCCAGTCATCAAATCAACATGACGTTAGTACTGAGGATGGGAAGGAAAGAGGGGTCAAGCCCTTTGGCTTCCTGATTTGGGGCAAAGAATGGGAACTAGAGGCTCTGCCAAGTACACACAGTCCTGTGACAGTTGTAGAACTGTCTGAAGGACTGATCAATTTCACCATTTGATATTCTAATAACCTAATAATTTTTAGCTAACAATCCAAAGTAACCACAAAACTGTTGTGTTTCACCAGTACTTGCTATTTTAAAACACATCAAAGTCAAGTAAGAAAACTACTAGAATTCACCCAAACAAGTTATTAGATTACCAAAGGAAAAAACATGGTGAAATGCTCATTATACAGACAGGATGATCACTTTTAAACAGCCTGTCCTTTTAAAAGTCGTAGGTATGACTTGGGCAACACAACTAGGAAGAAAAGCCAGGAAGTGATCAACATAAAATGAGACAGTGGCTTTTAGAAGGAGGGAAGGAATTAGCAATGGGAGGGAGCCCAGGACGGGCTTCCAGGGTGATAAAATTCTACTTCTTGATTTGAATCTACTTCTTGAGACAGTGATTCCAAGACTGTCCACCTTAAATAATGAACTAAGCTGTGAATTTATGTGGTTTTCTGTAATTGTGTTATACTTTACAATTAAAAAGATTTTAAAGGGAGGACTGGAGAAATAGAGGTTGACTTCCATAGTGGTTTAACCTCTTTTTTTTTTTTTTCTTTTGATAGTAACAAAAGCCATTTTCCATTTGGTTTAACTCAGAAAAGTCTTTGTAGTGAGAAAATACTACTTGTAAAAGGTTTTTCAGTCAAATGTAATAGAAATACACCTCCAACTAATAGTATTCCTCAGGTCTATTAAAATGATGGCTGGCAATATGGAAAAACAGTATGGAGGTTCCTTAAAAAAAACTAAAAATAGAGTTACCATATGATCCAGCAATCCTACTCCTGGGCATTTATCCAGAAAAGACAAAAACTCTAATTTGAAAAGATACATCATGCACCCCAATGTTCACAGAAGCACTATTTACAGTAGCCAAGACATGGAAGCAACCCAAGTGTCCATCAACAGATGAATAGATAAAGAAGATGTGATACACACACACACACACACACACACACACACACACAATGGAATATCAGCCATAAAAAGAATGAAATATTGCCATTTGTGGCAACATGGATAGACCTAGAGATTATCATACTGAGTGAAGTAAGCCAGATAGACAAAGACAAATATTATATGATAACATTTATATGTGGAAGCTAAAAAATAATACAAATGGACTTATTTACAAAACAGAAACAGACTCACAGACATAGAAAACAAACTTATGTTTACCAAAGGGGAAAGGTGGGGGAGGAATAAATTAGGAGTATGGGATAACAGATACACACCACTATATATAAAATAGATAAACAACAAGGATTTACTGAATAGCACAGGGAACTATATTCAACATCTTGTAATAACCTATAATGGAAAAGAGTCAGAAAAAAAATATATATATATGTAAAACTGAATCACTTTGTTGTACACCGGAAACTAACACAGTATTGCAAATCAACTATACTTCAATTTTAAAAATGGTGACTGGGATACACACATGCTTACTGCACGATATATATATATATATATTTTTTAATTTATTTTAATTAATTAATTTATTTTTGGTTGCATTGGGTCTTCGTTGTGTGCGGGCTTCTCTAGTTGTGGGGAGCGAGGGTTACTCTTCGTTGCGGTGCGTGGGCTTCTCATTGCGGTGGCTTTTCTTGTTGCGGAGCACAGGCTCTAGGTGCGTGGGCTTCAGTAGTTGTGGCACCCAGGCTCAGTAGTTGCAGCTTGTGGGCTCTAGAGCACAGGCCCAGTAGTTGTGGTGCACGGGCTTGCTGTTCCGCAGCACGTGGGATCTTCCCGGACCAGGACTCGAACCTGTGTCCCCTGCACTGGCAGGCAGATTCTTAACCACTGTGCCACCAGGGAAGCCCTGCATAATATATATATATTTTTTTTTTAACATCTTTATTGGAGTATAATTGTTTTACAATGGTGTGTTAGTTTCTGCTTCATAACAAAGTGAATCAGCTATACATATACATATATCCCCATTCTCTTCCCTCTTGTGTCTCCCTCCCTCCCACCCTCCCTATCCCATTCTTCTAGGCATAATATATTTTAAAACAAACATTTGAGTATCAAAGGAGCCAATGTACTGCTAGGCTTTGGAAAATAAAGGACACATCATCTTCTGAGATTTTACCATTTGAATGGCTCTAGACAGACACTTGGGGTCAGGAATGGCCACAGTGCCCCTTCCCCCATCTTCTATCAATGGTTTGAATCGCATGGTTATCTAAAGACACCTAGTCAGGATTGGTAGGAAGCTGAAAGTCCAGACAACTGGGTTCAAGCCACAGTTCTCTAATAACCAAGGGTTTCCAGCAAATCACTCCACTCCTCTAAGATAACTTTGCACAAATCTACAGATTCTCTGAACCCTGTTCCACCCTAGGCTCTCACCTTCAAGTTTTGATGATAATAGTAACAGCATCTTTTATGGAACCTTAATTGACTCACTTACTCTTCAGTTCCCTGGAGCAGTTGTCAGAGCTACCGCAGCTGGTTGCACAGGTTGTGCCCTCAACAGTGGTGCCCAGCTGAGGAGACAAGTTGGGGCTAAAAGCCAGCCTGAGCTCTCTTTGTCAAACTACACAAATTCTTCTGGCAAAAGAGTCCTGTTTTCCTAATTCACATAAAGCCACTGTCTGTACTCAAGCCCAAAGAGTCTACCCTACGATGTCTTTTTGAGTTTATACAAAGGTGCTCAATGGGCTCTCAGGGGCCCTGATAGAAGTGTGCTTATTATCTCTGTTTTCCAGATGAAGAAACGAAAGTATAGACCATGAAGTAATTGGTCCAATTTCACACAGTAAGTGGCAGAGCCAGGACTCTAAGCTGGGCAGTCTGGTTCCCGACCCACATTCCCAACCAGAAGGCTATGCTGCCCAAATACGCCGGTGTCAGTTGAGTTGTAAATAAAGATCTGACTTCCCACTGCCTTATGCAATCTTCTCTCTTCAATGTGCCTCTTCCTCAAAACGTGGAAAAAGAATGTAAGCCCCCAAAGAAATGTCAAAATGTCTGCCCATATACTGTCAATTCACTCAACACTGTGGAGGTGAAATCATAACAATCTCTGTGATGTCACTGGATTTTAGCCTCTGTATTTAAAAAATCATTACACATATCCAAAGAATACAACTTGAAAGAATCTTATACACAACTTGATCCCCTATGGAATGAAAAATAAATATCCACTAATGGGGACTGAAGGGGACTAGAAGGAAAGAAGACAAGATGCCTCATTTGAGACCATTAGGCATTTCAGAACAAAATATTTCCCTACTTATCTCCCTCTGGTTCTTTAGACTCACAAATAATGTATGATGGCAGGAAATCTGTTCTCTTGGCTGTTCTGTGATGAAGACAGCAGGTGGTAATCCCAGCCCCCTCAAGTGCTGTTCATAACTGGGCCTCGCTGGTACCATGATGTGGTGGCTGCCCCCACTCAGGAAGCAGCACCATCTTGGTTTCTACTGGAGTGAACATTACTCAGACGCTGTCTTTATTTCTCCTGACACAATGTTTCCTCCATAAACGTGGTCCACATCAATAAGGAAGGAGTCCTGTTTTCAGAGTGCTACAAAAAACCATAAGGAAACAGTGTAATGCTGTACTACCACAGGTAAATTAAAGAAAAGACAAGAAGGCTATTTGTTATAAACCTAGTAGGTGAGATCCATGTTAATCCAAAACAAAACAAAACCAACAACAGGACCTTCTGCCCAGGCATCATCTTGAAAAACCTCATTAACAAAAAGTCTAGAGAGAGGAAGAAGGAAAAAAGGTATAAAAAGTTAACTGTGTTATTGTTAGAATACGAGATATGTTCTAACAGGTCCTTGGTTTTATATATATATATATATATTTTAAACATTTATTTATTTATTTGGCTGCATCGGGTCTTAGTTGCGATACACAGGATCTTCGTTGCAGCGTGCGGGTCTTTAGTTGCAGCATGCGAACTCTTAGTTGCGGCATGTGGGTCTTTAGTTGCAGCATGCGAACTCTTAGTTGCAGCATGTGGGATCTAGTTCCCTGACCAGAGATTGAACCCAGGTCCCCTGCATTGGGAGTGTGGAGTCTTAGCCACTGGACCACATGGGAAGTCTCTCCTGGGTTATATTTTTAAAACTCCTTATAATCAAGTCACCCTGAGAGATGGCCTAGAACCAATGGTATACTGCTAACTGCTTAACAATGGGTTCTCATGAGGTGGGGAGGGGAGAAGACCCCTGATGTGTAGCATTTGCCAATCTCCATGGCGTAAATATTCCCACTGTGGTTGATTTCAAGCTCAGCCCGATATCACTGAACACACAATGAGGAGGAAATGCACACCAGCTTCTCTCTTGAGCCATGTGAGCCGGCTCCAAAATACTACTGCAAGCTCGCAATCTCTATTATATATATATTATGAGGCTAACAGTTAACTTAAATGTGGTGTTTTAAATGTATTACAATATCCATGACATTGGAGAATTATCAAAAAATACTTGAAAACAAACCATATGAATGTTTCTAAACTTGCATACACTCTTGTTCATAAACAATCAACATCTTATATAGAAAGATGTAACTACTATGATAATATAAACCTATTGTTCTTTCAGAGAGCTGTTTCTGATTCCCGGCTATAGGCAGACGATCGGAATGCAACAGCAAAAGGTCTCCACTAAATTCCTGAAAATTGGAGCAGTAACAATAATCCAATGAATAGGCCTTTCCCAAGCATATAAAATCAAATATAAAAAGCTTACTTTTGTCCTAAATATTTCCTAGCTGTGGAGTATACTCAGGTTCTTGAAAGCTTGTATACTCTCTAGTCCTGAATTTGCAAATATATTTCCTTCCCCCCTTATAGGACAGCCAACAATTATAGCAAAGCTAATAATTGTCCCCAATCCATTCCAGTGTACCGTGATATAATTTTTAATAAGTGTGTGGGCAATTAACTAGATTGTAACAATCTTTTAGAGAACAAAGGGAAAAATACAGCCCACTTCCAACATAAGGGCACAAACTATCCAAACGGGGGTTTTGACTACAGTGCCCGGAAGGTAATAAGTAGAACGACTAAAGCAGAACAGTTGTCACTTTGCTGCTGATTGACACAGAGAGCTGTTGTGTGTAAAAGGAAGAAATGGAGGACTGATTCTGTGGGCAATAATCAACAGCTCTGTTCTTTCTTTTTTTAATTGCTAGAACACCTGCTGCCTAAGTCTCTTCAGCCTCATCCATTATGCAGCATGTTGATGGTGACGGGACCGGAACACGCCAAGCACACAATGACCGACCTGAGAAAGACAAAGGGACAGACCCAACACTCAAAGGACAGGCATTGATAGCCCACACGCTTCCTCTTCCCACTCTCAGTATTTAAAAAGACAATCCACTTACACCAAAATTTACTGAGTTGTCATTTTATGGCATTGGGAGGAGTTAAAATATAAAGACAGTACTTGTTTTCCACAACATGCGTTTAGGGAGATTAAATTATTATTTCGTGGGGATTGGCCTTCACATTGATTCTTTGGCCTACCTAAGAGAGGAAACACTTAACAGAAGCATTTCCCAAAGTATGTCCCACTGAATTCTAGTTCCACAGGATGTTGAGATGTGATGTGGAAAAAAGGCTCCACAGTCAAGTACATTTGGGGAATGCTAAGTTGTTGGGTTTTTTTTTTTACAACTCTGAGCTTCTCAGAGCCAATAATATGCTAATGTCCACTGAGATCCTCCAGTGGGAGATAAAATAGTGTTTCCTAATTTGTTGTACCAAGACCCCTTTTCAAGAAAAGTCTCTGGAGCTTCCCTGGTGGCACAGTGGTTGAGAGTCCGCCTGCCGATGCAGGGGACACGGGTTCGTGCCCCGGTCTGGGAAGATCCCACATGCCGTGGAGCGGCTGGGCCCGTGAGCCACGGCCGCTGAGCCTGCGCGTCTGGAGCCTGTGCGAAACTGACTTTCCAGCGAACTGGTAACTCATAGCCTAGGGGGACCATACAGACCCTCACACAAGTTGTCTGTTCTTTACGGTATTGGACTCCTTGGTACTTCAGAAAATTTGAATAAGCTACCAAAATTTAAAAGCAGAAGAGCTAATATTTAAGCAATGACAACAACAAAGGTTTTTTTTTTTTTTTATTGCTTCTCTTGAAAAGAAAAGAGGGGACTAAGGGGGCACTTCTTGTCCACAGAGTTGCCTTTTCTGTGCAGAATATTTTAAACCATAAAGTAATTTTTAAAAACAAACTACATAATGTACCCAGTTTATAGTGAAGTTAAGGAAAGAAAAGTTACACGTGCACTGTATATAGGTGTTCAGAGAAGTGAAACAAAGGCAAGTGAGAATGGGGTATTAAAGAGGGAAGTCTTCCCCAAGAGGTAGGGATGAGCTTAGACAGGTAGGAAGAAAGGAGGGATGTATGCAGAGCTAAAGGGAACGCCAAGGACAAAAGCACACAGCTGGAATCAGTAAGTGATAAAAACAGATCACAGAGTACTTCAAAATATAGATACAAAACACACATGTTTGATTTAAATTTGTAATTTAATTGAGGAACACAGTGGTCAAGAATTTTAACAATTAAATAGCTCTGAACCACAGATAGGGTCAAATCAAGCCATTTGGCCATTAAATCCAATCTCTAAGAGGATAAACACTAGATGTTTCTTAGTTATATGACTAAGTAATTTCCAAAACAATTCCCATCAAATGGCAGGTGCAAAAGCAATTACGTCAAATTCCTTGCCTGTTCCACAGAACTGGGATAGCAGGGCCTCCGAGAACCAGGGAACCAGCTCGAAAATAATTCTGGCGCCTCAGAGATCCTATTACTAAGAAGCAGAAATAGATTTTCAAGTGCTCACTTTGAAATATTGAGCATGGTTCCACCCAGATCTTTCCACCATCCTAGAACACTTATTAAAAACCAGTTCAAAGTGAGTCATCATCTAAAATAAAGCTTCACCTTGCCTGAAGTCATGATGCATAGTGGTTTAACCTCACCACAGTGTGATTAACACAATCTAAAAAACAAATAAAAATAATACAAAAATATTTTCTTATTAAGAAGTTAGATCTAACGTGATGGGAGCTCAAAATGCGTTTCTTAATTTGAGTTAAGGTCTAACTGTTGCTGTTTTACAATGTCTGTTATTTTTTACATCATGACTCTTCCAAGATTTCTACTAACAACTCAAAACCCTAACCCCCAGACTTGACTCGTCTTCAGTCTTTATTTTCAGAACAATGTCTTGTTTTGGAAAGACTACCAACCGCAGACACAAAAAAAGGTCACCCTCCAAAATCTTGGGAGCTACCAGAATCTTCCCTAATCTTGGCACCTTTTTTTCTACCTCTAAGCAAAGAACTGCCTCCCTTTCTTTCTGAGCAAGTCCTTCCGCCCAGGCCCTTGTTCCTGCTCCCTCCCCTCTGATCTCCTCTCCTGTCTCTTCTTTGTACCGCTCACCAAGCTAAAGGATCCTCAGCAAACCTCTTTGCGTGCCGCAGTCTTGATTCAAATATTTTTTAAGCGTTTCCTACTGCCTCAAGCTCAAGCAGTAACTTGAATCGGCTACGTGAATCGACTCCTATGTGAATTCGCCAGACACATCCATGTCTCTTTGCATTTGCTCATGCCATTACCATATCCGGAATGCCTTTGCTCGTTATTTATATCTAATCCCATGTTCAAATCTCAAGACACAAATACTCTAAGCTTTCCCTAAAGCACCCATTAACTCCTATATCCCTGTGTAAACCAAATTTGTCTCCAACTCCCACAGCACTTACTGTCCTTTATACATGAAATAAGATGGGATTTATAATCAGAAAATCTGGCCTTAAAATCGCACCTCCACCACTAACTAGCTATGTGATGTGGGGTGGATACATCTGCACTGTAGCTCTTTCCTTGCCTATAAAATAGGTAAATGATAGCACTTACAGGTAAGGATTAAATGAGACTATGTATATGAGAGCAGGTGAAAGCTGTTAATGAAAAATGTAACTTTCGAAATGTAATTTACCTTAAAGTCTCATTAATATTTGTATGTTTTGTCCCTGTGTCCCTGAGTAGATTCATTCATTACAGAGCACATCTTATGTGCCTGACATTGTTCTAGACACTGGGGATGTGTTCCTTGAATTCATGTCATTGTTTAGTAGACAGATGATAAACAATATAACATGTAATACAACAGCAGGTAATAGTAAGAGCTATGAAGAAAAATAGAGCAAAATAAGGGGATAAAAAGTGGCAAAAAATGGGTTGCTACTTGAGATATTTTAAAGCGAAAAGGCTTCTCTGAGAAAATGACACATAATCAGAGACTTGAAAGAAGGAGGTAATGAGCAGTGTTCATTTCTGTGGGAAAAGCATCCCAGGCAGAGACATGCAAGTTCAGGGCCCACAGGTGGGTGTGAGCGTGTACTGTCTGGTAAAGAAAAAGGCAAGTATGGCTGGAATAGAGGCAATAAGGGTGGCAGAGCAACAAGATGAGGACAGAGAGGGAGCTAAAAGCCTTATAGGCAACGATAAGGACCTTGGAACTTGTTCTCAGTGCTGTTCAAAGCACTCACTGAAAAGAGAGCTCTGATCAGGGAAGTGTTGTGATTTAATTAACATTAAAAAAATTTACACTGGCCACTGTATGGAGAATTGACATGGGGGGAGCAAGTGGGCAAGACTAGAGACAGGAAAACCATTGAGGACACAACTACGTAGATTGGGAGAGAAAGGTGGTAACTTGGACTAGGGTAGTAGCTGAGGGAATGAGAAGTGGTCGGATCTCCAGTTTATTTTGAAGGTAGAAGCTAAAAGATTTGCTGATGGACTGACCAAATGTGAGATATTAGCAAAGGAGAAGACTTGAGAATCTCTGTACCTTTTGACCTTGAACGACAGTATGCTATTAAGATACGGAAGACTTGAAGAGGAACAGCTTTGGAAAGAAAACTCAAGAGCTGTATGTTGTTCCCATTAAGGTTGAGATGACTGTGTGATATCCAAGTGAGAAACAGATATACTAGCACTCAAAGGAAAGGACAGAGCTAGTGCTATATATCTGGACGTGGATCATGAGATAAAGTCACCCCTGGAGTGTGCAAGAGGTCCAGGGACTGAAGCCAGGGGTCACTCAGCAATTACACATCGGGAAAAAGAGGACAGTCCAGGGGTTCCCTGGTGGCGCAGTGGTTGAGAGTCTGCCTGCCGATGCAGGGGACACGGGTTCGTGCCCCAGTCCAGGAGGATCCCACATGCCGCGGAGCGGCTGGTCCCGTGAGCCATGGCCGCTGAGCCTGCGCGTCCGGAGCCTGTGCTCCGCAACGGGAGAGGCCACGACAGTGAGAGGCCCGCGTACCCAAAAAAAAAAGAAAAAAAAAAAGAGGACAGTCCAACATAGGAGAACAAGAAGGAATTGGCTAATGAGTTAGGAGGACAATTACAAGACGAGGATGTCCTGGCAGCCAAGGGAGAAACAATGTTTAAAGAAGAAAGGAGAGGATAATGGTCCAACGATGCTGAAAGGTTGTATAAGATGAGAACTGGAGATTGTCTGTCGAACTTGGGCAGTGAAGAACACAGGTCACCTTGACTTGACTGAGTAATTTCTATAGGATGGTGAGGATGCGAGGACAATGGAGTAAGAAGGAAAGCGTAGTCAATTCTGAACGAGTAGATATGGAGAAGCAGGCAAAGATGGAGGTGTAGTTTAGGAAGGGTGCATGCTAAAGGAATGATGCCGTAGAAAAAGAGAAGGCAATGATACAGGAAAGAGAAGGATGACAATTGAGGGAGCAAAGAGTAAATCTTTGAATAGGTGACGGGATGTTGATCACAAGGCCAAGGTCTGGCCTTAGATGTGCAGAGAGAGAGCATTCATTGTAAGGGAAGGAAGGCAGAGTAAATGGGTACAGATGCAGTGATAAGTCTGATGGTGAACAGATTAGAAGTTCTCACGAGATTGCTTTTAGGAGCCATTAGTTTAGAGTGAGAAAAGGAGAATGGTGTTAGAAGTTTAGGAAAGAAAAATGTGAAGAGTGGGGTTAGCAAACCGATATACGGGTAGTGAATAAGTGTGGGCTGCCATCTGATGGTCCCTTTCTCTGCCTCGTCCTTCAAGAACCTCTACGGCTTTGCAGTTATTATCCACAAGGCATGTGCTTAACAGATGAGCCTGATTTCTTTGAGAAACAGAAGATTTTTGCAAACCAGCAATGATATCCTGAAAAAGGACGTTAAAACTAAAAGGAAAGTTTTTCTGGAATATGTGTCACCAGCCATGCCTTGGACATTATGAAAAATGCCTAGGACTACACACATGGCCTAAAGCCATGTTCAGTCACCTTCATCTCTCATTTTGACAAGTACGCAGGAGTCATTGATGAGTGGGTCATTCCAGAGAAACAACACTTCAGAGACTTGGGAAATTTAGTACTGAAAGAGGAGGCAGAAAATAAAATACATCAGTATGGTATGATTTTTGAGTTTCCACCACACTTGTATATTCTGAAGTAATATAAGGGATCCTATTTCCCCCAAAGAAGGAGCAAGATAAACAGAGAGAGAAGTGTCAGTCACTCAAACGTGGTTGCTTCATTTCAATCGTGTGTTGGTGGCTGGGGGGAGTGGAGGTTAAAAGCATCAATGTCCAACTACTAAGAGGTACAGCTCACTGACTTTCTAAGAGACACTGTGGTCTTCAGCCTCAATGGATTCATAGGATGACCCTGTGGCATCATTATAAATATCATGGTGCCCATTTGACTATATTTAAGAGAAGCCGCGATAACAAATCCTCCACTGAGTCTTTTGGGAAGAAGGGTTTGAAAATCGCTAATATAAACACCTTGCCTGGGTTTCCTAGGGTCATGTGTCAGCTTTGCAGCTTCTTAAAAATAAGAGTTCTTCACAAATGAGTTTCATGCACAATCCCAACAGACGAAAGCACAGAGTTAGAAATATGAGCTGCTACCTGCAAGCTACGCTGGACACATAACAGACAGTAAGAGTGTATACAAGTAAACAAGACTCGAAAAGGTAGCTGGAGTATCATCACCAACTTTGGTCTTATCTGAATGAGAGAAAAACAGATACCTGGTAATGCAGGGCGACAAGCCTTACTCTTGAAAGTAATTTATAATTTCTTAGATTTTAGAATGATACTATAATGTATATACTGTCTATTATGTAACACCTCCAAGAGGTCTAGGGAAGTACTCTTTAATCAAATACTAAATTTTTGTGGTGAAATATTTGAATGGTCACATTAAGGGGAACAAATAAAAATAATAAATAGCCTGAAGTCATTTAAGATCAAGTCAAAGTTTTGTTACTCAATGAATTACAAAAGGAAAGAAGGGGGAGAGGGAGGGAGGGAGGAAGGGAGGAAGGAAGAAAGGAAGGAAGGGAGGAAGGAAGGGAGGAAGGAAGGGAGGGAGGAGGGAAGGGAGGGAGGAAGGAAGGCATGAAGGAAGGAACGAAGGAAATTTTTAAAAATAAATTTTTAAAAATCTAAAGTGAAAAAGAAAACCTCCACTTCTCAAACTTTTTGGGGTTTTGTAATCGTGCCCAAATGATTGCGGACCTATAAAAATACAAGGAAATATGCAAGCTTTGGCCTATAAGTTTTCTATATTAGACGACCAGGCTCCCAAAGAGCTGTCACTGTTACCACTTGAAAAGAAGAATAGAAAAAATAGAGATAATAAAATATTAAAAATTACCAGGCAAGCACCACCTTTGCAGTATGGTTTGTGACGTATGAATGGTGCACAGCATGTGTCAATGCTTCTGACTGTTCTGTGACGGACGCTGCTAAATATTACTTGACCTCTGAGTTCAGGGCTACCTATAAGCATGAGGTTGATATTTTGTTTTCTGGTAGAGCTGCAAGATGTACAATGCTTATTTCTGACCACTGACTTTCCAAGAACATCATCTCCTATGTGTCAGGTTGGGATTCCTCTTAGGATCAGAAATATGAAGTTAAAAAGGAATTTAATAGACTTGAAGAGATACTTGTATATTCATGTTTATAGCAGCATTATTCACAATAGCCAAAAGATAGAAGCAATCCAAAAGTCCATCAACAGATGAATAGATAAACAAAGCATGGTGTGTGTGTGTGTGTGTGTGTGTGTGTATTTTTTTTAATATGTATATATACACTGGAATATTACTCAGCCTTAAAAAGAAAAGGAAGGAAATTGTGATACATACTACAACATGGAAGAACCTTGAACACATTATGCTAAATGAAATAACCCAGTCACAAAAGGACAAATATTGGATGATTCCATTAATATGAGGTATCTAGAGTAGGCAAGTTCATAGAGACAGACAGGAGAATGTTGGTTACCAGGGGATGGGGAAAAGGGTAATAGGGAGTTATTGTTTAACGCGTACAGTCTTGCAAGATGAAAAGAGTTCTGGAGATGGCTGTGATGGTAACAATATGAATGCACTTAATGCCCCTGAACTGTACCCTTAAAATGGTTAAGATGATAAATTTTGGTAAATTTTGTCTGATGTGTATTTTACAACAACTAATAATAAATAAAAGGAATTTAATAGTAAAAGAAGGCATACTCTGAAAAAATACACTGAACAACCTGAAAGATGACACAGGAACTGTACAAGGAGCAAAGAAAAGAGTCCAAAATTACAAGGAAAAGAGTAGAGTGATGAACCAGAAAGCTATGTAGAAGAGTAAAGGAACAGAAGACTGAACTGTTGGCCTCTGAATAAATCATCTCCTTGGAAATTTGCAGTGACCTTCGGTGTGCAGGCTGGTGGCTTTGAGATGATGTGCAGCGGGGGCTTCACCCTACTCATTCCATCTCTTAGCTGAGGCAAAGCAACTGAACTGTTTCTAAGCCTCAATAATGATCATAAATTTGGGAGCCCAGTAAGCAGGGGTCATCAAGTAACCAAGGAAGAAGAAAGTAAATTTTTTAGGCTTTATGAGCCATACTGTCTCTGTCACAGCTCCTCAACTCTGCCTTTGGAGTATGAAAAGTGCCATAGACAAACATAAATGAATGGATGCAGTTTTGTCCCAATAAAACTTTATTTATAAAACCAGGCAGTGGGCCATAATTTGCTGACCTCTGCTCCTTAAGGGAAAGAAGGCCTCAGATTTTCTAAGTGGATAAAAATTATTACTTGGGCTTCGGAAGGAGAATCTCAAATACAGAGAGGAGTAGGGTCAATATAAAACACTAGTTTTGGAGTTAAACACAAAAACTGTGGGGAAGAAAACAGAAAGAAGGAAAACAAGCTGATCCAGATGGGAACATATAGATGGGAACAAAGCAACTTAAGAAGCGGGTTGTAATTTTGTGGGCTTCTTTAAAAGAAAGAGAGAACTATAGAGAAAAATGGACACAGCACTGGAAGAACAGGAATTATGGACCAGGCTGCAGAAGAGGTAGTTGAAAGGCACGTCAGTAGGGCGATCATTCTAACTTAAAGCCTGGAGTCCAAAGGTTGAGGAAAGCCAAGCCTTTGAAAAGGATCATTTGGCCAAGGACATTCTGGACCTCACTGGCATGCCGGCAGCAGGGATTTAGGAATCAAGGGCACCACTGGTTCAGAACCCCATGAGCTGATTTCTCAGATGGGAACAACGTGAGGGCAGGTGGGAACCACTCCCGAGAGACTGGCTCACAGATTGTAGAGTTCTGAAGAGGAAGCAACAAATGGCAGCACAGGGGTAAGAAAGCCTGGGGACTCTGCCGGGAATGAGAACAGAAATGAGCAGAAGACAGACTGTGAGAAATGCAATTTGCAGAATTCCCGTCTTTAAATTTAAAGTAGCCTTCTCAATTTAGTTCTGGGCTGCCAGGAGTATATTAGTCCAAACGGAAGGTTTGATAGTTTGAGGTTTTGAACACACAGAATGTGCACTAAACAATAGATAGGGATCCTGGGAAACACAAAGAGATGACAACCTCTGTGATGGTGCAGTGATGTGATGTTGCAGTGATGAACACCACCACTGCAAATTTCTAAGTTCTGCAAGTAGATTGGGTATGCTTCTGGCCACAGTGATCCAGGAGTAGATCTACCCTGCAGAATATTCACTGATTCAACAAATATTGGTGTGTATTACTGTGAGAAAGGCACTGTGCTAGATACAGGAAACAGAATGATGAGGTATGTAGAGGGGAGAAGGTAGTCATGAAATTACACACATGCAAAATTACAACTGCTGTAAGTTCCAGAAAGGAGAGACATATGGTGCTAGGAGAGTTTAGGATGAGAACACTTGATCTGCTCAAGAAAATGGCTTCTGAGCTGAGAATTAGAAGCAGGTAAGGAAGGAAAGAGAGAGGGAAGAGGAAATGGAATGTGAACAGCCCAGTGGAAGGTGGGAACATGACACGTGTGAGGGATGGGAAGAAGGATGCGATAGTAAGGGGCTCAGAGAGCAAGGTGAGCAGAGCCCCACACCTGGCTAGAGATGTGGGTGGACAAGCATCAGTGCAAAGTCTTGCAGGGCAGACCGGATGTTCTGTATGCAGAACAACACTGGGATGCTTTCGTTATAGACCCCTAACTGGAAGCCATGCCGCGATCCATCAATAATGGTAGATTTCTACCAATTTGAAAGGCCCAGGTCCTGGATTGTAGATATCTGTCACAGATTTACTGGCAAAGGTAAAACCATGAAGCCTCTCTCATTTTCTCCTGTTCTGTCTGAGCCTTAAAAACAAATAATATAGCCTCTGCTCTAGGCCATGGCTGATAACATAAATGGGAGTTTATCATAAAAAGAAAAAGTGTCCTTTAGGAAGTCAATTGTGTCTAGATCTTAAACAGTTGATACTTGGGTCGCCCTGTCCAAGCTCTTCAGGGGGCCTTTGGGGTTTTAGAAAAGAATTTCATAGTTTAAAAAAAAAACACATGAAGTTTACTCAAATGGTTCTCTATGTGTATAAGTCCCTTTGAGACCTTCCTGCGAGTAAATGATGATAGCAGCACAGAAGACAATATTTGAGTGATTTAATATTTTGTTGAATATTCAGGTGGTTCGAGATCCTGGATCCTCTCTAAGCAGCCTCATCCCAAGAACTGAGAGTTCTACTATGTTGGTGCTCAAAAGTGCTCTGGCCTTTCACATAATATAAACTACGCATGAGAGATCAACGTGTGCTGTTAAACCTATATTGACGGACTTCATATGAAGATGGAATTCCAATATAAACTCTGAAAAAGTAAAAGGTTTATTTTAAATTTCCAGGCAATTACAAGAGAGGCAAAATGTTGCTTTTTCCAGCTGTATTAGTTTTGGGGGAAAAAAAAAAAAACCAAACAGACTTTTCCTCTTTTATGTTTCATATGCAAGCCACAAGCCAGCAGACACTGGTATTTACTCCAACGTTAATAAAAGTAAATGACTTTGTGGTTTGGGGTCACTGGTATAAAACTTGTGCTCCTTTTAGTTTATGTTATGAACAAAAGTTCAAAATTTCAAGATGCATCCAGCACTAACTGATGACTTACTTATGCTTTTCTACAGTGATTCAAAGGCACTTTTTCGGCTTATGTTTGAATTACTTCTGCTTTTCTATGCCAAATGCTCTGTGATTCCTGTGGGATGCTTCTTCTCTCTTCTTCTATCTTTTTTTACCTTTATGATGTTAGAACTTTTTTTTTCTGCTGGAGCCATCTCCTCGATTATAATCTACTCAAGGAAGAAGTCAAACCCATGAGGAGTTACGTTACCAATGAAACTCTCATCTCAAACTGTAAGTTACCAATAAAGATTTTTTCCCAGAGAAATGGAATCTAATCAATCCTTTTTGCAGTTGCCTTTTTATTTCCTAAAGGATACTAGTCAACTGGGGCCAGTACAAACAACTTGAAAAGAACACTCCAGGACCTGATATGCAGATGCCAAACATACTGCCTCCCTCCCAAATCCATCAAGTCCACACACCAGATGTGGGGACTGCATACACCCAAAGTTCAGCATGCTTTCAAGTCAGTCTTTCCATCAGCTCAAGCTGACAGTTTCCTTTATAATTATTCATCACATGAAGAGAACTGTGCAGACCTGAAGCAGCAGCTCCCTTGGCAATGCTGGCCAAAATGCTAAAGAGATTGGTCTTCTGCCTGCTGTCCAAAAACATGCTACTGATTTAGACAGTCCGGCAGAACAATCAATCATGGTTTCAGCCCCGATGAAGGGCCATGGGCTGCACACATTCATTTCGTTAGGATCGCACTTAGGTCTGAGGACTTCTTTATGTTTTTTTTTTTTTTTTTTCGCGGTACGTGGGCCTCTCACTGCTGTGGCCTCTTCCGTTGCGGAGCACAGGCTCCGGACGTGCAGGCTCAGCGGCCATGGCTCATGGGTCCAGCCGCTCCGCGGCATGTGGGATCCTCCCGGACCGGGGCACGAACCCGTGTCCCCTGCATCGGCAGGCGGACTCTCAACCACTGCGCCACCAGGGAAGCCCTTCTTTATGTTTTTAAGCTAAGGTAATCACTTCCATGCAAAGCAAAGGGACAGCATGTGAGGGGGAAAATGCCACCTGGGCTAATGTTTTGCTGATGGCTTTCATAATTTTTTAAGTCCTCAAAAAAAAATATTCCAGATTATGTTCAGGGCCTCCCAGCCCTTAAGGAACTGCCAAGCTTTTCAGAACCTAACAGAAGTCAGACACCAGCCCTAAAAGCAACTCCGGTAAGGTCTGCCTCCCCTTTCTGCTAGTTTTGTGCTAAGTTTGTCACAGACATCCTAGGGGAATAAATCAATAAGCTAAGACTATATTCTCTTGCTCATGTGATTAGGTATGAATACAATGAAGTGGGACCACAGACCCTCAGATTCTCAAAAACCATCTGTAATTTTCTTTTATGCTTTTTACCTTTTTCCTTTTTTTAAGCCAAAGACAGTGAAAATTGTGCAAATCACAACAGAACTATGCATCAAATGAGGTGAAATCTCTTTGGTCATTTCAAGCAGTCAAAGAAATAAGTCCAAACAAACTGCATCTAGCACTGCTAGGCCCTGAGCGAGAGAAACCCAGCCAAGAAGATGGATTCTGAAGCCAGACTGCCAGGGGCTGAAACCCTGTTCCTCCACTTCCCACCCATGGGCAATTACACTGAAACACTTTCTGCCTCAGTCTCCTCATTTGTAAGTTAAAGATAACAACACTGCCCAACTCATAATGCTTTAGTGAAAAGTCGATGAATTCGTAAGTGCTTAGGAAGCCCTAGCGTTTAGAAGAGGACCTGGCAGACAGTAACCACCACATAAATGTGCATCATTACTACTTCCACAAAATGATAAACAAACCGGATTATTGCATCTTGATCATTAAACAAATGGAAAGAAATGAGGCACAAGAGAGCCATTCAGAAATGATTTGTTTGTTTGGAAGAAAAACAAAACAAAACCCAGCAATTTCCCAACGGCCAGTGGGCAGCGC
Source organism: Lagenorhynchus albirostris (assembly GCF_949774975.1). Classification (NCBI taxonomy): domain Eukaryota; kingdom Metazoa; phylum Chordata; class Mammalia; order Artiodactyla; family Delphinidae; genus Lagenorhynchus; species Lagenorhynchus albirostris. Next base: position 82,977,065 of record NC_083098.1, read on the forward strand.
CTGCCACATCCAGGTCCGCGGGGAGCTCAGAACATCAGGAAGTTCATCTGGGCAGGCATTTCCTCACCACCCTGCAAGTCACTTTGGTGTAAACATCAACCACACAAACTGAAATAAAAGGCTTAACTACAAAAGGAAAAGTCCGAAGGACACAACTTCTCAGCCCCTCATAACAGCACGCAAGTGAACCAAGAGAGGGCTGACGGGCAGAAGAACTTGTGACCAAAGCAGGTCACTCTTTCCAAAGACTGCGTTGAGCTGGAGTGGAGTGTATGGTGGGCGGTGCTCTGACAAAGCGGGGGCTCCCGGGGCGCGGAAGCTGCAGCCGCTCAGACAGGAACACAGAGCTTGCTGGGAACAGCTCAAGCTTCACCATAAACCTGAAGTGATAACCTTCTCGTGTTCTGAATGCCATGATCGAGTCACCCTAAGTCCGCCCTATAGATTGAAATATTTAACTTTACTAAATATTAGCTCAAAGGTATGGGTAGGAAAATTATTCACAGAATTTTAGGGCTAGTTAGTTCTGCAAACTCCTCCAGGAACAAAAACCTGCCTCTTTGGCCTTCTTCCTGCCTTAACGTGGGTCAAGAACCTGCCCCTGTCTCTGTCCTGCCTCCCTCTCGGAAGCCTTTGTGGCCAAGACCCAGGTTTGTGACAATCCTCCCCCAGGACCAGAATCACCTTTGCTCTCTCAGTTCTGCTGTCTCAGCCCACCCTCCATGTCCTCTGTCTTCCAAACACCAAATCTCTCAGACCCTCTAGGGGTGGACGCATCACCAACATTTTAAACAAGATCCATTCCACCCCCAGCCCAAGGAGACTCTTACTCTAGTGTAGACAGTGCATTCCTTGAAGTGGCAGAGCTGTAACTCTGATTCGCTATGCCCAGTGCGTATCACAGTGCTGGTCACACAGTAAATGCTCAAAAATATTTATTAAATGAACGAATCCACAGTAATTTCAACTTCAGAAAGGACGTAAGTCTTTGAATCTCTTTTTTTGCAAATGAGAGCCTTCTCCATTCCATGTCTGCCTCACCTCAAACCTCATCTGCGCCCCGCCCTGTGCAGCATCTCCTGACAGATGTTGAACTCAGAATGTTTCCTAACGGCAGCATCTGCTTCTTTGCTATCCATTTACCCCTGACAGTACCTCACACCTACTGGATCAACTTTTCATGTCCATCAAGATCTCCAATCGCCCTATTCTACTATCCCATTGCTTCTGTTTTGGCTTCGATGACCTTTCTTTGCAGCTAGGCTGCATGACTGACAATTTTAGATGGAATCACCGTCTCCTGATTTGCCGAGGCTTGGACCACATGGTCTACTCTGTACCCTTAAACAAATTCACAAATTCTTAGTGGGTGGCTCTCTTCCCGAGAGTTCAACTATCACTTGTATGAGAACAACTTTTACATTTATATTCTCAGCCCAATCTCTAACCAGACCCAAATATGATGGCCAAGATACCTTCACACATATAGCTTGCTGGATCCTCAAACCTACCATGGTCCAAAACAAGCTTAGTATCTCCCCTCCCAGAGAAGATTCTTCTCGCAGTTTCCCTATCACTAGCAAAACTACTACAAGTGCATTTGCCACAAAGACAAACTTCAGTACCTGTCTTCTCTTTATTCCCACCGTCATGCCCCCAGCATTCCATAATTTTATAAGGTCTGTTCATTTTACCCCTTCACTGCCTCTCAAATCTGAATTTACCTTTCTATTTGCACTTCCTTAATACACCTTCATGACAGCATATAGACCAGCACTGTCCAACAGAACTTTCTGCAATAATGGAGATGTTCTATATTTGCATTGTCCAATATGGTAGCCACCAGCCGCATGTGATTGTTGAGCACTTGAAATGCAGCTAGTGCACCTAAGAAACCGAATTTTAAATTTCATTTAATTTAAATCGCCACATGAGATTAGTGGCTACCCTACTGGACAGCATAGAGATAGCCAATTATAATTCCATCTGTGCCAGTCATTTGTTTGCTCTCAGATCCATTCCCTACTGCCCAAACCCCCTCTCTGCTTTATATTACAGGGGACTTCTAATTCCCTGCCTCAATGGACAACTGGCTTCCAGGTAAGTTGTCAGTGAGAGGCTTTGGTGAGGAGTAGGGCAGGAGGAATAGAAAGGTCAGAGAGCTTCTCCCCCCCTAGCTTTGCCTCAGGTGGCATCTCCAGCAGTAGTTATCTCTCCTCCACAGCTCCAGCTCTCATGCGTCAGCCCCTCCCTCCACATTGCCAGCACTCATTGGCAGCCTTCACCACAGTTCTAGTTCCCACTGAGCAGCCTCAGTGTCTGGGCTCAGGTAACACTATCTTCTCCATGTGTCCCTTCAGCCCTAGGAATAGTAGCAGCCATTCTGCCATTCCTAATCTCTGATTAGTTCACTGTCCCGTTGGGTCTCTTAGCCCTTAATCCATCCATGTAACCAACTCCCTCTATTAATTTCCCTCTGTTAAAACACCCAATATGGTTTTTGTTTTCCTTACTGAAGACTGATACTCCATCTTAACTGGAGTTTCCTCTTTAACTTTAATTCATCCTAATAATTGCTACCATGAAACCAGCCATCATCGTCATCTTCTCCACCAAAATAGTATATGATATAAAAGTACATCAGAAATCATCACTTATCTGGTGCGTGCATGTCAAGCATTACGTTGGGAGTTTTACATATCATAGCTCATTTTTCCTTATAAAACCCTAAGAGGTCAGTATTTTTATCCCCATTTTTATAACTGAGTCTAATGAGGCTTAGAACAGGTTAAATAGCAACTGAGTGATTCAGCATGTCTCAAGAGTTCATGTCAGGTCATGCAAATTCCTTCCTCTCTAGTATACTATTCAGACACTGTCAATTACTCCTCATTGCCTCAGGAAAAAGTTCAGCTTCCTCAGCCTGCTCTTCAAAAGAGATTCTCAGCATTCCAGCTTTAATCACCTTACCAGTCTCAGTCCTACTCTCTCCTTATTCATATCCAGATTGACTCTATGCTGTTTTCCCTAGATGTGTGATTAGTGTTTTCCCACCCCTGTTTTATCCCTCAGGTACCTCTCAAGACCTATTCAAAATTCGATTTAATTTCAGCATAATAAATATTTATTAATTGCCTACTGTTTCCAAAGCACAGTCATCTTGCCTTTCTCTGAAGTTTCCCATTTCATAAGTTCTCATTCATTTATCTATTGTTTGGCTTATATTCTAGTTGTGTTCTAGTTTTAATACCTTTATAAAAGTGTAAAGTATTGGGGGATAAGTCATGGTGTTTTAAAGATTTTTTAAAATCTCCATCAGCATCTAAGAGTGACTTTTACAAACCACTTTTAGATGATCTGCAGACATTTGTTGAACTCATTTACACAACTCTTCACAGATGCAGCATCATGTGATTTCTCAGAAGAAATGGAAGTCAAAGGCGTAGGCTTTGCCCAAATTTTTTACCTTCACCATGTTAGGGACATGGATTCTAGAGTCAAAATGCCTATGCTTTAACTCAGCTCCAGCACTTAACACCTGTATAATTTGGGATGAGTTAAGTATAACTACCAGGGCTACTGTTTTCTCACCTATAAAATGAAAATAATAAAACTACTTGCCTCATAGTACTATTGAGAGGATTAAATGAGCTATTTATATCAAGTGCTTACAACAATGCCTGGAATATACTAAGTGCTCAATAAATGTTAGTTCTTATTAATATGACATCACCTCCCAAACCAGCGGCATGACGGACCTGGTTAAAGTGCACATAATTTCCCTAAGTCATGGATTATACATCTCAGACCCATAATCTCCCTCTAGGCCTTATTCTGGCCTCCAGAAAACAAGTAGTCTATACCTGTAAAACAAAGTGATCAAATTCATTATAAGCAGAATAATGTCAATAAGACTGTGAAAGCAAGATAAAATTAATTGACCATTGAGAAGTTAAAATATTTCAGAAAATTTATCTAAATTGAGAGTTGTGTGTCCAGTAAACCCACTATATTTGTTACATCATGCCTACTGCAGAGAAAACCCAGACGTTTTCCCTGTATCTAACCAATATATGAACTCTGGACTGTTAGGTTTGCTGTGCCCAGTTTCCAAGTGGTCCTTTCCCTCTGTGTGCTCTAGCTCTGATGGTCTTAGCATCAGTGACAGAGTACCGGTTGGCCTCTCCTCCTTACACAGTAACACAATATTGTTCTTGTCCTTGAAACCCAGCCCCTGTATTGTGAGGAAGCCCAGGCCACACGGAAAGGCCACATGTAGATACTATGGTGACAGTCCTAGCCAAGGTCTCAGCTGACCTCCAGCATCAACTAGGAGACATGTGATCAAGCAAGCTGCAGATGATTCCAGGCCCCAGCCTTTGAGCTGACCTAGCTGATGTTGAATGGAACAGAGACAAGCTATCCCTGCAGAGCTCTGACCAAATTGCAGGTTTGTGAGTGAAATAAAGTCTTTCATTGTTTTCAGCCACTAAGTTTTTTTGTGTAATTTGTGAAACAGGAACTAGTAACTAGAGCAGACAGTATGTTATGTAGCAAAAGCTATCTGATAAAGACAGTGTCTTCTACCTGCTTCTACCTTATGCATCTTCCTCAAAACTGCAACATTGGTCAAAGAGGGTGGTCCAGGGCACACAGTATTGTTTTAAATCTAGATCTGATCATTTTTTTATTTGTTTAGTTAGTTGCTTAAGACAAGGTACATTACTTACTGCACCAGAGGAATTTGTGATTGCTCTCTTGGACAAGAAAACATCACCCCTCTCCCCAAAAATCAAATAAATATAATAAGAGAAATAAGAAAATGCATCAGAGTAATACAGGTTTCTGAAATCTCCAAGAACAGAGAATCCAGCTGGATCGTTCATTTTCTCTGTTAATAAAATGATATGGTGTGAACCCTAAAACAAATATTAATAATAAACTGAGAAATATTAAAGATAGCCATGTTTCAAAATAATAGCTGATAAAGCTATGCTGCTGTTGAGTCCTAAGTTTTATAAGCTCTGATAGACCAAATATTCTTATTAACAAAATCATTATTGTAATAAAAGATATTGGTCTAGCTGTTCCACCGATATTATAAGAACCCAAACCCACGCAGGCAAAAAAAAAAAAAAGAGGCAAATGTCTCAGATCCGGGAACTGAATAAAATCAGAAATAAAGTTATATTAAAATACAAACTTACTAACTGGATAAGTAATTATATTATATTAGTAGGTCTAAACGAACAAGGAATTTCTAAGTCTTTAGGGTCAAATCAGAAACTATTACCATCGGGTATCTTGTCTGAAACCAAAGAGTCCGTGCTTAGGAACAGGTTAATGTAGCCAAAATGAGTAACAAAACTCTTGACATTACAGTACCACAGCAGTTAACAATATAGAACTTAAATAATTCACCAAACTCAGAGCATTAAAATTATCTGGGCACTGCGTCAAAGCAACCAAATGCAGAGGTCCTCATCAGCATGTCTGCAGGATGGCTGTTTGTTTGTTTGCTGTAAATCATTTGGGGCAGTGAAAGAAATAAGCCTAAAAGAAGACTAAGTAGATGATGTCAAACACCTACTGGAAATAGCTGTAAGTTGCAGCCACATTCTTAGAAGCTGATTTAAAGTAATAACTAAAGATCACGTACGGCTGACCTTGCACAAAGCAGCGTCCTCCCCAAACGCCCAGGCTCAGCTGTAAGGACCAATGCAAGCCGCGGCTCTCTTCAAACCACACAATGCAGCCCCGTCCTCCCCGCGCGACCCCCCCCACCGCCCCCCCACAAGGACTGCTTCCAACCTCATCACTCCAGGCTCACCCTCTCCTTTTAGGGTCAAAGGGAACACACCCAGATGCGGTCAACCAGAATTTGCTCACAATATTGCTTGATACATTAAATAACAAGTCATCCTTTTATCTAAAGCCATATGTTTAAACACTATAATTGATAGCTGCCTCCCCTTTCTTCATCTTTCAGAATAGTCAGCTATTGCTTGCCTTCTAATCTGGGAAAACTATATTCTAGAAAAGAAACTACACATAACTATGTACAACAGTCAAGCCCCCAGAGAAATACAGTACATTTTATATCTGTATCTATAGTACTCATGTCAATAACCCCAAACTAACCAGTTAAAGGAACACGTTTGCATCAAATTTGACTACACGTGAACTCATGCACACATGTACACGTTCATGCACATGCACACACACAGCTGTAAAACCCTCAGAAATACATTTTCTGTGCTATCAAAGCATGTGATGTAGAATCAGAGAAGGTCAGGACTTCGATCTCGCATTTTCTCACCACTGAGCATGGAATTGCCCTTAAGGCACACCTACCATGTGTGAAAATAGCCTAATAATCAGATCGGATTCACAAGTGCTCCCTAGAAAACAGCCTGCTGTGAATGTTGACGTGCCTTGCATAGCTTATGCCTCGGCTTTATCTTTTAGAAACAGCTGTAAGATGTGCACTGCCACTAGACACACCACCTAGCGTCGCACTCAGAAGGCTGTTCAAATGCTACAGATTTCTCCGGAGCCTCCTGGGCAAGCACACCAGGAGGGGTGCGGCATCCTTGGCACAGAGTGAACAGCTGGCCGCACCTACTCCCAGATACGCAGCCATTTCGCTTCCAGAGGTGTATTCTCTCTCTCTCGATCATCCACCCATTTGGAAAAGCTCCGTTTTTATTCACGTCCATTTAGCAAACATCTACATTTTTTTAAGAATGCCACTGGAAGTCTTTAAACTTCTCTACCAACTGATGAGATAGAAATTAAATTTTAGTTGAATTTAATAAAGGGTGATCAAAGAGAATCACTCGGCTGCTAAGTTTACTCACTCCCTTTTTTTTTTTTTTTTTGCGGTACACGGGCCTCTCACTGCTGTGGCCTCTCCCACCGCGGAGCACAGGCTCCGGACGCGCAGGCCCAGCGGCCATGGCCCACGGGCCCAGCCACTCCGCGGTATGCAGGATCATCCCGGACCGGGGCACGAACCCGCGTCCCCTGCACCGGCAGGCAGACCCCCCAACCACTGCGCCACCAGGGAAGCCCTACTCACTCCCTTATTTTACCAAGCAGATGCTGTGCAGCCCTTGAAGGGGTTTACATCGTAGTGGTGGATAAAAACATTAAGCATGCATGGAATTGCACATAGTGGTCAGGCCATGAAGGGGTCATGAAGGCAGTTATGGAAAAGGATAATGGGGCAGGGGGTGATTTACATGAGTTGGGAGGACAGGATTGGATACGCCTCTCCTGGTATTTAAGCTTAGCTCTGAAGGATCAGAAGTTGACCAGGTTAAGTGTGTCAAAGCGGGTGGGGCAGGAGAAAAGGGTGGAAGAAGAAAAGTGAAAACAGGAAGAATGTTCCTTCCAAAAACAGTACGAGTGGAGGTGCTCAGGCAGGAAGTTAATTCTAAGAATCAAGCTATATATAACAAATAAATTTGTTATATACATGAAAGAGTATTAAAATTGTTCATATAGAAAGAGGTAATAGAAACAATAAGACAAATACCCCAAAAGAGAAAAGAACAAAGGACATGCACAGAAATCTTACAAAAGGAAAAAAATATATATATATCAATACATATATATGCTAATATTCATTAGATGCCCAACTTAACTAATGTTCAAAGTAAATTAAAGCCAAGAGATACCATTTTCTCTCTGTCCTACTAACAAAGAGACTGGTAATCTCAGCACTGGGGCAGGTGTGGGGTAAAAAGTCCTCTTGTTTCTGAAGTCTTTCTAGAACGCCATCTGGCCACCGATCAAGAGCCTACAATAAGTGCATATCTTTTGTCGGCAACCCCAAACTGAATACAATGAAGTAGGAAGGGTGTGAATGATTTCTCAGAACATACCAGGCACTGAAGTATATACACAAATATTTACCAAGCACCTAAAACGTACAAGGCACAGGTACTGTAGGTGCTGCAACGATGAGTAAGGTCTTCTCTATCCTGAAAAGCTAGTTTATCTACTGGGGGCAACAGGAAAGTACACATTTAGGTATAAGATGGGTCAGACAACGGTAAGCATGAAAGAGATGCAAATAAAATGCTCCAGGCTCATCCCCAAAGAAGGAAGAAACATCTGATTTTGAGGGCTCAGGGAAGATATGGCATCTGAAATTGGCCTTGTAGTACAGTAGAGGGGTGAAGGAGTTGGATTTAGGTAACTCCTGGGGGTGGAAGGGTGAAGCAACAGGCACTGTCCCTGCCTCTTAGAGTCTACAGTTTGGCAAGGACATTAAACAAGTGTGATGAGAAGACAAAAGTTCAGGGAGCTATGAGAACATCAAAAAGGCAAGCAACAAAAAAGACAATAAACTCCAGTGTTAGTGAAAATATATGTAACTGAAACTCAAATTCAGTACTGATGGGAGAGTAAGTTGGCATAATCAGTTTGAGAAGCAACTAACTGATCAAAATATAGAAAGGCCGAAGAAAACACAGCTCACATGACTCAACGATTACAAATATACTTAGAGAAACTCGTACAAGGACATGTGCAAAACTGTTCCATCCATCAAGGTTTGCTACAGTGAAAAACTGACAAGCCCTAAGTGTCTATTAACAGATGACATGAATAAGTAATGTTTTTTTCATATAATAAAACTCAGTAGCAAAAATTATGAATTAGAATTACACGAATAAATCTCAAAGGCAAAGAAAATTAGTTACAGAATGATACAATCAGTGTGTTACTATTTCTATAAAGTTCAAAAACACACAAAACAATATTATACGTAGTTTATGGATACACATATACAGTAAAAATATATGTGTGTTGGGCCTCCCTGGTGGCGCAGTGGTTGAGAGTCCGCCTGCCGATGCAGGGGACGCGGGTTTGTGTCCCAGTCCGGGAGGATTCCACGTGCCGCGGAGCTGCTGGGCCCGTGAGCCATGGCCGCTGAGCCTGTGCGTCCGGAGCCTGTGCTCCGCAACGGGAGAGGCCACAACGGTAAGAGGCCCGCGTACCGCCAAAAAAAATAAAATAAAATTATATATATAATATATATATATATATATATATATATAAAAAAGTGTGCATGGGAATGATAAAAACCCCAGAATCAGGCTAGTGGTTGCTTCTAAATATGTAAAGAGAGTGGAATTGGGGAGAGGTATAGAATGGGCTTCAAATATATATTATACATAGTCCCTTGCCTGGATAGACTGGAAGCTTTTGAAGCCAGGACAACACACATTATCTCTTAAGTCCTCAGCATCTACACTATGCCCCACAAGTTATCCGTCCTCCAAAGTCTGTTGAATGAGTCAACATTTTATATGAGCGTTACTCGGATGCTTGCTGCCATGGTTTTGCTTGGGCACATCACTCCTCTCTACTGTATTTTCTAGCTGTGCAACAGATGTAAATGTTTGCATACTTCCCAGGGAATCTAAATGATTGGAAAACCCAGTAATAAGCTGACACAACGGCAGCCTTTAGAAAGGCAGTCTCAATAAGAAAGAGCTACTGAAGTAGGTGATGGCCAAAGACGAAATGGGATTCCCCAAAAAGAGTGACTTTCCAGACCCTGAAGGTATTTATAGTGGAGTGAGAAATCTACTTGGTGCAAAAGTTATGAAAGGGATGCAGGAACCACGTGACCTCAAAGACTTTAGGATTCTTGCTTCAATGACCACCAAAAAGAAGGGACCTCAAATTGCTAGTCATGTCACTAGAAGCCATCTGTATGCTCCCCTTCATTGCCTGCACAAGATTCTGTGTTTTCCCACGCACGATCTTCTGGACATCTCCATCCATACTAACGGTAGGAATTAAAGCAGTCCCTGAGAGCTGTTTGTAGGTCAACCATTGTTAGGAGGAGTAAAGAATTTTTGCCTTCACAATGGCCCAAAGGGAGCTATCATGTGTTAAGTCCGAACTTTTGAAGATACTACCCTACTTCAGATGTACAGCCAATTCATCCTCCAAGAGATATTTTCAAATTGAGAATGCATAGCAAGATGAGGCACCACCTCACACAGAGGGACTTGTAAGTCTGTCTCGCAACAGCGAAATGCTCTAGAGGCCATAGGCAGGGGAAACAGCCTAGGTTATCTGCAGAAGAAATCCATACACCAAACAGTTATAGTAAAGGTTCTGAAAGGAAACAAGGCAAAGCCTTCAAATGAGGACTGGGAACAGTGAAAGCCTTGAGCCCCGCTATTTGATAACTTTATGCAAATTAGCCTTCACAACTAGGAAATAACTTCAAAAAGGAGCTAAGAAGTAGCAAAAAGGAGCTAAGAAGTACCAGGTTGCCATGGTAGCAAAAGCACGCTTTGCCTTTTTGCAGTTCTTTCCGTCCTGGAGGGATGGGGGTTCTGTAGACTGGAGCTTGAGCCTAGAGGAAGAGCCTGGCAGGGGTTGGGTTGTCTGATGGTGAAAAGAAAATAGTTCGCCCAGAAAGCCTGTCCTAGGGCTTATGAGGAAGCAGCGTGGCAAGTGAAGACTCCCTTGAGAAACACGCCCTAAGCTGGCAGAGGCTCCCAAAAGTACGAGGATGGGGTGGGTGGAGCGTAGCTAAAGAGATGAATATTTGTGCAGCATAAAAAGAAGAAAGAAAAGAAAATGGTGCAATAATGTGCAGTGCTACCCAAAAGGTAAAAGTTTAAACTGAACACTGTCATAAGGTAGCAAATAGCAAGGCAACTCTTTGAAACCAGGAACTGCAGGTCTGTGAAATGCAAAGGTTTCTCATGCGCTCAAAACTTAAAATATTTCTGCTTTCAGCTACAGGAATTGAGATGAAATATGAAATGCTGCCTGTTGACACAACAGGCCAATCCTCAAATATTCCTGAACCAGCACACGACTGGGAAGGGGAGGACCTAGGAGGAGGAAAAACTCCCAGGAGTTGGAAATGGAAGAGGGTATATAGCAGGAGGTGGGCTCTGAGTTTTCTTTTGACCATGAAAATAAATGTTTTAAAAGCACTTTTTGAGGGTATTTCTTTTTTTCCATGTAATGTCTGTATTTCTGAAGACTAACATGAGAAGGAAAGGGAGACCCTAGTGGTAATGAGTTTATTTTATGCGAACTCTCTCCTCATAACCGTATTTCAGCTCCTATGTTTATTCTGTGATAAGCTATACACACGAAGTAAATTATCCAGCTTAAAACTCAGTCTGTTCTGATAAAGGACAATTTTAGACTAATTCAAATATGTAAGTACCCCTAGATTATACAGCAACACTTCCTACAACCTTTACATTGCAAAATTAAATTTTCTCCCTTACTATTTTACTCCCTCCAGCCAATCTGCTCCATAGACATTTATGGAGTGCCAACAACCTGCCAGGTACCCCACTCCATTCTCATACCTACCTAATTTTCCTAACACAGGTTCACCCAATATTCCTATTCTGATGTTACTTTCCAAACACTGTAATTTTCTAAATGCCCCCAATCCAATAAATCTATAAAATTCAATTGATAAAATAGGTTAAATAGGTCTTCAATAAAGAGAAATATATCCTGTTCCTGAGTAGAAAAAATCAATATTATATGTATATTTACCTCCCTAAATAAAAGTTAAATTCAATTTTGTATCAATCAAGGTATGACTTGAATTGTGTTCCCCTCTCTCTGGTTCAAATGTTTTAGTCCTAAACCCTAGAACCTCAGAATGCGACCTTGTTTGGAAATTTAGGTCATTACAGATGTGATTAGTTAAGCTGAGGTCATACTAGAGTAGGGTAGACCCCGAATTCAATTTGACTGGTGTCCCTATCAAAGGGGAAGTCTAGGACACAGGCACACATATTGGAGAATGCCATGAAGACAGCCAAGGAGAGAGGATCAGAACAGACCTTTCCCTGGAAGCCCTCAAAAGGAACCAACCAGGCCAACACCCTGATGTTGGACTTCTTGCCTCCAGAACTGTGGACAATAATTTCTGTTGTTTAAGCTACCCAGTTGGTGGCACTTTGTTACAGAAGCCTTAGCAAACTGACATAAGCAACATCCCCATAAACAAGCTTTAATGCTTGGAATCACTTCAATCTGATATTCAAGTCACCGCACAATCTGATCGCAATGTATTTTTCTGGATATTTTTTTAAGTATGACAAAAAATGGCGTGGACATTCTAGGAATGTATCCTACGAACACAAGTGGAAATGTGCAGAGATTCATGTACAAGGGAAAATATTCTTCACATCATTGTTTCTAATAGTTAAAAAAAAAAAAGAAAGTAAGCAATCTACAAGTTTAACCCCTGTCATCTAGCATGGGATACTGACAAATACATTTATTGTTATAATAAATAGGTATGGACTGTTAAGAGAAAGGAAGGGTAGGAACACCGAACTGTGCTCAGGAGATTAAAGATGACTAGCAGAGGAGGTATACCTGGGCATGTTCTCTAGGAATTAGAAAGAGTCTCTAGGAATTAGAAGGACAAAGATTGAGACAGCGTTCCAGGCACAGGGAAGAGCTAAGATACAGTGTTGGCATGGCGGGGAAAAAAAACTCGGCATCTGGGCTTCCCTGGTGGCGCAGTGGTTGAGAGTCTGCCTGCCGATGCAGGGGACACGGGTTCGTGCCCCGGTCCGGGAAGATCCCACATGCCGCAGAGCAGCTGGGCCTGTGAGCCACGGTCGCTGAGCCTGCGTGTCTGGAGCCTGTGCTCCACAACGGGAGAGGCCACAACAGGGAGAGGCCCACGTACCGCAAAAAGAAAAAAAAAAAAAAAACTCGGCATCTAAGAAAACTACCTGGAGTTTGTGAGAAGGGGATTGGAAGCTGCTGGAGGGCAGAAAGAGAAACTAAGAGGGGCTGGGCTCTAACCCAAGTGGGCTGAACCAAGGGCATCAAAATAGTGTAGGGCACACAGAGAGGTGTGGGGGACAAATACCAGCTTTCCTACTTCATCAGTGTATGTGTGATAATATAATACTATATTAATAGCACGACATATATAGTTTATAAATGTATTTCTGTATAATAAATTGTGTCAGCCTGGATGTGGAAGTTCATCTCTTTCCTCAAGGCTTCTGTTGAGTCAGTACCATCAACCCAAGAGAAGGAGGATTGGGGGACCATGATGGCTAAAGGGTACGGGGCTCCCTTTTGAGATGATGGATGAAAATGTTCAAAAATTGATTGTGGTGATGCGTGTACAACTCTGTGAATATACTAAAAACACGATTTGCATACTTTAAGTGGGTGAATTGTATGGTACGGTATATGAACTATTTCTCCAAAAAGTTGTCAAAAAAACTACAAAGATAAAAGACCTAAAGAATTGCGCTTCCTTATACATTACAAACATTGTATCTACTATAGTTCCTGGGTCAGTGCAGGCCAAGGGGAAGGCAGGAAACAGCCAGGAGCATTCTGATGAATGAAAGCATTTCTTCATCAGACAAGTGCCGGCAGCTGAACCTGCAGGTATGCTGTAGCTTCTGAATAAGGGACTGAAATGCTGTGGTTGTCTGCAAGCCCTATGAGTCAGACAGGGCCCTAGCCTGAACCAGTCAGCCTCACCCCTCCAATCTGTGGTGGGATTTTCTGGTCTAGCCAAGCCTAAAGCAGCCTCCAAAGCTGAGGCTCTAGAATACAGGAAAAATAATGTTTTAACTCATTGACCATGTACACCTGTGTGGACACACACGCAGAGCACGGATACAAAGTTTGCAAAACAGTACTGACCTTTTACTAGAATCAATGGACTGTGATATTTTCTATTCCATTTCATCTTTTAAGATGCTAGTCACAACCCACTAGCTTGATTTTATTATCCTCAAAAGGGTCACAACCAGCAGTTTAGGAATCACTGCTCTGTGGGTAAGAGGTGAGACAAACGGGCATTTGTCTCAATATGCTTTTCTCCACTGATCCACATTCCTCGGATCTAGAATTAATCCACTGGACAAGAATTTTCCTTCAGTTTAATAAAAGATGTAGTGATTGACATATGTTCCATATTATAAAAAACAGATTTTTAAGAGCAGATGTGCAAATCGCAACTCCATTACTTTCTTAAAAAAGAACATTTGGTTTTCCTTGAAGATTCCATGAATCATAGTCCTGTAGTTTGGATTGACATCACTGCAGTAATAATAAAAACAGCATTTTGCTGCCTAACAATCATATTACTTATTTCCAGACGTAGACGCGAATGGTGATCCTGTTAAGCAAAAATCAGTATTTAGCCCAACTTACCCAAAGGCCCTGTAGCCTTCTTACACGACACTTGCTCCTCTTGTAATGAAATGAATTAATTTAACCTTCAGATTTGTCTCTGATGCTTCCATTACACTGATCTACTTCAGAAACACACACACACACACACACACACACATCATTCTTCCTTTTCCTCTCACAGTAATTCAATTTCTGAAACCACTTTCCATTTTAAAGAAACTTTGAAAGATTAAGAAAAACATGTGGGATTTTATCACTTATCTTTTGATAAAGCATTACCAATTAGATTTATATACAGGCGTTTAGTAGTTAAATCATAAACGCATGGTTTATTCCTTTAAATTCCAGCTCATGGCCTTAGGGCTCACGTTGTCTTCCACCACTTACTCAGCACATCTCTCCATTTGTTCACCATTCCAGAAAGGTTAGAGGATGTGTGGCACATTAACTCATTAGCTGGTATGAAAATAAAGCAATCAGCATTCAAAACGCACTTTATTCCAGCTATTTCCGTGCTGTGCTCTGAATACTGACTTCTAAAAGTTATGGTTCCACCATCTATATCTGTGAATCTCTTAGGATAATCTTCCCTTCCTGATTGATTAGGGATCTAGTTTTTCATCTAGTTTAACATACACTTGTACGAGGCATTCACAGACTCAGAGGTTTCAAAAGTGCAACAGGAATAGGAACGCTAGTTTAAATCCTCTGGACCTTGCTACACACCCCGATGCCACGCTGCCCCAATCTTACAGGTCCCATCTCTTATGACGGCCAGAATGGAGACTTTTCCCCTACTCCGCTGCAACTGAACCTGGAATTTAGAATTGTGCCCCTCATCTTCAGCTTGGAAATGGACTGGCAGCAACCCTCAAACCCTTTGACAAGAAAGACCTCTTTTAGAACAATCACTCGATGTACCGAGGCTTCGAACCATAATCTTTTAGGGAAACTTCATTATACCATATTTGAACTCTTAATTCCTTCCACAATGGCAGTTCTCTAGGAATGCATTCATAGTGGGAAATAAACCCCACTCTAAGATGATATATATTTATCTTAGCCACAAAGAACCAAAGTCCTCCAAAGATTGCATTTGTTTTATCAAACCATTCTGGGAAATTGCCCTGGAAGAGAAAGGTACTGCCAAGACCAACAGATAATAAAGCAAGATATCAAGGTCAGTAGCTACCCCGTCTCCAGAATGGACAGAAACTCAGGTCATCATGCAAAATTAATTTCCATTTTTAGGCTATAGATTCCATTTGAAAAGTATGGTGGAAAGATACAGGTCAGTGGACAGACAGATAAGGAAAACTTCACATATTTTTATGCTTTCCTTGATTACCTATTGGAGGAACTAATTGTAACAATCTACTTTTACTATTTTTCTTAAAAATACTAAGAGTGCTTCAACTGCAATATTTATTGCCAAAAAATTTAAGGACAAAAATTCCACAGGTGTCTCTGATCCTTTCCACTTTATGGTTATTTTACAGGGGCTCTCCTTTCAGAGGACTGCTGTCATTTTCCACCTAAACTAGTGCTGGGGAACACAGGACGCGATGAGTCCACCTTTCACGGGCAATCAATGAACTGATCATCAATCAGAGGGTTGAGATCCTAAGATGCTTCCTACAAGTTAATAAAGAATGGAAAAACAGTGAAGATTCTCTGAATCTGTACCTACAAAAACACATATTGGTTATTGAGTAAGACCATCTAGCCAGTAGAAGTTGGCAACATCACCAATAAATCACCCAGCACTTTGACCTCAGTCTAACGGTCTGGTCATCACAACAGAGACTGTGGATGGGCAGATTTAGGCAAAATATAGTCCACAAGATTTCTTTTATGAGTATTATATCCATAACCACCAGGGAAAGGAAGATTATCCTGAGAGACACTCAAATCCCCAGTGTTGAGCAAGACTGAAAATCCCATTGCTCTGAGGGTCAGCCCAGGGGGCACTGAGGTTTCTAGGGATGCCCCTCCTTAGGGCAGATGGGACCTCATGTTGTTGTACTTGGCAAGGGTGTGTGGTTGTGTCAGCTCCTCTGTTCCCAGGGTTATGTGGGGAGGGAAGCGCTGCTGTGATATTTTGACTGCCTGAGGAGAGGTAGAGTTTGCCAGGCAAAGAAGCCATTGTGTTGGGCAATGAAGAGTCACCACGAGCACAAGTTAGGAACTGGCCCGATATCCACCAAATAGTTTTAGGACCTATTTAGTGACTTGACCAGTGACTTACGCTGAAGGTCAAGCTCATGTATTGGCATGGATTTTCCTCCAAATTCTGTAATTGTATATCATCCTTTTCACTTCTCAAAGGAACTACAAAAATAAACTAATGCTACGCCCTGAATAACAGAGAGAAAAAATTTACATATGGCATTGAAAAGTCACCAAGTGGCTGTGTAGGAGTATCAAAAATAGAATGTTGGACAAAGAAAACCTGCCAGATCTTAAACTCAAACCAAATGAGTGTCTAAGTTTTGGGAACTATTCAGACTCATGCAAACTGGAAGAGCTCTTCTGTCTCTAAGTCATCTCCTGCATGCACTTTGGCTCCCTTCAGTCCCATTGACAATAGCTATCCAGACAGAGACATCCGCATTGTCTCTGATTAGTTTTCTCTGAAAGATGCAGCCTTTTCTATCAATCGCAGTTTTCATTAGGTCGAGGTCAACTTGCATTTCCTTGAGTCAGTGAGTTTTATGTGGGCACACTCTTCAAAACAAAGCAAGCAACATAGAAGGAAGTTGCTGAGTTGCTTATATTAATAGCTCTCAACCCTTGAGGCCAAGGGTTGAGGCAAATCTCCTCACATCCTTTTCATGCTGGAATTAGAGACACAGCAGCACCTGCTCTGTGAGTCTCTCTCAGCCAAGCTGCTCCCTTGGTTAAATGAGAACATTCCATTTTATCTGGCAGGAGAGCTTTCTTTCAACAGGTGTATTTCTGATGTTTTCAGAAAAGAGTTTATCCATGGCTTACAAATACCGTATATTAAAAGAACTTCATTTCTCCTAGGAACTGGTGCTTTTGAATCACATGTGAGGGTTTGAAAAATACAGCTGCCCTGGCTTCCTGAAATCTGGAAAGCTTTACAACATGAAAGAATGTTTTCATTGGATAATAATCCATTTGCAATAAGAGCAAGGTCCATATTACTATTAAATGTGTTTATCCACTGATTCATCTGAATTCTCCTTGATTTGCTTTAAATACTATCATCAAATGTTGTTACCTAATTCAACATAGATTCAGGAAAGCAATCTGGAGTCTCACAGGTGGTCTGAACTCACTACATTGTTCACATTTGCTGCACTGCCAGAGCAGAAAGAAAAAGACATCCAATATAATTTTTTCTCTCTTTACATTGGAGCACGAGACACGAAGCTTTTATGCAGGAACTCATTCCCCAAAGGTGAGACTGTGTCTTGCTAGCTTATGTTTCCATTTAAACAAATCTCTAACTAAGCACACATGAAAACCGATATGACCCTTCCTTTGATAAAAATCTAGCGTCAAACATTGACACGCAAAATTTAAGTCACCTCCTGGGTTGCTGAACAGTTACACAAAAAGAATCACCAAACACAACACATTCATATTTTTCCCTTCCATTTACTTAGCAATTCCTTTCCTCAAATTAAAAACCGTAGTTTTCCAGCAATTATTGTTTATCCTGGTTAAACTACTGATGTCTAATAATAATGTAATTACATGTGATGAAAACGGAGTGAGGCAGGAAAGGAGACATGTGCCGCTAATATGATTAAAACTCAACCCATTATTATTTCCATATTGCATCACTATAACATGAGTGCTTTGGGGAGAAGCTGTATTTGGACTTCTGAGCGTTAGAAAGTTTCTTCCTGTATCAAGACGATCAACGAAATGAATACAGAAAGTCTGTTTGGAAAATACAGGTGATTTCAACCCATAGTGGAGATCCACACTAGTGAAGATCTCAACTATCACCGAAATCAGTTATCCTGATTTCACTCATTTGCTTCACAAATATATACTGAGAGCCATCTGTGCCAGGGAACATGCTAAACATGTGTACAACAGTGAGTCTATTTTAGACACAACTCTAAATGGCCAAACTCGTATCTTTTGTAAAATACTTTTTTGGTGGTCTGTTCTGGCCCATCTGTCCTCTTTTATGTTAAAATTAATGTCTAAGAGAAGGAATCACAACCCTTGTTTCCCGTACCATCTCCAAGTTCCCACTAACCCAAGAGTTTAGGGACAGAGAGACAAAGAAGCAAAACTATTCCTGATTCTAATTACTCTCTATTTCCTTAGCAGAGGTCCCACTCCCAAAAGTGTAAAATGAATATATTTTTAGCTTATACTGTTATTAGTTTCTACAAGCAAATGAGTTTATGTTAGCAAAGTAGACATTTAATATTAATTTTTTTTATAAAAGGTCTTTCATTCTGTAGGAAGTCGAAGTAAAACCCAAGGAAAAGAAAAATAGAGATTATTATATACCACTTAGCGACCTAAGCTCCTAAATGAAATAGCACTATTCAGAAATCAGAACTCTTCACCACTGAGAAATGCATTTCTTAAGTATCTGTGAAAGATTCTGTTTCGAATTTGTTTTCCAAATCCCATGCATATTTTAGACAGTGGGGGTGGGGAGGAAGAAAAATTCCAAATATTTAATACAAATTCCACTCCCACCTTCATTTTCCCTCATATTAAGACTAAGGCACAATGATGCCTTTACCAGAGAGAAAAAAAAAAAAATCACAGCTTGAGACAGCACACCCTGAGTACTGAAGTCTTTCTCTTTAGAAACTCAAAAACAGAGCCAGAGATTATCGAGCAGAGGAATCTACAACAAATATCAGTATTTTTTAATATATTCATTAGATCTTTACTTAAGATATTACTAATAGATTTTATTTGTAAAGAAGTTATTTGATTTTCATTTTCCATTAAAACTGAACTAAATTTCATTTCTACTGATTTCTATAATAATTTAGACATGCATTTTCATATTCTCTCCAAGTAATTTCAATGCAAGACATCAGCTGAATCAAGAATCCCCAGCAATCCACGTCATCCTTGACTTCCCAAGGCAAAGAAGAGGTAGAAAGAAGGACTGATGTCATTACCACCTATACATGCAGCACCAAGTGAAAGAGACCTCCAAACCATGAGACAGGAGTGAAATCTAACATGAAGGGAAAGAATCTGTGAACAATGAGAGTCAAAGACTTAAGACCAAACTTCTTATTCTGCCACTTCATATTGAGTCACTGTAAAGGCTTTTGAGAGTGTCACAAATTTTTTTTATACTTGGTCACCATAAAATTAGGTCTGCTCATATTACCAAAAACAGACAATGGTATTTTTTTCTTCATTTTGTAGACCCTAAAATTCTAGACGATTGTTTATGCCGTTTTGGGCCAATGAAGCCAAATGGTACCATATTGCACCATTTAACCAGTACTGGCTCACATAACAAATTATTCTGCTAAGTACAGGCAGTTTTTTTTTGTTTGTTTTTGGTTTTTTTGTGTTTTTTTTTTGTGGTACGCGGGCCTCTCACTGTTGTGGCCTCTTCCGTTGCGGAGCACAGGCTCCGGACACGCAGGCTCAGCAGCCATGGCTCACGGGCCCAGCCGCTCCGCGGCATGTGGGATCTTCCTGGACTGGGGCACGAACCCGTGTCCCCTGCATCAGCAGGCAGACTCTCAACCACTGCGCCACCAGGGAAGCCCAAGTACAGGCAGTTTTCACACTCCTGTCTGACAGGCTTTATTCTTAAGGAAAGTGTTAAAGTCAAAAAATATTTCAGCAAGACATGATTTTTTTCCATAGAAACATTGTTCTAATTAAATGCTAGTTTCCTGATTAATATCCTTAAAAAATAAAATTACTACAAATACCGTGTTTAATCACATATAAAGGATATAATTAAGCATTAAACATTTTCTTGAAATTGTTACTTACAGAGGACCAACTAATAACAACATCAATACTAAAGTTTATTTAATGATAAGTATCTTCTTCTTACTTCTTCCCCTCCTCTAGCAGCAGTAAACTACAACGTATAGAAACACTACCTTAATCACGAAACATCTACCAAGGTGCAAGTGTACAGGAGGTGCTCAATACATGACTTGAACGAACTGCCAAGTGATTAATAAGGACTTTGGGAGAAACTACTACAATGATAAGTGTTTTGTTGCCCTCCCCTTTTTGAATCTCCCTGCCCCTCTCCCCCACATATACATTTTGTTGTAGGTGTTCAAAATCTCTTGGTGTTTCTCCTGCAGAGGAGGTTGCAATGTGTGCCCATCTGACTTGACAGCAATAACCTGGGTAGACTGGATGAGAGCACGACCTGCTGGAATTCAGGATTGTCCTGGAGAGAGTAAGGAAAGCCACACCATCTGCTAGCTGGAGGGTCCACCTTCCATGTATTCACCTTTACTCCCAGGGTTTCCTCTTTAGTCAGGCTCTGGCTTTCCCCGGACATACAGTGCCCTCACCCTCACACCAAAGTAACGCTACTCAAAGTGCCACCTGTGAGTTCATCCTTACAGGTCCATGACATCACCATGGACTTGAGGATGAGCGTTGGAAACTTGCACAGCAATTGGCATTGCCACCCCATCCAAGCATGTGATCAGACGACTCGTCTTACTCAGCACGATGTCAGTTGGTTTAGGTGTTGGCCAAGTGGCAGGGTGAGTTGCATGTGATACAAGTTGTGTACTAATCACAACATAATACAGTGTGTACAGTATTACAATGGATTGGAAGTGTTAAAAAACAAAAAAATCCAAAACAGTCCTTCACCAGCGAAGTTTGAGAAGCGATAAAGAGCACAGGCACTGGCGTCAAACAGACCCAGGAATGAGTCCCCCTGCTCTACCACTTGGTCACGTGACCGGAGCAAGTTACTTAACCTCTCTGAACCTCCGTCCTCTTATCTGAGCAGATCAGGATACAGGAAGCAGTGTCTCCGTTAAATGAGCCACTTCCTCCCTGTGTCGTGTAACGGGCTACAATTTCAATATGTGTTCAATACAAGGGTCAATCACACACTGCATATGCTTCGGATGTGGTTTGTTCCACAGCTGTGTGAACAAACTGATAGCTGTTTTGGGCAACAGCTCGCCTGCAATAATATAGTCAGTCTCCTAGCATCTTCTCATATCCCACATGGAAAATATTTTGGCAACAAATTCTGCTCATAATGGGCTGCACAGGACTAGATCCTGTGGTCACTAGATCCTGTGGTTTGGACTTAACCACATGTGACAATTCACTTTGGGCCATTGTGAAAGCAAAAATTTCTCAACTCCATCCAACAACAGCTGAAGACCTAAAAACAGCTTTCCAGATGCCTTTGATGACTTAAAGCCATAAACATGGAAAAAGATGTCTGGGAGAACAAGAGGAAAAAATTTATGTGGAAAATAGAGGGAAATACACAGAAACCTTCTAACCAGCATACATCAGGCCATTCTGGCCACTCTGTAAATGAAAAACAAAAACAAAGCCCCTTTCTCATTATTGCAAAGCCCATCTGCAACACCCCGAGCACAATATCTGGAAAGATAGCAAATAAATGCTCCCTTTTGATCCGTCTATGCCATTTTTGCCTGTAAAGTCGTGCTTTAATGCTTCCTTCCTTTATGTAAGTTAATTACATTACAGAGTTTCCTTTCTATTAGTTATAAATGCCGTCTGGGTGGAAACCTAACAACACATCAGTGACACTACTCACAGTGGTTCCGAAGCTTTTCACCCTCAGTCTGTAGGACAATCAGCAATAGTCTTTAAGAGGCTCCAAACAGGAGAGCTCCATAACGCCAGGGCTGCTTTATAACATCAGTCGTCCAGCTCCTTACACACTTCTGGCTCCTATTACACTAGCTGAGTGAGAGGTCACTTGGGTCACGTGGGACCTTACAAGGTTTCTGGGGAGAATAATAGTTTTTCTGTATCCTTTCCTTACGAAAGACAAGTGATCAGCACAACTGTCTAGACATTCAAAGATATTTTTCATGGACACAAACTAGGTTTTCTGTGTGCGTTTCTTTTGTTTTGTTTTAAGTGAAAAACGGATTTACTTTTATTCTAAAGCATGCACCCAGCTACAGTAGCCCTTCTGGAAATCCTTCTTGAGAAGATTTTTGTGTCAGGCTCACGGTTAGAAATAACAAAAAGCGTAACGAAAGGGATCCGAGCTCCCTGACAGTATTTGACACATCACCTAGGGGACTCTGGAGATGGATTTCATTTTTAAAGAATTCACCTTTCAGTTGGAGGTATAGAAGACCAGCTAGAAACCATGTCTTTTTACCCTAATTTTCCACTTTATAACGCATCTCCTTAGTGGACTTCTTCCTACCAGTGCCACACTTCCAATATAGACCTGCACGCTCACCAAATCTATGTTTCCCGTCCTCTGCAAACAAAGCACTGGAAAACATATTGAAGTTCCTTGGGTGTGACCAAAGAGTATGCACAGAAATTTAGAAGGGTCTGAATTCCACCTCCAGTTCTGACAGCATCTCTCACACAGATCATTCTGGCACCATTATTTTAATTACTTTACATGATGCCTCTATAATCCTGATGATAAAATGGAAAAGCTGTTTTGCTGGAACGTGTGCTGCAAATAGCACAATGACAATGTTAGGAAAAATCTCTCAAGGTATTAACTGGCTCACAAAGATTATTCTTAACACAAGCTGTCCCCAACATATGGATATTATTTCTGAGTGACCCAGATTGGTGAGCAGGTCCAATGAAGCCTGCGATCCCAATCCTCCAGTGGGGACAACAGCCCACCTTTCCTAGGTCAGAACAGCTCAAGGAGAAGTGACCTGGAGGTGTGCCCACTCACGGTCCAGTGGTACCACAACGATGGGCAAGTGCAAAGGATGAAGAAGGCTGGTGTCCAGAAATCTCGTAGGAGATGAGGAAACACGAGGCTCAAACTACCCCCACCAACATCACCTCCAACGATGGAACGAGGATTACTGTCATCCTAATTTGGAAATCGGAAGGGTTTTTTTTAATTAGAAAAACAGATTTTTTTTGTGGTTCTATGGCTTTTGCCATCAAAAGAAATTAGAACAAATGAACTTTGTCAAAAACTGTAAATGAACTTACGACTGACTACACCATTCAAAGTAGAGTAAATATGGTATACTGGTTATTTCTTAAGGAGTCAAAATCTTCCAAAGTAAGGATAAGTGGATCATTTAGTCATGTCGCGGCAATTGTTTTCATATTACTTCTAGCAGTAAATTGTTACAATTTTCTACTTTGATACATCTTGGTACAAGACCATGCTCCTGCATGATGTTCCCAGGGAGCTTCTCTGTGGTTCCGAAAGAACCGAGCTCTAAACGTGGTTTAATCGTTAATCATTCAATCTGGACAGACCTACTGAACGTCACTCCCTACCCTTCAAAGTTCTTACTTATCAAATAGACAGAAATAATATCTTACCCAGAGAATGAATATGGAAAAAAATAAAGCTAATTCTAGCTCTGTTTTACACCCAGATGAACAATGAAATTGTAGCTTCAATGTTTCCAAGTGACTTGTACTTTTCTACTGCTGCTGCAACAAATTACCACATTACTTTCAGTGGATTGAAACAACACAAATTTATCCTCTTATAGTTCTGGAGGTCAGAAGTCTCACATTAAGGTCTTGGCAAGGCTGCTGTTTTTTCACAACTTCACAGGAGCTTTCCTTGCATTTCCCAGCTTCTAGAGGCTACCTGCATTCCTTAGCTCATGGCCCTTTCCTCCATCTTAAAAGTACATCACTCCAACATCTGATTCTGTCGCCCTGTCTCACTCTTACAAAGAACCTTGTGATTACATTGGATGTACTCAGATAAGCTAGGATAACTTTTCCATCACAAGATCCATAACTTAATCACACCTACAGGGCGTCCCTGGTGGTGCAGTGGTTGAGAGTCCGCCTGCCGATGCAGGGGACACGGGTTCGTGCCCAGGTCCGGGAAGATCCCACATGCCGCGGGGCGGCTGGGCCCATGAACCATGGCCGCTGAGCCTGCGCGTCCGCACTTACAAAGTTTCTTTTGCCATGTAAGATAACATATTCAGAGGTTCTGAGGATTAGGACATGAACACATTTGGTGGCCATTATTCAGACTAGCAGAAGGAGGGAGACCTAACTGTAGACAAATCTGGCAAATATGTAGTGCAATGAAATAAACGGTTCCATTAAGTTCAGTCTTCTTAGGCATCGTGATCAGTTGCTTAGATTTCTTGCTCTCCTCCTGGAGAGAGGGGGTTCTATCTCCACTATTACAGTGACATGAGATATGGGGAACACAAATCAGATGGTGTCCTCTTAATCCTGGGTACCCTCTGCTGCAAAGTGACCAGTCTGGGCTGCTGCCTGGCCTGGGGACCACAGAAGTGAGATTGGCTAGATCTCTCACCCTTGATATCCCATGGGCACCTGCTATTGACATCCACAGCTGGTGGTCAGGGCCTTGGGTACCACCAGCCAGTCTCCAGTGGTGCTAGAGCCAGCTCTGAGCCTCAGGCTCCACCCAGTTCCTGCCCTAAGCCCACTGCCTTTTTTTTTTTTTTTAACATCTTTACTGGAGTATAATTGCTTTACAATGTTGTGCTAGTTTCTGCTGTATAACAAAGTAAATCAGCTATACGTATGCATATATCCGCATACCCCCTCCCTCTTGCCTCCCTCCCTCCCACCCTCCCTATCCCACCCCTCTAGGTGGTCACAAAGCACCGAGCTGATCTCCCTGTGCTATGGGGCTGCTTCCCACTAGCTAGCTATTTTACATTTGGTAGTGTATACATGTCCATGCCACTCTCTCACACCGTCCCAGCTTACCCTTTCCCCTCCCCATGTCCTCAAGTCCATTCTCTACATCTGCGTCTTTATTCCTGTCCTGCCCCTAGGTTCGTTAGAACCATTTTTTTTTTTTAGATTCCATATATATGTGTTAGCATACGGTATTTGTTTTTCTCTTTCTGACTTACTTCACTCTGTATGACAGACTCTAGGTCCATCCACCTCACTACAAATAACACAATTTTGTTTCTTTTTATGGCTGAGTAATATTCCATTGTATATATGTGCCACATCTTCTTTATCCATTCATCTGTCGATGGACACTTAGGTTGCTTCCATGTCCTAAGCCCACTGTCTTTTTTTTTTTTTTTTTTTTGCGGTACGCGGGCCTCTCACTGTTGTGGCCTCTCCCGTTGCGGAGCACAGGCTCTGGACGCACAGGCCCAGAGGCCATGGCTCACGGGCCCAGCCGCTCCGCGGCATGTGGGATCTTCCCGGACCCGGGCACGAACCTGTGTCCCCTGCATCTGCAGGCGGACTCTCAACCACTGCGCCACCAGGGAAGCCCAAGCCCACTGTCTTTTAACACAGCTACTTTCTGAGTCCTCCCTTGGAGAAATTAAGAACTTTTGATGTCACCACACAGGAGCTGAGAGAGGACTGTGAGTGCAGCTGAGACCTCCTTTCACCTGACCTCACCACTGTGCCCTCTTATGCTGCTGTTCACCCCTTCCAGGTTGGCATGAGGATACTTCACGTACCAGCCTCCACTCAGAATCCTGAGTAGGAAAGTGGGACAAAACTTGCCTCTGCCTTCGGCATTTCCATCAGCCAAGACAAGGCCCTCTGCCCTCAGTACCCCCTCTACCTATCTAGTTTGGGCCATCAATCCCTTCCATACACCTCTCCTTCCACCAAGAGGTGGGATCTATTCCCCTCCGCTTGTACCTGGACTGACTCTAACTTCCTTTGACCAATAGGATATGGTGAAAGTAATGTTCTGGAATTAGCCTTAAGAGGACTGGCAGCTTCTGCTTTCTGTCACTTGGAAGGCAGCTACCTGAGGAAATACAACTGTCCGGAGATCTCCATGTTATGAGAAGCACTGAGGTACAAGACATGGCAGAAAAGACTTCTCGGACCTTTCAGCCCAGACTCTCAACACCAGCTGAAAACAATGACCTGGCAACACCACTTGGAACAGGACTGCCCAGCCGAGCTAGTCAACTCAGAAAATCTTGAGAAATAATAAACTGCTGTTATTTTAAGCCAATAAGTTTGGATGGTTTCTTACGCAGTTAATATGTAACTAAAACAGTCAGAAAAATAGAAAAATAAGATATAAATATATTAAAGGGTTTCCTAAAATGTAATCAGAGTGACACCGTAGTAAAGACACATACAAAGTGACAAAAATGTGGGAAGCAGCCATTTCAGCAGAATGCCCACTCGTTTGGAAGAGTTTTGTTGCGCTTTATTTTTCTAACTAAATGCACTCACACATTTAATTCATCTGTAGCCAAGGAACCACTTACACTACTTTTTTCCTTCCCCAATTAGCATGCAGGGATTTCCATCCTGATTAAGAGAATGTGATATGCAAAGTCAGTGGACCACTGTCTTGCATAACAAACCAAAATCTTTTGACATCAGTGAGAAAATTCCTCAAGAATGCAGAGGACATAATGCCAATTGTTAAGTGTGAAATTCCAGGGTATTAACCCTTTGAGAGATGCTGTCATGTTCACTCTTATTTGAGGCTGATCAAAAGGACCATGAAACTAGATCGGAAAATTATGCACCAGCCTCCATTGCCTACTTCAAAAAAAAATTATAATAGAAACTTGATCCTTTTAAGAGCTCCCACGCGTCCTTCGTTTTAGCAACCAGGTTTTAAGTCATGAGAGATCACTATCATTTAAGAACGGTGTCCAGCCAAGAAAGCCTCTTAATTCAGAGTAAAAGTCCCAATCAATAGACATCACCTAGGACTGAACATTTACTTTAGGAAATGTTTTTAAATGGAAAACTGACCACAAAGCCATGTCCAAATTATATTATTAAAAACAAGGACATAGAGCCCCTGGATTCACTTACTAGGCCAATTGGTTTAGAAAGTTGTCAGGGGTGAGGGAAATGAGGGAGTCATTTAGACAGGAGGGTACAGGCTGTTTGCTTTCTCTAGTTTCTCTCTGTACCTTTCTTCTTCTCATTCCTAACCCTTCCATTATGGATGCAGACCAGGGGCCCCGCGTACACAGAATCTGAAGTTACAAATGGAGCGTCACACCAAGGACAGGATTCCAGGTCTCAAAACTCCCTCTCAGGCATCAAGAGAAGCACCACACGTATTTTAAAGTCATCCAGACAAGCAAGTTTAGATTGTACAGAAAGGCCACAATTCACCCTGTTATTTTTAGTTGCCATGATTTATCTACTCAAGCAGTGTTCACACAGCATTAATCCACCAGGAACACAACCTCCTTATTTTGAACTCAAATTTGTCTGCACAATAGAGCTCAGAGGGGAAAAACAAGCTATTCTGAAATCAAGGGGTCTGGATTCAAATTCCAGGAACAGCACTCGTTAGCATTTACTAAGTATGTTGCCCAGGGCAAATTATTTAACATCCTAGACTGAATTTCTTCATCTATAGCTACGTTACAGGGTTGAGGGAACATTAACTACGATTTTAGGTGAGAAAAGAAAACTTTAATTACTAGCTGGGCACAGATTCAATTAGTGTTAGTTATGATCAATAAAAGTATTGCAGTTTTTGTTTTCCTTACCTATATATAGTATTGGCACCCAGCCCCTCAGCCCTTAATCATTGCTCACTAATCACTCAAAACTCAAAAGAGCATCAGATAAGATTTATAAGTTAAGAAAGGCAGTTAGAGGGACTCAGTGTATATGGAATCTAACAAGATGATGAGTGAGGAGAAACGTGAACAGAGGAGAAAGCAGACATACATTATAATTAAATAAGAGTTTAGTTAAGTCAGCTGTGACTGTGACCCCAAGAGAATTCCAAGTCTTTTTTTTTTTTTGGCAAGTTAATGGAAATCCAATTCAGCTATATGCCTTTTACCTCCTTGATTTATTCCCATGAGATAAAATCCGATGAAATCCTTTGAAAACCAGTAAGCACTGTGCCAATAGGGAATATTTATTGGGTGCTTATTACATTGCTGGCATTTTATGTACACCATATACTGAACTCTCACAACAACCCTCTGAAACAGTTTTTATGTTCCTCATTTTATAGAAAAGGAAACTGAGCCTTGAAGAGATTAAGCAACTTGCCCAAGGTTGTCCAGGTAGCAAGAGGCTGGCCAAGATTTCCACTTGTGTCCATAGAACCCAAGTGTCTGTTCTTTCTACCGAGGAGGAGGAGGTGGTATGTCTCAAAGTTTTGAGACCTACTCTGAATGTTGCAGAGATGCACAGGAAATGGATTACACAATCATTTTTCATTTCATGTCTAGACTCTAGGAAACAACCCATAACCAGCAAGGAAGCAGACAAGAAGCATGGGGCTGTGAACCAGCACTGAAAATTGCTCTGAGGAGGATGGAGAAATAACAATCTGGACATTCAGTTGCAGTTTAGAAGGTCAGCAGCAACTTCAGACAGACGTCTGATATTTTAAATGGCAAATTTGCTTGTATATTGTGCAGAATCGCTACGCTTTCAGTTATGAAGCCATAATGCTGGTTTATTTCCAATCTCAGCGCTGAAGGACACATAGGGAAAAAAATAGAAAACCAACTGGCTTTCAATGGAATTTTGTCTGAGTTTTTAGCCAGCATGTAATAAAGAAGTTATCCTCCTTAGGCACATTCAATTTTTAGACTGCTAACGCATGGCAAAAACACAGGAACTGTGTGTTTCATAACGATTCAAAGGACAACCTAAAAATTATGTGAAATTAAGTAAATCCAATTTTTCTTAGCCAGATTTAAGTTCTGAAGATTATTTCATAGCTATTTGTGGCTTATGAAAAACAATCATAAAAACTGGAGAAATAGGATGATAAAGGAAACATTCCCGGTCTCTTTTAATACAGAGATGGTTTTTAAACCAACTCTGCTTCATCATTATATTTTTGAAATTCCTATATGAAACTGTTTCCCCCAAATTTAATTTCTCTAAGACTAGCACGCACACTGTTCATTTTTGTGTCCACAGCACCCATTATGGTATCTGGCTTATGTAAAGTCTGTGGTAGGCATTTAGTGCTGTTTACCAAGTATTTCTGATTCTCCTCCCTCTAAGAACATGAGAAGATTATGCTTTTCTGCCCACCTGAAGCTAGGCATGGCCATCTGACTTGCCTTTCATTTACTGGCCAATAAAATGTGAGTGGAAATAATATTACCTCCAGGCCAAATCGCACGCATGATTCACCGTGTTTCCTTCCCTTCACCAAGGTAACTGGCAGCATTCCAGGTGGGGAAGACTCCATCTGCCTACATGCCACCAGCAGCGAGCCCTCCATTGACAGGTAACATAAACAATGATGAAAACTCTGTTGTTTTAAGCAGCCGAGATCTGAGTGTCATTTGTTACTACAGCATCATCTAGCACAACCTGACTGATAAAAAAAATATTCCGAATGAAACTTCAGGGAAGAAAAATCAAGAACGGGAAACCTGAAGACTATAGGTGGAATGACCATTCCCACTGAACTCATCGTCCTTTTTCCATAATTCTTTCTAGGTTCACATCCGGGAACACTGCGCTAACTACAGCCTGATACAAACATGAATACAACCAAGAGGAATATATGTTCAAATCATGCTGCCAAAGGCCACTATGGTCGGCGTCACCTCTCGAAGATACTCAAATCGGTAGAGAAGAGTGCGTATCTTAAGCCAGAATAACAGGTTCGTTCCTCAGAAATGAGTACCCTTCACTCAGTGGGTAAACACAGTAAATTTATAATCAAATAACCGAGGGTCAAAGCACCAGAAGCAAACAAAAACAAACAAACAAAAAACAAATGCTGCTCTGTAAAACAGGAATATTTACAGAGCCCAAGGGGAAAAAATGAGAACAATAAAGCACCTCCCTACCAAAAAAAAAAACATACACATAAGAAAATGGCATGCAGATGGACTGTAATATCAAAAATGTGCTGTCAAGTCAGGCAGAAAGAATTCAGCACAGCCACTTAAGCATGTTCCCTGCGCTGGAACTCATCTGGAGCACTGGCACCTGAGCTCTACGCTGCTGCTAACGTCTTAAGCTCACCACCTTCTTCCTTCCCAAGGAGAGAGATTTCAAACAACAAGGCCCTTTCATGTGCAACTCAGAAAGGGGAAAGGTCAAAAAATAAGAAATGGAACCAAATGCTTGAGAGGCAAAGAGGAAAAGACACGCAAGAAACCCATGAAAGCCTTAAGGCAGCAGCGAGCCGCTATCTTCATGAAGCAATTCAAACTCATGCCTCTCAGACTCAGCCTTGCCTCCAGTGACGCTCTTTTCTCATTCACACTCAGGAAATGGCTTAGATACCAGGTGTGAACACTATCATCTTTCCTTAATCCTAACTGAAACCACAGTCCAGCTTCTGCTCCTAGCACGTCCCTAAACATGGAGGCTAGGTTCATAGATTTCTGGAGTTGGAACGAAACTAGAAGAATGTGTAGCCAGCTGAATTTGTCACCTGTGTGGAGTTTAAGTGACTTGCTTAAGGTCGCACATCTGAACAGTTAGAAGCAACTTAAGATCTCCAGAGAGTCTCCTTACTGTCCACCCTTTGATCCTCACCTACTCGCTTTCCCTGCCACTTTTATCCCCGCTGATTATCTCTTCTCATTTGAAATCAACCTCCTCCCTTGGAGTTCTTGACACTAACCTCTCCTGGCATTTTCCCACCTCTAGTTCTTTTTAATTTATTTCACCA
This sequence comes from Lagenorhynchus albirostris, assembly GCF_949774975.1. NCBI lineage: Eukaryota > Metazoa > Chordata > Mammalia > Artiodactyla > Delphinidae > Lagenorhynchus > Lagenorhynchus albirostris. Next base: position 83,008,017 of record NC_083098.1, read on the forward strand.
ACACTTATACAGCAGTTATTAAGCGTCAGGCTTTGTTCTAAGTACCTTAGAAATATTAAGTTCTTTAATCACTGTAACATGGGGCAAGTACTATTATTATCCCTGTTATACAGATTAGACCCAGAGAGGTTAAGTGACTTGCCCAAGGTTCACTGCTAGAAAGAGACAGAGCCAGGATTCAAAACCAAGTAGACTGGGACTTCCCTGGCAGTCCAGTGGTTTAGACTCCGTGTTTCCACTGCAGGGGGCACAGGTTCTATCCCTGGTCAGGGAACTAAGATCCCACATGCCGGGCACAATGTGGCAAAAAAAAAAAAACAAGTAGACCGGCCTCAGAGTTATGTTCTTTACTACTACCCCATGCTGCTCTCCCCATTGCTGTGTCCCCTTGTCTCCCAAAGATTAGAAAGTCAATACTCCCCCTGCCCCATCAAGAAGTCACCTCTGAGAATCTCAATTCCAGAGCAATCTAGCCATTGAGTTGTTAAGACCACCCAAGGAAAACTACTTATTATTCCCCAGAACACATTTTGGAGAAATTTCTCTTCTAATTGCTGAACACGTGGAGAGGGAAAAAACAGTAAGCTACTTTTTTTTTTTTTTCCAAATGGACTAACCATTTGGTGTGTAAACAAGGTGAGGAAACCGAGTGAAGCCCTAAGGACTAGACAATGTGGTATGAGTTAAAGATAAAGCAAACCTGCGCTGAATGCATCAGGAATGATTGACTGAAACTGAACTGGGGAACTCATTTGTTTATAGTCTAAAGAAGGAAGGAGTCCTGTTTTGGTAAGATAACCCTAAGTCTGGCTTCCGTTTTATTTTTGTTATGTATTTTTGTAACTTGGGGGCAGGGGGTGGGTGGGGGGAGGTTTGTATGAGCAGGAGTGCAAAGGTCTTCTGGCAAAAACTCTTTTGTTAAAATCCAGAAAAACAAACAAGTAACATTGATGTTTTGGAACAGCCCACAGGCTGCCCTGCTTTCAAACATTTTACCTTCCACTTATTTAAGGAAATGAACACACAAAGGCTTCCAGAATTGTATCTGACCCTGTGGAGGTCACTGCACCAGACCCACTGATTTCTGGCATAAGACATGCAGAGGGCTGGAGGATAGGCGGGAGGAAATGGCCATGCAGACTGATAAATACAAAACTGCCCACTCTCTTGACCCTCAGGCAGAAGGAAAACAAAATCCATCATTTGGGAGCTGGCAAAGGAAGCTTTACTTTGAGGAAAAAGTTCACGTGGTACTTAAAACACACATTACATGGCCTTCCCTTGAGTCGGCAGAAATGAATAGTGCATACAGGAAGACTCAGACAGCTCACGGGAGAAAGAGGAAAGGGGTACAGGAGAAGCAATGGAAATTCTCCAAACATTCATATTATCTCAAAGCATCCGTTTCAAAACCTCTCTCTCTCCAAACCATCCAAGAAATGCTCAGATGTAAAATAACTTAGGTGTGGCCACTCTCTCTGATCATCAGGAGGTACCAATGACCATTCGTTCACTGACTCCCTGATGTGAACTGGTCGCCACATCTTCATCGGCGGGGTGTTGCAGGTTAACTGGAATTTCGCAGAAAACATCGAGCAGGTGCGCTTTTATGTACCGCGAGTATAAATGAATGCATTTTTTACCTACTATCTTACCTGTACTGATTATTTTAGATGAAAGGGAAGCCAACAACAATTGCTCAATAACTGAAAAGTAAATGTGAGAGCTGAGATCTTCCCTAATTTCAACAAGGCTGAACAAATCAACAAAGACCTGCACTCAGGAAAGGGGTGGCTGTTTTTTTTGTTTTTTTTTTTTGCGGTACGCGGGCCTCTCACTGCTGTGGCCCCTCCCGGTGCGGAGCACAGGCTCCGGACGCGCAGGATCCGGACGCACAGGCTCAGCGGCCATGGCCCACGGGCCCAGCCGCTCCACGGCACGTGGGATCTTCCCAGACCGGGACACGAACCCATGTCCCCTGCATCGGCAGGCGGACTCCCAACCACTGCGCCACCAGGGAAGCCCCAGGGGTGGCTGTTTTTAACAGCTCTTAGTCTAAAGGGGACGGTCCCTGCTAGGAAATGACACTTCTGTGTGGAACCAACTGCAGTACATATTAGACTCTTTACAGCCAGAGAACAACCCTCTCCAAACCTCTCCTCAAATGTGAAAGGCAGTAATATGTAGAGAATCTTCAAAAGACTGAGTTACCTGAATTACTCTAAGCATATATTTCTAAAGTAACATTGCCAGAATATGGTTATGATTCATAAATTTCACTGAAGTCTCCTAGGAAACATCTATACAGAATAAATCTTTCAGCATTATAAAGAAGAATGTAGAAAAACCCTTCTTATATACATACCGTGAAAGAAACTAGGACTCACCTGGAAGTTTATAGGAATCTTTTCACTCTTTCAGATTTCATAGTTAGCCTCAATTTCAGATCAAAACTCTTCACATGCATATAAATGTTTCCAAAAACAGCAGCACTTCAGACATCCAGCTCTCAACTGTCCAGAAACCCCAGTTCACTGAAACAGCCCTGAAACTAGACATTTAAGTGTCTGCATACATGAGCAGAATCCCAGAAAAGTCTCTGACGTGAAGAGTGAGCCTCTGACATGAAGAGTGAGTAAGAGGCAATATGCTTGTTAGGTAACTGTTTTTAGAGATGGCAAGTGGTTGTCCAAGCCAGTGCCCACAGACACCCAGTCTAAAGGGATAAAGAACTAAGAGTCAGGGACTTCCCTGGTGGCACAGTGGATAAGACTCCACGCTCCCAGGGCAGGGGGCCTGGGTTCGATCCCTGGTCAGGGATCTAGATCCCACATGCATGCTACAACTAAGAGTTCACGTGCCACAACCAGGGAGACCACAAGCCACAACTAAGGAGGCTGCCTGCTGCAACTAAGACCCGGTGCAACCAAATAAATAAATAAATGTTTAAAAAAAAGAACTAAGAGCCAATATAATTGGTATAAAAGCAGCAGGTAGCAGAGACGGCAGGTAACAGAAATAGAGATGGGGTGGTAGAAAAGAGATCCCGAAAGTACTGAAAAGTGAGGGTGGAAACTGTGCTGATGGGAAGAGAAATAGGGCAACAACTGATGAAGCTGGAACCATTCATGGCATCCCAACCCTTTACAGACATGAAGCCATTAGAAGGCATTATCTCTCTGTATTAAAGCAAGTAAATTACTCTTTACAGTCTGTTTCATGTTCAAAATAATTTTAAATGTTCAGAAGAAAAACAAATATGCTCTTCTCAGTTTAAGAATCTATCGTACCAGGCCAAACCCAGGTTGTTAAAAGGAGTGAACAAAGTCATCATATTCTTCAAGCAGGGACCAGGAGAGGGACTAAGAAACTTGGTGGTCAAGAGGAATATTTATATAATTGAGAAACAGAACTAATCAGATCCAACACAAACACCCAGAGGGAAGAGCAAAGACGAAGTTTCCTCTGATTTTCTCTTTGACTGTGGAACATAAAAGAAATACAGATTTCCTGCAGGAAACAGAAGACGAATGATACTGATGGCCACTCTGTCTGACCCAGAGGAATACAATTTTTTAAAGGCAGACTGGACAACATCTAGCAGCAGCATAAGCAAAAGTAGTTGCAAAGAACTGCTATGGTCCACAATTCCAAAATTCCGAAAGCTCTGAAAACCAAAAATATGTAAGTTTGGTAAAAACTCAATTAGTGATAAAACCTGACGTGAATTTACCTGAAGTTATGTATTAACTTTATCCAATGTGAACATTCATATAATATTATATGAATTCAGGGTGCTGCTACTGGAGATGTTATATAATATGTGTTATATGCACTATATTAACTCCTTAAAATCTGAAAAATTCTGAAATATGAATGTATTTGGCCCCAAGAATTTCAGATACGTGTCTGTGGATCTGTACACGGCAAGATTACTTTAGGCTGCCAACAAGAATTTATGAAACAGTTTTTAATTTTTACCTAGATTCTTTCATTCAACCAACATTTTTAAAGCATTCACTATGTGCCTGAAACTGGGCTAGGTATTGTTGTATTTATTTCCAAAAGGCCTCAATTTTATGTTCGCCTTGTATGTAAAACAAGATCAGGAATAAGAATCACTATAGCTACAGAAATTATTAACAGAGTTCCATGTTCATAGGAGGAAGGAAGGAAGGAAGGGAGGAAGGGAGGGAGGAGGGAGGGAGGAAGGAAGGAAGGAGGAAGGAAGGGAGGAAGGAAGAAGGAAGGGAGGAGGGAGGAAGGAAGGAAGGGAGGAGGGAGGAAGGAAGGGAGGGAGGAAGAAAGAAGGGAGGAGGGAAGGGAGGGATGGAGGGAGGAAGGAAGGAAGGGAGGGAGGGAGGGAGGAAGGAAGGGAGGGAGGAGGAAGGAAGGGAGGAGGGAGGAAGGAAGGGAGGGAGAAAGAAAGAAGGGAGGAGGGAAGGGAGGGATGGAGGGAGGAAGGAAGGAAGGGAGGGAGGGAGGGAGGAAGGAAGGGAGGAGGGAAGGGAGGGAGGAGGGAAGGGAGGGAGGAGAGAGAGGAAGGAACCCTGTCATATGCATAGGGCTGGGTGTGAGTGGAAAAAAATTCAAGGAAGATGTGTTAGTTGATCGTATTGAGGGAGGAGGGAGGGAGGGAAAGAGAGAAAGAACAGCACTATTGGCAGAATCTGACCTAATTATTCTGAGGCTCAGAACATCACTTGCAGGGAAGGAGTCATCCACAGACTGGTCCTGCCAACTGGAAATACCACTGTGCTCCTTCAGTTCTTCCCCAACCACCTCCACCTTCTCTCCGCCACATGCCTCCTTTCCCCTAAACTCCACGCCTTCACTTCAGCTTAAAACTTAACTTCTCAATTCTCAGCTTTCAACTAACACTTCTCCCAGCTTGGGATGATCACAGCAGAGACCAGTATACATTAAAATGTATCTGTTTATAAGACTTATACACAGGGCTTCCCTGGTGGCGCAGTGGTTGAGAGTCCACCTGCCGATGCAGGGGACACGGGTTCGTGCCCCAGTCCGGGAAGATCCCACATGCCGCAGAGCGGCTGGGCCCGTGAGCCATGGCCGCTGAGCCTGCGCGTCCGGAGCCTGTTCTCCGCAACGGGAGAGGCCACAACAGTGAGGGGCCCACGTACCGCAAAAAAAGACTTATACACACACGCACACACACACACACACACACACACACAGAGGCTGTAAGCTTTGAGAAGGTAGGAACTTTGGACCTATTTGTCTAACATAGTGTCTGGTACATAGTGGCATCTTTAAAAAATGTTGGTTGACTATATGTCCATCAACAGATGAATGGATAAAGAAGATGTAGTACAGATACATAATGCAATACTTACTACTCAGCCTTAAAAAAGAATGAAATAATTTGCAGCAACACGGACAGACCTAGAGATCATCATACTAAGTGAAGTAAGTCAGACAGAGAAACAAATATCATATGATATCAGTTATACGTGAGATCTAAAAAATGATACAAATGAACTTACTGACAAAACAGAAATAGACTCACAGACCTAGAAAACAAACTTATGGCTACCAAAGCGGAAAGTGGGGGGAGGGATAAATTGGGAATTTTTGATTAACAGATACACACTACCATATATAAAGTAGATAAACAACAAGGACCTATGGTATAGCACAGAGAACTATATTCAATATCTTGCAAGAACCTATAATGGAAAAGAATCTGAAAAAGAATAGATATGGATATAGATGTATAACTGAATCACTTTGCTGTATACCTGAAACACTGTAAATTAACTATACTTCAATTTTTAAAAAAAAATTTAAATTAAAATGTTGGTTGAATGAATAAAAGAACTTAAGTAAAAGTGAGATAGTGTCCCAGTAAACTTGATTACTCATTGCTCAACGAAATACTGTTTTTATTTTACACTTAATTCAACAACTGTGTCCAAAAAAATATCCTGAGTCCTGGTTCAAAGATTCTTATTGACTGTTTAAAGTAATCTTACCATAAACAGGTCCACACAGGGCCTTATTTGAAAGCCTTGGGGCCAGATACCTTTTCTATTTCAGAATTTTCCAGATATTAAAAAGTTAACACAGTACATATACCCTACATTACACAAGTGAATATGCTGGCCTGCTCTCAACAGTCTGCAATTCTGGTGGCTGATATCAGAAAAAGGGGGATGCCTGGAGAGGCAGTGCTAGACTCACCGTCTCCACCAAAGCAGAAATCAAATAGAGTGCTGGAAGCTGATACTGAAAGCATAGTCCATGAACAAACACTAAACCAATAACGTTGACAGTGCCAAAAATAAAATTGATAACAACCAGCATTTCCTGAGCATATTCTGTGTGCCAGGCCTTGCGGTCAGAGCTTTATGTGCTCCAAATCATTGAATGCTCATACGATTCCATATGTAGATACTAGTCTTACTCCCATTTTACAGATCAGGAAACTGAGGTCCAGAAAGGTGAAATGATGTGTGTAAGCTTACTCAGCTAAGACACAGTGGACTCAGAGCATGATATTCATTAAAAGCTAATGGAATTAATGAATTTCCTATTCACTCATTCATACAGCATAAGCTAATCAGAAAAAGTAAGTGCAGTGGGAAGAATAGGAACTTCTGCAGTCCGTGACCTGCCATGACATGAATATGTGGCCATGAGGACAGGACTTGAACTCTATGACTCATCCCCTCCCCAGCATAAAGAGAGTGACTGCCATTACTGACTGACGGCAGCACTTCACATGACTTTTTTTTTTACATTCACTGTATACTTATACGCCAGGCGCTATATATGTTCTATTTAATTCTCAGAAAAATCCAGTAATATAGGCACTGTTATGAACCTTTTTTTTTTTTTTTTTTTTTTTTGCGGTACGCGGGCCTCTCACTGCCGCGGCCTCTCCCACCGCGGAGCACAGGCTCTGGACGCGCAGGCCCAGCGGCCACGGCCCACGGGCCCAGCTGCTCCGCCTCACGCGGGATCCTCCCGGACGGGGGCACGAACCGGTGTCCCCTGCATCTGCAGGCGGACTCTCAACCACTGAGCCACCAGGGAAGCCTGAACCTTATTTTTGACATGAGGAAACTGAAGCTTAGAGAGACTGGGTACTTGTTGGCTTTCCTTTCCCTTTCCCAGCTAAGGCTTCAGTCTAAACGAGAAAGAATAATGTGCATGTTTCTTTTCCTGGATGCAAGAGTTCTTTTCCCAAGTAGAACAGGTATCTGGAAGGGTCTTTTTAATTTAGATGTTTGTGTAACATTTTCCTGGCTTGTATCCTTCATGATGATGTCAGCCTTGAAACAGAAACTTATTCTCATCTAAAACCAAGTTAAAATCATCTCCCGATGCTTAAATTTCCTGAACACGATCATGCGTTCACATACTTGATGTTTGCAAAAATTACTGCCTCAGACTCAATTTAAAATATAAGCGAAATAAGTTGTGAAAGTTAACAACCAGTGTAACAGCTACAATTGGAAATCCTAGATTCAGTCAGCTGTAAAACAAACGTCTGACTTTTATATGTCTGATATAAAAGTTTTAGGAGAAAGTACAAGTGTCACATTCTAAGACATTTGTTACATCCACAGTGTCCTGCCTCAGGTGAATGAAGTGATCGCTTTCAGTCCTAAATGGCTGATGAAAATCGGTGGTTTTGTAGAGGTTTTGCTGAAGCAGGGACGTGCCTGAGCTTACTATTCCAGTCTATAACTCCAAGCAGACACCGCCTATCTCCATGTGTGTCCATGGTGTGCCTAGAGCAGATCAGGAAATCACAACAAGCTGGTCTGGGGGCACCCTAGGGACATCCCCCGCTTGGCTAACTCTACATCCTCTCTCCTTCAGGAAATTCTCTAGAAGCCCCCAACTTACCCATTCCTCCGCCTCTGCCAGCAGACCACCACCGTAATTTCTCACATCTCCTCCCACCTCCACTCCCAAATCAATACCCAAGTGCTCTCCTCAGAGCTCTGTGGGATTTTTTTTCTTACCCCAAGACAACAGACTTGTATTTAATACAAAGCATTTTTCAACTCATTCGCAAAATTCATTTTAACAGCCTCTTGATCGTGTTGGTGTGCGTCCCACCCAAAACTCTCTCCCAGGCCGCATGAAAGTCACATGTTTCCATTTGTGGATGGCTGTAGTCGAAGCCAAAAGGCTTTCCCTTAAGCAATTACCCTTGGAAAGAAAAGTAATGACTTCAAGCCAGTTCATAAATTTGCCGAGTCTACTTCTTCATATCACACAGAGGGTTTCTGACGATGTTTATCACACACCCCATGAATGCTAGCCTTCAGAGCAGTCTCCTAGGAGGGCATTCACTTCTTGCATTGAGGCAGACATGGGTGACAGAGAATGCCGTTTGAACTTTTCCATCAATCTGCTGGGACCACATGGGAAAATCACAATCTTGCCACACCTTTGGCGTTTTAACTCCAAATTGGTGATTCACCTACCATTTTCTTGTTTTACTTTTTTTTTTTTTTTTTTTTTTTTTGCGGTACGCGGGCCTCTCACTGTTGTGGCCTCTCCCGTTGCGGAGCACAGGCTCCGGACGCGCAGGCCCAGCGGCCATGGCTCACGGGCCCAGCCGCTCCGCGGCACGTGGGACCCTCCCGGACCGGGGCACGAACCCGTGTCCCCTGCATCGGCAGGCGGACTCCCAACCACTGTGCCACCAGGGAAGCCCCCTTGTTTTACTTTTGAAGCCACTTTCTGTTTCTGAAAAAACTATCGAGTGATTTCCTCCGTTTTTTTTAAGAAAAGTGTCCTCAAATTTTTTGTTTTTAAAAATTAATATTGAAACAACGTAATGCTGATTGTTCAGGCAATGTCCAAGGAGAAATTCAAGTATATTTGCGAATGACAGCATCAGGAAAAGTCTATAACCTCCTTTGAAAAGGGAAAATGCTCATGTGATGTACACATTTCTAGTTCATTTTTTTAACTGTATTCTTTCATAGTTTTGTCTCAAGGGAGAGTTTGACTGTAATATTGGAAATATCATTTTCAGTGTTATGCTTTTCACCCTCATTATGAAATTAGGAGGCAGATACGAAAAGACCAGTGGCATACTAAAAAAAATCAACAAAGTAACATCAGGAATCATTTCAAAATAACCACTATGAACCTCAGTTTCCCAATATGTAAATCAGAGTTAACAGCACAACTACTAATGTGCTATTTTATTACAATAACCTTAAATATCCTAATATGCTACTTTCTGAGTTTATGTTTTAAAATCATAACCAATAACAGTTCAGCACGAGAAAAAGTAGAAAGATTACTAGACTTAGAATCAAGAGATTCACATTAGGTCCCAGGCCTGCAAATGTGCTTACTCAAGCCAGCAACGTGATGTCTGGATCTCCATCTCCCCCCACATAAAGTCTTGGTTCAGGCCCAGGCACTACTCAAAGCGGCTTATAGATATTAACTGTATCCTCACATCACTCCTCAGAGATGCGTACCATGAGCCTCACTTTACAATGAGGAACCAAGTCACAGAGTAGTTAAATAAGTCAACCAACATCTCACAGCTAATCATCGAACCTGGCTTCAACCCCAGGAAGTCCAGAATCACAGCATCAATAGCCTTTATTGATGCTCTGCCACGCTACCGGGGAAACCATTCCTGGACTGACCCTAAGAACCACCAGAGTCATTGTTGTAAGGCCCAAAGATCCAGGTCAAGGTGTGAACGTGAATACTATACAAATAGAAGCATTAGTTATTCTTGTATTACTTCAGTAAACCTGGAGTGCGGCTTGTGACATAAACTCTACAACAGTTACGTCTAGTAAGAATAAATTCAGATTGGCCCACGTACAGTAAAATGTGCTTTCTACAGCATTCTTGCTGAGCAATCTCTGTCATCTAGCGCTTGGCACACACAAGGTAACACCTGCCGTCAAATCTCCCCAAGCCAAAGCCATGTCTTCCACGCTCTGCGCCGCAGACCTTGGGAATTTCAGTGGAGGACCTGCCAAGAGTTGAGAAGAGCCCATCTCAGGAGCCTCCTGAGGCGAGCGTGTTGACCCTGCCTTCAAGGTTTCCTTGGGGAGGAGGAATCATTAAGTAAAACGAAGGTTGTGGCTCCTATGGTGAAGTCCTATGCCCAACTCACTATCAAATAACTAAGTTGTAGCCAACTCTTGAAATAAAGTGGGCAAATAATGGAAGAAAATCTTGATCTCTTCTTGATCTCAAGAAGCCAGCCTAGATTCCGGCATCATCCTTTTCAGTCCTACTCTGTAAGTCTAAAGCACGGCTCCAGTAGACCTTTTATTCTGGCCTCGACTGCCAACAGATTTTTATATAGATGACATGATGATTCATTCAACTAACAGACATGCAAAATTGTGGTACAGGGGGAGATTTTTTTGAAGCCCTACTATTAGTATAATTTAAGGTTTTTATGCCCCAAAGCACTATGCTGGGCATTCTTGCGAGTTACTTCAGTTAATCCCAACCAACTTAACAGATAGGTATCATCCTGTCCCATCTGCCACCATTTACACCAGGGAAAAATGAAGTTCCCAGGTCTAGCCAACAGTCCCCCCGCCCATAACTTCTCATCATTCAGGTCTCAACTGAAAGGTCAGCTCCACAGAGAAGCACTCCCAGAGCACCCATTCGAAAGCAACAGTTCCCCTTCCACTTCTCAGCCCCCTCAGCCCCTCATCCCATGATCTTGTTTAGTTTCATTTACACTGCTTAATACTATCTGAAATTTTTATTTATTTATTGTCTGTCCCCAGTAGAATGTCAGTTTCTGAGAGCAAGTGAACTTGTTTGTCTGGTTCAGAGCTCCATTGCCAATAATAAAGTGTGGTACATTTCCAATGCCAGTAACAATGCCTGTCAAAGAATAGGCACCTGGGCTTCCCTGGTGGTGCAGTGGTTGAGAGTCCACCTGCCGATGCAGGGGACGCGGGTTCGTGCCCTGGTCCGGGAAGATCCCACATGCCACGGAGCGGCTGGGCCCGTAAGCCATGGCCGCTGAGCCTGTGCGTCCGTAGCCTGTGCTCCGCAACGGGAGAGGCCACAACGGTGAGAGGCCCACGTACCGCAAAAAAAAAAAAAAAAAAGGCACCTAAGTACGAGAGGAAGGAAAGGAGGAAGGAAGGAAGGAAGGAAGGGGGGGGAGAGGGGGAGGGAGGAAAGGAGGGAGGGAGGAAGGAAGGGAGGGAGGGAGGAAGGAAGGGAGGGAGGAAGGAAGGAAGGGAGGGAGGGAGGGAGGGAGGAAGAAGGGATGGAGGGAGGGAGGGAGGGAGGAAGAAGGGAGGGAGGGAGGGAGGGAGGAAGAAGGGAGGGAGGGAGGGAGGGAGGAAGAAGGGAGGGAGGGAGGGAGGGGGGAGGGAAGGAAGGAAGGGAGGGAGGGAGGAAGGGAGGGAGGGAGGGAGGGAGGGAAGGAGGGAGGAAGGAAATACCTCCATAAGTTTTAAAGGGAGAAAGGCTTATTTTAGACATTAGAGAGAAAGAACTTTGTGGCTTAGAAATGATGTCAAATTCTGAGATGCACTACTAAAGGAAGTTGTGAAGTAACTGGAGATTCAGAGGTGAATTAAGCACTGTCTTTCTAGAAAAAAATGTTAGTGCAATCTTTTGAGAAATGTCAGTGACTTTAAATTCCAGGGCCATTCGACCTTTCAGACACCTTCATCTTCTCACTGCTGACATTCAAAACCTCTGAAGAAGACACATGTGTGTTCTCTGGTTGATTACTCTTCATTATTGTCCCTTCCCCAACACACACACACACACACACACACACACGCGCGCGCGCGCACACACACACACATGCCCTGTCAGCCCCCTAAAAGCTGAGTTAACACAGTTTCACGGTCACAAGCAGCATTCTAAAATTGGAATTTGGCTGCACGACCACACACACTAGCCGTGGAACTCAGCAAACATCTGGACCAGTGAGTGTGAGAAAGTTCTGTGGTAACAAAGTCTCTGAGGCAACAGTGAGAGTTGGAATCCCACAGGCAACAAGGGGCAGGTGCCCACGAGGCTTGCCAACCAGGTGACGGGGCTGCAGACTCCCTGCCCCAGTGTGGCTCTGGGAAGCCGGGCGACTTCACTGGCACATACACACTTGGCGATGGACTCCTCAAGCAACCCTGCACAGTTTCATAGTCTACACCAGCACGGGGGCGACCAGAGGATCCCTACACCAGCTGCTCAAATAGCGGCTCACCCAGGTTGAGGAACTCCTCATACCTGGGTGAATGGAGAAGGCCGATTTAATTAACTTTTACAACTTCCGTGTAATCTAGCATAGAGTCGTTTGCTATATTAAATTTTTGAAAGTTAGAGACTTTGCCCCCTAATGGAAAAGAAGCATTTGCTGGCTAGAAGGTTGTATTCTTTTTCACAGTCACTGAGGTTTCATACTATATTATTTATTGGCTAAAGCTTCACTCACCCTCACAAATATGGCAAATGAGAATCAAATGCCAGTGAATTGCTGAGATCCAGGAGATGAAGAAAATGGTGGGCAGGAAGGAAGAAATCTGGGGTATCTTTTGTTTTGAATAAGAAAACAAAAGTTTCTTTCATTGAAAACTATCCTTTACTGCTTTATTTTATTGACTATAAAATAATACTTGCTCACTTTAAAAAAAAAAAACAAATGGAAAAGTACGCTACAGAGAGCAAAAGCTTCCCCATAAATTCAGTCCCCGGAGACAACCACTGTTAATTTTTGGTGGATGATCTATCGGGGTGTTTCTTCTCTGCTTAATAAATATATATAACACTCTGCATACTGCTCTCTGACCTGCTTTTCATCCATGTCCAAAACGTTCTGTACCTCTTTCTACGCTAGTCAATGTAACTCTACCTCCTCTGTAAATTGAGGATAACGGCATCCAGATTTGATAGGGACGTTGTAAGGATTAAATGAGATATTTGTTAAATGCTTAGACTAGGACCTGGTCCATGACAAAAATGCCAATAAGTATTATTACCAGCTGCCCAGTATTAAATGCTATAACAGCGTTAGTTATTTAGCAAATGCCCTAGTGATAAAAGTTTATAATTCTCACTATTATAAACTACCACAATAAAGATTATAGCTTAGGTTTCAATATTATGACTTTTTTATTTTCTTCTACTGCCCAACATTTTCCAACGTACGTAAACTATTCACATTCGTTCATCTGAGCTCACATCAATGATCTGTAGGAGACAAATCAGGTGTGACGCTCATTTGAGAGACAAGGAAATTGTGGATTTAAAAAAGTGAGTCAGTGGCTCAAGACCACCCAGCAAGGAAGCCTGAAGTCATGCCTTGATTCTTGCCATGTAATCATTCGACATGTGTTTACTAAGTCGGTATTCGGCGCCAGGCTCTCTTCTGGGCACCGGGAATATAAAAATACATAAAACACCCTCAAAGGACTCAGAGTCTCATGGGTAGGCAACTACTATTTTTTTAAATAACCATATGGTATTCCAAGCTTAAGAGTGGCATGTACACAAATAGCAATACCAGACGTAGACAAAGAAAGCAATGACTAACTAGAGCCACAGAAGTAGCAAAAGAGCTGGTGATAATTCCAAAATCTGTCCTCCAAAACTGAAGACAGATGCATGGGCAAGGGTGGTTTCAGACTTCTGACTTCCAGTCCTGTTCTTTTTCTACTGCAACATGCTATTTCATACACTCAAAGCATTTAGATCATTTATGCCAGCAAAAAAAAAATCATATGCACATTACTGCCACCAAAGTTCTCGTCAAGGGGGGGGAACGGGACAAGAGAGGGGATGGAAAGCTTAAATAATTAATTGGATGTTTAAAAAAAATCATTATCGGGCTTCCCTGGTGGCGCAATGGTTAAGAATCCGCCTGCCAATGCAGGAGACACGGGTTCGAGCCCTGGTCCGGGAAGATCCCACATGCCGCGGAGCAACTAAGCCCGTGAGCCACAACTACAGAGCCTGTGCCCTAGAGCCTTTGAGCCACAGCTACTGAAGCGCGGGCACCTAGAGCCCGTGCTCCGCAACAAGAGAAGCCACCGCAATGAGAAGCCCACGCACAGCAATGAAGACCCAACGCAGCCAAAAATAGATAAATTTATTTTTTTAAAAAATCATTATCACGTCACCTCCCAATAACAAACCGTGAAGACATACTACTGGCATCTCTGCGTTGCTTTAAAGGGCACTAAGACAAAAATAAATATGTCCTACAACATCAGTAACAACAACAGGCATGAATCCCTCTCCATTTTGAGGAAGGTACTATAAATCCAAGATGTTAAGAGTGGTAACTTTATTATTTATTTCTTCATTATTATTAATTGAAGCTAGCCTTTCTTGAGCACTCACAATATGCTAGGCTAAAGCCTTTATATTCATCATCTCATTCATCACAACATCTCTATGAAACAGGTATTACCCTATCCCCCTTGTATACATGGGGGAAATGAGGTGGAGAGAGATTAAACAACTAGTAAGTGGCAGGACCAAGATTCAAACTCAGATTTGATTTCAAATCCCATGCTCCTAATCATTCTATTATGCTTACTTTCCATTCTATCAATAACACTTGCTTTTTTGAATATTTTGAGTATAATATGTGCACAACACTCTTTAAAAGCGTTGAATGATTTTATTTTTTAGATATTAAGAACCATCTGTGAGATTTACGTTGTTTTAAAGAACAAATTTAGGAAACTTTATCATCATGGCTGGCTGACATCTGAATTTGAAACTGGCCCCTTTTACTGCATTTCATTCTCCGGAAATTAGACAATCAGGACCCACATCAAACAAAGGCTTCCGTGATGATTAGTTGACACAGCAACATAATGCACAATTTTACATCAGGTTCCAGGTCCAACATAATTTATGTTCATAACAAAAATGGCAGTCACCCAGTATCTGTCATACGGAATTATGGGCTTGGCTGTGGCCAAGTCAAAGCACATTAGCCTAGTGTGTCTAAACATCTGACTCTAATCACTACAGTGAGGATCAAATCAGGCATTTGAGGCTTATAACTGTATTTCACTGAGTGTGGGAAGTTGAGAGGAAAATAGTTTTTAGGGAGGGGATGTTGGGGTGATTTTTTTTTAAATTTTAAATCATCAACAGTCAGTAGGATGTGAGTTGTCTCTTCCGCCCCATCTCCTTTCCTCACGGTAAGAATTCAGCTATGTGCAATGTTGTCCAGCCAAGAAGGTCGGGCAGAAGACAGAGAAGATTCTGTGGGGGTCTTATCGTCAGCCATCATCTTACCCATTGTTCTGTATCATCCACACACACCCTCTTCCTGCCTCCCTGATCCCGTTAATATGAATAACAGAGCATCATTTAGATTTTTATCCACTCCCAGATATTTGGGGGAATGAGGTATAATAAATCTGTAATCTAATCCTTCCTCCTATAAATATAAAGAACTAAAGTTTAAACTAAATATATTTATCATCCTCTAATGATATTTCCCATTCTACCAGGAAGTATGGAGGCATGACTCCACCACCCCTTACTCTCAAGGTCTGCATCGAAATCCTGCACCAGCTACCCCGGTCTATTAATCCTCCGTCATCCATCTCCTCCCTGACGACTTCCTTTTTATAAACCACAGCAACCTCTGCTAGTCTTTTTTTTTTTTTTTTTAACACATTTATCCTCCTCCTCCTTGAGGTCAGCTTTCCATTAACCACTCCACAACAAAAATCACAACCATGCTAAATAAATATTCACAGCCACAGGATAAATGGGGTGCGATGTTAGCGTCTCATCATTTCTCCTGGTGTTTATGTTAACATCTTTGCTATTTTCTTAAAAGTTAAATCATAGAGGGCATCCTCCCGGCCCCGCAAAATTTCAAACCATTTAGCCAGATAATAACCTCCAGGAAGATCCCTTAAACATACAAAAGCTCTGCTTTTTTCTTTTTTACTTATTAAGTCTACATGCTGCATATGTAAAATGGTTCTTTATGATGTTTTATAAGAGAAAGAAGACTCAGCAGAAAACAATGTCATAAGGAAAAACTTAAGACAACTTATAGATCAGTATATAAAGAAAGGAGAAGGGAATTTATCAAGTACAATTTATCAAGTACATTTATCAAGTACTAGATACTGTTATGTACATGATTTCAGTTAATCTCAGAGGTGGTAGGTAAGCTCACCCCCCCAACACCTTGCAGGCTAGGTATGGGGCTCTCCAAACTTGAAGCTCCAGCCAGGTCCAGTAACTTACTCAGGTTACAAAGCTGGTAAGCCCGGAGTTGTACTAAACCTTTTTTTAAAATCCAGAGTCAACTATACCATACTGGCCCCCAAGATGAACACCTTCTCTTTCCATTATTTTTGTCTTGACGTAGTGGATCCTTCTCACCATCTGTTTGGTCAGAAGGCACAGGTCAAGTGTACCTGAAGCCAGAATGATATGTGTTTCAGTCCTGGCTCTGTCCTTACTCCTCTAGCCTCTTGGTCAACCCGTTTAACCTTCTAAGGCTCATTCCTCCTCTCTAAAGCACGATTCCAATATGGGACAGTATGAGAATATAATGCAAAAAAACTTTTCCCTTTCCAATGCATCTGTCTTTCTCATATACATGCATACATATATAAACTGACCCAATTACCACATTCTTTTTTTAATACTGCCCTAAATATTAATATTTTAGAGTTTCCCATTTTACCTCTAGTTCCCACTATGACTATAAAACCTCAGGTCACTTAGTATCCTTAAGTAACCTCTATAGATACTGGGACCACCTAAAAGTCTTCAAATATGAAAAATGAAGGAAAAATAGGTGCAGCTATCAAATATCTTCAGTACGTAATTATATTTCATTTACTAATTATCTTCTAACTTTCAACTGGACCCTTTCTTAGACACAATTAAAAATATTTGGTGGCATGAGGCATGAGAAAACGAAGCTGCATATAAATTCTTCAATTTGTACCTAATAAATCGCTGCTCAACTGTACCAACTCCAATGCATGACTGTGAGGATGAGAGCTGTGGATTGCTGCCTCCAGGAAGAAAACACTTTTTTTAAGAACTTAATTTAAGTGAGACATAGTGGGACATAGCTAATAGCCTCTGCTATTGGAGTTGTTGTTTTTTTTAACTTCTTTATTGGAGTATAATTGCTTTACAATGCTGTGTTAGTTTCTGCTGTATAACACAGTGAATCAGCTATACATATCCATATATCCCCATATCCCCTCCCTCTTGCGTCTCCCTCCCACCCTCCTTATCCCACCCCTCTAGGTGGTCACAAAGCACCGAGCTGATCTCCCTGTGCCATGCAGCTACTTCCCACTAGCTATCTATTTTACATTTGGTAGTGTATATATGTCAATGCTACTCTCTCACTTCGTCCCAGCTTACCCTTCCCCCTCCCCGTGTCCTCAAGTCCATTCTTGACATCTGTGTCTTTATTCCCGTCCTGCCCCTAGGTTCATCAGAACCATTTTTTTTTAGATTCCATATATATGTGTTAGCATACGGTATTTGTTTTTCTCTTTCTGACTTACTTCACTCTGTATGACAGACTCTAGGTCCACCCACCTCACTACAAATAACTCAGTTTTGTTCCTTTTTATGGCTGAGTAATATTCCACTGTATATATGTGCCACATCTTCTTTATCCATTCATCTGTCGATGGACACTTAGACTGCTTCCATGTCCTGGCTATCATAAATAGAGCTGCAATGAACATTGTGGTACATGACTCTTCTTGAATTATGGTTTTCTCAGGGTATATGCCCAGTAGTGGGATTGCTGGGTCACATGGTAGTTCTATTTTTAGTTTTTTAAGGAACCTCCATACTGTTCTCCATAGTGGCTGTATCAATTTACATTCCCACCAACAGTGCAAGAGGGTATGGATTTTGTTTTTAAAAATGCACATTCTCTGCAATCTTTTTTTTGTTTATTTTTGTTGTGTTTTAGTTTGCTTTTTTTCTCTGCAGTTGATTTTAAACAGGCATTTTTGACCTGTGTCAGCACTATCCTTTCTTTCTGTAGGAGCTGAGTGTATTGGCAAGTGATGGACTGAAGAAGTGGGTGGTGAAAGCGTCAACCAGGCAATGAATCGCATCAGGGCCAAACCAGAAAGAGAGGAAAACATGAGGTCTGAAGATCTCTTAAACCTTCCGGGAAACTCACTGCGAAAATGTAAAACAGCAACACAGTAATTTTGGGCTGAGAAGTTTTGATGACAACTTTGGCCATGATGAGTTAAAATGCCATGCGAGCAAAGGAATGGGTTATATATATAAAGGATTGTGTGCAAATTCTTATTCCTCTATTATTCCAACTATAAAATTGAGTAATTTAAGAAAATGGGCTCTGGAGCCAGTCTACCTGGGTTGAAATCTCAGCCTGAGTATGTTCTAAATACATTTATAAGTTCAGACCAATCGACCCTTGTGTACTTGCATAACATTCTCTATATCAGAGGAGTGTTCTGAGGATTAAGTGAATGAATATGTGTAAAGTATATAGAAGACTGCCTGGTACAGGGAAGGCTACATGCTAATGTTGTATTACCACTTCATATCATCATCGTTATCATTATTATTTAATGTAAAATCTTTCCTAAGTTCACAGAATTTTAACTGACACCAGAGTTTAAAACACACGCACACACACACGTTTCCTCAATGAATATCCAACTTGAGAAAGAAAGATGAGAAACAGACACATCAGATTGGCTATTTGCACATGTAGCTATGAACTGAAATAGTCAATAGAAGCTGAACACTGCAGAGAACAACGTCATTTCTAACCCTAGGATGGCACAGAGTAAAGAGAAAAGGATTCCCAGGTTCCTGGCTGTGTGGCTATGATAAGTCATTAACTTTGAGGAACGGTTTCCTTTCTCATCTATAAAAAAAATACCTACTGTTTATTCTACCTGGAACATTCCCTCCATTTTCTCACACCCAACCTTCTTTCACCAGATCTTATAGATCTTATTTTAAATCTTGCAGCCTCTGGCCCTCTCTGACCCCTAAGGTTAACTAGGTCTCCATGCTGTACAGTCCCATGGCATTTCTCTACTATGTCCCAAGTGCCTAGATCTGTACCTGGCACCGAGTTGACTCTCAATAAATATTGGGTGGATGGATGGATGGATGGATAAAAGGATGAGATACCTTTCTTCCCTCTTAAGACCAAGTGAGACATCTAGGTAAAAATGCACACCATTAAAATGCTTTACAGGGCTTCCCTGGTGGCGCAGTGGTTGAGAGTCTGCCTGCCAATGCAGGGGACACGGGTTCGTGCCCCGGTCCGGGAAGATCCCACATGCCGCAGAGCAGCTGGGCCCGTGAGCCATGGCCGCTGAGCCTGCGCGTCTGGAGCCTGTGCTCCGCAACGGGAGAGGCCACAACAGTGAGAGACCTGCGTACCGCAAAAAAAAAAAAAAGTGCTTTACAAATGTAGGCTATTACTCAGGGTTGAGTTTGAGAAGACTGAGAGTCTTAAATGGAGCCTAACAGAAAGGAAAAAAAAACCCTGATGATGGTGAAGAGTTTCTTGGGCTGTACAGACATCTACAAAGACAATGGGCAAGACTGCAGAATGGAGTTAGTTTGCCTGACCCTGGGACCAGGAAAGTGAGATGGAAAGACAAGGTGGTACCACTGACCCAAGGAGACAAGCTCTGTGGTACAGGGAAGTCAACTAGAACAAAAAGTCAAGCAGGCATCGTACATCCTCCATGGGAGTCTAGAGATCACACCAAAGGTGACTGTGAACTTGGGAGAGGAAAAATTACATCTTTATTTCTGAAATTTAATATTTACCATTTCCTTTACAAACCACAGCAGTAGCAGAATCTGTGACCAAAGGAAATCGGGGATTTTTGATTTTTGGTCACATTATAACTGAAGAGATCAAAAACATCTTTAACTATCATCAATATTTTAAAATTAAGGTACTTCTTAGAGCCACCACTGAATCTTGTCATTTAGTTTAAAAAAAACATATATTACTATATCATAAATTTAATATTTTCACAATTTATTCCAACATAACTGGCTTCCTTTGTATCATGTACCTATCTTATCTGATACACTTAAGACATTATTCGGAGAGAGGATCCACAGGCTTCACCAGACAATCAAGGGGCCCAGAGCACAAAAGTAGGTTAAAAGCCCTTGGCTATAAGAAGGGTCCTATATAACACAGAGAAACCAACAGCGATTTTTTAAAAATGCTTGTGATCCAACAAAAAGATGATAGTAATTCTCTTGAGTTTCGCATTAAGTATGGAAAAAATCAGAAGAACTGCTCACTAATCCAGGGATGAGCTGACTAACACCAAATCAGGCTAATGAACCAATTACGTAGCAGAAACAGAAGCACATAACTTAAGCCCCAAATGTCTGGGGCCCAAATACTTCTCACTGAATCTCAAGAATGAGGGAGGGAGCTGCTGACCATGATTGACAACATGGGGGAGGAGTGCTGTTTGTCAGGGAAAACAAGGAGTTCTATTTTTCATCACATTTTATTTAAGGGCACCCAAGCGGAGCCATCGTAACCAGGTTGAGACGTAATGTTTTGAGGGCGGATTCTTCAGGGGAAGGCAAAGAAGGACCACTGATAAAAGCAACTGTAATGGGAACAGGAAGAAATCTTTCCTTCCTGCAGCACCAGTAGCACAGGCCCTAGTGGAAGAGTAGAAGTGAACTGAGATGACTGTACATTTTAACTGAACAAGAAGAAGCTGCCGTGAAAATGTGAAGACTGAGTTAATCAAGACAGGAGAGCAGAATCAAATATTGTGTAAGATGCAAACTACAGGCCCGAGGAATGCTAAGCACAGCCTCCCGGGAAAGTATAAGGTACGAACTGGGCCTTGAATCACCACCTCCCTTGTTTATGGAAGGCAAGACAGTCTAAATGCATCCGTCCTCTGAGGCTACACGGCTAAAATCAGCTCTGACTTTTTTCCCTGCGCTTTCATTCAGAATCTGATGGATTTTTTTCCGGTTTACATAAAAGGATTTTGGTAGCATAAGCTATAAAGCCCTTCTATGACTCCATTTTTAGGAATTCCTAATGCAATACTTTCTTAGCTATTCTAAAGCAGATTAGAGAGACACCTTTAAGATTTTTTTCTCTTTCATTTTTAAAGAATTTAAATCAAAATGATTTAAGGAATCATTAAAGCCTTGAGGAAAGGCTTTAATTAAAAGGACCAGAATTTCCAGTTAAGAAATAAGTAAGTCCTGGGGATGTAATGCACAGCATAAGGAATACAGTCACTAATATTGTAATAACTTTGTATGGTGACAGATGGTAACTAGACTTGGTAGTAATCATTTTAAATGTATAAAAAATATCTAATCACTTGCTGTACACCTGAAGCTAACATAATGTTTAAGTCAACTATACTTCAAATTTTTTTTAACATTTATTTATTTTTAATTTATTTGGCCGCACCGGGTCTTAGTTGCGGCATGCAAGATCTTCGTTGCAGCATGCAGGATCTTTTAGTTGCGGCATGCGGGCTCTTAGTTGCGGCATGTGGGATCTAGTTCCCTGACCAGGGCTCAAACCCCTGTATTGGGAGCACAGAGTCTTAGCCACTGGAACACCAGGGAAGTCCCTAGTCAACTATACCTCAATATTTTAAAAAGAAAAAAAGAAAAGTAAGTAAAATCCAGGATAAAGCCTTGTTGAATTTCAGGATAAACAATTGCACACAAACTTGATAATGTTCAGAATAGTAAAAGAACACTAGAGCGAATAAAGTTGGCTATTACTCAGCTCAATCAACTTGTAACAAGAAAACTAATTTAGCACTGGCCCTTTTGCTTGGAATGAGTAAACAGGGCAACTTTCACAGTTTCAAATTACAATGCAGCTGTAAAATTTGGCAACATTACTGGAGTAAAAGAGCCAAAAATGGACTTCTAAAGAATTAACACAATGTTACTGTATGTGACATCATGTATAGGAACCCCCCCATAAGTTAATTTCAACACAATTTCTGAATAAAGACTGGACCAGTTTACAGCTATCAAATCGTTACCCTTCCTCATGTAGGTACAAATGACAGCTTTTTAATTACATCAAGGATACCTAAATTTAAAAAAAATCAAATCAGTTAATATTTACCCACCACCAAGCTATTACTGGTGATCACTGGATACATTTTTTGACTTACCTAAATGGTGTACTGTTCAAGTTTAAAATGTCGTAATGGAATAGTCCACTAGTTGGATTAACCCCCCTGATGCTCTAGGCCCAGAGGAGCCTCAAGGAATGTTGTTTGCTGAACGTTTCCTAATGAACTCACTCAAAATTCAAGCCACTGACTTCAAGTGCTCATGGGTAATAATGAGTCACATGTTATTGCTTACAAATAATGTTTTTTTAGATTTGTCATGAAAAATAAGCCAAGCCCTGGCATCACTATAGGAATAAGCAGTCATATCATAGAATCTCAAGGCAAGTTTCCAAGCTTATGTAATAAAAAAAAGTCCCCCAAAGGAACCAAGCACACTCTCCCACAATGACCTATACAACCCATGCACTGACCAGGTCAGAGCTAGTAAATGTCATAAAATACTTTTAAGCAGGATACAGATGCCAACAAATTATTTGGGGTCATTGGTTCCTGCAGCAAAAGTGAAAAGCCTTAATTCCAAGACTGAATTGCTGATCATCCCTGGAATTTATCAGAAACATCAGAACCAATTTAAGTGCTAGAAGATTCCACAGCAATAACTGTTGGGGTCAATAATTGTTCCATCTTGGAAGCTTACCCTCAGTATAGTCCGAATGAACTCTCAAAAGTTCAAACCCTCACAGATGTTTTAAAAAGGCCTAAACAAAGTGAAGATGTTATTGCAGGTGAAAGAAGCACCTGTTGATTCGACCACTATTTTTGATTCCGTAAAATCACACAAGAAACAATCCTACTTAGTTTTTATTTCTCATCCATTCTCTACTTTCGCTCAGGGAAAACAGACACTATGCACTTGGAAAACCCAACTATCTTAACATGAGAATGTGCATATTCTGAGTGCCAGCAGGGAAGTACTGGCTGTGAGAATTTGGACGAGTTCTTGACTATTCTGAGTCTCAGTTTCCTCATCTATGAAATGGGATAGTAATAGGTGCTGTGCAGCTTGCTGCAAGCGCAAAAACACGCACAGTTGTCGTGTTATACTCGCAGTAAATCAGAGAAATCCAACTACACAGATTCCACACAGGGAGTTCTCATGAGGGTAGCTTAGGATGAGCCTTATACTGCACTGAATAGGATGCTGGCATTAAAGGGTATCCCCTTTTCACAAAATTGACCCCTCAATGCAAATCAGCTATTAATTCATTCAACAAATATGTACCGATCATTCTTCCAGGCCCTGGGATACAGCAGTGAAGGAAAGCAGCGAAATCCCTGGAGTTAACATTCTAAAGCTCAACTGAGAAAGAGTTAAGGACATTAAGGTGTTTTTAAGGATAATTTTCATACATACATTTTCACCTTATTTACTGACTTTAAGTTTAATCTCTGTGCAAGATGAGACTTGAAAGTGAATTTAAAATATCATAGATGCTTGAGGACATCATAGATGCTTAATAAATATTACTCAAAGTAATTATTTTTATATGCTGTCACTATGGAAATAAAGAGGCACTTGATCAAGGCCAACACATTAAATACTGAGACAAGTGCCCTTCATTTCTATGATGCTTTACAGTTTACTGTTTTCATATATATATTCTCTCATTTGCATGTTCCAGCAATCTGCGGAGATACATAATGTTTCTATTTTATTGTTGAAGAAATAAGGGGCCAAGTGACTTATGTAGCAACATAGCTAGTAAATACTAAAAATTTAACCCCTAAAATTGCTCTATTTTTGAAAAGGGGTCAGGGGTAGGAGAAACGGCAACTTTGACTCAAATGAAAGTAACTCAGTGACTATCTGTGGTCTTTTCACTGCAGAGACTAACCAACACTGATGTGCATGGGAGGAACTCAAAAGACAGGTCTTGTGGCTGTAAGCACCTAGAGTATGGTTCACCTTAGACCACGGGGGTCCACAGCCTAGCTCCACTACTCACTAGCTGTACTATGGGTGTGATATGTTACTGGCCAATGCCTGAGTTTCCTCATCTGAAAAACAAGAAAACTAAGACCAACTTAATGTGTTGCTGTCAGGATTAAATGAGTTACTATGAATACTTGGAACAGACTGAGAACACTGCCTCGTACCAAGCAGCACTCGATAAATCATAACATGAAATTTATACACACATACATGCATATACATACACGCAAGTTGTCAGCCACCTTCACAGATATTATTAATCCTCAAAATAACACTGAGCAAAACATAACATTATCCCAACTATTAAACTTGTACCAAAGGCTCAAAGCCATATTATGGCCAGCTCAAGGTCACAGCCAATATGTGATAGAGCCTGGACAAGAGCCCAACTCTAACTCCAAATCCTACCCTTTCCACAAGTATTTCTGTGTTCCGAAGAACATTTCACAGACTGACAGCTTTAAGAAAATCAGATATTCTTCTTTCTGTGCTGCAACCAGCCATCTTTGTTCAACCCTTCTCTGACCTCGGCAGCCCAGAGAGCCTTTAATTTTCCTTGACTCCTTTAAGCCCTCACGCCACTGTCCACTTGCCTCTCATTCACTTCACTGCCTTGTATTAACACACCTGCCAGGTACTCACTCCTCACCCCTTCAACCTGATATTTTGAGCACCAGTTATGGACGAGGCACTGAGCAAGGTGAGGTCTGAAATAAGGCGAGGCCAATAACTGTATATATAAATAGTTCCTGGGTATTTTGCTTCCAGGAACTCTTTCTAATGACACGCACAAAACTAAGCCCAGCAGGGCTTCCCTGGTGGCACAGTGGTTAAGAAGAATCAGCCTGCCAATGCAAGGGACACAGGATTGAGCCCGGGACGGGGAAGATCCCACATGCCGCGGAGCAACTAAGCCCATGCGCCACAACTACTGAGCCTGAGCTCTAGAGCCCGCGAGCCACAACAACTGAGGCCTGCGTGCCTAGAGCCCGTGCTCCGCAACAAGAGAAGCCACGACAATGAGAAGCCTGCGCATTGCATCGAAGAGTAGCCCCCGCTCGCCGCAACTAGAGAAAGCCCACGCACAGCAACGAAGACCCAACACAGCCAAAAAATAAATAAATATAATTAATTAATTAATTTTTAAAAAAAACTAAGCCCAGCAATGTGAACTTAGTAGATCTGTTGAGCAACAAATTGAAATATCCAGAGCACTTCTAGCCTGGACTTTCAATCGAGAGAAACTGGGAAGGTAGAGAGCTATTGGCGAACAGCTTCAAATACTCAGATATTCGAGTCTAGACTTGGTATGTTTGGTTTTGTCTGGTTTTTCTTGTTTATTTGTTTGCTTGTTTTTCTTACTCCAGCACTGTACCCAAAAGGTACAGGTAGGCCAAATGACAGCACTGACACCGCTCACCAATGGACACTGACCGCTACCTCTGGGACCCCATTCACGGAGGATGAAGATGACGGGAAGCAACCAGCGTGGAGTCTGGACTCACAGACGAGTTTCTTTTACCTGAAGCCCAAGAAGCAACACGAGGATCAACACAAACTCTCTTACTAGAAAACTGGAGAAATCCATTGTCATAAAAGCAAGGATGGGCTCCACTGAAGCAGCCAAAAGCCATGAGGCACATTGACTTGAAGTGATACGTGAGACCTTTAGAAAACCTTAGAACACCCAGCAATGATAGTCACATATGTCTGAAAGTGTAGGGATCACACACACCCATGTTCTCAAACTGCCAAGAATGCCTGTGACAATTGTGCACAATTGTCACCAACTCTTTTTTTTTTTTTTTTTTGCGATACACGGGCCTCTCACTGTTGTGGCCTCTCCCGTTGCGGAGCACAGGCTCCGGACGCACAGGCTCAGCGGCCATGGCTCATGGGCCCAGCCGCTCCGCGGCATGTGGGATCTTCCCGGACCAGGGCACGAACCCGTGTCCCCTGCATCAGCAGGCGGACTCTCAACCACTGCGCCACCAGGGAAGCCCTGTCACCAACTCTTCATCATATTTCCTGAAGCATGGTAACTCTGGGAGAATCCTTTCATTGAAACTTAAAATTATATCCTTGTTGGGATCTTTTATAATGAATATATATTCTGCCTCAGTTCACTTGAATAAAAATTATTACCATACACACCAGAGGAATATATGATCATCCAGTATTTTGTTGCAATATTTTTTTAATTTAATGACAAAAACCTTGTTTGTGTCTTTAGACACTGTAATCCATTGTTGGACGCTTTTAGGGCAAGTCTTCAGAAAATCCTAGTCATAAAACAAAATCCTGACATTTCAATATTCTTTTCTCAATAGAGTATCCAAACCCTTGGCTTCCATAGTAAAAAGGAAATCAAGTAACAATGGCTATCGTCCCAAGTAACCTTCTCCTTGTGCACATATGCTGAGCCTTCCCATTCACAGTGAAACATCCCCCTGCGCTTCAGCCTTTCAAGCACAGAGGAGTAAAAGTCAAGCTTCTGATGACATCATACAGCTGTTCTAAATAATTTACTGAATAAAAATGAAAGCAATCAACTAAAAGAGCTACCATAAAACACACCCAAATTCTTAAAGTAGACTTTTCATAACTATAAATCAGGCAATATTCTTTGCCCAGGGTCAGAACAGGCCTATAAAGTACCTTTAAAATGTCAGTTAATTATGTTTCTTCAAGGCAGAAACACTGGATCTGGTCCCAGAAGAATTTACTTCAACCACCCTCCTGAAACAAAGGTACTGAAGTTACAAAGAGAGTACAAGTGATTTATTTTTATTTATTTATTTATTTTTGGCTGTGTTGGGTCTTCGTTGCTGCGCGTGGGCTTTCTCTAGTTGCAGCGAGTGGGAGCTACTCTTCACTGCGGTGCGCAGGCTTCTCATTGCAGTGGCTTCTCTTGTTACGGAGCATAGGCTCTAGGTGTGCAGGCTCAGTAGTCGTGGCTCGCGGGCTTAGTTGCTCCGTGGCATGTGGGATCTTCCCGGACCAGTGATCAAACCCGTCTCCCCTGCATTGGCAGGCAGATTCTTAACCACTGCGCCACCAGGGAAGTCCCTGTACAAGTGATTGATGGAGGCTTCATTACGTCAGAAAGCTCACTTTGTTTTTTCAATTTCAGGAACATTAATTGTATAAAGGCAAAGTGAAACAAACTGTTCCCTTTGAAACACATCAAGACAATATAAACAGGCTAGAACATTCCATATAGAGAACCTTCAGTGCGGTCTCTCTTGTCCCATATCCCCTCAGACTTAGTTTTGCGACTGCCTTCTGTATTAAATAATTATGGTTCTGTTCTTAGCACTGCATGACTTCAAAAGTTCAACCACTATATATGAGGAAAGTCAAATCCGTTTAACAAGCTTTTATTGAACAGCTGTTATGTACAAGGTATTGTGTGAGGCTTGAGGGATGGTAGGCTACAAAGATAAGTAAGATACTCCCTGTGCTCACCAGTTCTGAGGAAGACAAAATTAGAGAATGACATTGCAAGTCAGGCCTATGCAATGGAAATGTAAAAGACAAAGCAAAGATGAACCAAGGGTACAGTGATTACTGAAAAAAAATGTTCAGTTGTACTCAAAGACCACACTATGTTTCCTTGTCTAAATGAGATCCCTTGCCTGGAATAATTTTACTCATTACTCAGAGGTTTTTTGAGTCACCTGAATGACATGTAATAGTCATTTGGCTCTTCAAATAAAACTGCAAGGGAAAAATTATCCCAATGTATTACAGATGAAATTTTAAAATATTAAATAAAATTTTAATAAACTAAGATAGGCTTTTTAACTGAAACTGCTTTATAGAAATATTGAGAAAAATACAGCAAATACACTATGCTTATTCCCTGGTTATCAAATATTTAGTAAGAACACATCTGGGTAGTCTGGTAAAGAAAATAGGTCAGATTCGTATCCCAAAGGAAGTTAAAAATAATAGATTCAAAATAAACACACATACAAAAGACTGACAAAGCAATAAAAATGTGTCAAAAAAAACACACCAAAGGTTATACAAGTAAAATAAAAATCAAGACAGTAAATAAATCAAGGCTTACATTACGTACTTGATATATGATACTTCAATGAATATTTATTGAAGGGATGAAGGAACAAAGGAATGAAGAAAAGAATGAACAGAAAAACATGCCCTAGGATCACTTATTTGGCCAGTGCTTCCATATGCAATGCAATATTGGTTTATTGAATTCTGTTCATAGATTTTTTAATATTTATTTTATTTTATTTATTTTATTTTTGGCTGTGTTGGGTCTTTGCTGCTGCACGCGGGTTTTTCTCTAGTTGTGGAGAGCGGGGGCTACTCTTGTTGTGGCGCGTGGGCTTCTTTTTGCGGTGCTTGGGCTTCTCATTGTGGGGGCTTCCCATTGTGGTGGCTTCTCCTGTTGCGGAGCACAGGCTCTAGGCACCTGGGCTTCAGTAGTTGTGGCACGCGGGCTCAGTAGTTGTGGCTCGTGGGCTCTAGAATGCAGGCTCAGTAGCTGTGGCACACGGGCTTAGTTGTTCCGCGGCACGTGGGATCTTCCCGGACCACGGCCCGAACCCGTGTCCCCTGCATTGGCAGGCAGATTCTTAGCCACTGAGCCACCAGGGAAGCCCTGTTCATAGATTTTTTTAAAAAAGAAGACACTCTCAGAGCGGCAGCAACAGACTCAAGTAGTTGGCACTGCACCCACCTTAACCTTTATTGATAGTACTCTTTCTCAAGGAAAGGCATGGAATAGTACTAGCTGTCATTGGTTTCTGGCTTTCCTGTTCAGACACAAGATTAGATGGCTCTTATCTGCCCCCTCTACAGTCAGGCATCCTGTAGGACTTGCTCTGGCCAGTGAATCACTTCCCAGAAAAAAGTGACTTTCCCCTCCCATTGTAAGGGTGACTGTTGTAATTGAAAGCATGCAGGAAGCCTCTGTCAGTCTGGGTACCAGACCTTATTGGACACATAGCATGAATGAAAAAAAAACTTCCATTGTGCCAAACTCTGAGATCTTGAGTTGTTTGTAACTGAAGCATAATCTAGCCACCCTGGCTCGGGTACGCAGTATTAAGCATAAAAAAACCATTCCCATTTCCCCTGTATCTACCCCATATCAAACACTCCTCAGGTGCACCAACACATTACATCTCAAATATCTGAAATCAATTTGTTTTTATAATATTCTTTTAAAGCAAAGTATTTTGGCAGAAAAAGAAAGAGAAGGGAAAGAGGGAGGAAAGAAGGGAGGAAGGGAGGGAAGAAAGGGAAGGAAATAATGTCTCCACCATTTCATCTTTTCATCCAACAGAATCCATCTCAATTCCAACATTTCTACTCAGCACTTGACAAGGGCATGGAATTAATGAGATTAACGAAGTCTGCCATGGGAATTCAACATACAAGTAGGTCAACTGAAATATTTTGAGTTGAAAAATATACAGGATCAATGCAGGAGCTAGGTGGGAATTATAGGGTTACTAGGGGAGAAGAACAAAACACAAGAACTCTGGTAGGTCCCTTAAAATAGAAAGAGCAACATAGCTCCTTACAGTTTAAATTTCATGTTATAAATCAAGTAAGAAATTCCATCTCCCACCCTCACCCCAGGAGAAAATTTAGTAATAAAATGTCTAATAGACAACTGGGACATGTTTACAACATTCGGTCTCCCTTCCTAGATTTGATTCACTAGGCTTATTAATTTTTTGGACTTGGAAAATATTTAAGCCATGATAACTATATAAAATGGTCAACATGAAATATTTCATCCTCATCGAATTCCTACTCATTTCATCTTCAGCATTTGGATAGGTCTTTCTTTAATAATACAAGAAAAGTGGGCTCAGAGAACACTTGAACATATTTAGCTTTGAAATTTCTGTTGCAAATTTCCAAGGGCTAAGTTTAATTTTTGGCTAATTTCTCACATTCTCACTAAAATATGTCCTAGAATTAACATTCTAGGATCAATTTTTACATACCTTGATTTGTTTTATATTGATATCTATTTTAAGATCTATCTAGAAAACACCAAGTAATGTTTAAACTATATTCTAGAGCCCTTGGCACTATAGCATAATAATAAGTTTAATTACTGTTGACATTCTACACTGCCTAAATAAACTGCATTAGAGCTTTATTCTTCCAATTCTACGTGTAATGAGGCGGTATAGATGGACAATTTTCCTATGTTTCAATTCTGTATTCAGTATGAATTGCAAAGTACATGTAATTCTTCAAGCACTACTCACGACAGGGTCCAGTTCTCAATAGATATCGTCCCTGGCATTAATAATGAACAACAAGCTGGGGAAAAAATTCACAGGATAGAATATGCATTTTATCCTTTTTGCCAACTTGAAATACAAGGGTGGAAATTCTTCCAAGGTATCACATGACCAGTTAAGAACTTTAAGATACTCTCCCTGGACTTCAGCTTTCTCTCCTATGAACTGACCTCTAAAGGCCATTTAAACTGTAAAATGCTATGCTTCTATTGCTACTGCTTTTTTTGAAAAAAATACAAAGTGATTTCAGTTGTATATTTTATTTCCTCAAGTATTCAAATGCAGTCTAGGGTAGCCATTAGGGGCACGGCCTTTGTCTTAATCTTGGTTTTATTATCAGTTGAGGCTTTAGGAAAGTTAATCTCTCTAAGCTTCAATTCTCTCCTCAAAAAGAAAATGGAAATGAAAATCGTACCCACCTCGTATGAGAGTTAAGAGTAAAATTAGTTGAATTACATACAAAAAGTCTTACTTCCCACCAGTATGAGTACATATATTATAAGCACTTATAAACCATTAGCCAATGTTCTTATTATAATTACCTCTTCTCTTGAAAAGTACGTCTAGAACCTGCCATAACTGACCAGCTACATGCAAGATCTTGTAATAGGGAATTTTACTTCTCTCAACCAAGAACTGCCCTCATTTATTTTACTGAATGCAACCTCAACTTCCTCCATTGCCTCACTTTCCAGCCTCCGTCAGGCAAATATATGTTATTTCTTTTCCTTCTAATTTCCTCCCTCTCCCCCCACCTTCTTCATCCTTTATATTTTTACAGGATTTTTTTTCTCTTATTTGTCCCACTGAGCAGTCTTAATATAAGAAACAGGCAAATAAATAAAGAAGTCTGTATTGTGTGAAACAGCAGTTTTTCAGACTAAACAATGAGACAAAGTACTGAGGCTGATTTGTACTAAGCCTCACATGAAAATCAACCTCCTTACGTTATAATAACACCTCCTGTTTCTGCTTTCCCCTTTAAGCAGGCAAGAGGACAAAGGCAAATTTTAATTTATCTCTACAAAGCTTAAATCACACAGTGGCACAGCAATGGGCACCCTGTAAATGGTAGTTAGCTGAAATCTTTTCATAGAATCCTCCTTTTATATTTCTAAACACCATAACACAAGGATTTCCAGATTTTGCCAAAATAAAAAAAGCACTCTCTTCCTGATAGACATTTGGGTTGCATTCAGGGTGAAGGAGGCAAGAGAGATGAGTATTTTTAAGTCTTTGTCAGTATCCTGAAGCGATGCGATGCTTAGGATGGGGGCACGCACTTCACACTTTTTTGCCCGCCTTTCCCTACAAGATTTTGAAAGAGAACACTGTCCTTTGGCATCGATTATCAGAGGCCTGTCAGGTAGCTCACTGCAGGCTCAACAATGAGAGAAATATGCACAGAGCTGCCTTGGGCAGAACCTCTGAACTGCTCAGATTTCAGTTCAGATGGAGAAAAGACACTCACTGTTAGCATTTTCCCAGGGTCCTGGCCAGACTTTTCATTTTCCCTGCTCACTCCCCATTGAGAAGCAAGGTTCCACTGCAAACTTTTATATAACTACTAAGAGAGAGATGTGAGTTAGGACAAAACACCAAAAATATTTCTTCAAATAAAGCAGTAACGTTCCTAATTCATTAAACTCAGTCAGATGATGGAAAAGTACAGAAAGTGATGAGACTTCAGTTATGGCCACCTTGAAACCCTTGTATATCGGTGCCACGATTTGCTAGTATCACCTGTGATTACGAATAAATCAAGTAAATGAATGGAATAAAGGGATAACCAAAGTTCTTGGACAATATTGTTTAAGTTCTTAAAGTATCTGGGTGTACATGCAAGAGTAGTCTCCAAAGACTCTGGCATGCGGGCATAGGTTTGTATCTTTTTTTTTTTAACATCTTTATTGCAGTATAATTGCTTTACAATGCTGTGTTAGTTTCTGCTTTATAACAAAGTGAATCAGCTATCCATATACATATATCCCCATATCTCCTCCCTCTAGCGTCTCCCTCCCACCCTCCCTATCCCACCCCTCTAGGTGGTCACAAAGCACTGAGCTGACCTCCCTGTGCTATGGGGCTGCTTCCCACTAACTATCTATTTTATATTTGGTAGTATATATAAGTCCGTGCCACTCTCTCACTTCATCCCAGCTTACCCTTCCCCCTCCCCATGTCCTCAAGTCCATTCTCTATGTCTGTGTTTTTATTCCTGCCCTGCCCCTAGGTTCTTCAGAACCATTTTTTCTTTTAGATTCCATATATAATGTGCTAGCATATGGTATTTGTTTTTCTTTCTGACTTACTTCACTCTGTATGACAGACTCTAGGTCCATCCACCTCACTACAAATAACTCAATTTCGTTTCTTTTTATGGCTGAGTAATATTCCATTGTACATATGTGCCAAATCTTCTTTATCCATTCATCTGTCGATGGACACTTAGGTGGCTTCCATGTCCTGGCTATTGTAAATAGAGCTGCAATGAACATTGTGGTACATGACTCTTTTTGAATTATGGCTTTCTCAGGGTATATGCCCAGTAGTGGGATTGCTGGGTCGTATGGTAGTTCTATTTTAAGTTTTTTAAGGAACCTCCATACTGTTCTCCATAGTGGCTGTATCAATTTACATTCCCACCAACAGTGCAAGAGGGTTCCCTTTTCTCCACACCCCCTCCAGCATTTAACGTTTGTAGGTGTTTTGATGATGGCCATTCTGACTGTTGTGAGGGGATACCTCATTGTAGTTTTGATTTGCATTTCTCTAATGATTAGTGATGTTGAGCATCCTTTCATGTGTTTGTTGGCAATCTGTATGTCTTCTTTGGAGAAATGTCTATTTAGGTCTTCTGCCCATTTTTGGATTGGGTTGTTTGTGTTTTTGATATTGAGCTGCTTGTAAATTTTGGAGATTATTCCTTTGTCAGTATAGGTTTGTATTTTAAAATTACCTTTTCTTTTCTACTATTGTCAGTTCAGATGCTGCTAACTTAAAAAGCAGGGTATGATCATTAGAATAAATTAATATTGTCTAAAGGGTCCTCCCAGCTCTTTAAACACACAAAATTATCACAGTCCTTTCATGTATGCAAAACTGCAGATATAATACAAGGAAATTTAATGTAACCACATTTCTATTTTAATGTTCTAAATCATTTCAGTAACTTGGGAGTCCATTAGGCTAAATATTACTGGAAAACACTAAGTGTACATCCATATAATGTATTCTGAGAAGGGCTGTAGGAAGGGAATTAACAAATCTCTACTGGTTAGGATACTTCCAGCTGTAAATGAAACAAACAAATAAACAAACAAACTTGCCTCAAATAATAAGGATATTATATTATCTCATCCAGCTCTGGAGGTGAGCTCCAGAGCTGGATGACTCCACAGCTCAGCAAGTACTGACTTCATTCTCAGGCTGGTAGCAAGATGGCTGCAGTGGTTCCAGGCGTCACCCATAGACACAGCAAGAGCAGAGGAAGAAAGGCAACCTTCTCTTCCCGTCCTTAGAAGTCAGGAAACCCTTCATAGATGGTCCCCCCAACTTTGGCCATGACTGAGTCACCGGCCCATTCCTTGTCCAATTTCTGGCAAAGAGCCATGAAAGCCACAGCTAGCTCACTAGAAGGGGCTGGACATGGGAGTCAACCACAGTGACCATGGTGGGTGGCCTGGATGACAGGGCACAATAACCATTATATCAAAAACATACTGTCTTCCCAGAGCTTACTTTCTAAAAATACCCTGATACTGGTGAACAACAAAGCCAGGCGCACAACCAAAGACCACACGATGCAATCACGAAACAGTATATCAAACAGTATATCAACCTTCTATTCCTAGAGAGGGTTAAGTACATTTTGTTGGACTGGGAAGGGCTCCGAGCTCAGAAAATTTAAATAGGTCAGTAGCAAGCGTTGCTTTCCCCGGCAAATGACACATAAAGAAAAGTGTTTAAACAGACACCTAGATTTCAATTGTTTGCATTTAACACATTGTTCTTTGGTTTTTTCTGTTTTCTAAAAAAAAAAGCAACGGGGGCTAGTACAGGAAGAAGATGAAAGAGACTGAGCGGAAGAAGAGCTAAATCACCTTAGGATACAACTCACACAGGAGAAAATCTAAACTCTTTCCTTTGGCCTGTGAGATGCTACAGATCTGGTCCCATGACCTCTCTGACGGAATCTCCTATTACTGTCCCCTTCTCTCCCTCCACTCCGCCACTTCCTTCTTGTTCCCATTGCCAGAAGAGCTCTTTTCCCAGGTGTTCCTACGGCCTCCTCCCTCGTGCCTTTCAGGTCTCTGCTCAGATGTCATCTTCTCAGTGAGACCACCTCTGACCACCTTAAATACACAGCATATTCTCCCGCTGAATATTTCCTATTATTACCCTGCTTTATTTTTCCCCATAGCACCTGTCACTACCCGATATATATATTTACCTTTTTTTTTTGTCTTTACTCTCTAGAATACGTTTCCTGAAGGCAGGGATCCCCAGGAGTTAGAAAAGTTTCTGACACATAATAGGTGCTCAAGAAAACATTTGCTGAATGTATGAATGGGGATAAGATGAAAGCATAATAGGAAAGCACTATACTTAATACTTTTATAAAAGTATAAATTGAGACCTAGTCACCAAGAAGTATTTTCATAGAGGAGTACAGTTTTCTTTCTTTCTTGAACACAAAAATAAAAATAATTATGTCACCACTGAGTATATTCACTTCTATTTATCCAGCTGATAAAGAAAATCCATTTTAAAAGTATAAAATACTAAAAAAAAAATGTATAAGATAGTATATCAAATTATTCTTTTCCAAAGTAAGCTTCCAGGAGTCAAAACAAATTATTTTTCTAAAATTAACATCTGATGCCTAACAATCATACAACATAGACAAATGTTTTCTCTTCCCTCTCCCCATTTTTTTTTTATGGGAAACTAGTTTAATGGCAAAGGTCCTAGAACTGTAAAGAATACATTCCTGATACTCCCTGTCTTATGCTGCCAGCATCAAAAACTATCTTTAAATGCATTTGTAATTTAGTTTCTCAGACATCCAGCAGTATGTCTTGTCCTTTCGTCCAAAGGAGGAAGGGATGCTGTTAACTTAGATTTAATGACTGTACAGATTTTCAAGAGAACACATGCTAGGTCCTTAGTTTCTGATCAGACCTGGATCTAGGCAGTGCCTTGCCCTGAGCAATGCCTATAAATGCCACAACGCGCTGCCAGGTCTCCAAGCACACAGATTCCTGCAGCCACAAAAGATGCTCTCTGAATTGTCTGCATTGCCCTAAATACTTCCCAATTACAGAACCAAGGAGAAAGCTATTTAGGTGCTCTGCGACACATGTGATTTCCAGGGAACATGAAGGTGACTCACAATAAAGAATCTTGAATTAAAGGTCACAGAGGCCCCTACAGTCCCAGATCAAGAAGAGCAGTAATTTCCTTGGCATTTTCACTTCCACTCCCATCCACTACCAATCTCAGGAAATCCAAAGGTTTTAAATACCAAGACCAAGCCGCCCAGCTTTCCCAGCTTGCGGAGAAGTATGATAGAGATTTTCAGATTAGGTTCAGTACACAATAGGTCTTTATTCTGTACCTCCTATATGAAATTTAAGAATTTAACAGGTTCCGAGCAAATGAATATTTCATTCTTGTTCCATAGTATAATAAAAAAAAAGTCCTTTTCATTGGGAGGGCTTAAACGTAACCCAAGAATCCAACTTCTGATTCTATCAGTCGGCCACAACCAGGGTCCTATTGAAAGCGTTCATTCCTTAATGCATTCAACAATCCTCTCCTGGCAGTGCTGATGGGGTTCAATCGCAAACTGCTGATAATACCTAAGACAGAACCAATTCTGGCATGGCACACTTCGGAAATGGAGGGAACATTCTTTATGTAGTTACTTTAAAACTACATGAATTGAGTTTACATAGACAAAGAATTCAGTCCCCAAAGCAAGAATAAAAAGCTGCCCTTAGATATAAAGTTTCTACTTAAGCCCATATATTTCAGACCCGGGGAAATTTTATGTGATTCCAAAACCGTTGTTATTTTTCCTAATGACACAGTAAAAATAGTTGCTGAGATAATTCAATTGAAAGGGTTCCATTTTAAACATCTCCTAAAAATGAAAAAGCCTGAGCCAGATGATAAAAATACATTTTGAATCAAAGAAAAGTTTATTTCTTTTTGTACAAGCATCTTCAGGTCTTTCCAATTTTAGTTTATATTCA
This sequence comes from Lagenorhynchus albirostris, assembly GCF_949774975.1. Classification (NCBI taxonomy): domain Eukaryota; kingdom Metazoa; phylum Chordata; class Mammalia; order Artiodactyla; family Delphinidae; genus Lagenorhynchus; species Lagenorhynchus albirostris. The sequence goes on from NC_083098.1 coordinate 83,044,645, forward strand.
TACCTACAAGTCTAGACGACTAAGACAGGGATCCATTTTTATAGGTTGAAGGGGTCAAGATAAAAGTGGTTTTCCTTTTGTTACATAGTTTTAAAGTTCCAAATGAAACTGTGGTTCTTTATTCCACAGGAGAATATTTCTTTTATATCCAGCAGAGTTGTCAGGCATTCAGCCTCCCTCATAGGACTATCTAGCTACATATGAGTGAGTAACTAGAACACACTTGTGTGTAACCGGCCCAGTCCTTCTCACTGGGTATGTTTAGAGAGGCTGTCTTTTAAGACCCTATAATAAAGGAATCCTTTATCAAAGTACATGTCAAAACCAGTTGCAACAACCCCGCATACTCTACCAATGTACACTTTATTGCCGTGAGAGTGACATTCACAGAGATCACAGCAGAATCATCCTAATTTACTACCCGCAGCGGCTGCCACATTCTCGTCCTCCACCAAAGGGAATAAACACAGAGCACTCTCCTCCTGCCAGCTCTCTCACAAGCCGGTAGGAGAGTGGGCTAAAGGAGGAAAGCCAGAGAAGACTGGCAGCCGTCAAAGAAAGAGTCATCCTCTTCCGGCAACACTCAATGTCTCGATCATGAATGTACTGTGGAGTCCCATCCAACTTGCCTTGGGTAAATTCAATACAAACCATATGTGCTTGACCAAAAATAAAAGAGAGAAAAATAACATTTTGAATAGCATGGACATTTTACTGGAGAAGCATAGGACACTGGATAAGATGGGAGAAGACTGCCCCTTCAATCAGGCTGAGTTCCTATATGCTGCTTATAGTATAAGCATCCCAAGTTGAGTGCAATTCCAGGAGTTAAAGATACATATTTTTCCTAGAACGTGACCCCAAATGAAAGCTAGCTACCCTGAGGCTCAAACAAGCAAACAGCATCCCATGCTGTTTTTCAAACATACCAACAAGCATGTGGTATCTCAGGACCCTTGCACATGCTATTTCCACTGTCTGGGAGGCTTTCCCCCCAAAATATCTATATGGTCCACATGGCTCATTCCCTCACTTTCTTCATATATTTACATTAAAGTCATCTTCTCACTGAGGTCTTCTTTGATCCTTCAATCTAAACATTTATCCACTCTCCAACACATTATTTCTTTTTTCTCTGCTTTACTTTCCCCAATATCACTTAACACTATTTAACGTACTATACATTTTGTATTATTTGTTATCTCCTCCTACTAGAATGTAAGCTCCATCAGGGCAGGGATGTTTTTTACTGTTTTGTTCACTGCTGTGTCTCCAGTACCAGAAAAACCCATGTTAAATATTTATTGATAAAACAGTAATCTGCTCTAATACTGGAAGAAAAACAGACACGCTAATCTTCTTTCAAGGTAGCACATGGTTCTCATTCACAACATGGACGTTCTCAAGAGAATTTAAGAAGTACTTTTTAAAAAAGAACATTATTTTTTTTAACATCTTTATTGGAGTATAACTGCTTTACAATGGTGTGTTAGTTTCTGCTTTCTAACGAAGTGAATCAACTATACATATACATATATCCCCATATCTCCTCCCTCTTGCGTCTCCCTCCCTCCCACCCTCCCTATCCAACCCCTCTAGGTGGTCACAAAGCACGGAGCTGATCTCCCTGTGTTATGCAGCTGCTTCTCACTAGCTTTCGGTTTTACATTTGGTAGTGTATATATGTCCACGCCACTCTCTCACTTTACCCCCCAAAACAATAAAAAAGAACATTAAAAAAGTAACTTTAGATTTAAGAAGAGTTGCAAAGAGAGTTCCCACGTGCCCTTCACACAGCTTCCCCTAATGCAAGCATCTTACCTAACCACGTTTTCAAACACAATACTGTTAACTAAACTGCAGAGTTTGCTCAGATTTCTCCAGTTTTTCCACTAATGTCGTTATTGTGTTTCATCATCATGATCCCTTAGTCTCCTCCAACCAGTGACAGATCCTTCACCTTCCCTTTATTTTCACGATCCTGACACTTTTGAAAAGTACTTGGTCAGATATTTTGTAGAATGTCCCTCAGTCTGGGTTTGTCTGATGCTTTCCTATGACTCATCTGGGGTATGGATTGTGGAGAAGAATAACACAGGGATGAAGCACCCTTCTCAATGCATCGTATCCGGAGACATATAAGGTTTATTATCGTTGTTTTTAATTATTATTATTGACATTAACCTTGAATATTTGGTAAACGTGGTGCTGCCAGTTTCCTCCACTGTAAAGCTACTGTTTTTCCCTTTCCATACCCTATTTGTTAGACGTGAGTCACTATGTCAGCCCACACTCAGGGGTACTTTTAACCACACATGATGTTTGCTTTGTGTGCGGACCTTAGAACATAACGCCTGCAGAAACACACCTCTGCGTGCACTCAGGCACCACGAGAAGATGAAGTGTATAAAATGTAGATGGCCTGACAAAAATGGGATCGATACTCAGCCACGTAAGAGGATTATTTCTGTGGACCCCATCAACATAGACCCCTTCTTTTTTTGACAGAGTATGACCACACAAATGGAAAAAGTAGAGCATGGAAGGATTAAAATACTATCCCAATATGACAGGATAAAACAACAAATGAGTTGAATCCAAGAATAATCCTCCCTGCTATATCCTTGGCAATGATCCAGACAATTTCTACATCGTTGCAACTGGGTAACACCCTTTGTTTTATTAACCGTGTTTCATCAATAGCATTTATTTAACAGTACTGTAGAGAGAAAACAAAATGTGTGGCCAAGACTATTAATTTCCCCAAATTCTTCCCATATAACAGAACCCTCAATTTGTAGCTTAGGCACATGGTCAGAATAAAGACCATATCCAAGCCACCCTGGGAGCTAGGTGTGGCCATTGGATTAAAGTCCAGACATTAACATGTAAGCAGAAGTTCTAAACTCAGCCCATAAGGCTAACCACAGCATCTCACAAGCTTAGAGTCTACTGAGAAGGAGGGGAGCCCACACTTACAGGTAATATTTACCCGAATTTTCAAATTAAAAAAACAAGGTTCAGAGATGTTAAGTCACCTGCTGAATTCCTAACTAGTCAAATGGAGAAGCCAAAAGTGAAGGCAAGTCTGGTGGAAATTTCATGGCTGCCCAGTAAATCACAGGATACAAAGTTAGATTTGAATTTCAGGCAAAGGGACCTAAAGATACTAAAAATGTTGTTATTTATTCAAAACTCAAATCTAATTGGCCACCTTGTATTTTTTGCTTGCTGTGTCTGGCAATCCTAGTCAGACCCCAAAGCCTAGATACCTTGATAACATCTGATAATCGATGGCATGGTAACATCACACACCATGATGTGGCAGACCCTCCTACACGGCATTCCCTCTGCAGCTATTTGATGACCTGAGTTGAACTAAGCAGGACATGTATGCAGAGACAAGGAACAAGCAACAACTAGTCAACAGAATGAAGAAAACTGTATTCCTCAGAAATCCAGGGAGGCAGAGAGGCTGCCCAGCCTGAGGACCCTCCCCTCTCTGAGAAAAGCAGGTGGAGCAGCATACACCCAAGTTTTGGAAAGTAGTAAAGGGAGAGGAATACGGCAGGAAGTTGGCAGAAGGGTCACAGAAAGAGGGCACCCAGGATTTAAGGAAAAGAGGCATGTTGTTTGCACCGCGGCTAATGCTTCTTTTCATCTTTCCAGTAAAAACAAAAACAAAAAAACATGGTGCTGATGCTTCTGTGGTGTCAATTCCCTATGGTGAATGCAAAGAAGCACCAAGTCTAGCTTTAAGTACAAGAAGAAAGGCTTCAAGGCAAACCATGGCGAGCTGGGGGAGGGGGGATTTGACACCTGTTTAACATAGACGGGAAGGGAAGGTGAAACCAGCACCTATTGACCACGCACATCTTTGTATTTTTCACTGACAGAACAGTTCAGGATCTAAAGCCACAGAGCAGCGGTTTCCAACCCAGCTGGCCATGACAACCACTTAGGAAGGTCATTAAAAGCAGGTACTCCAAGGCTGTGGGCAGGCCCAGGACTCTTTTTTTTTTTTTTTTTTTTTTACTTTATTTAGGACTTTTTTTTTTTTTTTGAGTATAATTGCTTTACAATGTTGTGTTAGTTTTGCTGTACAATGAAGTGAATCAGCTATATGTATACCTATATCCCCTCCTTCTTGGACCTCTCTCCCACCACCACCCCCCATCCCACCCACCTAGGTTGTCACACAGCACCGAGCAGGTTCCTGTGCTTTATACCATGTTCCCGCTAGCTATCTGTTTTACACATGGTAGTGTATATATGTCAATCCTAATCTCCCAATTCGTCCCTATACACTAACAGTGAAAAATCAGAGAGAGAAATTAAGGAAACAATCCCATTTACCATCATAACAAAAAGAATAAAATACCTAGGAATAAACCTACCTAAGGAGGCAAAAGACCTGTACTCAGAAAACTATAAAACACTGATGACAGAAATCAAAGATGACATAAACAGATGGAGAAATATACCATGTTCTTGGATTGGAAGAATCAATATTGTGAAAATGACTATACTACCCAAGGCAATCTACAGATTCAATGCAATCCCTATCAAATTACCAATGGCATTCTTCACAGAATTAGAAAAAAAAATTTCACAATTTGTATGGAAACACAAAAGACCTCAAATAGCCAAAGTGATCTTGAGAAAGAAAAATGGAGCTGGAGGAATCAGGCTCCCCAACTTCAAACTATACTGCAAAGCTACAGTCATCAAGACAGTATGGTACTGGCACAAAAACAGAAATATAGATCAATGGTACAGGATAGCAAGCCCAGAGATAAACCCACGCACATATGGTCACCTAATTTATGACAAAGGAGGCAAGAACATACAATGGAGAAAAGACAGCCTCTTCAATAAGTGGTGCTGGGAAAGCTGGACAGCTACATGTAAAAGAATGAAATTAGAACATTACCGAACACCATACACAAAAATAAACTCAAGATGGATTAAAGATGTAAATGTAAGACCAGACACTATAAAACTCTTAGAGGAAAACACAGGAAAAACCCTCTGACATAAACCACAGTGAGATCTTTTGGACCCACCTCCTAGAGCAATGAAAATAAAAACAAAAATAAACAAATGGGACCTAATTAAACTTAAAAGCTTTTGCACAGCTAAGGAAACCATAAACAAAATGAAAAGACAACTGTCAGAATGGGAGAAAATATTTGCAAATGAAGCCATGGACAAAGGATTAATCTCCAAAATATAGAAACAGCTCATGGAGTATCGCTGATTAACAATGTTGTGTTAGTTTCAGGTGTACAGCAAAGTGATTCAGTTATACATATACATATATCTATTCTTTTTCTAATTCTTTTCCCATTTGGGTTTTTACACAATATTGAGCAGAGTTCCCTATGCTATACAGTAGGTCCTTGTTGGTTATCTATTTTAAATATAGCAGGGTGTATGTGTCAATCTCAAACTCTTAGTCTGTCTCCCCCGCCCCCCGGTAACCATAAGCTTATTTTCTAAGTCTGTGAGTCTGTTTCTGTTTTGAAAATAAGTTCATTTGTATCATTTTTTTAGATTTCCCATATAAGCAATATCATATGATATTTGTCTTTCTCTGACTTACTTCACTTAGTATGATAATCAAGGACTCTTTTTTTAATTTCCCAAATGATTCTGATGAGCAGACAGGTTGGGAAATTCTGCTGCAGATGTCATATTAGTTTCCTTTTTCAAGTTTTGACAATCAAGTACTGAGCATCGAGATTTTTTTGTTTTAAATAGCTTTATGGATATATGATTTACACACTATAAGATTCACCCACCTAAGTACCCAATTCAATAATTTTTAGTAAATTTATAGAGTTGTGCAGCCATCACTACAAACCAGTTTTAGAACATTTCCATCACCTCATAAAGCCTCCACATGCCTACTTGCAGTTCATGCCCACTCTCACCTCCAGCCCCAAACAACCACCAATCTGATTTCTGTCTCTGTAGATCTGCCTTTTCTAGATATTTCATATAAACTGAATAATACAATGCATAGTCTTTGGCATCTGGTTTCTTTCACTTAGCATAATGCTCTTGAGGTTCACCCATGGTGTAGGATATAGCAGTAATTGATTCCTTTGTATTTCTAAGTGGCATAGTATTCCATTGTATGGATAGACCACCTTTTGTTTATCCATTCTCCTGTTCATAGACACTTGGGCTGTTTCCACTCATTGGCTATTACGAATAATGCTGCTATGAACCTTCATGCACAAGTTTTTGTAAATATACGTTTTCAATTCTCTCATAGAGATTCCTAGGAGTAGAATTGCTGGGTCTATAGTAAGTTAAGTTTTTAAGAAACTGAATATCAAGTTTTAGCTGGTGAAAATTGTGAAACAGTTGCCAAATGTAGATTTCTAAGGTAATTAGCAATGTTCCTTTGCTCATCACTCGGGTCCTCACTGAACACTACTATACCTCCTGCACAAAACCGATACGGATTTTTCATCAAATGAAATGCCTTCATCAAGAAATGGTCCCCACTGTGGTACATATGCTGAGGGCAGCTGCTTCTTTGGCTGTTAAAATAAACAATTTTTTAAGTTGAAGGAGCTTCATTGTTATGCACAGCTGGCAAGTGGCCAGTCCTCGTTATTTAACAATAGGTTTACAAAAACTGTAAAACCTTACATGTTGATTAGAGTAATAATTAAATACTTTTTTATTAATCTGTCTTTTTAAATAAGTTGCTCAATGATATCGTAGATGTATAGTCATTGTAAAGGAACTGTGTTTACAATATATTTTAAAATAGAAATCATATGATCCCCTTTTAAACAAAAATGTTTATGTACCTAGAAAATGCTCACATAAGTAGATTCCATACGAAATGACTTATGAACATTTTTCTTTGTACTTACTTATATTTTCTGTATTTCCACATCTTTGTAATAAAACAAATGAAAGAAAGTTTTGCTTAATTTTTTAAAACATACAACATGCATGAGTATTTACTGAATTATTATCATGGATAACAATTTATGTCTCAGAAGTAAAACTGTTTTATTCTTTTTGCACTTTCTGGTAGCCAATTCTTCATCACTCTTCAGAGTGAGAAAAGGAGAGCCCAGATAATCAAAAAGTCTCCTTTGGACCAAAAGCTGCAGCGTCCACCATAGCACACAGATATAATGGCTCCTTTAGCTAAAAAAATTAAGTATACAATTTATTTTCCTGCAGTGCACACCAGAAAACTCACCCCTGAGTTTGGTGCACATCAGAAACCCCACCCTTGAAGTGATCTAATGGTTATCCAGTTTGTCCTTTTGATACACCTTTGCTAAACAGCCAACTGTTCCTAAATGCTTGAGACCAGAATGTTTTGTCAATTGTCTCCCAGTATTCCACATGATGCCACATGACTGAAAGCTGGGTTTCAATATCTCCCCTCCCCATTTATATTTATCCCATTTAACTCATCAAAAGTAATTGCTAAAGAACAACAACAAAAAGCAATTGCTTGGCTGGTCATGTTGTAAACATATCCAATTCAGAAAAAGACACAGCCAAAAGAGCATTGCTTATAGATTCTTGAATAATCAGAGCTTGTAACTGGTGCTTTCTATGTTTCAGAAATTTCTTCTAATGCCTTTTATATATTAACTCATTTATTCTTCAGAACAGCCCTATGAGATAGATAGGTGCTATTATCATAACCATTTCATAGATAAGGAAGCGGAAGTTTGGAGAGATTAAGCAACCTTCCTAAGCTCTCCCAGCTACTAATGCTGTGGCTGCAATTCCAACTGGTCAGTCAGGCTCTCTGCCTGAGTGCTTCATCCCTCCCCTACTGAATGAGTGTACTGGTGTCCCTGTAAGTCTGATGGTGCTTCTCCAAGAGGAGTCACAGAAGTCCTACTGTAGCAGCCTTTTGGAGGTCAGACACTGAGTTCTAGATGACCAATTTGGTGCTACAACTGGATGTCCTGTTGACTTGCCTACAGTCTCTCCACAAAAATGGTGCTGGACTTGATTCCACTTTTTAGTTCTTATGGATCAGTGCAGCAATTCATTGACTATGTAGTATATCTTTTTTGATATTTATCTCCCCCTTCTCAAAACTGTTCTAATCAAGTCACTCTAGTAACACTATTCCAGTGGTCAAGATGATGTCTAATGGAATCTCAAGGGCCTTCCCCTACCAACTCCCATCGCTCTCTGTTCCTCCTTGGCCCTGATACTTACAGGTGTCTCCAAAAAGGTTGCACTACAAAGAAAACCTCATCAGGCTATTTGCTGGACCTTTTTGTAGCCCTTCTTCATGAGAAAAGGGAAATGAGATCATAAATAACACTGACCCACACAGGGCACCAAATCCATTCTCTTTTGAGCTCACTTCCTGGATAGCTAGCTACACAATCTGCATTGCTCTTTTATACCTCATTATCTAGTTTTAGAATTTTCCTTTCAGAAAAACAAATAAGAGCATTCTACCAAGTTTCCATGGTGATTTTTTTTGCTTTCCTCTCTAGAACATTGTTTATAGGCAGAATAAAATGTGTTACAGCACTCTGACAAATTTGAACACCCACAGGATATGCTTGGGAGTCATCATCTGCAAAATTACATTTTTTTAACTTGTTGCAACATCTAGGGAACCCATGACAATGATTTCTGCATCACTCAAAATATCAGGAAAAAAATCTGAATTATCAATGTAATCCAAATAAGGGGTTCAGATAACAAATATTCTCAATCTAAAGTGCCTTTACATAAGAGGGGGCTTACTTATTTGCATAAATTTCCTAGCAAAGAAGTCTGTGCTGAAACAGTAGAATAGAACAGATGTCCAATCCATATATGTAGATAAGAATACTTCACTTGCCTACTTTTCACTAACAGATGAAGGAAGTGCATCTATTAAGGAAACAGAGCTTGCCCAAGTGGAACAGAGCCAGATCACAATTATCCATTGGTCCAGAGTACAACTGAATCTTCCCAATTTCAAAGAACAGAGAAATCAAATTTTCAATTTGAAACTACCATAAAAGAAGTAGTCCGACCTGCTCATCCAAAGAGGATGTGTTCACCACTGCCATCAATTTTAGTTCACTTATACCCAGAAATATATCTTTTCATTCCTTTTGTCTTAAATTCCTAGATTTCTTATTCTTTTTTATGTAAGTTCTGTTACATTCCCAAGCTTATAAAATTAAGGGAAAACCTTAGCTTTGGTTATCTGCAACTTATCCCTGGTTGTATTTAGATTGGATTTTGAAAACAATGTCCTACTCATAGAATAATCAGAAAAAAAGAACATCATATTCAACATGTCCAAAATCCCACCTAGTATCTTCTCCCTTGTACACCTAAAACACAAAAACAAACTCTGGCTGTTCTTCCTGCTTTGCTGCAAATCTCAACAAATGCCATTACTATAGGCCTAATCAGTCAGGTTCAAAATTTTGCATCACCTTAGCCCCTTCCTTCACCATTACCCATTCTTTCACCTATTTAAAATTTGAGTGCAGAGGATTCCATGATAACCAAGAAAGCAGAGCCTAATGTGAATGCCCTTTCACTGTTCACACTTTCTCATCTCCTACTCACCGCTCACCCCATTGCAGTCTGGTTTCTACCCCACCACTCCACTGAACCGGCTCCAGCTAAGATTGCCAACAGCCTTCAGTAGCCAAAGCCAGCAGTCACTTTTCAGTTCATTGTCTGCCTTCTTGGCAGCATTTGACAATTAATTTGACAACTGTGTTCACCCCTTCCTTCTTAAAAACTTATCTTCCAGGGCTTCCCTGGTGGCGCAGTGGTTGAGAGGCTGCCTGCCGATGCAGGGGACACGGGTTCGTACCCCGGTCCGGGAGGATCCCACATGCCGCGGAGCGTCTGGGCCCGTGAGCCATGGCCGCTGGGCCTGCGCGTCCGGAGCCTGTGCTCCGCAACGGGAGAGGCCACAGCAGTGAGAGGCCCGCGTACCACAAAAAAAAAAAAAGAAAAAATTATCTTCCATTAGCTTCCAAGACTCCTCTCTCTTAGTTGTCCACCAACTAAGTTGTCTTCCCTATCTTAGTTTTTCAGTAAGTTCTTCTTCTACTCATCTCTTAAAAGTTGTAGTTCTTCCCAGTTCCCTTTTTCCTTCTCACACACTCCCTGGTCAATTTCACCCACTGTCATAGGCTCCAGTGATGGAGATCATCACACGGTAATGATCTACAGTTCTTTTATCTCCAGGCTAGTAATTTCTCCTGAACTCCACACTCTTATAACCAATTATCTAGTGGACAATCCTACATGGAGGTTCCACTGAGCATCTCAAACTCAACTAAAACTCTAAGTCTTATCTTTGTGAAACCTGTTCCTCTGACATTTCCTAAATCAGTGAAGCATATTACCTACCTCTCCATGATCATGTCAGAGACCTGGGAGTCTTCCTTGAACCATACTCCTCCAACCCCCTACAAGCAATCAATCTTAAGTTCTATTGATTTTAACTCCTAAATATCTCTTACTCTATAGACGTTTTCTCCAAGCCCACTCAAACCATTATCACCCATGTAGATTACTTGATGCCTCCCTGGTGTCCCTGACGCAATCTTGCCCTTCCCTCCAGTCCTTCCTCTCCACTGTAGGCCTACAGTTCTCAAGCCTGGCCAGACACCAGCACTACCCATGGAGCTTTAAATATATACACATACACATACAAGCCACATACTCTGGTCATGATGATTCAGTAGGTTTGAAGTGAGACTCAGGTACCTGTATTATTAAAAGCTCCATTAGGTGTTTCTGATGTGCCGCCAGGATTAAAAATCAATCAGTGTTAAAAAAAAAAAAATCAATCAGTGTGATTTTCCCCAGCACAGCTCTGATCGTAATTTACAAGGCCCTTCATAATCAAGCTTTTCTGAGTTTTCTTCTGTCTCTCAAATGTGCTGTTTCCTCTCAATCCAGACCATAAAACCCACAATTTCCTGGCTTTCACTCCTCATTACCAAATCCTACCTTTGCTTTCTTTCCTCCAAGAGGCCTTCATTAGCACCGTCTGTTCCACATTAAGGCTTCCCACCCCGCCCCGTTCCATGCCCTCTCTTACTCCCCTCATCATAGCATGTACCGTGATTGCCTGTTTATCTGTGTGTTGCTCCACTAGACAGACCGTACACTCCAGGAACGCATACACCTCCCCAGTTCACAGCTGTCTCCAAAGCACCTACACCACCAAGCCAAACACAGAGTAGGTGCTTAATAAGGGAATTAGCAGTTGATAATATTCAAGAGACAGACTTACAACTGATTTGTTAGAAGATGGAAAATTCAGTGCTAAAAAAGTTCACACGGTCTTATGGAGGGGAAAAGACAGTGGTAAGAGCTGTAAGGGTGCTACCTTCACGAGACACGGAAGATGTCACCAAAAAGACTTTCTTGAGTGTTGAGCTGACTTCTGAAGATTAATTAGATCCAGGGTCCCCAACCCCAGCCCCCCGGACCGGTACCGGCCTGCGGCCTGTTAGGAACCAGGCCGCACAGCAGGAGGTGAGCAGCGAGTGAGCAAAGCTGCATCAGCCGCTCCCCACCGCTCGCATCACCGCCTGAACCATCCCCCACGCCCCCACCCTCCACCGCCCTGTCGGTGGAAAAACTGTCTTCCACGAAACCGGTCCCTGGTACCAAAAAGGTTGAGGACCGCTGGAGTAGAGGATGCCCAGAGGAAAGGAGATATTTCACACTGAGGAAACCAAATGCGCAAAGGCAGAAATGTAGAGATTCCCAAACTGTATCGATTTTACACCCAAATGTCTCTGGCAACCATCCTCTCCTTTTCAAACCTACGATTATTCCCTAATTCAGGTCTTCTGCACCAATCACTTGAACTACAGCAAAACCTTCCCTCCCACCTCCAATTCCCCCTCCCCATTGCTGCCTAAAGTACAGACTGATTATACTGTTCTCTCGGCTATAAATAAATGGTAAATACACACATAAAACTTCTGACAGTTCTCCCTTGCCCATGAATAATCATGTTCACAATTCATACCAAGGCACCTAAAGTCTCTACGGATACAGCCCCTAACTTAGCTTTTCAGTCTTGTCTGTACCTCATACTAACCCCATTCTACCTACAAACCCATTCTTCACGCTTGCACCACGCTGGATTACTTGCTATTGTCCAGTTCAACCTCCCATTTTCACGTTTCCCCTCATTGTATTAGCTACCTAGTCCACAATCATGCTACATAACAAACAGCCACAAACTTCAACAGCAAACAGCAACAAGCATGTATTGCTCATGCATCTGGGGTCAGCATCTAGGTAGTTCTGCTGATCTTGGATGGACCACCTCGTAAGTCTAGGGCAGTGGTTCTCAATCGGGGCATTTTTCTCTTTGGCGTGTCTGGAGATTTTTGGCTTGTCACAACTGGAGGGAATCTAGTGGGTAGAGGCCCAGGAAGATGCTAAACACCCTAAAATGGACATCCCCAGAGCAAAGAATTACCCAGCTCCGAAGGTCAACAGTGCCTCTGTTGAGGAACCCTGATATAGGTGTTGGCTGGCTGGCCGCGTCTAGGACCACTCTGTCTGTGGTCTCTCATCCTCCTGAAGGCTATCTTGGGCATCACGTCATAGCGATGGCAGAGGAGCAAGAACAAGCAGAGTTACTCGAGGCATTTTACAGCCTAAGCTCGGAACTGGCACATCATTACTTCTGCCACATTCTATTTGCCAAAGCAAGTCAAAAGGCCTTCCCTGATCCACGGGGTATGGAAACAGACTCCACCTTTTTGGTAAGAAGGACTGCATTCACCTGAAAGGGTGCGTACTGGACAGCATGGAGAATGGATGCAACCAACCAGACGGACTCTCTTCCCTCTACGGGGGGAACATGAATTTGGAATTATAAAAGTGTTCTTTTCTCTCTGCTCCCTCTTGTTCACATTTCTCTTTGGGTAGGTATTATATTTTGTGTTACCTACGCTCAGGGCAGCCAGTATGCACTGAACCGGCTACCTGCGGCTGGCGCCGTTGCAACTGGGTTATTCTGACTGGTTGCTGCTGTGCCGTTTTAATAACAGTTCTTAAACTTTTCTTCCCTTTGCTTCCTCTTATTTGTATGCCTGCTTATCTCCTACACTGAGATGAAGAGTCACTCATTTGAGGCGAGAATCTCTGTCTTATTCGTCCCTGGGCATTCAGTGCCTGGCAGTACCTGGCACGTTGTAGGTGTTCGGGAATGTTTTATTTAATAAATGAATGTATTCGCACAAAGGACAGTAACGACCATATGAGCTTACACTCTGGGATGTCTGTGATTCGATGCAGAAAATAGGAAGATTCTCCTAAAAGGAACTGTTGTCAAATGTGCTCAGGTATCTGGAATTTCATATTCCTCTTTAGAATCCACCATGAAATACTGATATCTTATTCCATTAAATGAACGAGGAATGATGTTATTGGCAGAAACTGTAACTATATTCCCTGGATGCACATCCCTTCACACACACCCCCCCACATAAATAATCATTAAAATATGTTTTAAATCTTACAACTTACTCGCGCTTGTTTTGTCATCTGCTGGGTTCTCCACCCTGGCTGCACGTTGGAATCACTCGGGGGAAACTTTTATGCAATAGCAGTGCCCAGGCCCTGATCCAGATCATTTTAAATCAAAAACTCCCAAGTGATTCTAATGTGCAGCCAGAGCTGAGAACTGCTGAGCTCAAGCTCTCCACTAACAGGGAGGCAGTAATTATTTTAAAAAATAAAATTTGAGAAAACCCCAAATCTCTGTAACGTTTTGGAACGTTTGGAAAAAAAGCTCTGGAACAAAAAGCTTCAGAATCAAGCAAAATTTTGAGCAACATGGGTTTAGGTATAAATGGTCCATATCACCAGTGATCATCTGTATCAGGTGAGATTCTGGGCTCAGAGGCTATTTTATTCCTGTATTATTTGTTGCTGTTCTTGTTTCCACTTTTACAGTTTAAAAGACTAGATCCATGTTGGAAAATATATCTAGGAGAACATCTTAAACTCACCGTTTATCCAAATAGACTAGATTAGGACAAATGATTGTATGTCAGAATATCTACTACTGAATCCCTATATAGAGAGCATGACACACGGTCAATTACAGTTAAAAGGACGTGCTGATTCTGTAGCCACTTACGGTGGTTTAGAATTCTTTGATGCTCCTCCCTTCAAAAAGTGGGACTGACATATACACACCACTCTATATGAAATAGGTAACTGGTAAGAACCTGCTGTATAGCACAGGGAACTCTACTCAATACTCTGTAATGGCCTATATGGGAAAAGAATCTTTAAAACGTGGATATAAGTATATGTATAACTGATTCACTTTGTTGTACACCTGAAACTAACACAACATTGTAAACCAACTGTACTCCGATAAAAAAATTTTTTTTGAAAAGTGAAGTGTAATTCTCCTCCTCTTGAGTGTGGGTTATACTTAGTGACTCATTCTTAAGGAATACAATGTGGCAGACATGGAAGCCTGTGAAGTCTGTGGTCAGGTCGTAATAGGATCGTGGCATCCTCCCTACTCTCTTGAATCACTCACTCAGGAAGTGAGCCGTCCTAAGGACGCACAAGCAGTCCTACAGAGAGGCCTACACAGCAAGGAACTAAGACCTCCTGCCAACAGCCGGCAAAGACCTGAAGCTCCTGCTCACATGAGTGGGCCGTCTTCGAAGAGGATCTTCTAGCTCCAGTCAAGCCTTCAGATGACTGCAGCCCAAGCCAACATTTTGTTTGCAGCCTCAAAAAAGACCCTGAGACAGAACAACCCATCTAATCTTCCTAAATTTCTGACTCACAGAAACTGAGAAATGATAAATATTCGTTGATTTAAGCTGCTACGTTTGCGATTAATTTGTTATACAGCAATAGATAATTAAGGCACCATCACAAAACTTTTAACAGTTTTCTTGACAAGTATCTAGAAGTGTCCTTTCTCCTATTTACACCTCCTCTAAATTCCCTTCCTGTATGTCCCAGGAACCTTTTCTTATTCATCATACCTTCTCACTGTTGTACAATCAATGTCTCCTCTCCTCCTCTCTCAAAGCCATCTAATACGTTCAAGTCTTCTTCAAATACAGAATCTTCAAATACAGAACAAACCAAATCCTACTGAAACCTTATGTTCCTCTCTCCCTGCTATTTACAGCTGTCTCCTTTCGTTGCTGTCAAGCACCACGAAATAATAATCTACACTCTCTCTCCCAGCTTTTACACCTCCCACCAAGCCTTAAATCACTGCAATCACTCAAAGCAATTCACACTGTCCTCTTTCAGCCAAAGGACCCTGCTTCTTAAACATTCTTGCATGTCTCATAGCCTCCTCCAATAACACATTCAAACCTGAACTCATCCTCTTTCTCCTCACATCACTCCTCTTCCTATGTTCCCTGTCTCAGGAAATCAAACCACCCAGTTGATCAAGACATAAATTTGGGGGTCACTCTCAATGTCTCTGTTTCTCTCACCTCCCCCATCCATTCAGTCACTAAATCTCATCAATGTTATATCCTTAATGTCTCTCACATTCATTCCCACTTTGCTGCCATCATCACCTCTGGCTTCCCTGCTTCAGTACTGACCACCATAATCATTTTCTTCCTTGCCACCAAGGTCATCTTCCCAAAACATAATATGATTATGTCCCTTCCTTACTTTTGGTTATTCCTCATTGCTTAAAGATAAAATCTAAACTCCATTTAAAAATACTAGTAGCTGGGACTTCCCTGGTGGCGCAGTGGTTAAGAACCTGCCTTCCGATGCAGGGGACGGGGGTTCAATCCCTGGTCAGGGAACTAGATCCCACATGCATGCCACAACTAAGGAGCCCACGAGCCACAACCAAGAAGCCCGCGAGCTGCAACTAAGGAGCCAACTGACCGAAACTAAAGAGCCTGCCTGCAGCAACTCAGACCTGGTGCAACGAAAATAAATAGAATAAATTTTTTAAAAATATAAAAATACTAATAGCTGTCAACACCTATTAAGCACTTGATATATGTCAAGTACTTTTATAGGGGCCTTCTGTGTGTTAACTTTTTGAGCCTAACAGTTCATGAGGTAGACACTGAGAATACTCTTACCATTTTACAGATGATGAACTAAGGCACAGAGATGCTAAGTAAGTTCCCCACAGTCACAGAGCTAGTAAATGGAAGGGTGAAGTTTTGAACTCAGGCTGTCTGATTCCAGAGCCCAGCCCTTTTAGTTCCAACACCAAACCCTAAGGCACGGTGCACAAGGTCTTCATTGACAGGACCCAGTCTTTTCTCCCAGCAGCCCTTTCCAAATGCTATACTCTGGCCCTGCTGCTTCCTAAACATACCCTGCTCCTGCAAATCTCCATCTCTTTGCTCAAGCTGCTCTCATGATCTAGAAGGTCCTTCTCCAACACTTGCTCTCATCTCTCCTCACCCTTACCTTCCCCATCCAACTGACAACACTTGCTCATTTATAAAGACTCAACCCAATGCCCATCTATCTCCTCAAAGATACTGATCCCTACCCAGGGAGAAATGTTCTCTTCTCCCTTTGTGGCTACGAGGAACCGCAAACACTTTGTGATAGACTGGAGTATTGTTTGAAGAATATTCACTCCCCTCCCCTCCTACTGTGAGCAAAATGTCTTTCCCTGTCTCAGCGACTTGGCCACATCACTTGCTTTGGCAGTGGAATGTGAGTAGATGTGACGCAAGTGGAGAATTTAAGTCCATTGCATGATTTGGCTGGGCTCTGGTGCACCTGTCATTCATTTGCCATGAAGACATCTCCCAGGTAGCCTCTGGTCCAAGGAGAACAAACACACATGAAGCAGATCTGAACCCCACAGTCTTGACCCAAGCGCAGTCAACCCAGAGCTTGAAGCAGAACTGCTCCAGCAGACCATTGGAACCGTGAGCTAAAAAAGATTGCTACCTGCCACTGTGAGTTTTGGTGGGTGGTGTGTCACGCTGCACGGCTGTACCAAGAGTTGATTAATATATACCTTAATTTCATGTGTTTTTTACACATCTTGAGAATAGTTATAACAACATTAAGAGCTCTTAATAGATTTTTTAACATAAAACTCACTCTTTTAGATGTATAATTCAGAATATTTCAGTATTTCCACTAAGTACTATAAATAAATGGGCAAACATCACCACTATCTAATTCTAGAATATTTCTGTCACCGCCAAAAGATATCCATGGGCATTATTAGTCTCTTAGTAGATTTCAAAATAATGAGTAACTTAATAAATGATATGTAAGAAAATTCCTAGAACTCTTATTCCAAACTAGCATTAATGATATAAACATTGCATTAAAAAGATGTGTCTCCAAAAGGGTATTTTGAGATCTTTTTAAATTTTATTTTAAAAATAATTTATACTCACATTCTCCATATATCTCCATATATTTTAAATAGCAATATTTAATATTCTTTTATATTGCTATTGCAAGGCAAAGTCCATTTGGGGATTTAATTTTCAATCTACAGATCACAGAGAGATGCTTACACTCAAAGACACAAAGCATTCAGGAGGAAAAAAATGGTCACATGCTTCAAAGCTATCAGTAACTGAGGAAACCGTGACACAGAATTTGCTTTTGCACTTTAACAAAATATATTGGTCAAATGCCAAAAATAAAAATCTCGAAATTTCCACTAATAAGGACCAGAGCTTCAAAAATTAGCAAATCCCCACTTTAAAACAGAAATTTCAAAATCCAGAAAATGACAGGATTGAAAAACTATTCTCATTAGATAATTGACACCATACTTAAACACTGTTACTCTTTCTTTTTATAACAAAGAAAACTATTTTTAAAAAAACCCTATAATGACAAGCTCATTTCACTCTATTATCAAAGAGAGAGAGGTCTTATTTCAGAGAGTAATTCCATTAAAGAGATGCCTTTGGAAAAAAAGTTTTATTACAGACTTGAATGTTGAATACTGGGATAAATAAGAAACTCCTAGGCAAAATATTCTAAACTCAAAAAACATATTTTCTACATATAGAAAAAAGCACCTTAGACTGTGTTTTGCTGTGCTATATGAAATTATTTTACCATTTAAGAAACCTACTGTCCCTGTAACCACTACTAACCCTTAAAAAAAAAAGTGAAAATCTGACCAAGGACCAGCAAAGCTACCAGTGAGCTTTCAAGTACCCTGACGCCGCCTAAACTGTCCAACCGGTTTTTATTTTTACCCTCCTCTTTCCCGTACAGGCTCTGCATAGGATCCAGCTGCGCTGTGCCAATCTGGGTCACTCAGCCAGAGGATCAGTGGGTGACAGCCGCCGAACCCACTTTTAGAAGGCCCACATGCCTGGGGAGCGCACAGGCACAGGGCCGAGCATTCTCCAGCAAACAGCAACTGTGTGGTTTTGCTATTTCTAGGCTTCAGCCTCCACAAAATACATCCTCACCTGAGGAATATGAAATTTAATGGAGAAAACAAATAAGGTTCTGGTATTGGATACTTTCATTTCTAACATTTTTTAAAAGCTGCTCTTTTATATAATTCAGTAAAAAGGTCAATATATATTGAGAAAAAAGAAGAACTGAAGTACCCAGTTTGGACCTTTTTATGTTATTTTTTTCAGTTTTATTGAAATATAATTGACAAATAAAATTATAAGATATTTAAAATCTACGCTGTGATGATTTGATACAGATATGTATATATATTGTGAAAGGATTCCTCCCACCTAGTTAGTTAACACATTCCGTTACCTCACATATTTATTTATATATTTGTTTATATATACATATATATGTGTATATATATATATATATACACATATATATGGGTTTGTTTTGTTTTTTTTTTTGGTGAGAACATTAAGTTCTACTCTCTTAGCAAATTTCAATTACACAGTATTATCAACTACAGTCACCACGTTATATATTAGATCTTCAGACTTTATTCATCTTATGCCTGAAAGTTTGTACCCTTTTGCTAACCTCTTCCTATTTCCCCCACCCTAACCTCCTGGCAACCACTTTTCTACTCTCTGTTTCCACAAGTTCAACTTTTTTAATAAAGATTCCACATGTAAGTGAGATCATACAATATTTGTCTTTCTCTGTCTGACTTACTTCACTTAGCATAATGCCTTCAAGATCCATTCATGTTGCCACAAATGGTGAGATCTCCTTTTTTATGGCTAAGTAGTATTCAACTCTGTGTGTGTGTGTGTGTGTGTGTGTGTGTGTGTGTGCGTATGACGTCTTCTTTATCCATTCATCTGTTGATAGACACTTATGTTGTTTCCATATCTTGGCTATTGTAAATAATGCTGTGATGAACACACAGATACATATATCTTTTTGAATTAGTGTTTTTGTTCTCCTTGGAAAAATACTCAGAAGTGGAATTGCTGAATCATATGGTAGTTCTATTTTTAATTTTTTGAGGAACCACCATACTGTTTTCCATAGTTGCTGCACCAATTTACATGCTCACCCACAGTGCATAAGGGTTCCCTCTTCTACACGTCCTCACCAACACTTGTTATTTATTGTCTTTTTGAGGATAGCCATTCTAACAAGCGTGAGGTGATATCTCATTGTGGTTTTGATTTGCATTTCCCTGATGATTAGTGATGTTGAGCACCTTTTCATGTACTTGTTGGCCATCTGTATGTCCTCTTTGGAAAAAAGTCTATTCGGTTCCTCCACCTATTTTTTAATCAGATTGTTTGTGGTTTTGCTATTAAGTTGTGTGAGTTATATTAGTTTTTAATCAACACTTCAAAGTCAATCTGATTCAATCAATCACACTTTTACACCTGGTAGAACCACTTAAGTGCTGGGTTGGGCACCTGACACACAGCGATATCTCTAAAACTGACCCTTTTCTAATCTTCTAAAAATAGGAATGAAACAATCTATTAATGCCTTTTTAAACCAATCTTAGATTATAATCCCAAACTCACCTCCTAGAAATAGCCATTGTTCTGTTTTTTAACTATGTCTTTATTTTTCTCTATAGTCTTGCCACCCACGTATGCATTCCTATATATTATCGCATTTTAATTAAAATACTGGTAACGTTTATTGGTAATCTCATCATCATCTACTTCCCCTAGGTTTTCCTTTAGGGAATTCACCACTTCACTGTTGGGTAGCAGCCAGTGGTAGGGATGGACCAGGGTGGACCCCGACTGACTTCAGCTAACCAACTGATCCACTCCCCTGGTGATCATGAAAGAGGGCTGTGTCTCCTTTCTGTGGCCAGAGGGTGTAAAGAGAATATGAGGACTGGAATTGCTCTTGTCCCGCCAAGTCCCCAAATGGAAAAGCCTGGACTTTCTGGAATGGTGTAGGGCAGGCGTGGATACATTACATAAAGCCAGAGCATAAAGCCATGCAATGTACAGCACAGCTGAAAGGCTGAGAGAATCCTTGTCCTTACTGATACCATTGAGTCAGCCTCATCTGAAGTAGGAATCTACCTCCAGACTGTCAATAGGCCAATACACCATCTTTTTTCTAAAGCCACTTTAGGTTGGATTTCTGTTTGTTGCAACCATCAGAATACTAACTAAAACACACAAAAGAATGTTTGAATGAAAAAAATTACTAAACACACCCAAATAAAAGCCAAATGAATAAGAAAAAACATTTTTAACACATTATACAATTCACAACTCTTGATGCAAGTTAAAAGTCAGTGGTTTATTATGTCAGAGCAACCCCAGGGTCCATCAGGCCTCTTGGGAACCAAGACCATGACATATGCATTAGAATGTAGGGTTAGAGAGACGCCTAGGGTCTCATCTGGATAAAATCACTCTCTTTTCCAGGTAGCAGCACTGTCAAGCAGTGTATTGGGTAAAGAGATTCATTTGGGGAGTTTCTTTAAAAATACTGAAAACATTTCTAAAGCCAACACGGGCCTCCAGCATCCTGGGGCATCATCCCCATCTCCACCCCACCCCACCTCTTCACTACTGCCCACCTCCCCCCGTCACCAATATCCTTCAAGGTTGCCCTTGGTGATGAGCCTGTATCACATCCCACAGCATGGTGGTTACTAGCAGAGGTAAAGCAGCCAGACCGCCTGGGTTTGAAGATCAGCTCCACCACCTAATGACTGTGTGACCTTCGACTATTTACTTATTTCTCTGTAAAATGGGAGTAATAAGAGTTTGCACTTAGCTCACACAATGGTTGAGAAGTTAAATGCTTAGAATAGGGCCATAGGCGATACACCCTCAGAAATTATTATTATTTTTTAATTTATTTATTTAATTTATTTTTGGCCGCGTTGGGTCTTCATTGCTGCGCACAGGCTTTCTCTAGTCGCGGCGAGCCGGGGCTACTCTTCATTGCTGTGCGCGGGCTTCTCATTGCGGTGGCTTCTCTTGTTGCAGAGCACGGGCTCTAGGTACGTGGGCTTCAGTAGTTGCAGCGTGTGGGCTCAGTAACTGTAGCACCCGGGCCCTAGAACGCAGGCTCAGCAGTTGTGGCGCACGGGCTGAGTTGCTCCGCGGCATGTGGGATCTTCCCGGACCGGGGCTCAAACCCGTGTCCCCTGCATTGGCAGGCAGATTCTTAACCACTGCGCCACCAGGGAAGTCTCAAGCCCTCATAAATTATTATCATGAACTATGATAATATGAAGAAGTGTGGAGAAAATCTGGTCCCTGTCGTCCAAGAGAGAGCCAGCCATGGCCCCAGGCTAGGGCCAGGCAGCCCTGAGGACTCCCACCTCTTGCACCAGGCTGAGCAACCCTCCCTCCACCCCGCCTTCCAGCTTCATCCCGCACCTCCCTCTCCCTGACTTCCAACACACCCACCTCACTGGGCTCCTCCAACGCTTTCTTTGGAGTCTTCACACACCCCTCAGCCTCCACCTGCAACACAATTTCTTGCTCTCTTTTGTCTGGCCAGTCCCTGCTCATCCTTTGGGTCTCAGCTTAGACAGCACTTCCTCAGAGAGGCTGCCTGAGGCCCCACAGACCAAATGAGGCCCAACCCTCTCCATGTCCACACAACCGGCTCTTCCCTTTCTGAAGGGAAAGGGAAGGGACTGCATCACACACACACAGAATTCTGTGTTCAGGGTCTGTCTCTCCTGGAAGAGTGTAACTTCACAAGGGCAGGGACCACGTTTGTCTCATCTACTCCTGAGTTCTCAGGATATGCTCGATAAATATATAATGAATGAACGAATAATGTCCCAAACTGAGACAAGTTGCCAATATGTATATACTGGCTCAGGAAGGCCACACGAGTCACAGCCTAGAAGCCAACAACCCTCCGGACACACCACCTACACTTACCCTCAAGTCTCAGTTTCCTCATTTCCAACTCGCCTCATTTCCAAGAGCTTCTCACCCACAACAAATAATTCTCATAGGTTCCCTTGGGGAGAAGGACACTGCTCTAAGTACCACCAAGGCATAAAATCCCAAAGAAAAATGCCTCAGGAAAAAAAATGCACTATTCCACCACCTCTCCAAAATCAGTAGGAGCTTCTCTGAGGAATGTTGTCCAAGGTCATCTGACAGTAGATAGGAAATATGAAGTTCCTAAAAATGTTTCCTTAGGACCCAAGATCCTCAATTCCAGCATCAGGAATCTTCCAGTGGTTGTTTTCTACATCTGTGTGTGTGTGAGCCTGTGAGTGAGAGTCAGTAAGTCTGCACAAGACATTAAGATCCAAGTATTTCTACTATAAAACAACAACGCACATTCCTTAAAATGAATCAATAATGTCCCGAAGTAAGACAACCAACCAAAAACCTCATATTTTGCAAAGTCAAACACTAAAATATAACAGGGCTTATGGAAAATTTAGAGTTGGGGCAGAAGGCTCAAATCCCATTCAACTTTGTAACCAGAACACTAACAAAAACAATAAGAAACTGAGAATTACTAGCACAAATAAAAAGATGCTTTCTATTTCCTATTATAGAATAAATGTGGGAATTTTACCAAAAAGGTGGGGCGGGGCAAGGGTGCAGTATAGAAAGCATGTGAGGAAAGACTGAAGCTCCTGCATTACGGAGATAAGATAAAACACACAAATAGCTGGGAAAATCAGACTTTTTAATCAGTGCAAAGCCAGATGGAGCCCAGAGCGAGAACAAGGTGCCATCGCCTCCCCCGTTCACTTCCACTAGCCTCCTTTGCTTTCAGTTACTGCTAACTGGTGATGCAAAATACTAAGGTGCTAAGAAAAATCCCATACAAACCACCGCAACTTGCATCTTAAAAGCATCACACCCTATTTCTCAATTGCATATGAGATAATTCACACTACGGAAACATAAATTATAGCAGAGCCAATTGCATTTGCTCAGAACACCAGGGGTCCATGCCAGGTAAGGGGTCGGAGAGTGGAGCT
Organism: Lagenorhynchus albirostris; assembly: GCF_949774975.1. Classification (NCBI taxonomy): domain Eukaryota; kingdom Metazoa; phylum Chordata; class Mammalia; order Artiodactyla; family Delphinidae; genus Lagenorhynchus; species Lagenorhynchus albirostris. The sequence continues at coordinate 83,068,019 of NC_083098.1, forward strand.
GCGACCAGGAGGTACCAGATGTGTGAGCCAAGAGAAGCACCATTGCGAGGGGCATCATGTAAGGGCCCTGGAGCCACGTCGGATCAAGAGTCCTGACCAACTTGCCTGCCAGTCTTAACATGACTAAAACTTACTGGAACAGGCACAGTAAAGACCCTTGAACTGGTTCGGTGGGCAACAGATATGTGTTACACAAGGACTGAATAGGATGACAAATGTAGAGCAGCCAGCAGGAACACACACTAGCTACACATGCTTTTCTTCCTCCTGTTAGTAATAATTTCTGTTCCAGGACTACTTGAACACAGATGGGGAGCCAGGTCTCAACCAGAGGGAAAGAGATTGGTGAACAGAAAGGAAGTAAAAATAGTTCCACCCATCGGCTATGGTTTATTCTGCTCCTGGAATGGTTTTTCATCATAGTTGTAACCATTCGCCTGCCAAAATGTATCTTTTTAAAAGCAAGGAAAGGGCTCCAGTTCCACAGAATGTGCTCAGGAATCACAGAGATGGAACTGTTTCCTAGCAACTAACAGTACCATGCACACAGAAGATGCCCACTAAACAGCTGCTAAGGGAAAGAGGAAGCCAGAGGGAGGGCAGGTCACCTGCTTGCTTAGATGGTTGGGATCATGATCCTTTTAGAAGTTTTGCTTTTCCTTCTAGAGCATAGCAGTCACCAGCCCAAGCTCAAGCTCTGGAACAAAACTGCCTGGATTCAAACCCCAGCTCTGCCACTTATTAACTATGTGACTTCAGGCAAATCAATGAACACTTCTGTACTCCAGTTTTCCCGTCATGTATTGATAAAATGGGCATAAAATGGTGCTTACCTGAGAAGCACCTTATCTGCTGGGCACAGTGCTAGGTTATTACATTACATTATATAGTAACTCAAGCACCGAGACTAGCAATGCCACATGATAAGTGCTCTAGAAGTGTGTTAACTATTATTATTTTTATTTGTCACCGAACTAGCTACCTTATCACCACATTATCACATTCCGTCAATTCTTGCAACACGATGAATCAGGCCTCCACTTGTCACCCACCCCTCCTATTTATGACATCTTGCAAGGTTCCTGAGGAAACAGGCGGCAACCACGTCTGTCGGTTGATAACAACATTCAGCTCCACAAGCTCCTTTTTTAATTTTCTGTAGGAAAGGCAGAGAGGATGCCATTTCTCAGTGTTTCCACTGGGTCATGACAATGAACGGTCATAGCCATAGTCACTTATTAATTCCAGCTGCTGGTCATTAGTTTTTACGGGGTATTGTCCTTTTAAAAACACCTATCTGATAAGAGCTCATACAGATGACCACTCCAGTAAAATTCCTCCGTGCTTTTTCTTGAGCTAGATCCTACAACAGGGGAGAGAGAGGAGCCTGACTGAGAAAGAGGGGGTGAGAGTCCCGAGGAGCCTGACTGATTGGTTGAGGTGGGGAGAGAAAGAGGGGGTGAGAGTCCCGGGGCAGAATGCTGGGGAGCATGTTTATTTAAAGAAAGGTGATGTCTGCTCTCCAGCCCTGCAGACAGAAATGCCAAGTGCACTGAGCCCTGTACCAGTCCAACCTGAGGGGAAGGGTGGCCTCCTAAATAATTCCTTCAACTGATATCACCTACCTAAGAGCCAAGAGTGGAATCACTTTCCAAGTGTCCAATCACTGACTGTCTCCAGGCAACTATTGGGTAAACTGCTTTTTTTAATCAGTCTTTAAAAAAAAAAAAAATGTGCTTCCTGTCAGGGCAGCAACAGAGTCTATTTTCTCTGCCACGGCAGAGTCCAAGTGCCAATCAGGCAATCATAGCTGGGCACAAGCTCACTGGGAAATCTCTCGGGCAGCAGGGAATATGGCTGTGAGGCCCTAATGGGGAGCAAAGTGAATAAATTGAAGAGGAGTGAGACGATCGCTAAGAACCCAGACCTTGGCCACAAGAGCTGTGGGGTTTATCAAAGTAGGTAGACCCCAAGCAACCATATATTCATTACAATGAAATATGACAATTTTCTAATAGAGGTAAATTCTAAATGTCCGGTGTGCACAGAAAAGGATTAGTGGGCTTAAAGGAATCAGCGAGTCTGCCTCAGAGGCAGTCATATTTAAGCCCTGTCTGGAAGGATCTGTCCCTGGAGAAGTGGAGAAGGGGCACTCCAGGGTGCCCCTACCTCAACCACCATTCTCCCCTTTCTCCTAAGGAACAGAACCCAGATTATTACATGGAAACATTACACCCTTCCCTGCAATCAGGAGTGGCTATGTTACTGAAATTCTGGGCAATAAAATGGAACCAGAAGTGTCAGGAAGACTTTTCTAAAAGACATCTTATAAGGAAAAGATGCACTCTTCATTTTCCCTTCCTCCCTCTTGCTTCCTGGAAAGGTGACGTGATGGTGAATCTCTAGCAGCCATGTTGGACCACGAGGAAGGGGATCTAGTGGTAAAAGACACCTAAGTCACAGAGTTTACAATTTCTGGGGCTCCCAGATGACATGTGACTTTATTAGTTTATAACGCACCTTCTTTCAGAGGAATTTGGGAGACAAGTTCCCAAATCAAAGGACATCTGTGGGTCACGACCCGAAGTCTCACACAAAATTGCTCTGCTTACTCACTGAAAAGTAGGCAGGTTTCTTGCAGCCCCTTCTCACTTCAGAGTGGAATGCAGTGTCTACAGCCCCTATTCTGTGTTAAGAACTTTAATCCCAGAGTCCAAGCTTAAATGTAAATCCCAAAGTCCTCTCTGCCATTTCTCCTAGAAGAGGGTCTCTTGATTTATTGTGCCTTGGTCCTAAGTGGGATGTAGACCATCACGCAAACCCCACTCTAAGTGGCCGGCAAGAATATTTGAGAATTTCTGACTCAGCTCCCTTCTCCGCCCCCTCCCTTACATACACACCTTCAGCACACCTGGAAAACTATAAGAGCATAAAAGCATGTGTTGTGTGTACACATAAGCTCTTATCTCAATAAATTAGCGTCAGTCTAATTCCCTTGCTCAGCACCCTTCACTGGTCTCAGCTTAAATATTACTTTCACTATGAGTCCTTGTCTGCCTAAAGTTCTTTTCTCTTAAGTCCCCCATTCTTTGTTGTCATAGCAATTATCCCAATTCGTTATCATGAATTTATTGTTTAAGCTCTACCTCACACACACCACAACTACACTGTGCATCTCCTGTGAGCAGGATTATGTTTATTTTGTTTGCCACCTGACCTTGGTTCTCAGCACTATGCCTGGTATATGGTTGGAGCTTAGTTAACACTTTTCAGGAAATGAATATTAAAATTTGTTTAAAACACTTTCACACATTAATGCTTATTTTCACCATTAATGCTTACTTTTAGTGTTTACACTGAAGTGAACTTATAAGTGAGTGACAGCCAAGCATCACAAATAATTATTTTTGTATCTTAAATCATTTGACTGAGCCTATCCTAGCCTTCATTCAGTTTCCCATTAGAATAAAATAATTGTTTGAATATCATTTTTTAAAATATTTCTTAGGAGAGGAAAAGTCTACTCCACAATAAATAACTTCAATTCCTCACTTAGTGTCCCACTTGGTAAAAAATAAGGCTGAGGACTTTTTTATAACAGTACTGGGATGTAAAAATTTAAAAAAGCTCTTCTGCCCTTGACCTTTATAAAAAACAAAAACAAGTGTAGGTCTATTCTTATATGGTCTCCTAATGGGCTATTTAGGAATAGAAGGGTGGGGCACATCCCTAACTTCTAAGGTTGACCAGGAGGCCGAGCTCCCTCCTACAATGGCTGTAACTGTTACAGTCAGAATGCAGGGCCATGGAAACATGCAGCTTTCTCAACCTAACCAATATTTTATCCTTAAGGTCCCAGCATAAATAAAAGGATACAGTTTTGCTGATAGTATAAGTTTAGTGAGAAAAGGTGGCAGCCAAGATATTCCTTAGGTGCATGTTTTATGACTACGTCACCTTGTTTTTTTCCCCTTATGCCAAAGTTAATTCCCTGAGATTCGATGGCCACCCCATCAGGGTTAGCTACATGAGGACATCTCTTTGGGATTATTGTTCTCAACACTGCAAACATGGAATTTTACCACAGCAGAGCTGAACTCCATGACATCATTCTTCTTTGCAAAGAGAGATATAACATCTCCCCGTGTCCAGGCAGAAGTCTTTCCAATATTCCATCATTCTTTTTATAAGGACTATTTTTTTTCAAGGGCTATTTTTTTTCCTGTATCTTCTAGTAACCCCCTAATTTAGGCTCTTTTTATATTTCTCAATTACTTAAAAATAAAGTTCTGTTATCCTTCCCTTTCCTCACTTGACTGCACTGAAGTCCTCCTTTTTCCCACTCTACCCTCCCCCCCACACACACAAAAAGATCCTATCCGATACCTTTCCTTTGCTTCAAAAGTAAACACACACACATCCTTCGGAACAAATGAGGGGAAATATTATACAATTGTATCGCACAGTTTTCTAAATCACAGAAGAGTGAACTGGGCTTCAAAAAAATTAAAAACTCTAGCTCCAATGAAAGTAGTTTAGTCAAAAATCCACTAATGTTAAAAAAAAAGTTTCACTATTGCTATTAAAGTAGAAAAAAAAAATCAACCAGTGTTAAGCGATTCAGTCCTTAACCGTGAAAATAAAGGCCGAAATGACTAGGGTTAGACTGGAATGTAGGTGACAGGGATGCTGACTACAGCCAAGATTCCCAGAAGTCACAGAGCTACTTTGTTTAGACCCTTCAGTTCTTCAGGATGGGACCGGGATACCTGCAGGAGAGGCCGCCAATCTCCTCTCTTGGAAGGACCTGCCTCTTGGCCGAACTCGACAACAAAACTGTTCCCAGGTGAGCTCCTGTCCAAACAGGAGAACTCTCAGGTAAGAGAGAAGGAGCTGTGGCAAAGGCCTCAGACAGATGTGCCGACAGCACTTAAACGCATCAGCATGGGGAAGAGACAGCCCTTTGCACCCCTAGCCTTTTGTGTTTTGGAGCACAAGACAGATCACACAGGTAGTAGGTCTTTACTCAAACTCTCTGGGGAAGGTAAAGTATGGAACTTTACCTCAACTACTCAACTTCTCCAATAGAAAATGCTAAAGCACACATGGACTATTATGCATTTATGCATCCCCATATGGAACAGCCATTGGAGGTAAAACTGTAACAAGAGAGCCACAGTCCCTAATATCGCAAACATAAAATATTCTAGAATATCTGTCCTCTTAAGTAATCGTATGTTAAGGAATCAGCAAGCTTTTTAAAAATTTTTTAAACTACTTACTTATTGGCCATTTGCCCTAAAAAAAACTTCAGTGGAGTGCCTGGGAGCTGTAACAACAGGAGACAGAGACCGGAAGCTAGCAACTCTGAACTACAGACAATGCCATTGCCCAGTTCCGCCTTAGCAAAGTGAGGTGTGAAGGCAGCCAGCAAAGGCGCAGAGCCTGAGGGCCTTGGGAGCACCACCTACCTGATGTCCCTCCCCTCCCCCACCCAATGTAAGGTCTGTCCCAGTGAGGACAGCCCCTCAGTCCTGGCAGCAGAAAGGTACAAACTGTGAAGAAAAACAAACTAGGGAGCCATAGCTTCTGAAATCCACATCATGACTCAGAAAAAAGGCAGGGGTGGGGAGAACCTCTGCACAGTCAGAGGGACAGAAAGCTCAGTCCTCACAGAAATTTTCACACATGGTCCTAAATGTAGGAAGCACTATAAGGGATATGATCCTGCAATCCCACTCCTGGATATATATCTGGAGAAAAACATAATTCGAAAAGACACATGCACCCCAATGTTCGTAGCAGCACTATTTACAATAGCCAAGACGTGGAAGCAAACTAAACATCCATTGACAGATGAATGGATAAAGAAGATGTGGTGCATATATACAATGGAATATTACTCAGCCATTAAAAAAGAAGGAAATAATGCCATTTGCAGTAACATGGATGGACCTAGAGATTATATACTAAGTGAAATAAGTCAGAGAAAGACAAATATCATATGATATGGCTTATATGTGGAATCTAATAAAAGGATACAAATGAACTTATTTACAAAACAGAAATAGACTCACAGACAGAAAACAAACTTATGGTTACCAAAAGGGAGGGGGGGAAGAGGGATAAATTAGGAGTTTGGGATGAAAATGTACACACTAGTGTGTTTAAAATAGATAACCAACAAGGACCTACTGTATAGCACAGGGAACTATACTCAATATCTTGTAAAAACCTATAATGGAAGAGGATGTAAAAAAAAAAATATATATATATATGTTTTATATATATGTATAACTGAATCACTTTACTGTACACCTGAAACAAATACAACATTGTAAATCAACTATATTTCAATAAAAATAGTAATTAAAAAAAAAAGATAACAAGGGCTTCCAAGTTAGACAGCCTGGGTTTCGAATCCTGACTCTAACCAGTACTTCCTGACTAGGTGACCCTGAGCAGGTGTCCTAATTCCTGGAAGCCACAATGTCTTCAGCTGTAAATTTTGGATATCTGGGTACATATATTTGTAGAAGTTAAGAAAGGATGCTTTCGATTAAAGTCCTAGTTTTGCCACTTACTTGTGACTTTGGGGAAGATATTTTCTCACCTGTAAATGGGGATAATAACAGTACTTACTTCTAAGGGATTAATGAGTTTTTCACCCTGTGCCTGACACATAGTAAGTACTCAATACATATCAGCTATTATCATCATGAGTCCTGGTTTCATCACCATCCTTATCATTATCATGTTACCCCTAGCTATGACACTTTTAAGTTTCAGCATAGTCCTAAGCAAAAAGAGAAGTTTCCAGGCCAATTGCCAGGAGCTGCCTGGTCCCACCTAGCACCAACTTCCACTCACAGAATCACCGGCCAGATGTTCACATCATGGCTCCATTGTCATCCATCAATAGAGAGCCGGGGACCCAGAGATCCAGTTGCTGGGGAACACACACCCCACTCCACCGCCCTCTTGGTGGCCAGAGCTCAGTCTGCTCCTTTGGAGCTTGCCTGATGCAAACTTGGTTTCCAGGGAGATGCTGGGACCAGAAGAGCCAGCCCCACCTCCCACTCCACTTCCCCTTTCCCCAAATCTGTGGGACCTCACTGTTCTCCTACCACGTGACAGCATTGTGTCATAGCAGCCCTTGTATACAAACAAGCCAGACTATTTAAATGTCACTGTGAGAATGATGCTGCCTGCTCTCATTTCCATATCTATTCAGACCACCACTCCTTTCTGGAGCTAGCCAGAAAAGTTTTTCTTCCTCTTCCCTAGCTCTCCATGCAGAGTAGAGAACCATATGCAAAGTTAAATCTTTGTTGTAGTAAAATGATGTAAGAGTCATCAAGTCCTGACAGAGAAGGAGAATTAGAATGACTATATAACTCATGGCATATGTTCATTCATCATTACATCGCAAATGTCGTATGTTCCTGGCCACCGAAAGCTACATTCTCTCAAAGGCTACAAATAAATTCTCCCAACTGCCAAACAATACAACAGCTTTCAGTCTTGGAGAGCTAAGGTACCCTCGGTGCTTTTAATCTTCAAAAGCAGGTCCCAGTTGAATAAGAAAACAATTCTATGTGAGCGGGAGGGGGGGAGATGACCCAAAATGATGAACTGATCCCTCCCAGTACTAGTTCCCACTCATGTGAAATACGGATTAGGTCACAAATGAGATTATATGCAGCACCAAGCCCCACAGGCATGCTATGATCAAGGTTAAAGGAGTCCAGAAACGTCTCAAGTTGAGAAGTAAGGCTGAGTTGGGTTGAAATTTCCAACCCCTCCCTAAAGGCCTGGCAACTTGCTCCAAATCACAACTGAAACTGAGTTGAAGCAACATCTGTTTCTCCAGAAAGTGTTTGGCATTGCAGAGGAGAACTACAGATTAGAACAGATAAACACTCTTGTGGGTGGAGAAGCAAAGGGGATGGGGGAGACCAAGAAAATTAGAATCATCTACCTGCTAACATAGTCTTGTAACTCAGTAACTATCATCACAGGGGGCGGGGGGGGGGAAGGAAAGATGAAAAAGAAGAGAGGAAGGAGGAAGGAAAATAAATGGGGGACTTATTCTTCTTCTACAGGGAGTTGACACAACGTCAATGAACAAAACACTGCTACACTGGAGTTGAATATTCAGACAACCACCATTTGTTTAACGATTTAATGTTGGATTGTGTGCAAGAAGAGAGGAATTGAGCATTCTGCTTGGAGTTTGGTTAACAAAGACTATGCGTTAAACTTAAATTGTCAACACAGTATTGAGGAATAATTTTCTAAACCTTATTGGACCATCAGGATCATCTTATCAGTTGGTATTACTGGTTTTCCTCTGATGCCTAAATCTCTTTTAACTCAAGTCAGAATAACACACAACACCTACTTAACTTCTAGTCCAGGTATCTGGAGCTAATAAGGTAAGACAATAGAATTAGGTCAGTAGACAACTGAATTATATTTTTTACACTAAAAAACTCAGGGTTCTGAAGATTTTCTTCCAAAATCAGCTGCAGTTGTTATTAACAACAATAGAAACAACAACAATAATAGCAATAACAGTATTAATAGATAGCAGTGGTAATAGTAGCAGTACTATAGTAGTAATGGTAGTAGTGATATTAATAGCAGTAGTAATATAATGGCAATAATAATAACGATCACTACTTAAGCGGCACTTCCTAAATGCTGCGTACTATTCTAAGCATCTTAAATGTATTAACTTATTTCATTCTCACAGCACCCCTTGGAGGTAGGTAAGCTACTATTAGTACCCCTGTTTTACAGATGCTTTGAACAATATCTCTTTGTTATTTTTGTTGTTGTTAACGACTAGCGCTAGCTTTCAAAGAAACTATTTAGAACCAAAAGGAGAGGAAATACAGCCTGTCCAATGTCACACAGCTAGAAGGCAATACACCTGGGATTCCAACCCAGGCTGCCCAGCCCCAAAGCCTGACCTCTAACCGCTGTGCTGCACTCACTGCCCCTCTGCTTTGGAAGGCCTTCTAGAAAAGGAATGTGGAAGGAAATTAGGCCCCTGCCTGCTGGTAGCCAGAGTTAATACGTGAAGTTTGCGTTTCCTTCAGGAGTCTCCCCAAAGCCACATAAAGACACGTAGCCTGCTCCGACGTCTATAAAAAGTCGCTGGAAGTGTTATGGAACTGTTCCCACCTGGCCTGTGACCTCCGTCAGGACTTTCACCTTTGCCAGCCAAGGCAGAAGCTGGGGGTGGGGTGAGATGGGGGCATGGTTCCCAGGCCACCGTTTCCTGCCCAGTAACACAGTCCTCAAACAGCCAAGACTGCAGGCTGAGAGAAATTCCTCACTAACAAGTTATCTCCTGGAGCTTGTTCCCTGAGCCTTTATTAAGAATGAACAATTTTCTCACCAATCCATGACTCAACGAAGACCAGGGACTGAAGAGGAGAGAAAAACTGCAAAGTTTGTTTATTAACCTGCTGCACCCAAGGGAACATTTTTCTGAAAGGGTGAAATTCCTGACTACTCAAAAGAAAAAGGAAGAAAAAAAAAAAGGCTGTGGGAAATTTAATCACCAACTGAACAAAAGTGAAAAACAAAGCCCTACCAATGAGGATGTTGCCGAAGACAACGGGGCCCCTAAAGGAGATGCAATTGTCTCGAGATAACAGTCCCCCTGGGAACTCGGCTCACACTAAGTACTACATTATTGCTATATTAGCCGAGGAATCTTTGTTCACTGGGCAACTGCGCGCAGAACCATCTGTTACTGCTCCTGGGTTCCCCCGGTTTGCAGACGCGGCATTTACATTTCAAGAGGAATCTCCGGGAAGGAAGAGGGACGGTCTCTATCTCTCCCCGGAGCAAACACCTTTTTATACAGCCTGGGAGGGGAAGCTCTCCTTTCCGTGAAACCCAACTCCGCGATTGAAAGGAGATAGGCCGCTTCAATAATGCACACGCACAGCGCCACGACTGCTTCGTCCTAAAGCCACGCACTGCCCGTTACGGCTTTCACATTCTCGAATTGGGTAGATCTGGTAAAGCACCCAGAACAATGCCCAACTGTCTATAGGGCCCAATGGGGCTCTGCTTTCTTAAGGAAGCCCTTCTTGTTTTTAAACCTGTGGAACCAGGACAAAAGCTGATATTCTGCACTGCGTAATATTTAGCTTGAGATATACCACCACTTAAAAACAGACTGTGACCTGGGCTGAAGAAGATGTTTTAGATCGTAATCTAAGTGGGGGCTAGAGTACTATATACCTGGGTGAAAATTCATGGAGGTGTGCACTTGAGATGTGTGCACTTTCCTATGTGCAAATGATCCCACAATACATTTTTTTAAGTATAGTATGTATGCCCGTGTTACTCACAATTAAGGAAATGGGGAATACACCGCTTGCCTTCAAGAACCGTAGAGTGCTCTGCTCTTACACCCTCCCCTCATCACCATCCACATCCAAAATCTCTCCTGAGAATTTTAAAGTTCAAGAACATGAAAAACACAGCTCTCCAACTCTCAACCAAGCCAGTGACTACAAATGTTTCCTGTATGTCCTGTGAGCCCAAGTATGCAGCACAGAGAAAGCACCTGTCACAGCCCAAGCCGTGCCAGCCACATCTCACAAATAAAAAGCCAAGGTCTTTTTTCTCATCTGCTCATTAGCCATCAAATTATGAGACACGACTGGGGCTTTTAGCAATAGAGCCTCGAGTTTATTCTTCTGTTTCTTTAACCCTATTTTTAAATAGATCTTTTTAAACTTTGCCTGACACTCTTGCTTGTATGAAGCAGGTTAACCCTGTAAGGTGCAGGCCTGTGGCTGGAGCAATTAGAGCGGCATTAAGTGAGGGTGGTTTCTCCAGGCATCTCAGCAAATTTAAATCTGTACCATCGTAGCTCTGTTACCCCAGCAGCAACAAGGGTGTCACTAAGTGACAGTCTGAGTACTAAGAGGCTTCACCATTGCTGGATCATGACTTAGCGGTACATTTCTTCCTTTGAACTACCAGGGAGGGAGAGCTGCCTGTCCCTGAGGAAAAGAGGGTCAAATTCGCCTTCCACTAAGCCTCAAGAAAGGCCGCCAGCCGCAAAACAGAGGCTCACTGCACGGATCATAATGGGTCACCTTTCCCCGCTCGCACCCTCCTAGCGTCCTGACCCCCGCAGACACTGCATTTCGGGAGCGCAGGGCCACCAAGCTGCATCTACAGATAAACATCGAGAATCAGGATCGCCCAGCGAGCGCTTCCTGGACTGAGTCGAGAGCTCCAGTGATTTCCCTGGCCTGCCACCGAGTCATTTAAGAAGTGAAATATGCCAACGGGGCCGGGTACCCAGCACCTGGGAGCCCGTCCCACCGCCTCTGCGATGGAGTGGGAGCTGCCAATGGCTGGGCAACGTCTCTGCGGATGGCGCATTCTCAGGTGGGTCTTGCAGGCTCCCCGGCCCTCTGCGCTGTGCCAGCCTCACACCTGACCCGGTGCCAGGAATACAGCCAGAGGCTCCGGTGGGTATGCGCTTCCGTGGGGACACGCACAACTCCGCCCGGGAAGGGCGGGGAGGGGGAGCCAACGGGTGGAGGTAGGACTGGGAGCAGGACCCCCGACATGCTGCGTCGGCAAGGACTCCAGGGGCTCGCGCATAACGAGGCTTTGCGGCGCTTCTGCTCGCACTGCGCTTCCTTTGGCAGCGCCTGGAAGCAGCAGCAGCTGAGATTTGCGCGGCTGACGGGCAGGAAGGATGGAGGCTCAGGGGACCGCTTCCTGCCCCCCACACGCACAGCTAGACCGCAGTGTCCCCCCTTCGCGCCCACCCTCACCCGAGACGCCAGTGCCAAAGCGTCAGGGGGTCGCAGCTCGCTCGAGGCCCTGACGGGTGCCCCGGAGCAGCTGGCAAAAGAAAGTGGGGGGAGGCGAGGCTGGACCTGTCGTCAGTGTGTGTGCGGGTCGGTAGCTCCGGGCTGCCCCTGCAAAGCCCCCCGCCAGCCGCGGGCACCTACCTCGATCCACTTCTGCGCCTCGGAGAAGGCGGGCTCAGGGGGCGGCTCAGGCTGCAGGGGCTGAAGAGCTTCCAGACCGAGAGCGGCACAAGCCATTTGCGAAGCCCCGCGTCTACTCAAGCGCTGGGCCGCCGGGATGAGGACGGCCGCCGCCGCCGCCGCCGCCGCAGGAGCGCGCTCCCCGCCCCTTCCCGCCCGCCCGCTCTCCTCCCCTGCCCGCCCCTCCCCCGCGCGGCGCAGGTCCCGGAGGAGAGCCGCGCTGCAGCCGAGGACGCCGCCGCAGCTGTTCCCAGCGCCGCCCGGCTCGGCCGCGCCGTGAGTCCCCGCGGGAGCGAGCGCGGAGGCGCCAGGAGCTCCCTCCCTCCCCACCTCCTCTGCCCGCTCCACCCACCCCCTCCGGGGCGGGGGTGTCAGCCACCAACTAAAAATAACCGAGAGTGAGCACTGGGTATCTCCCTCCCTGCCCACGACGCGACTGGGAGAGGGACTCGGGCAGCCGCCCCGCACGTCCCCGCGCCGCGCCGGCTGCGGAGGGGCAAGCGGGTCGGGCCGCACGTGGGAGACGCGCGGCGAGCCGGGCGCACGCGTCCCGGGGGAGCCCGTGCTGCCGCAGCCTAGCAGTGGCCGCCCGCACCTGCTGTCCCCCACTCACGGCCACAGAAGTGGGGGGCAAGAGGCGCAGCCCTCTGACCCGATGCCAGGGATGTTCAGTCACCTGATCGTTTCGTAAGAAAAAAAAAAAAAAAAGATAAACGACCCTTATAAACTTTTTTCTCTGCGGGCAAGCTACCTATGTCCCAGTGTGTTGATTGATTTAACTCATCTTTATTGTGCACCTACTATGCGCTGGGGACACAGAGATGAAAAAAGGGAAGGGAAGGGGAGGGAAGAACTGGAAGATCCAGCCCTCAAAATAATTACATTCTAGAGGGAATGGGGTAAAACAAAAGAAGGTAATGGTGGAGAGTGATATATGCTAAGAAGATAAGAGAAAAGATCGGCTATGACCTGGGAAGAGAGTATTGGCTAACTTCGGACTGCCTCTCCACCTTCACCTGGGAGGCTGGCCTGTGAGTCCAGTTTCTGGTGATGGGAGGGAGGCAGGAGGTCATTAGGATGGAGGAGAGGGAAGTGGGGGTATTTTTGCTGCCTCTTCTGCAAAAGGCTGGGGGATTGGCGGCACCACTCCGCCAAGGCTGCCACTCTGTCTGGGGCCTCTCCTTGGGTTCTCTGAAGGTTCCCGGTCTCCTCTTGTGCCACCCCACTTCCCCAGGCCCAGTGGGTGTAAAGCCTTCCCCATCCTATTCTGGTTTCTGGCCTGCCCACTCCCTGCTAATGGTCTCTTAATAAACTCTTCTCAGCCACCTTTATGTGAGCACGCCTGCTGTTTTGCCTGAGAGCCCAAATGATGATCAAGGAAGGTTTTCCTGACAAGATGACGTGATGAGGTGACATGAATGAGGAAGATGTTAATCATGCAAAAATCTGGAGAAACATTTCCAGATGGGTGCAAAGGCCTCGAGGTAGAAGTAAGCTTGGTAGGGTTCATGGAACCCACAGAAAGCCAGAGTTACTGGAGAATCAGGTGGGAATGATAGCATGGGAGAGACAGGCGAGATGGGGGGTGCCAGACCACAGTGGGCAGGGCAAGAAGTCCATGGGTGCCTCAGCAGCAAAGTCTCTTTCCTGTTCAGAGTCCAAGTTTAGCCTTCGTCTAATTCTGCTGCTATAATGGGAGAATGGAACAAAAAGCAGGCCTGAAATTCCACTATTACTGGCTTTGGAGTCAGACAGGCTTTAGTTTATTTACTTTTAAAACACTTACATGGCACTTGAATTGTGCCAGGCACTGTTTTAAGTGCATTACAAATAATTGACTAACTCATTCCCTATTTCAACCCTGTAAGGTACACTATTACCATGCCTGTGAAAAAACCAGGGGACTGAGAGGGGTGTCACACAGCTGGTGAGCAGTGAAACCCTGATTCAAGCCCAGACAGCCTGGCGCCAGATCTGCTCTTAACCGCACACCAAGCTGTCTTACTAGTTCCAGTCCAGACTCTGCCGCTTACAGTATGTGCCTCAGTTTCCTCATCTCAAACGAGGTTGAAATGGCAACATTTCAGCAAATCACTGTGAGGAACAAACAGGATCTCTGAATGTGAAAGGACCAAAACTGGGCCTGGCATGTAATTACTGCTCAGTACAAGCCAGCTGAGCTTCCCTTCCGTCCTGCCTTCCAGAAAGGACGAGAGGGAGAAGTTATAAAGAAGAGTGAAGAAGGCAAGCAGAGGAAAAGGGTTCGTAAAGCATAGTCAGAAGATGACCTTGTCTCCATGAAGAAACATGGTAAAGTAAAATAATTCACAAAATGATGCAGCACACTGACACGAGATGCCACTTTGGGCCGATTCCACTGCATGCAGTGACTAGGAGTAGGGGAAGCCTGCTGACCCAAATGACATATCTGCATCCATTTGAAAACGAGTATAAAAGTTAAATCCACCATATGTCTGAAGTATCTGCTATCAAAATTGGCATTCGTACTAAAGCATATTTTTTCCTTTCAGTACTTTTTAAGTGTTTTAAGGTTTATAATCACAAGGTGACATCTGCTTTGCCTGAACTCTGCTACCAATAACAAATACACATGTTACCGAAGACCTAAAGACTTAAATCCATAATAGCGTTCAAACCTAGCGTCATTATCAATAATATTTACAAATCATTGTTAAGCACCTATGTGTAAGAGATTGTACTAGCATCAGAAGAATCCACAAAGGGACACACAGAATTTTCATTTCCGTATAGTCTAGTTTTCATCTATAAAAGTAATGCCTGTTGGAAAAAATCTGAAAAATATAATGAAGAAAACTAATCCGGAAGAAACCCTACAGTTCAGAGATCATCACCACTATTTGGGAGGTGTGAAACAACATTTTGATTAGGAAAAAAAGTATAAGACAATATATGGTAAATGCCAAATGAGGGATATAATGTATTCAAAGAGCATGGATTTTTTGGCAACAGACTTCTTAAGATATCATTCACATACCATACAATCCACCCGCTTAGACTGTAGAGTTCAGTGTTTTTTAGTATATTCAGAGTTGTGCAACCACCACCACATTAATTTTGGAACATTTTAATCCCTCCGAAAAGGAAACCTCATACCCTGTAGCCGTTATCCCCCTAACCTCGCATGCCCCCAAGCCCTGGCAACCACTAATCTACTTTCTGTCTCTATAAATTTAAGTATTCTGGACATTTCATATAAATGAGATCATACAAGGTGTGGTCCTTTGTGTGTGGCTTCTCTCACTTGGCAGAATGTTTTCAAGGTTCATCCATGCTGCAGCATGTATCAGTACTTCGCTCCTTTTTATGGACAAATAATGTGCCACTGTATGGCTATACCATATTTTGTATATCATTCATCAGTTGATAGGGCCTTGGGTTGTTTCCACTTTTTGGTTATTATGAATAATGCTTCTCTAAACGTTCATGTACAAGTTTCTGTGTGGCCATATGTTTTGGTTTCTCTTGGGCATATGCCAAGAAGTAGAATTGCTGGGTTATTTGATAACTCTATGTTTAAATTTTTTGATAAACTACCAACCGTTTTCCAAAGTATTGATAGCTACACCATCTTACATTCCCACCAATTTCTCCACCTCCTTGCTAACACTTGTCACTTTCCAACTTTTTGATTACAGATGTCCTAGAAGGTGTGAAGTGGTATCTCCTTGTGGTTTTAATTTGCATTTCTCTGATGACTAATGATGTTAAGCATCTCTTCATGTACATAATGGCCATTTGGATGTCTTCTTGGGAGAAATGTCTATTCAGATTTTTGTCCATTTTTAAATTGTCAGTTCTCTTTTTACTATTGAGTTATGAATTCTTTATATATTCTAGGTAGGAGTCACTTATCAGATATATGATTTGCAAATATTTTCTCCATTCTGTGGGTTAACGTTTCACTTTCTTGAACCTGTCCTTTGAAACACAGAAGTTTTTAATTTTGACAAAGTCTAATGAATCTGTTTTTTTCTTTTGTTGTTTGTGCTTTTAGTGTCATATCTAAGGAGGCGTTGCCTAATCCAAGGTCGTGAAGATTTATGCCTGTGTTTTCTTCTAAGTTTTATAGTTGTCATTCTTACATTTAGATACTTAATCCGTATTTAGTTATTTTTGTAAAAGCATGGGTTTTGAGGTCAAACTTAGTGTGACAGTCTGGGTCTTCTGAGAAACAGACACCAAGATGGAATTAAAGGTGCAAGGATTTTATTAGAGAAATGACTGTGAGAGAAAATGCTGGGAAAACAATCAGAGCACAATGCAAGTCTGACCTGAGTGAAGAGAGGAAAAGCCTACCTTGTTGTAGGCTGCCTTTCAGTCCAAGGAAGGTTCAGCGAGGCCATCAGAAGGTCCGTGAACCAAAGTCAGCTACCAGAAGAGTCCTGGGTCTCCCAGAAACAAGCCTGCCTTAGTATTCCTGCTGTATCCCTGCCGTATTTAGTAACTGGCTGGGGGCAGCCCAGTGGGAAATGCTGTTCAATGCAATGCTGTTCAATGCAAACATGGCAATGGATTTCAGAGCACAACTGCTGGGGCCCTTGGTCAGTTCAGCTCCCTGAAGGGCGCATTTCATAATTGGCTATCAAAATTGGCATTCGTACGTAAGTGAAAATGTTATTTAACCTCTCTGAGTCTCCGTTTTCTTGATTAAGCACCTGTTTCCTTGCCTGGGACTTTGAAATCAGGGGGTAATAATAGTTTTGATGATATTATGTATATTTAAATATATATCTATTAATATATAAAATGCAATAAATCAATTGGACAAAGACTAAATTTCATTGTGTGTAATACTTTGAAGAATTATGGTTGGTGGTAAATAAATGTACTAAACTTCTCATCCTCCAAGATCTGACATAAATGTCACCTTTTTGACGACTTCGCTAGCAACCATGTCAAAACCAGTCATCTCTTCTTCTGTGTTCCCATAAAGTAGTGATTCTCAACATAACAAAGTAGGTATAAGAATGTTTAGGAAGGGTTTTGAAAAATAGTCCAAATTCATCATTGTTTGATTTTAAAGCCATTTAAAAATAACGTGAATAACAAATTTAATTTCCCAGACTATGACAGACTAACTTTCCTGTTATAAAACTCATATAAATGCCACACAAAATATTTTTTTTAATTTTTTACATGAATAGCCGAGCTCAAAAGAAATTCCCAGGAAGGCAAAATGGAGAAGAAACATAAAACTAGAGCAGTGAACTTATGAATTGACCCTCCACTGCCCTGTAGAGAGACCTAGTGAACAGTGGCCGCTAGACTCAGAAACATAGGGCTAGGGTTTTAGTCCTAGAAGTCGAGGCCCTGGGCCTGTGCCACGTGAAGAAATGAAACTGAGCAGCAACACACACACACAAACACATACATATGTGCAATACTCGCACAGAGAAAGAATAGACCAGAAAATATTCCACTACCACCACCACCACAGAAAGAGACAATAAGGAAGCTTCTTTTTCTTGACCTCATCTCTGGTTGGGAGGTGGGTGAACCTCCCCTGAGAATATGTGAACAAAGGCCTAATCCACTTTATGGACAACTTACACAAGATCTGTGGCCTCCCAAGCTTAGAAATTAACTTAGAATTTGGTCTAGAACCTCTTAGGTACCTAGAAGAAGCAAATGTAAAATCCCTTTTGAAGACATGCCCTCCATCCAAGCCTCACAGGACCCTCCCCGCAGACAAACTGCTGAAAATAAGCTTACAATCCAAAAGTACAAAATGCATGCAAAAACCATGCAACCTAAACAAAATTCAAGAGACACAACAAAGAACGAATTAGACTCCCCAGAACAACTAGAAAGGTGTAGTCATAAATGTAAAACTCAAAGGACGTGTTACACTACAGGTTAGACACAGTGAAAAGAGAATTTGTGAACTAAAAGATGGACCTTTGGAAATTATATGGAATGAAGCCTAGGAAAATAGGAAAAAAATGTTTAAAAGGGGTTAAGAGAATATGAATATTCTATAAAACAGTTCCTAGGAATTATAGAAGGACAGAATGGAGAAAATGAGGAGAGGCAATATTTCAAAAGATAATGGCTAGAATCTCCTAGAATTAATGAAGTACGTGAACAATTAGATTCAAAAAGCATAATGAGTCCAGGATAAAGTATTATATTTATTTTAAAAAGACATTATTTCATGATGATGGAAAACACTGAGATAGCAGCTTCTTTGTATCTCTACAGCTCTACACATATAATACTGTCCTATGGTTAGATGTATAGTAGGAATCAGTTCTTTCAGACTGGCACTGTCATGGCTTAGTACCAAGTGAGTGCTGAATGTATGAATGAATGATGATGGATAAATGTAATCTAGGACAAATAGTTTAAACCAATATGTAGTGAAGGTGAAATGCACTTCTAACATGTTCTTTTTAAATTTTTCAATTGCATTTGTATCACAAAATTTTAAGGAGATTTCATAAGAGAAATGCAAGTAAAAATTATACTGAACTAGCATTTCTGAGCTATTGATTTTCTGGGTACTGAGTAACTCTCTAAAATCTGAAGAGTCAGATCATTCTTCTAAATGTCTAAAACTTTTCATTTCTTTCAAAGTTTCCTCCCTTCCACTTTCTTTCTTCTAGGACTTCTGTTTGTTGGAGATGTTCCTCTTGGTGATCCTCTACGTCTCATCTTTTCTCTCATATTTTCCATCTCATTGTTTTTATGCTTGATGTTCTGAGTGACTTCTCTTTTCTGGTTTTCCCATTGAATTTTTAATTTTAGTAACTATAATTTTATCACTAAGAGTTTGCTTGTGTCAAGTGTTGCTTTCTCTTAGCAAAATATTCTTGTTTTGTGGATACATTACCATCTTAAACATGAATATATTAGAAATTAAAATTTTCTTCTGGGGTGATGAAAATGTTTTGCATCTTCATGGGTGGTTATACAGTTATATAACCAGAAGTCAATGAGCTATACATTATGATTTGTGCATTTTACTCTCTGTAAATTTTGCCTTAAAAATGACTTTGCTGTTACTGGAGGAATGAGAACAAAAGTAAATCTGGGTTCTACTGGGCCTGAGGCTTTTACAAATTACAAATATGAAATTAGGTTTGAAAGTAAATATTTCTTTAGAATGAAAAAAGAAATAAAACAAAATACAAATTTTAAGAAGCTTTCAAATACCACAACCATTACAAAATCCAGAAAAATAATAAAATTATTTTTTTAATTGCCTGACACATCTCTATAAATGTTTTTCTGGGGGGAGGGTGCATCCTCTTTGATTACCTCTTCATATTACATTTTGTATAATCATTTTTCTATACAGAGAAGAGACAGAGAGAATACTCAGTCTTGTCTTTATCATGGTAAATTGACATTTGGTATTTTTGTTTTTTCACTGACATTTTCTTTTATTAGACTTAATATACTCATGAAAAAAAATTTAAAACCACAATATACATTACAGTACAGAAAGGAAAAAGTAATGGATTAATATTTTTAGTAACATTACTATATTCTTTAACATGTGGAAAAAACACATGAAACATTGCTTCCAATAAGTAAACTCTGCAAAGTTGAGAGATTGATTTGCACTAAGAATATTAGCATTGAAGTAGTTCAAGTTGTTTCTTCAGTTTTACAATCACTGGGCTATCTATCACTGCTTATTCAGAAGTTATATGCAGGGTATGTATCATCACAGAGGTTAAAGACACATCTGTGTCTGAAGCAAACTGAAATTATTCTGAACCATTATGATGAACCTACTCTCAAAAAGACATGTGTGGCTGCATCAATGTGTGTCTTGAGGTTAACTGTATAACTGGGAGTTTATCAAACATAACTCCCATGTGGAATATAATGCTCATTAAAGGATGAGTAATTAAAAATGGACTAATTTAAACTTTACACAACCATTGTGTTATAAAATCTCAATAGTAAAGGTAGCCATTGCTTTGAACTTAGACCAACAGAAGACTTTGTGAGAGAGGATTTTTTTTATCACTAACAATGTTAAGTTACTGGAACATGGCAATATTAAAATCTGGATTTTTGTTGATGGTTCAGAAAGCCTCTTGCAACTAACTGTACAGTTCAATGTTGAAACATGATATAAATTTTTAAGATTGTTACCAAATCTAGGAAAACTTCTATCAAGTTTTTTTTATATGAGTTATAAGATTCCAGGCCTTTCAAGTTTCCTGTAATTCTCAGTTACTGTAATAGTGACCCATCTTAAATGCTCTTCCAATCAACAGTTCTCATTAACCATTTTGCTATTAACGTCCCTGTGGTAGTTATGTATTGAGTTTTATGTTTCCTTTGCCATCAGTATTTCGTGTTAATTCAGCCGGAAATTTAATCATAGGAATTCTGATAAATACTGTATGACACAATTTTTGTTAAAAATGTACAGTGTGTTTATAATTATATACACTGCATTAGCAAGACTATTTCTGATTGGCTAGAACTTCCAATTTGACTAGAATTCATTGAGAACCAAATCCTCCATCTTTGGTTTTACAAGTCTGATGATGGAAAGAATTTTCCACAGACTAGCTCCTCGCTCCACTTCCATCTTGTTTCTCCACCACACCCACATCCCAGGGTGCCAGGTACCACAGGACATGGTCATCCCTCAATCCTGTCTCTGACCCAGCACCTTTGTGTCGTGGTGCTGAGTGAATGCGCATAGTGGGCAGTAGGAATATTACTACAACTTGTTCCTATGCCAGAACTACTGCCAGCCACAGAAATATATCCCACTAAATCCATACTTAATGTATCCCCAACTCAACTGCTCCTTACCCAGACCCCCCAAAATACCTGCAGTCATTTCCTCACCACCCAACAGGAGGGGAATCGGATAGAGGGGAAGTCTGCGTGGAAAGGGACAGCAGTCTTAACCATTGCAGTTAAAATCTCTTTTACAAATGTTACAAAAATTTTACAAAAATATATGGCCATGTGAACATTCTGAAGGCTCACCCCAGGGTCTTGGAAGAGACCAAAGTGAGGGAGGGGACACGAAGCTTAAACTTCCTTAACTTCCCCGTTAATCCACCTCTGGATGTGAGACAGACACGAGCGAGAGGAACTCTCTTCAATCATTAATTCCAAAATGCATAGTGCTCTCCAGAGTCGCTTATTCCTCACATGTTAATTGAGTGTCTGGAAGTTCAGGCAAAATATATATTAATGATATCTTTTACTCCTAGAAGAAAACTACATTGACAGAAAAAATCACATTTCTTTGAATGTCTGTTCTCTACAGGAAATGAAGATTGAAACAATGATTTCTGCTTGTCATTGTCTCACTTAGTAAAGAATATAGTTTTTGTTTTGGAGACCGCTAAAGCTGATTAATGATTTTCAGATTTCAGCAATTAGATACTTGCACTGTCTTTCTCGTATCTGATACTTACAGATACTTTTAACATATTTAAGCATGTACCTGAGTATCGTATCATTTATTTTCCTGTTATTAACTAAAGTTAAAGCACTTCAGGAGAGACTACTAAACATCTCTGTGGAAAATGGTAGAATAGTACAGTCCTTTCTAAAACTATCCTGATGGGGAGCCTGTTTCCTATTCAGTTCAAATGCCAGGCAGTATGGCTGCTTCCTCTGTTCCTATGGAAACCTCAGCCTTGCTGAAGTTCAAGTTAATTTCTTACCGCCATCTGCCTGTTGAGCTACAGGGCTTTCTTTAGCTAATATCGTGCAGAGGCCTGTTAGGAGAATGAAGTTTACTTAGGAACTCCCTGGGCTGTCCCAACAGGAGGTCAAGATTGAAAACAGATCTAGCTGAACCTCAGTGCAGAATTAGCTGAAGGATGAAAGGAGTTAAAATATACTGTGTGAGGTTTTTAAAAAAATTAACCCATATTTAATACCAATTGACTAGATGGGATATTAAAAAGAGTTCACACTACACTACATTGGACAAAGTTTGTGTAATGTTTTATCATCCCTTTAAACTCTAAAATTGCCACATTTCTATGTGCTTCTTGAAAATGTTAATGATATCTCAAATCAAAGGTCACAAGCTGGTGACCTGTGAATCAGCTCTGGCCTGCAGACACGGTTTTTTGGCACACACAGTGTTTTAAAACAATGCTTGAATTAGTGGCCAACTTCTAGAAATTAGAAAACTTCATGAGAGAAAGAAAAAAGCCCTCTGGATTTCCAACTTCTCTTTAAAAAACAACTTGGTGGCTTCCCTGGTGGCGCAGTGGTTGAGAGTCCGCCTGCCGATGCAGGGGACACGGGTTCGTGCCCCGGTCTGGGAGGATCCCACATGCCGCGGAGTGGCTAGGCCCGTGAGCCATGGCCGCTGAGCCTGCGCGTCCGGAGCCTGTGCTCCGCAACGGGCGAGGCCACAGCAGTGAGAGGCTCGCATACCGCAAAAAAAAAAAAAAAAAAAAAAAAAAAAAACCAACTTGGAAGATGTGGCCAGCTCCACATTCGTCATTGTTGAAGCCAGAGCTCAGGAGCGGCTGCCCCTGGGAGAGTTGCGGGTCTCCCATTTGTCACAGTCCCTGGCACTCCTTACCCTTTCACACTGGCCCGCTTCTTTCATTAGTAGTAGCTGCCCAGCCTCTACGACACTTGCATTCACAATTCCTGCCTTAGATTCATGTAGTGCTCACTTCCTAAAGACTAATACATAAACTCAAAAACCCAAGCACGCACTAGCTCACAGAATACAGTATTTTTAACCAGCCTAACACATAGGGTAGCAAATAATCAATCCTTTTCACCAATCGATCAGTGATATTAATCCCTTTTGTTTGCTTCTCTAGCGTGAATTCTCTAGCGTACATTACTTGATTTAAATAATTTGCAGTGCTGCCCATCAAGTATCAGCAAAGAAGACGACGGTAAGCATATCAGCCTCTCTGTTCTCTACCTATGAACGGTTATTAGTAATAATCATCTGTATTTGTTGTTTGCTTACTAAGTGGCATCACTGTGCTTTATAGCAATACCATATCAAATCACTGTAATCCTCTTCGTTTTACAGATGAGAGAACTGAGGTGTAGGAGGATCAGTAACTTGCTAGTAGATAACAAATTCCAGCTTCACTCAGTTCTTTCTGATTCTAGAGCCTGCACGTAAACCACTACAGCTTGTTTATCCTCATTTTAGGTAAAATGTTTTCACCAAGAGTTTAAACTATTTCTGTATTTCTAAATCTGCTTTAGAATATGTTCAGAATGACAAAAAAGTCTGTGACACAGTCCTTTTGTTCAAGGAATATAGAATTTCAGTGAGAAGAATCATTGTTTTAGCAGATTTTAATACCTACACTGCCCACAAACAAATAAATATGCAATGACATGTTATCTTAGAGGGAAATAGAAGAATCTATACTAATGCATAGAATTGAAGCATGGGTTAACCAGAAGAAAAAGTATGCACAAAGACATTTGGAAGTACAAGACAGTATGGTGCTTGGGGAAAGTAGTTGACGTGAGCAAAGAACAAGAAGAGGCATTTCACAAAAGGGCAAGTACAATTGGCCAATAACATGGTGGGATAATACTCTGAAATATCAGCAGATGTTTTTAAATTGGTATTTACTTTCTCCCTTTGCCCTTCCTTCCCTGCATCTCAACAGCTTGGTGTTTCATACCGATGGCCTCAAGGAAATGGTGGTATGACTAGACAGGTGGAGCCTCTGACAGCCTCACGATCCTTCTCACGTGCCAGCCTGTCACAGGGCAGCACAACGATGCCTGTGCCCCAAAGGGGGCCTCAGAAATGGTGAAGTGGGCTGTCAGAACTGAAAGCTCCTCCTGGAAAGGAATAAGGGACATCTTGACATGTTTTTGTCCCTAATCCCACAGGGACCGATGATCAAAGACCAAGTGAATAGATGGCCATCTCATTCCAATACATACTAGAGTAGGAAAGTAGCATCACCAGTCAGTTGGATTCCCCCCAAAATGCATGCCAGGACTCATACCCAATGCCTCACACTTAGTCCCCTGGAATTTGGCTGTGATCCCAGGGGAAAGTGTGTGGGACTGAGATTAAGTTCCCATCTCCCCAGTGGAATGAGGACCCAAAGACTGAGAAAATAGACTGAATACAGAAAAATAAACAGTGCCTTTTGCACACCTGAGCTGAGGACCAAGTGTCATAGCATCTTTTAGGAATCACTAATAATTGCGGAAATACAGATTATAATAAGATTCCATTTGTTTTGCCTAACAGATCGACAAACACTAAATAGGTTGATAATTACGTTTGTGAGATTGCAGGGAGACAGGCAGTCACAAATACTGGTGGTGGGAGAGTAAACCAATATAAATACTCGTGAGGGCATCGTGGCACCATGTATCCATTCTAAGGAAATCGCTGGACGTGCACTCAATATATAAAGAACATTCAGTGTAGTGTTACTTGCAATAGTGAATAATTACAGTGACATACCCAACGAAAGTGGGGTTTATTAAGTAAATTATAATAAATTATTAAAATGGAACAGCACATAGCCATTAAAATAATTGAGGTAGCTCTCTGCTTACTAACATATCCAATGCTTGTAATATATAGTTAAAGTGGAGAAAAGCAAGTGTCCAAATTGTGTGTATATTATGATCAAATTCTTTTAACTACTTATACTTGCAGAAAAAAATCTGTGAGGATATGCACCAATGTATTAACAGTGATAGTCTTTGACTGACATGATGATGAATCATTTAAATTTTGTTTCCACTGGACTTCCCTGTATCTTATAATTGTTATCAATGGATATGAATTACTTGTGTTACTATTTTCTTAACGCTATTTTAAAAAAGAAAGTAGTTGAGGAAGGCTAAAACCTACGATGACCATGGATGAATGATAAGGGTGGGAAATGGAGAAGTGCTCAGGGATCAGATCAAGAGCCCAAGGCATTTTTTTTTCAACATCCCAGTAAACAACATAACTGTAAAAATCACTGAGCCATTTCTCTCAGCAGACACCGAGAGACCTTGCGAATTAATACTAGAGCAAATATCTTAACATTTTTATTCTCATGTAAATGGTTAAATACAGATCATTTATTTTCCCTTGCCTACATTACCGAGGCAACAAAATAGAGAGTCTTTAAGGTGATAATTATCTGCTCTCCATCCGATATACCACAATTATTATTTATACTGCTGGTTCTCCTACTTTTATTCAGAGCCAGCCCAATAGGACTCCCAACAACAGGTAGTGATTTTTCAAGGAGAACTTGCTCCCTTCCTGGTACTCCCCTCCCTGGAAAGGAGGCTCTTGATACCTCCTCCAGGAGATTCTAATATCTCTCCCCCAGATACCCTGTCTGATCTATACTGTTCAGTTGTAACAAATCACACAGTACCTTGTCACATCCTTTTTCCTGGTGTAACATTTGCATTGGTTTCCTAGGGCTGCTGAAGCAAATTACCACAAATGTGGGATCTTAAAACAACAGAAATTTATTATTTCACAATTCTGGAGGTCAGAACGTCCAAAATCAAGGTGTCAGGAGGGCCACTCTCTCTCTGATGTTCTAGGCGAGAACCCTTCCTTGCCTCTTCCTTTTAAGGGGTTCCTGGCATTCCTTGGCTGGTGGCAGCATAACTCCAGTCTCTGCCTCCATCTTCACATGCCCTTCTTTTCTCTCTCTCTCTCTCTCTCTCTTAGACCCACCCTGAATCCAGCATGCTCTCACCAAGACTTAATTGCATCTGCAAAGAACCTATTTCCAGATAAGGTCACATCCACAGGTACCGGGGGGTAGGATTTAGACATATCTTTTGGGGGGACACAATTCAACCCACTACAATGTTACACCTATATATGATTTTCTTTTTAGATAAGGAGCTAACTATAATTACAGCTAAAATTTATTGAGAATTTATTCAGGCATTGTGTTAAGCATTTTATGAGCATTATCTCAGTTAAGGTTACAAAATCTTTCCCCCACCCCACCCTCTGCCTCCCATCCGATACTCAAAGATCCAGTTTCCATTACTTTGCCTTCTGGTAAGGAGAGTAGCATTTCAAAATTCCTGCCAGGGAGTAAAGCTACAGCTTTCGCAAGGGAGGAAGAATTGCTGCCCCTGGACAATCACTAGTATGACCTGTTTGGCCACTTTTTTTTTTTTTTTTTACATCTTTATTGGAGTATAATTACTTTACAATGGTGTGTTAGTTTCTGCTTTATGACAAAGTGAAGCAGCTATACATATACATATATTCCCACATCCCCTCCCTCTTGCGTCTCCCTCCCACCCTCCCTATCCCACACCTCTAGGTGGTCACAAAGCACCGAGCTGATCTCCCTGTGCTATGTGGCTGCTTCCCACCAGCTATCTGTTTTACGTTTGGTAGTGTATATGTGTCCATGCCACTCTCACTTTGTCCCAGCTTACCCTTCCCCCTCCCTGTGTCCTCAACTCCATTCTCTACGTCTGCGTCTTTATTCCTGTCCTGCCCCTAGGTTCTTCAGAACGATTTTTTTCTTTTTTTGGATTCCACATATATATGTTAGCATACGGTATTTGTTTTTCTCTTTCTGACTTACTTCACTCTGTATGACAGACTCTAGGTCCATCCACCTCACTACAAATAACTCAATTTCGTTTCTTTTTATGGCTGAGTAATATTCCATTGTACATATGTGCCAAATCTTCTTTATCCATTCATCTGTCGATGGACACTTAGGTGGCTTCCATGTCCTGGCTATTGTAAATAGAGCTACAGTGAACACTGTGATACATGACTCTTTTTGAATTATGGTTTTCTCAGGGTATATGCCCAGTAGTGGGATTGCTGGGTCATATGGTAGTTCTATTTTAAGTCTTTTAAGGAACCTCCATACTGTTCTCCATAGTGGCTGTAACAATTTACATTCCCACCAACAGTGCAAGAGGGTTCCCTTTTCTCCACACCCTCTCTAGCATCTAATGTTTGTAGATTTTTTGATGATGGCCACTCTGACCTGTGTGAGGTGATACCTCACTGTAGTTTTTTTTGTTTGTTTGTTTGCGGTACGCGGGACTCTCACTGTTGTGGCCTCTCCCATTGTGGAGCACAGGCTCAGCGGCCATGGCTCACGGGCCCAGTCGCTCCGCAGCATGTGGGATCTTCCCGGACTGGGGCACGAACGCTTGTCCCCTGCATGGCAGGCAGACTCTCAACCACTGCGCCACCAGGGAAGCCCCTCACTGTAGTTTTCATTTGCACTTCTCTAATGATTAGTGATATTGAGCAGTCTTTCATGTTTGTTGGCAATCTGTATATCTTCTTTGGAGAAATGTCTATTTAGGTCTTCTGCCCAGTTTTGGATTGGGTTGTTTGTTTTTTTGTTATTGAGCTGCTTATAAATTTTTGAGATTAATTCTTTGTCAGTTGCTTCATTTGCAAATATTTTCTCCCATTCTGAGGGTTGTCTTTTCATCTTGTTTATGGTTTCCTTTGCTGTGCAAAAGCTTTGAAGTTTCATTAGGTCCCATTTGTTTATTTTTGTTTTTACTTCCATTTCTCTAGGAGGTGGGTCAAAAAGGATCTTGCTGTGATTTATGTCATAGAGTGTTCTGCCTATGTTTTCCTCTAAGAGATTGATAGTGTCTGACCTTACATTTAGGTCTTTAATCCATTTGAGTTTATTTTTATGTATGGTGTTAGTGAGTGTTCTAATTTCATTCTTTTACATGTAGCTGTCCAGTTTTCCCAGCACCACTTATTGAAGGGGCTGTATTTTCTCCATTGTATACTCTTGCCTCCTTTATCAAAGATAAGGGGACCATTTGTGCGTGGGTTTATCTCTGGGCTTTCTATCCTGTTCCATTGATCTATATTTCTGTTTTTGTGCCAGTACCATACTGTCTTGATTACTGTAGCTTTTTAGTATAGTCTGAAGTCTGGTAGCCTGATTCCTCCAGCTCTGTTTTTCTTTCTCAAGATTGCTTTGGCTATTCATGGTCTTTTGTGTTTCCATACAAATTGTGAGATTTTTTGTTCTAGTTCTGTGAAAAATGCCAGTGGTAGTTTGATAGGGATTTCATTGAATCTGTAGATTGCTTTGGGTAGTATAGTCATTTTCACAATGTTGATTCTTCCAATCCAAGAACATGGTATATCTCTCAATCTGTTTGTAACATCTTTAATTTCTTTCACCAGTGTCTTATAGTTTTCTGCATACAGGTCTTTTGTGTCCTTAGGTAGGTTTATTCCTAGGTGTTTTATTCTTTTAGTTGCAGTGGTAAATGGGAGTGTTTTCTTAATTTCTCTTTCAGATTTTTCATCATTAGTGTATAGGAATGCAAGAGATTTCTGTGCATTAATTTTGCATCCTGCTACTTTACCAGATACATTGATTAACTCTAGTAGTTTTCTGGTAGCATCTTTAGGATTCTCTATGTATAGTATCATGTCATCTGCAAACACTAATAGATATACTTCTTCTTTTCAGATTTGGATTCCTTTTATTTCTTTTTCCTCTCTGATTGCCATAGCTAGGACTTCCAAAACTATGTTGAATAATAGTGGTGAGAGTGGACAACCTTTTCTTTTTCCTGATCTTAGAGGAAATGGTTTCAGTTTTTCACCATTGAGAAAGATGTTGAAAATGAGTTTGGGAGTGTTCCTCTCTCCGCTATATTTTGGAAGAGTTTGAGAAGGATAGATGTTCACTCTTCTCTCAATGTGTGATAGAATTCGCCTGTGAAGCCATCTCGTCCTGGGCTTTTGCTTGTTGGAAGATTTTTAATCACAGTCTCAATTTCAGTGTTTGTGATTGGTCTGTTTATATCTTCTATTTCTTCCTGGTTCAGTCTTGGAAGGTTATGCTTTTCTAAGAATTTGTCCATTTCTTCCAGGTTGTCCATTTTATTGGCATATAGTGGCTTGTAGTAATCTCTTGTGATCCTTTGTATTTCTGCAGTGTCAGTTGTTACTTCTCATATTTCATTTCTAATTCTATTGATTTGAGTCTTCTCCCTTTTTTTTCTTGATGAGTCTGGTTAATGGCTTATCAGTTTTGTTTATCTTCTCAAATAACCAGCTTTTAGTTTTATTGATCTTTGCTGCTGTTTCCTTCATTTCTTTCTGGTCTGATCTTTATGATTTCTTTCGTTCTGCTAACTTGGGGTTTTTTTGTTCTTCTTTCTCTAATTGCTTTAGGTGTAAGGTTAGGTTGTTTATTTCAGATGTTTCTTGTTTCTTGAGGTAGGACTGTATTGCCACAAACTTCCCTCTTAGAACTGCTTTTGCTGCATCCCATAGGTTTGGGTCGTCGTGTTTGCATTGTCATTTGTTTCAAGGTATATTTTGATTTCCTCTTTGATTTCTTCAGCGATCACTTGGTTATTAAGTAGTGTATTGTTTAGCCTCCATGTATTTGTATTTTTTACAGATTTTTTCCTGTAATTGATATCTAGTCTCATAGCATAGTCTCATAGTCTCATAGTAAAGATACTTTATACGATTTCAATTTTCTTACATTTACCAAGGCTTGATTTGTGACCCAAGATACGATCTATCCTGGAGAATGTTCCATGAACACTTGAGAAGAAACTGTATTCTGTTGTTTTTGGATGGAATGTCCTATAAATATCAATTAAGTCCATCCTGTTTAATGTATCATTTAAAGCTTGTGTTTCCTTATTTATTTTCATTTTGGATGATCTGTCCATTGGTGAAAGTGGGGTGTTAAAGTCCCCTACTATGATTGTGTTACTGTCGATTTCCCCTTTTATGGCTGTTAGCATTTGCCTTATGTATTGAGGTGCTCCTATGTTGGGTGCATAAATATTTACAATTGTTATATCTTCTTCTTGGATTGATCCCTTGATCATTATGTAGTGTCCTTCTTTGTCTCTTGTAATAATCTTTATTTTAAAGTCTATTTTGTCTGATATGAGAATTGCTACTCCAACTTTCTTTTGATTTCCATTTGCATGGAATATCTTTCCATCCCCTCACTTTCAGTCTGAATGTGTCCCTAGGTCTGAAGTGGATCTCTTGTAGACTGCATATATATGGGTCTTGTTTCTTATCCATTCAGCCAGTCTATGTCTTTTTGTTGGAGCACTTAGTCCATTTACATTTAAGGTAGTTATGGATATGTATGTTCCTATTACCATTTTCTTAATTGTTTTGGGTTTGTTATTGTAGGTCTTTTCCTTCTCTTGTGTTTCCTGCCTAGAGAAGTTCCCTTAGCATTTGTTGTAAAGCTGGTTGGTGGTGCTGAATTCTCTTAGCTTTTGCTTGTCTGTAAAGGTTTTAATTTCTCCGTCGAATCTGAAAGAGATCCTTGCTGGGTAGAGTAATCTTGGTTGTTGAAACAAACAAACAATTTTGGTTGTTGATGAAATCTCCCTTTCATCACTTTAAATATGTCCTGCCACTCCCTTCTGGCTTGCAGAGTTTCTGCTGAAAGATCAGCTGTTAACCTTATGGGGATTCCCTTGTATGTTATTTGTTGTTTTTCCCCTTGCTGCTTTTAATATTTTTCTTTGTATTTAATTTTTGACAGTTTGATTAGTATGTGTCTTGGAGTGTTTCTCCTCGGATTTATGCTGTATGGGACTCTCTGTGCTTCCTGGACTTGATTGACTATTTCCTTTCCCATATTAGGGAAGTGTTCAACTATAATCTCTTAAAATATTTTCTCAGTCCCTTTCTTTTCCTCTCCCTCTTCTGGGACCCCTATAATTCGAATGTTGCTGCGTTTAATGTTGTCCCAGAGGTCTCTAAGACTGTCCTCAATTCTTTTCATTCTTTTTTCTTTATTTTGCTCTGCAGTTGTCGTTTCCACTATTTTATCTTCCAGATCACTTATCCGTTCTTCTGCCTCAGTTATTCTGCTATTGATTCCTTCTAGAGAATTTTTAATTTCATCTATTGTGTTGTTCATCATTGTTTGTTTGCTCTTTAGTTCTTCTAGGTCCTTGTTAAATGTTTCTTGTATTTTCTCCATTCTATTTCCAAGATTTTGGATCATCTTTACTATCATTTTTCTGAATTCTTTTTCAAGCAGACTGCCTATTTCCTTTTCATTTGCTTGGTCTGGTGGGTTTTTACCTTGCTCCTTCATCTGCTGTGTGTTTCTCTGTCTTCTCATTTTGCTTAACTTACTGTGTTTGGGGTCTCCTTTTGAAGACTGCAGGTTCGTAGTTCCCGTTGTTTTGGTGTCTGCCCCCAGTGGCTAAGGTTGATTCAGTGGGGTGTGTAGGCTTCCTGGTGAGGGGACGAGTGCCTGTCTTCTGGTGGATGAGGCTGGATCTTGTCTTTCTGGTGGGCAGGACCACATCCAGTGGTGTGTTTTAGGGTGTCTGTGACCATATTATGATTTTAGGCAGCCTCTCTGCTAATGGGTGGGGGTGTGTTCGTGTCTTGCTAGTTGTTTGGCATAGGGTGTCTAGCACTGTAGCTTGCTGGTCATTGAGTGGATCTATGTCTTAGCATTGAGATGGAAATCTCTGGGAGAGTTTTCGCTGGTAGGTATTACGTGGAGCTGGGAGGTCTCTGGTGGACCAGTGTCCTGAACTTGGCTCTCCCACCTCAGAGGCACAGGCCTGACACACAGCTGGAGCAGCAAGACCCTGTCAGCCACATAGCTTCAGTGTCCTTTTCATTCCCCCTCCTTTCCTGGTCACTTTTTGAAGCTGTACAGCTAGACTTACACGTGGTTGTAATGCCAATGTGATCTGCAAAACAATATCTGATGCAAAACAGGCTCTTTTTAAGGAATATAGTCTCTATCTACTTCTCAATTTATATCAAATGCCTGTGTCAAGCTATAACATCATAATGCACACTGGGTTTTTTTCCAAAATTTTGTTCTGAAAATTTTCAAACATACAACAGAATTGAAAGAATTTCACAGTTAACACCCATACACTCTCTACCTAAATGCTACATTAATGTTTTATTATTCTTGCTTTGTTCTGTAATTAGGCACCCACCTGTCCTATCTATCCATGAATCCATCTTATTTTTTCTCCCCAATACTTCAACATGCACATCATTGAATCAGACCAGAACATAGGCTCTTCAATGGCAGGCAAATCCCTAAGGAGAAGAAAGAGGGAAGAGTTTAGCTGACCATACCCAGTTTCTTCTTTCACACTACCAGTTAAACCAGGCACCCCTCTTGCCATGGGGTAAGAAGTGGCAAGAGAGGCCAAGTGTGACAGTAGGGATCTCTCTCCACAAGGTAACAGGAGGAGTGGGAAATATATTCCCTTACAAAGAGTACACTGAGTGATTTAGTGGACGAGCATCTTCAGTAGCATCCAAATAATAAACATAACAGTTTCCTGGCATTCCTAACACTCCTAGTTAACAGCAATTTAGACTTCAGTAACTCTAGTGTCTTCCATTTTTCACAATTCTCCTATAACTATATCCATCTCTGTTTCTCTTCCCTTTTATTTACCTGTTGCTCTCATTCTCTCACACTCCAAAAGCTCATTCTCCATGCAAAGAGGAATATGGTGGCCCATTGTGAAGGACTTACATCCCAAAAGTTCCCTGCTCTGAGAGGAAAAAGAATTATTTATTTCCAACTCCAATTTCAAGGAAGGACTAAAATTGGTCCAGATTGGATCACATGTCTCTTTTGGACAAAGCACTGGGGCCAAGAGGTCATGTGTCAACTCCTGTGTTCAAAGGGATAAAGTCTACTATAGAAAGAAGTTAGGGATGCTGGGCCTCACTAGAAACACAAAGGAATTCCAACGTTCTAACTCGTTTATTTTACCTCAATGCCCACTCCACCCATAAATTTTATTAAAAGTTGAAACTCCTGTTGATGTTATAGTGAGAAAATCTCTTTAGCAAACATATTTTATATTGTAACATTGGGGGGAGCAGTGATTTTTTTTTTTTTTTTTTACGGATCTGTTTCAATTGAGTGATTAGTGAAAGATTAACATGCTTTCTTATCAAAGAATATTAATAGTTTTTACTTAGATTGATCTTGAAATTTTTTGTTCTTGAAATTGTTGAGTCAAATAGAAGCTTTAAGGATGAATTCAAACGTCTAAGGAACTTGGTATGAAGGGGAGAATAAACTGTTTAACCTCTGTTTAACCTTCTCTAGAATGTTTATTTAAACGTTCTGCCAATGTTGATATGATTCACCCAGGAATGTAACCCAGGTTATGTACAGTTAGATATAATTTATTTACAAATCTGCAGAACTTTGGTTATGTCTATAACAAACTTTAAGAAAATAAACTGAATGTGCAACTGCTTTAATCAAACAGCGTCCACATACATAAAAGTAAGAACAAAATTGAGACAATTCCAACCCTTAACAACAACGTTGTTTTTCCAGCTCAAAGATTAGACCAGTAGCCAAATGAAGAGATATTAGAACAAATAAAACAAGTCCAGCGTCTCATATCAAAATCTCGCCCTTCTCCAACTTTAATATCAATAATCAATCCATTCTATCAAAATCAAACCAACCAAAAACCCATTTTCTTTTGCAAAAGCTACAATCTTCTCTTATGACCGTGTTAGCAGAACTAAAATTCTGGGACTCCTTATCTTTCCCAGCACATGGGTTTTAAAATCTCAAATACCCTCATTTTTTCAAAGGACAAGGGCTCAATCCTACAAGGAATTGGAACGTGGGTTAAAATGTACTTTAAAACACAACCAAAGAAAGAAACGAACTATCAAATGGCTCCCCTGTACGACAGCTTCAGATATTCAGTTTAGAGTTATTTCAGAGATGCTGAGTAAATTCTGATTTGATTCTAAACCAAATGCCCTTGGGGGTCTCCAGCTGCCAGAGTCTTCCATAATGTTGTGATTAGACCCTCTCTTGGACCCTCCCCATGCATGCTCTGTTCCTGCTTTGCAGACAGCCTATCTGCCAGGGGAAGTTCTGCCTATCAGTCCAAAAGGCCTGGGTGGGGTTTCGCCACAACCGAATTAGCCTGCTTCTATGGATCCTTTGGAAGAGAAGATAGATGAATTGGATAGTTGAAACATAACAGGAAAGTGGTTCCTCCAGGTTCCTGCACCAGGAAATAGCTCCTAGTGCCAAGACTCTTAACCCAATGCCAAGACCACAATCAAATGGAGGTTGACATTCTGTGTTCAGTTCCACTGCTACTAAAGGAATAATGCTTTGCAAAAAGCCATGATGTCTACAGTGCATCCTGTTCAGCATAGGGCCTTGAGCAAACACAGAAACATTTGCCCCTGCTTCTATCGTATGGTGGACGAAGATACCAGTCATAATTCTCTTCCCCTTCTCATCTTTTTTCTTTTTGCGGTACGCGGGCCTCTCACTGTTGTGGCCTCTCCCGTTGCAGAGCACAGGCTCCGGACGTGCAGGCTCAGCGGCCATGGCTCATGGGCCCAGCCGCTCCGTGGCATGTGGGATCTTCCCGGACCGGGGCACGAACCCGTGTCCCCTGCATCGGCAGGCGGACTCTCAACCACTGCGCCAACAGGGAAGCCCCTCCCCTTCTCATCTTAACAATCAATCCTTTTCTTAAAAAATGGAAAATGAAAAGGAAGACATTAGAACGTTGGAATGACTGAGCCAGACCAGAGGGCAATCCCATTCAGCCCAATATTTTAAGAGTGGAGACTCATGACTGTTTCAAGGAATAGTGTTGTTGCCCTTCATGATCTAAGCCCAAAAGGTATTGCTAGGTCCCAAATATCTCTAATTGTCCTTAATTATAGCCTACAAGTCCTCATAAACCTAACTCAGTCATATAACACTTCCACCTTTGACCCAGCCAAATTACCTTGGGGCACACATAGAGTCATCACTCAGCATTCAAGGAGTTAACTCCTGAAGTTCCTGCTTCTCTTACTTCCTCCTCTTCAATTCTCCTTGAACACCCTTCAACACAATTTTTTTTCTGGCTTAGCCTTTCCAGTTTAATGGACTGATGATTGCCTCTTATGGATTCTAACCTACGGTTCTAGTTCTTGCTTTGTAAACACCTATGTCCTTATGACTGTTGTTTGTCACAAACGTGCTATTGGGAGCCACATTACCTATTTACATCACCATGTCACCCAGGCGAGTCACACTGAGTGTGGCCTAACCCTCCAGACATACTCTTTTATGGGTAATGCATTCCCCAAGTTAATTGCCCCTCCCCTTTATATTGTAACACATTTCCTTATTCACAACAAACCACTTGGTTCAAGCATCTAAGCCCATAGTTTCCAAAATGCATATTAGAATCCAGTGGGGCGTTTTAAAGACCTACCTATGCCTGTATCTCACCCTCAGGGTCTGACTTAATAAATATAGGTTGCAACAGGGATTCTTCAAAGGCTGCAAAGTTGAGAATTCTTAGACTTGGAGCATACATTTCAGTTCAAGGCAACTTAGCCCTCTCCACATCTGTCTTTACTGACTGAAAAGTTTAAATCTTTTTAGTATGACTTCTTACAGAATTCTTCTAACCTCTTGATTATTTTAACTGCTGCTCTCAACTCAGTAAAGTTTGTAATGTTAATTTGGACAGGTGAAAAGAATCATTGATACCACCTGCAGACCACAGCAGCTAGAAGTCAAGCGGATGGAAGCTTCTCAAAGGAAGGGATACGCCTTACCCTTCTTTGTATTTCCACAGCATCCACCATGGTACTTGGATCAAAGTAGGTGTCTAATACATATTTAGGAGGGAAAGTAGGATAACCTGTATATAGGATCTGCTTCCAATTTTTTAAATATCTGTAATATATATGATGTTCATGTAGTTGGAAAATACATCATTTGGTGGGGAACAACCAGTATGTTTTCAATTGGCTCACTTTTTTTTTTAGCAGCTTTATTGGGATATAAATCACATACCATACAATCCACACTTTTAAAGTGTACAATTCAATGACTTTTAGTATATTCAGAGGGTTGTGTAACCAACACCATAATCAATTCTAGAACATTCATCACCTTAAAAGGAAACCCCAGACCCATTAGCAGCCACTCCTCATTCCTCCCCAATCCCTTTCCCCTCAGACCTAGGCAACCACTAATATACCTTATGTCTATAGATTTGCCTGTTCTGGACATTCATGTAAATGGAATCAGACAATACCTGGTCTTATGTGTCAAGCGTTTTTCACTTTGTATGTTTCCAAGATTCATTCATGTTGTAGCAGGTACCAGCACACCATTCATCTTTATTTATTTATTTTGCGATAGGCGGGCCTCTCACTGTTGTGGCCTCTCCCGTAGCGGAGCACAGGCTCCGGACGCGCAGGCTCAGTGGCCATGGCTCATGGGCCCAGCCGCTCCACGGCATGTGGGATCTTCCCGGACCGGGGCACGAGCCCGTATCCCCTGCATCGGCAGGCGGACTCTCGACCACTGCGCCACCAGGGAAGCCCTGAACATCTGTTTTTATATGGACCTATATTTTTATTTCTCTTGGGTGTACACACAGGAGAATTGCTGAGTCACATGGTAACGCTATGTTTAACCTTTTGAGAAACTGCCAAATGGTTTTCTACATCGGCTGCACCATTTCACACGGCCACCATCTCCCCTTCCCTCCGCCTTCCCTCCATTCAAGTAGCTAGGCCTTTCTCTTCCCATCGCTTCAGGGGCAGGATGTGACTGACTGAAAGAAAAACCAAAGGAGTGTTCCTGACTTTCATTTCCAAAAGTATACACCTTTAGGGGACCAGTAAAGACTGGCAAAACAGACAAAAAGAAGACAGTTGCTGGGAGTTAATGGGTCCCAGAAGGGGGTTGTTGGATGGGCAGTGTGATATCCTTAGTAAGAAGACCCCTTAAAAGCTCAGGGAGGAAACTGCTACCTGAGGAATCTAGGCCCCTGGGTCTTTAGAGAGCCTAGCAGATGTTTCCTCACCCAGTATGGCAAGAAAAGCAGATAGTTTAGCTGCACTCAAAGTTGAGACAGTAGAGCCAGGTTGCAGGAATAAAGAACAACTCACTGTCAACACAGAGATGAGGGACCCAGAGCCTGCTCCCAACCCCCTGGAACTACATACACCTCCTGGAATTTAGGTTTAAACTCAGGGGGAAGAAGTGATGAGAGAACCCCAAACTAAGCAAGATTCATTTTCTATCAGAGTAGCAAAATACAAGTTCAAAATTAAATTCAATTGTGTTTGGGTAAAGTGAAAAAGTTGTATTTTTGAGTTATGCACTGAGAGGAGTACCCACCACATAAGATTGGAAGAAAGACTAAAGAAGTCAATGTCCCAGACCTACTAGAGCATGGACTTGAGGATATGGGGAGGGGGAAGGGTAAGCTAGGACAAAGTGAGAGAGAGACATGGACATATATACACTACCAAATGTAAGGTAGATAGCTAGTGGGAAGCAGCCGCAGAGCACAGGGAGATCAGCTGGGTGCTCTGTGACCACCTAGAGTGGTGGGATAGGGAGGTGGGAGGGAGACGCAAGAGGGAAGAGATATGGGAACATATGTATATGTATAACTGATTCACTTTGTTATACAGCAGAAACTAACACACCATTGTAAAGCAATTATACTCCAATAAAGATGTTAAGGAAAAAAGTCAATGTCCAATAAATATATGAAAAAACAACTCACCACTGACAATACCATGTGCAGCAAGGATGTGGAACAAAAGGAATTCTTCTGAACTGCTGGTAGTGATCAGTTGGAGCTACAACTTTGGAGAGCAACTCAGCAGGACTTAAATTGAACAGCTGCAGGCTCTGTAACCCAGCAACTCCTTTCCTCCGTCTGTAAGGTAGAGTGCTCTTGCACAGGTATGCCAAGAGAGATGCAAAAAAAAAGAAAAGCTCACCATAACATTGTTTGTAATGGCAAAACAAAAATTTACAGACAAGCTAAAAGTCCATCAGCAGGGGACTAGATGAATAAATTGTGCCATGTGCATTCAAAGGAATACTATACAGCCCTTTTCCCCAAAATGTGATTCCTCACCAGCCTCATTCACTCCACCTGAGAATTCCAGACCTACCCAAACAGAATCTGTATTTTAACAAGCTCCCCTGGTGATTCTTATGCCTATAAAAGTTTGAGAAGTGCGGTTCAAGGCAGTTAAATGAATGAACTAGGGCTGCTTGTGTCAACCTGGATAACTCTTAAAAACATAGTATTCAGAGAAAAAAAATATACAAGTCGCCAAAAGTTAGTATAGTATGATGCCATTTAAATAAAATTTGAAAACATGAGCAAATTTTTATGAGTATATTCACACGTAGTTGACATTAGGACATACAGAAAATTTTATAAACACCAAATCCTGGGGCTTCCCTGGTGGCGCAGTGGTTGAGAGTCCGCCTGCCGATGCAGGGGACACGGGTTCGTGCCCCGGTCCGGGAAGATCCCACATGCCGCGGAGCGGCTGGGCCCGTGAGCCATGGCCGCTGAGCCTGCGCGTCTGAAGCCTGTGCTCTGCAATGGGAGAGGCCCACGTACGGCACACACACAAAAAAAACCCACCAAATCCTGGATACTAGTTACCTCTGGAGGGAAAGCGAGAGGATCAGAAAGCTACAGAGGAGGAGGCTTCAACTGCAATTACAATGATGACTTGTTCTAAAGCTACGTGGTGAGTACACTTGGGTTTCTTTCATATGTTTTTACAGGCCCAGAATTTTCATTTGAACAAGGAGCTTTTCAAAAACAGTATTTAAATCTGGGTGGATAATTTTAATTTTTTTCTGAATATGTTTAATATTTTCCAAATATTTACAATGACCATATATTGCTTATAGAGTCAAAAAGTCTATATTAAGAGTAATATTGAGTTCTTTGTTTTTGATGAACAAGGCATCTTTTTACTTAACACACCAAACTAATTGCCGGTCTTATTGCTTTCTAGCCACTCACTCCAATCTCCCACATCACGCCTCACTTTAGCACACAGATTGGGGCTCAGGAGTCGCTGATGCCCGAAGATGTACCCAGGGTGGTGGCTGGCACAGAGGGATGGGAGATGATTCTGAATTGGAGCTCTGGTGGTGGTTCTGCCTTTGTCACCTGAAGCAGTGTGGAATCTGGAAAAACACGTCATTTCTCGGGGCCTCTCTTTTCTTTAAAATGGGGATAATAACTCATGCCTGGTTTATCTCGCAAAAGAGAGAAGGAACATGAAAATAGTTTTGAACTTTACCATGCTTTGGGAAAGTCAAGTTCTTCCTCAACTGCTCAGCTGCTTGTATCAGTTACCAATCCTGGGCTGCCTAGAGATTACTGTAGCAATTCCATCCAAGAGGGTTTCTCACCTTCGTTCCATGTCTGGTTGGTGGGGTAGTCCATGGGGTTGCTCCCCAACTTTTCCTGGTTTCTCCCTTTTCTGGGCACATGGTAGGATTGCACTTTCCCGTCTTCTTGAAATCAGATATGGCCATGTGAGTTGGTGTCTCCAGTGAGTTTTGAGCATTAAGTGATGTGTGTCCCTTCCAAGAAGAAACTTGAAGAGTGGTTTGGGGGGTCACCACCTCACTTTCCAACTGCAGGGTGATGTGGAAACACATGTGGTGATACAGCCTCAGAACTCCTGTGTCTCTGAGTGACTGAGGTAAGCAGATATATACATACCTACAGTGGAGACTAGCATGGATGAAAAATAAACTTGTTATAGTTAGGACGTGAGATTTGGAGACTATTTATAACCACAGCAAAACTAAGTTTAGCCTGATAGATGCAGCTGGCTAAAATTAGTGTAGTATGTGTATTAAAGAAAAGGATGGGTGACAACAACACGTCTTCATCAGAAATAAAAGTAACAGGGGTATAACAGGATGTGGATTCATGATTCCCCTTCAGTTACTCCCTCCATGACTCAGCAGAGGCTTATACTTTCTCATTTAAGACCAGAAGGACAGCAATTTCCAGGCTCTTTTTGATCCTTGCAAAGAAGTACTCCCATCTCTTTCAGAGAGGGTTTTACACCCAATAATAAATGGCCAGGTCAAGGATTGGCATGATAGCTATTAAAGCTGTTTGCCAAATATTTCTTGTTCTCCTCCTTTCCAGGAATATGGTAAGATTGTACCACCTATTCCTCTTGGGATTGGGTGAGGGTCATGTAATTAGTTTGGGGCAATGAGTTATAACCAATTAATTGTTAGTGCAAAACCCTCCAGTTTTTCCCTCTGGTCTGATGACCCACAGTGTTTGAGATGATGGCTGCTCCATCAGCAGGAGAGCAGGAGTTGCTAGATATGAAGAGCCAATCCCTCCTGCCCAATCCGAAATGGACATGTAATCTTACATGAAAAATTGTTCTAAGCCACTGAGCTTGTGGCTTGTTTGTTACAGCAGCATAACCTAGCTTTTCCTGACTGATAGAGAGAGAAATCCTGAAATAAAGTTACTGCTTCCTTTGAAATGATCACAAGCCTCAAGTGAAGTTATGCATTCCTCTCCATAATCTGGCTAACTGAGCAAAAACAAAATAAAATAGAAACAAAACAAAAAGAACACTGAGTCCTCAGAGGCTTTATTAATGGAGCTAAAGTCCTCCGGGGAGGCACTTACATGTTCCTCCAGTAAGCGTTAAGTCTCGTTCTCAGGTACCATCTCATCTGTGGTTTGATCACAGGAGCATCTCTGAAGCTGGGAACACAGAGTTCCAGAAAGGATGTTGTTTTTCCTCCTGCTTCCAGTTCCAAGGTTGAGTTCCCAGAGGTGAGTTAACAAGTGAATTTTTCTTATTCTTTATTATTATTGAGGTATAATTGACATATAATGTATTAGTTCCAGGTGCACAACATAATGATTTGATATATGTATATATTGTGAAATGGTCACCACAAGTTCACTTAACATCTGTCACCATACTTAGTTACGAATTTGTGTGTATGATGAGAACTTTTAAGACTTACTCTCTTAGCGACTTGTAAATATGCAATGCAGTATTTTTAACTATAGTCACCATGTTGTACATTACATCCCCATGACTTATTTATTTCGTAACTAGCAGTTTGTACCTTTTGACCACCTTCACCCATTTTGCCCACACCTCTACCTCTGACTCTGGTAACCACCAATCTGCTCTCTATAAGCTGGGTTTTTTGTTTTTGTTTTGTTTTGTTTCTTTAGATTCCACATATAAGTGAGACCATACAGTATTTGTCTTTGTCTATCTGACTATTTAACTTAGCATAATGCCCTCAAGGCCCATCCATGTTGGAATTCCCTTTTTATGGCTGAGTAATATTCCATTGTATACATGTACCATATCTTCTTTATCCATTCATCTGTTGATGGAAACTTAGATTGTGTACATGTCTTGGCTATTGTAAATAATCCTTCAGTGAACATGGGGGTGTATATATCTTTTTGAGTTAGTGTTTTTGCTTTCTTAAGGTAAATACCTAGAAGTGGAATTTTTGGATCATACAGTAGTTCTATTTTTAATTTTTTGAGGAACCTCCATACTGCTTTCCATGGTGGCTACACCAATTTACATTCCCACCAACAGTGCACAGGGTTCCCTTTTTTCCACATCCTTGTCAACAAGTGAATATTCAAGGTCTGTTAGTGTTCATGAGCTTTTCTAATCGTTTTCACAGTGTTTACCACTTACTCAGTATTCCATATGTGTGTGTTTTCTTTTAAATGTGTTTGTTCTTCTGAGAAATAAAAAGAAAAAAGCTGCCTTATGCAGTCAGGTGATCTCTAGCCGGTGATCAACTGTTATAACTTTGACCTTGGAATCTCCACAGAGGTTTTTTTCAGTTGCCTTGTGCAAAGTACTTTATTTCAGGTGCTTGGAAGAATACCTGAAGAATTACTCATCAACTGAGGTTCTCATCTCCGTATGAAGCATTTTTACCTCAGCCTTTATTTGGTTTTGTTTCTGAGACAACATCTCTGAAATTCTCAATTCATTGCCAAGCACACTTAAACTTTACTTATTCAATGGACTGATCCCTGAATTTTTAGAAACATTTATTTATATGTGTTTTCATCTGATTAAGGAGCAGTTCAGAAGATAAAGAATGTAATTGCCAAAGAATATCCATCTATAGCAGGAGAAATGTTCTGCAGTGATGTTCAGATGTTGACACAAGTGGTGGAGGAAACTGTCTACAGATTCTTTGAAACTTAATTGAATAGCTGCTTTGAGAGAAAAGAGAGGCACCTTCAGATGAGGCTGTTATGGGCATACTCAGTTGTCAGAAGAAGCTAGGCTACTGTAAACTAATTGAAATCTGGGATGCAAGCAGATTCACGGTTCTTTCTTCTGCCTTCCCTCCTTCCTTCAGCCGGGTTACTCCACTCAACCTCCTGGTCTCCAGCTAAATACTTCTCCCTCAGCAAACCACCCCTGACACCCTAATAGGTCGGGCCCTTCATACACTCTCTTATAGAACTCCATATATTTCCATCCTAGCTCATGATGATCTCTAAAGAAGCATTTCTATAATTGTTCGTTGTCCCCTCCAATAAATCATAAGCTCTGTGACAGCAGTGGTCACACTTGTATTGTTTGCCACTATTCCAGTACCGACTTACCAATTCGACAAATATTTATCAAGTGTCTTTTAAGTGCCAGGTCACTGTACTAGTTTCTTGGGATGCTTGGTGAACAAAACAAAGTTTCCTGACCTGATGAAACTTACATGCAAGAGCAAGAACTCAAACAATAAATGATCGACATAAAGTACATGGTATGTTAAAAGATGAAAAGCACCATCGAAAAAGGAAAAGGTAGAGCAAGGTCAAGAAGGGAAGCTGCTTGCAGTGTTAAACAAAGTGGTCAGCTTAAGCATCACTGAGAAGGTGGGATTTGAGCAAGACTTGGAGAAGGGAAGGAAGTTAGCCAAGCAGATAGCTGGTTAATAGTGTTCTCGGCCCAGGATCAGGTAAAGCACATTCTTTAAGGCAGGGGGGTGCCTGCTTTGTTCTACTAACAGCAACGGGGCCAGTGTGGGTGGAATGGAGAAAGCAAGAGAGCAGAAGGGAAGGTCAGAGATGCTCAGTAAATGTTTGTCAAGGGAATGAATGAAAAAACAAACACTTGTGTTTAAAAGGTGCTTTGCAGGATTTTCACATGCTTTGTGTATTTTCCCATAGGTGAGGAAAGTCTCTAGATTCATCCAGTCCACAAACTGTAATCTCATGTATATTAAGTGGCAACTCTAGAAGGCATTGTGTCCTTCTACTGCCAAAGAGGAAACATCTGGCTGTGTCCAGGGATGGCCATGCTCTCGACCCTAAGTCTCCGGGCCCTCCTAGACTGGATTCACACAGCAGAGTCTGAAGCTGAGGAGGATAAAGTTGATTCTGTGGCTCCACTCAGAAGCCCACGGTGCTGACAGTCCACTCCACCTTCAAGGCTGACGTGATGGGAACCAAACTGAGACCACAAAGCGTTCAAAGAGGCCAAGAAGCATTATCTCACTCAGTACATTGAGCAGATGGAGGTCGAAAGGAAAATGGGCTCTTCGTGAACAAATGGCTTCCCCTCACTGAAACTCACTCTCTGGAAAGGTTCTGAAATCCCATACATTAATGGTATATATCAGTGGTTTCCAAGCGCCACTGCGGGATTTGTGATATGCTTGGCTAACTCAGAATCTCCTAAGAAGTTTTCTCAAAATATGGATCCTGGGTGCTCACCTTTGGAAGATCTGAATCAGTGGGTCTAGGTGGGCTCAGGAATTCGTCCTTTTAACCTCTTCCCAAGGGATTATCATGGGCAGCCAAGACTGAGAAATACTGTTGTAATGTTCTGATCATGTACCTGCATTTGGCCAGAAAACAACATCTCTTGCTAATGGTGTTAGGTTTCTACTGGTAGAATCTCAGCCATTGGTGATCAAAAGAAGTTATGTTGAGGTAATAGGGACGAGGAGGCCTGCTGGAACTTCTGTAATCACAGGCCTGAAAGGCCATCTTCACAGTGTAAATGTCCCATGGGACAGCAATGGGAGAATTTGTCCCCTTCCCAGGTTTCTCTGAGCCTCTACCAGCAAGTTCTTCCAATGAGGTCACCAGTTTGAAAGCAGCTGGAGAAGTTTATGCATATTGAAGAAATTGTAACAGGAGAAATAGGAAGTTTGGGAATCTCAGAATTTCTACAAATAATCTAGTAAGAGGGGGTGAGGAAAATGGGCAAGGGCACCAGTCCCCAAGATGGCCCCCAAGGATCCCTACCTCCTGGCAGTCATGCCCTTGGGTAGTCTCCTTTCACCGTACTAGGGTTGATCTATGTAGCCAACAGCATACAGCAGCAGTGATGGGATGTCACTTCTACAATTAGGCTATAAAAAAACAAAACACTGTGGCTTTCATCTTGGACTCTCTTTCTCCCTCAC
This sequence comes from Lagenorhynchus albirostris, assembly GCF_949774975.1. Classification (NCBI taxonomy): domain Eukaryota; kingdom Metazoa; phylum Chordata; class Mammalia; order Artiodactyla; family Delphinidae; genus Lagenorhynchus; species Lagenorhynchus albirostris. The sequence continues at coordinate 83,112,336 of NC_083098.1, forward strand.
CTCTCTCACTCTGGAGGAAGCTAGCTGCCATGATGTTAGCACACTCAGGCAACCTATGGAAAGGGCCACATTATGAGGAACTGAGAACCCAGCCAACAGCTGACAAAGAACTGGGGCCTGCCAAAGAGGTGAATGAGGGGAGAAGTGGATCCCCCAGACCCAGTCGAGCTTTCAGACGACTAAAGCCCCAGCCAACAGTTTGAGTGCAACCTCATGAGAGACTCTGAGCCAGAACTACCCTGCTAACCCACCCCCAGACTCTTGACCCTCAGAAACCATGTGAGAGAACGTTTGTTGTTTTAGGCTACTAAGTTTTGGAATAATTGTTATATAGCAGTACATAATACAATAGTGAGTTCAACAGTTCACCAGAAAATTATTCATGTAATTCCAACTTAGACTTTTCTTTCCAGTTAAGTCATATAGCATTTCAATAAACTTTTATTGAAGTATAACATATATGTTAATGTATACAAATCCTGGGGCTTCCCTGGTGGCACAGTGGTTAAGAATCCGCCTGCTAATGCAGGAGACACGGGTTCGATCCCTGATCTGGGAAGATCCCACATGCCACGGAGCAACTAAGCCCCTGTGCCACAACTACTGAGCCTGTACTCTAGAGCCTGCGAGCCACAACTACTGAGCCCGCATGCCACAACTACTGAAGCCCGTGAGTCTGGAGCCCGGGCTCCGCAACAAGGGAAGCCACCACAATGAGAAGCCCACGCAGTGCAACAAAGAGTAACCCCCGCTCGCCGCAACTAGAGAAAGCCCACATGCAGCAATGAAGACCCAACACAGCCAAAAATTTAAAAAAAAAAATTTTTTTTAAGTATACAAATCCTAAAAGAATACATCCCTTTATACAGCACGCATATCAGAAAATAAAATATTACCAAGATCCCAGAAGTCTCTTCCAGTTACATAGCCACCTTAAAGGTAACCAGCATGGCACACAGAATACTTTTGCCTGCTTTGGAACTTTAAAAATTAATTCATACAATATATACATTTTTTTGGTCTATCTTCTTGAACTCATTATGTTAGTGATATTCATCCACGTTACTCTGTGCATTGAAAGTATCTGTTGAATTATATTGATTTGTAAGAGTTAGTTATATATTCTGGATACCAATCCTTTGTCAGTTATATAAAATACAAGATGTCTTCTCTCATGTTATGGTTTTTTAATTCTCTTAATGGGATATTCTAATGAAGGAAGTTCTTATTTACATAATCCAATTTATCACATAATTTGTGGTTTGTGCTTTTTGTGCCTTGTTTGAGAAACACTTGCCTACACCAAGGTCATGAAAATATTTTGTTTTCTCTTAGAAGCTTTCTTTTGTTTTCCTACAATTCATATAGCACTGATTGTTGCATATCATGTAGGAAAGAGCTCATAATTCATTTTCTTCTCTGTGGATATCCAATTTGATTCAGCACAATTTACTGAAGACCATTATTTTCCTTGTACTTTATTGTCCCTTTGGCATAAATCTAGTGACTTTATATGGTCTGTTTCTGAACTGTCTATTCTGTTCCAGTCTCTGTCTACCCTTGTATCATCACTGTCTTAGTAATGGTAAGTCTTGATATCTAGTATATTCTCCTTAAAGATTGCCTTGGCTATCTTGGTCTTTTGCACTTCCATATAAATTAGAATCATCAATTTCCCATACACAAAATCTGCAGTGATTTGGGGGGATTACATCAAATCTATAGATCATTTTGGGGAAAATTGGTGTTTTTAAAATTTGAAGTCCATTGATTCATGAATATGGTATATTTCTCCATTTATTTCAGCCTCATTTATTTTATTTCAGTAATATTATATAGTTTCCAATGTACAGCGTCTAGCATTTTTTTGTTTTTCTTACTTTTTATTTTGAAATAGTTTAGACTTATGAAAGAGTTACAAAGATAGTACAGAGCTCCCACATACCCATCACTCAACTTTGCCTAATGTTAACATCACCGTACATTGATCAAAACTAAGAAAACTGGGCTTCCCTGGTGGCGCAGTGGTTGAGAGTCTGCCTGCCGATACAGGGGACACGGTTCGCGCCCCGGTCCGGGAAGATCCCACATGCCGCGGAGCAGCTGGGCCCGTGAGCCATGGCCGCTGAGCCTGCGCGTCTGGAGCCTGTGCTCCGCAACGGGAGAGGCCGCAACGGGAGAGGCCACAACGGTGAGAGGCCACAACGGTGAGAGGCCCACGTACCGAAAAAAAAAAAAAAACTAAGAAAATTAGCATTGGTAAATATTATTAACTTAAACTGCAGACTTTATTCAGGTTCCCACCAATTATCCCACTGTCCTTTCTCTATTCCAGGATCCACTTCAGGTTACTACATAGCATTTAGGTGGCCAGCATGTTTAGAGAGCGGATTCCTGTCTGTGGTCAGCATCTGCTTATCTCCCTTCATTCCCAGGCACTCCCATCACCACTGGAGCTTCTGCTCTTCTTCTGCAGGGCTTCCCCACATCCCATCTAGCAGAAGGATGGTGAGCCAGATAAAAGTTACAGCTGATGATACTCCACAGTAGTGGAAAAGTTGCTGTACAGAACACTTCTCTTCCAGAAAACTGCATACCTCACTCTGTCGCTCCATTTGGGTCTCTGTTCAAATGTCCTTCCTCAAAGATGTCTTCCTTGAACATTCCATCTAAAATAGCACTCTATCACTCTCTAACACCCTTACCCTGCTTCGTTTTTAATCCATAGGACTTATTACCACCTGACATGACATTACACATGTTACCGTGTTTATTGTCTGTCCTCCCCAATGAGAGGTAAGCTCTCTGAGGACTAGGAAAGTTTTCTCTCTTGTCTCTTTTGTATTCTCAGCATTTAAAACTATTCTTGGCACCTGGTAGGCACTCATTAATTTTTTCTTAAGTTACTGAATGAATGAATATGCAGCTTTATTCCCACGGAGAACCTTCAAAGAGGTTTCAGGGTTGGGGAAAGTATGTGCAAAAGTATCTGTTGTAGAAAGCCTTGTATTCTCCTAGAAGGGAATAGAAAGAACAGAGTATATGGAGTCAGAACTCACTTTGAATCCTCTCACTTACCAGCTTTTAGCTTTTCCTTCTGGGCAAGTTACTCTGAACTTAAATATTCTCATCTGTAAGATGGATCCAGGAATACCTACCCTGCAAGGTTGCTCTAAGAATTGAAGGCATTGATATATGTGAATTGATGGTCACTTGTGCAAGCATTCATAAATTACTGGTGAAACAGTCTGTGTGCATGGCTGTACCGTGGTAAGGTTTGGGGCACACTTGGAGGTTAAATATCTGAAACGAGGCCAGAGACATGAAAACTGGGGTCTCATATTTGCAGAGGGCTTTGTCTCAAATCTTAGCTCCATCACTTGATTAGAGATTAAAAAGAAATGAGGGGGGAAAATATCCAAAGACTCAATAGAAACAAGGGAGCAAGTAGAGCAGCAGCATAGAAGTGCTTGAGAATTGAGCGGCCACGTGACAAGCTGGATGCTGGACCAGCGGTCTCAGGGTGATTCTGTGGCAAGATCAGGATAAGAATCCACGTGTTTTCCTCCCCTACCGGCCAGTCTTCCTTCATTTCAGTCAACACTGTCTGCTCTTTATTTATAGTCTAGTTAAGAAGCTGCAGCCCTGCTTAAATGTCCATACAAACTCTTCATATCCACAGCACATGTTAGACAAACAGAAAGTAGATGTCTGAGTATTAATAAACCAAGTAGTTCATTAAGAAAAAAAATCCCATGTGTCTTAGTTGGAGCTTAAGTCTCTTCTGGTAGAAAATGGCAGGACTGAACTCAAACCAGCTTTAAAAAAAAAAAAAATTAGTGGTTCATGTAGCCGTAGAGTCCAGGCGCGGCTAGGAGCTCATGTGATTCAATCAGGACCAGTTTGTCTGTTTCTTAGCTCTGTTTCCTCTGTGTTGACTCCCTTCGGCTTTGAGTCTCCCCTCACCAACAAACAATGGCTGCCAGTAGCTCCTGCAGTTACATACTTCCTGATTCACAACCACAGGAAAAAAGCAGGGAGCTCCTTCTCTGAGAACTCAAGGAAAAGCCATGAATCGAGTCTGATTGTCTCTGATTGGCCTGACTTGAGCTCTTTATCTGTGAGCCAGTCATTGACTCCAGGTTCTGACTAGTTCATATCTAGGCTACATGCTCTCCTCTGAATCAGAAATGCAACCCCACCTGAAGACCAGGGAATAAGGAGGGGGGTGGTCCCTGGGGGGAGGAACCAGGCTATTTGCCAGAGGGTGGATGGATGCTGAAGGACAAAAACAACGGATGTCTACTGGGCCATGTCTTCAAACTCATAGTCTGCATTCTTTGTCCACAGAACAACCATTACTTTATAAGACTGAGGTCATTTTTTTTAGGTTAAGCCTCACTTGTTGGCTTTACTTCTGTAAAGGCCGTATCTTTTGCAGATCTATTCAGGCTCACAGAAAGAATCATTTAAGCATTCTTAAATAAATCTGTCCAGCTATGCCAAAAAAAAAAAAAATCTGTAACTAAGAAGAAGGGAAACTAATTTATACAGCTACATGTAAAAGTATGAGATTAGATCACTCCCTAACACCATACACAAAAATAAGCTCAAAATGGATTAAAGACCTAAATGTAAGGCCAAAAACTATCAAACTCTTAGAGGAAAACATAGGCAGAACACTCTATGACATAAATCACAGCAAGGTCCTTTTTGACCCACCTCCTAGAGAAATGGAAATAAAAACAAAAGTAAACAAATGGGACCTAATGAAACTTAAAAGCTTTTGCGCAGCAAAGGAAACCATAAAGAAGACCAAAAGACAACCCTCAGAATGGGAGAAAATATTTGCAAATGAAGCAACTGACAAAGGATTAATCTCCAAAATTTATAAGCAGCTCATGCAGCTTAATAACAAAAAAACAAACAACCCAATCCAAAAATGGGCAGAAGACCTAAACAGACATTTCTCCAAAGAAGATATACAGAGTGCCAACAAACACATGAAAGAATGCTCAACATCACTAATCATTAGAGAAATGCAAATCAAAACTACAATGAGATATCATCTCACACCAGTCAGAATGGCCATCATCAAAAAATCTAGAAACAATAAATGCTGGAGAGGGTGTGGAGAAAAGGGAACCCTCTTACACTGTTGGTGGGAATGTAAATTGATACAGCCACTGTGGAGAACAGTATGGAGGTTCCTTAAAAAGCTACAAATAGAACTACCATATGACCCAGCAATCCCACTACTGGGCATATACCCTGAGAAAACCATAATTCAAAAAGAGTCATGTACCAAAATGTTCATTGCAGCTCTATTTACAATAGCCCAGAGATGGAAAGAACCTAAGTGTCCATCATCGGATGAATGGATAAAGAAGATGTGGCACATATATACAATGGAATATTACTCAGCCATAAAAAGAGACGAAATTGAGCTATTTGTAATGAGGTGGATAGACCTAGAGTCTGTCATACAGAGTGAAGTAAGTCAGAAAGAGAGAGACAAATACCGTATGCTAACACATATATATGGAATTTAAAAAAAAAAATGTCATGAAAAACCTAGGGGTGAAACAGGAATAAAGACACAGACTTACTAGAGAATGGACTTGAGACTATGGGGAGGGGGAAGGGTAAACGGTGACAAAGCGATAAAGAGGCATGGACATATATACACTACCAAACGTAAGGTAGATAGCTAGTGGGAAGCAGCCGCATAGCACAGGGAGATCAGTTCGGTGCTTTGTGACCGCCTGGAGGGGTGGGATAGGGAGGGTGGGAGGGAGGGAGACGCAAGCAGGAAGAGATATGGGAACATATGTATAAAAAAAATTAAATTAAATTAAATTAAATTTAAAAAAATTCAATTACAAAATAAAAAAAAAATCTGTAACTAAGAAGAAGGGAAACTAATTTATACGGGAAGCATATACTGAAATGCTTGAGAAGCATATACTGAAATGCTTGAGAAGCATATACTGAAATGCTTGAGAAGCATAAACTGAAAATAGACAGAGAAAATGCCATAACTAAGAAAGCATAGAGGAGCAAAGCCCATCAGAAATTCCAGTGTCTATCTGAATATTTTCTCCTTGCTTCTTACGCTGGGTTTCCTAAAAGCAGGTCCAGGGAATGCTCTCAGGAGAAGGGGAGCGAGGGAAGTAACATAGGGCAGGGGGGCAGCTAAGCAAAGGTGCCATCTCACTTGAGACGAGCTTGAGTCTGATCCCACAGGAAAGCTCTGGTACACAAACTGTACCATTGTAACACCCAGAGGCAAGGGGTGGCCTTTTGCACCTTGTGCCATTCAATCGCGGGGTGGAGTAGAAGACAGCTCCTGTTCAGCCAGGAGCAACTTTCCAGAGACAGGGCCAGCTGTGAGTTGCTATCAGCCAACACAGCAGCGAGGGGATGGGAGATTAGCAGATGAATAGGATGGGGGAGGGAGTACCGACAGCAACCACTACACCTGTGACCTGTTTTTCACTACACTTTGCCTGTAACTCTCATCTGAGCTTTAATACAATGTCGCACGATATGACTAATTCTTATGTTTTCTAAATATCTGCTCCTCTCCACTCACACAACTGCTAATTTACTTCAGCCCCTCACTGTCTATTCCCTATTCTCTAAAAATAACCTAGTTGTGTGGCCCCCAATAAACCATGCTTCCCTGTAGTCACATCTTTGTGCTGTCTCCTCCCACATGGCTTTGACCAGTCAACTGCAGTAGAAATGACATCGTGCAACCTTTGAGGTAGGCCTTGAGGAGATCTGAAGCTTCAGCTTCTGCCTTCTTGGAATGCTCTCACCACTATGTACGAAAACATGGCCTAGACGCTAAATGATGACCAAGCACTCAGGATGAGAGAGAAAGACCTTGAGACCATGTGGATAACGAGGCCTGTCCAGCCCTCTGCTGACCTATCAGCTAATGCCGCCATGTGAGTGAGCCCAGGTGAGACTAGAAGAGCCACCCAACTGACTCACAAGATTATGAGAAATAGATCATCATTGTTCTAATTCACTAAGTTTGGGGTCATTTGTTATAGTGATAATTAAAACGCTTCTTGCTTTTATCCCCTCAAATCCTTTCTCCACACTGCTTCCCGGTTCTTTCCAAGCCTGTATCTGAACATATCTCTTCCCTGCTTAAGAAAACCCTGATGAACCTATCTTTACAGAATCAGGTCTCAGCTCCTTATCGTGGCATATGGCATATTACACAACTTAGTCCTCACTTACTGTTCCATCCTAGCCTTCAATCATGAAGCCTGCGCTCTAGGCACCATGAGCTTCTCCCCTTACTCTGGTCCCACCATGTTGTCACATGCCATCCCTATCCAACCCCCCTCACCCCCCAACGCGGTTCCAAGGATAAATTCTCCTTCCAGCCCTCCTCCGCTCCTTCAGATAGAGTCCACCACTCTTTGTCTCTTTGAACCTTCTTACCTTCACTGCAGTTCTTATCACATTTCACGTGTGCCCATCTCCTCCTACTGACAAACGCCTTCATTGCAGGGGCCATGCTGTATTCATTTGTGAACCCCCAGAACCTAGTTCAAATGCCTGCCATGTAGTTCAGCCATCAGTGGCGACTGACTGATTGTGAAGTATTCCTGACTACGTGCTTCTTGCGAGCAGGTGTTACCGAAACAGGTTCGTTTTGACCGCTGCCCAACAAGCCAAAACGCTGAGAGGAGGGGTTTGCAGCAAAGAGCCGGTTTGGTTACAAGGCAGCCAAGTGAGAAGCAGGAAGAACAAGTCTCAGACCTGCCTCCCTGACGGCAAGGGGCTTGGGGTATTCACGGCACAAAGAATAAAGAAACAGGGTGAGGCTTCCCTGGTGGCGCAGTGGTTGAGAGTCCGCCTGCTGATGCAGGGGACACAGGTTCGTGCCCCGGTCCGGGAAGATCCCACATGCCGCGGAGCTGCTGGGCCCGTGAGCCATGGCTGCTGGGCCTGCGCGTCCGGAGCCTGTGCTCCGCAACGGGAGAGGCCACAGCAGTGAGAGGCCCGCGTACTGCAAAAAAAAAAAAAAAAAAAAAACCAGGGTGGTCTGACGTGTGGGGAGCGTGGGGAAAGGTGACTGGAAGAAAGTGTAGTAAATAGTCTTTCTGCGCAGGTGTAACTAAGCTACAAGCTGCTGCCCATGAAAAAATGGAGGCACTTAGCAAGACCTGAGGGTGGAGTTTCCAGCCCTCTGACACCAAAAGGTCACTGAGCAGACACTCACACATGCCTAGCTGGAGGGCCAGTGGTCCTACCCAGTCTTAACCAGGTCAGCTTGAACTAGACACAGCTGACTCCAAGTTCCGGGAAAACAACTTGGGCAAACTTCTTGTTTAGTCTACGTGCTGCTTGGAGGATGTGCAAGTCTTTTATAGCAACAATTAAAAGGACCCTGCTTAGTGAAGGCAGGTGAAATGGATTTGACTAATGATTACTCACGGTTTCACAGGCACTAAATCTCATTCATCTCATGGTGCTTGGTTCAGAGCCTGGAACGTGATAGGTATTCACGGAGGATTTGATTGAATTGAGCGATGGGAAATAGAAAAGTTAAGAAGCAAGAAAGCAAAAGGATAGAAAACAACAAATTAGAAGGCAAGGAGGAGACAGAGTCTTAAGAAAGACAAAGTCAAGTAGAAGCTCTCGGGAAGGAAGAATCGTAACATTCTCTAAACACTGATTTTAGTTGGTTCTCAATTTATCCCTCTATTTCTTTTTTCTTTTTTCAACATCTTTATTGGAGTATGATTGCTTTACAATGGTGCATTAGCTTCTGCTGTATAACAAAGTGAATCAGCTATACGTATACACATATCCCCATATCTCCTCCCTCTTGTGTCTCCCTCCCACCCTCCCTATCCCACCCCTGTAGGTGGTCACAAAGCACTGAGCTGTCTCCCTGTGCTATGCGGCTGCTTCCCACTAGCTATCTATTTTACATTTGGTAGTGTATATATGTCCATGCCGCTCCCTCACTTCGTCCCAGCTTACCCTTCCCCCTCCCCATGTTCTCAGGTCCACTCTCCACGCACGTCTGCATCTTTATTCCTGTCCAGCCCCTAAGTTCTTCAGAACCTTTTTTTTTTTTAGATTCCATATATATGTGTTGGCATATGGTATTTGTTTTTCTCTTTCTGACTTACTTCACTCTGTATGACAGACTCTAGGTCCATCCACCTCACTACAAATAACTCAATTTTGTTTCTTTTTATGGTTGAACAATATTCCATTGTATCTATGTGCCACATCTTCTTTATCCATTCATCTGTTGATGGACACTTAGGTTGCTTCCATGTCCTGGCTATTGTACATAGAGCTGCAATGAACATTGTGGGACATGACTCTTTTAGAATTCTGGTTTTCCCAGGAGGAAAAAAAAAAAACCAACTAAACATAGAACTATCCCTCTATTTCTTTTTGAACCAAGTGGTAAGTTTGAATAGAGGATGAAGAGCCCTGCGATGGGGTTTGAGGGCCGACATCACTGACTTCTCTCAGACACCTCCCCTCAGAGGCTCTGGTACAGACCCTGCTCATAGGCTGGGTTTTAGCGAGGTGGCGTCAAGATGGAGTCCAGGACGGCACGAACAACCATTCCCACTTATTTCCATATGTTGTCTGCTCTGCCACGATAAACTGGCGCCACTTCAGACAGGCCTAGAGCACACACCTTCCCTTCGTGCTGGCCCTGGGGCAAGGAGAAGAGAGATTTTCCCAGGGTTTCTACACTTGGCTTTATTGTTCAGAGAGCTCAGAGTGATTTCCATGTTCAATCGTTTAAATCAGGGGTGAGGCACAGGTTTGCGTTAACTATAGTTCAGGAGAGTCACAAAGGGTGCCTTTAGTGAGAAAGAAGATGGGACACTCAGGTATATATAAACAAATCCTTGGACCAGTTGTTCTCAAACGTTAGCTACATCAGAATCATCGGGAGGGCTTGTTAAAACAGACTGCTGGGCTCACCTCCAGAGTCTGATCATTTGCCTTTCTAACAAGTTCCCAGGTGATGCTGAGTCTGCCAGCTCAAAGACCGCACTTTGAGCATCACTGCCCTAGACCATGAACTTCTTGTACAGAAGGAACTGGCCTTTTATCTCTGTATGTGCAATGCCTAGCGCATAGGAGGTGTTCTTGTATGCTTTTTTTATTTGAATTTCATGAAAGATAATTACAATTGTTAGAAAAGTTATTCAAAAAGTCATTCTAGGGCTTCCCTGGTGGCACAGTGGTTAAGAATCCGCCTGCCAATGCAGGGGACACAGGTTCGAGCCCTGGTCTGGGAGGATCCCACATGTGGAGCAGCTAGGCCCGTGAGCCACAACTACTGAGCCTGTGCTCTAGAGCCCGTGAGCCACCACTGCTGAGCCCACATGCCACAACTACTGAAGCCTGCGCTCCTAGAGCCTGTGCTCCACAACAAGAGAAGCCACCACAATGAGAAGCCCACGCACCACAACGAAGAGTAGCTCCTGCTCGCCGCAACTAGAGAAAGCCCACGCGCAGCAACGAAGACCCAATGCAGCCAAAGATAAATAAATAAAATAAATAAATATTTTAAAAAAAGAATGAAGGCTTAAACACATATAAGTGTACTTACAAATACTTTAAAAAAAAAGTCATTCTAGGAACTTCCCTGGTGGTCCAGTGGTTAAGACACTGCACTCCCAATGCAGGGGGCCCGGGTTCGATCCCTGGTCAGGGAACTAGATTCCTCATGCCGCAATTAAAAGAGCCCACGTGCCGCAGCGAAGCGCCCACGTGCTGCAAGACCTGGCTCAGCCAAATAAATATTGTTTTAAAAGCCATTCTATCATGTGTCTGTAATGCCATCTTTTGGTATCTCTTGGCTCAAGGAAAATACACATCTTCATAGAGCTTAGTTCTCCCCTTTTATCTCCACCAGCAGTTTCTACTGAAGATATCAACTCAGATAACACTGTTTCCAGCAGTCAAATAGAGTCTAGAGATACAGATCATTCAAGTAAGTGCCGGAAAAAGAACTTTGCCTGGTGGTGACCATAAACTGTTCTTGATGTTGTATCGGGTTGGCCAAAAATTTCATTTTTTTTCTTCCGTAAGATGGCTCCAATAGCGCTTAGTTGTCTTTAACTTCATTCAAAACAATTTTCTTAGATTGTCTTGTGTCAGCTGTCATATCAGTGTGCATTTTAAAAAATAACATATCAAAATTGGTGAATTTTTGTGTAGCCATTTTAATACTGAAGATGGAAGAAAAAAAGCAACATTTTCGGCATATTATGCTTTATTGTTTCAAGAAAGGCAAAAACGCAACTGAAACGCAAAAAAAGATGTGTGCAATGTATGGAGAAGGTGCTGTGACTGAGTGAACGTGTCAAAAGTGGTTTGTGAAGTTCCGTGCTGGAGATTTCTCACTGGACGTTGCCCCACGGTCGGGTAGACCAGTTGAAGTTGATAGCGATAAAATCAAGATGTTAATTGAGAACAATCAACGTTATACCACACGGGAGATAGCTGACATACTGATAATATCCAAATCAAGCTTTGAAAATCATTTGCACCAGCTTGGTTATGTTCATCACTTTGGTGTTTGGGTTCCACATAAGTTAAGTGAAAAAAACCTTCTTGACCATATTTCCACATGCAATTCTCTACTTAAATGTAATGAAAACATTCCGTTTTTAAAACAAATTGTGATGGGCGATGAAAAGTGGATACTGTACCACAATGTGGAACAGAAGAGATCGCGGGGCAAGTGAAATGAACCACCACCAACCACACCAAAGGCCTGTCTTCATCCAAAGAAGGCGATGTTGTGTATATGGTGGGATTGGAAGGGAGTCCTCTATCATGAGCTCCTTCTGGAAAACCAAACGATTCATTCCAACAAGTACTGCTCCCAATTAGTCCAACTTGAAAGCAGCACTCGACGAAAAGCGTCCAGAATTAGTCAACAGAAAATGCATAATCTTCCATCAGGATAATGCAAGACTGCATGTTTCTTTGATGACCAGGCAAAAACTGTTACAGTTCGGCTGGGAAGTTCTGATTCATCTGCTGTATTCATCAGATATTGCACCTTTGGATTTCTATTTATTTCGGTCTTTACAAAATTCTCTTAATGGAAAAAATTTCAATTCCCTGGAAGACTGCAAAGGCACCTGGAACAGTTCTTTGCTCAAAAAGATAAAAAGTTTGGGGAAGATGGAATTATGAAGCTGCCTAAAACATGTCAGAAGGTAGTGGAAGAAAAGGGTGAATACGTTGTTCAATAAACTTCTCGGTGAAAACGAAAAATGTGTCTTTCATTTTTACTTTAAAAACCGAAGGAACCTTTTGGTCAACCCAATATTTGCTTGGTTTCAAGTGACAGAAACACTTCTCTAAGCAAAAGAGAGAGAAAGCAGAACTTATTGGTTTGCAGAACTCAAGAAGAGTTAGACCAAACCCAGCAGGGATGTGGCTGAGCCCAGGACTAGAACCAGGGTCCTAAAACCAGCCAGTGCTCCTTCCTCTCTTGGTCATTCTTCTTAGTCTCTCTATTTTGGCTCTGTTGGCTATCACTGTAGACTGGCTTTCTCCATATTACAACAAATTCAAGGAAGAGACCCAGCTCATCTTAGATTAAGGGCTGGGGTCACAGAAGAAAATGTATCTCCCACAGTGGCCATGTGGGTGAGGAAGGGCACAGGTCTCACAGGCGTAGATATTAGAGATATCAGTCATTGATGCTTTTGGACAATGAAAACCTATATAAGAGTTGATAAGTTGGGCTTCCCTGGTGGCGCAGTGGTTAAGAATCCGCCTGCCAATGCAGGGGACACGGGTTCGAGCCCTGGTCTGGGAAGATCCCACATACCGCAGAGTAACTAAGCCCGTGCGCCACAACTACTGAGCCTGCATTCTAGAGCCCATGAGCCACAACTACTGATGCCCATGCGCCTAGAGCCCGTGCTCCGCAACAAGAGAAGCCACTGCAATGAGAAGCCCGCGCACTGCAACAAAGAGTAGCCCCCGCTCACCGCAACTAGAGAAAGCCTGCGCGCAGCAACAAAAGACCCAACTCAGCCAAAATAAATAAATAAATAGATAAATAAATTAAATTTTTAAAAAAAGAGTTGATAAGTCTTTTCGTAAACATTCTTCTAAATCTTCAGTACCAACCAGATGTAATAACAGTCAGACACAAATACCATCAGATCACTAGAGAGCAGCTGAAGCCTGCAACCAAGAGGGAAGACCAGCTTGGAATTGAGATGTACTTGAGAAATATTCCAAATTACCAATGGGGTATTACATCTTGGTGCTTCTTTAAATCTTACCCTCAAATGAGGGGGTTATGAAACGTAAGGTAGAAGTTCTCTAATATAGACCAGACTCACTAGCAAACCATGTTTTAAAGGATATCAGCATGGCTTTCCTAGATCTTTGCAAGAGAAGATTTTTCTCTTCCATCTCCACATGGACCCAAAAACAGGACAAAATAGTTCCTCTGCCTTTGGCTAACCCAAACCTGAATTTTTCATATTGAAAACTCCTAGCATGTGAGGAGATTCCCAAATAAAATCGCAGTCAATATGATCCATTGTCTTTTAGACATACATGAAAATCAGCCCGTTCTTTCTACTCTGTTCGTTCTGAATGTTTTACATTTTAAGTACTATAATGTCAGTTTTAGTTTAAATGAATGCCCAGGGACAGAGATTCTTTAGGAAAAAATTAAACTGTAGCAAACACTATGATGCTGCTATTATAAAAGCTCATAAAACACAAGGTCAAGCTTACTTTGAAAATGAGTGTTTGGTTTTTTTTTTCCAAAACGCTGACTCAAGTTCTATGTTGGGAGGATGCAGCAACACAATGCTTTGTCTCTGCTAAAATAGGTCACCAGTGCTGATTCCAGTGGACACTAACATTTCAGCTGGTGATTGCTGGGTGGTTTTCCTTTGTATGTGGCAATCATTCCGGCGAAAACTTCTGAGGTTTCCCACTGTGTTTTTAGGCTGAGATTTAATGTTTACTTTTCTGTGTGCTCCACCTTCATGCTCTATTATTGTTGAAGGTGGAAATCCCTCAGGTAGATGAGTTCAGAACGTGTTGCTCTGGTGAGAAAGCAAACTATGAATAAATATAATTTGACAAATGAAAAATGTGGGGGGAAACTGACAATCAAACTAAAGTACATTATGAAAGCGTGAATATTTTCTTCGAATCGCACAATGGAGAGTGGAACAAAAAAAATAAAAGCTTAATTAAGCCATCTGAAGCAGATCTTAATACCTAACGACAGGAGTAGAAGTAGAAAGTGTTTATTTGGCAACGGCGAGGCCACTGGACCATAATTTGCATGGTGCAGGTACGTACACATCAAAGTGCATGGGTTATTATCTGTGCAACCGTTTATATTTCTCTTATAAATTTAGACTTACCATCATTTTGTTATTTCCAAAGAGACAGAGTCTATCCCGATCATTAATTTTATCAACAATTACAACTCTCCATTCTGGGCCAAACCCTTGAGGTAATTGCTGGAGATATCACAATAAATAAAGCTCCTGTCTCCAGAAGTTCGCCATCCAGCCAGGAGACAGACATGGACATAAGTAATCTGAAGGAAGATTACTAATCCTTACAATATAATTGTCTCCTTATAGTTCAGCACATTCAATAAGCACTGAACTGTTGAACCCTATCTGACCATGGCCGCCAAGATTCTAGGGACCAGAACAGGAAAAGCTAGATAAGCAGCACTGTTATGGGTTACTGCTTTGGCTGGAATTCTGTCTGTCTGGATCTGGAATGCATTTGATCTGAGGACCATTCAAGGCGCTATGGGACAACAGGCCGTGCCTGTGTCTATTTTCCCCTACACTTTCGACATAAGAAAAGAATATTTGGGGAATTCCCTGGCAGTCCAGTGGTTAGCTGCTTTCACTGCCATGACTGGGTTCAATCCCTTGTCGGGGAACTAAGATCCTGCAAGACAGAGAGAATAAGCTCATATGACTGTGGAAGACTATTTAAAACTCCTAACTTGGACAGGCAGAGTAATAGAGGACTGCCTTGTATAGATATAAAGATTACTAAAATAAATGAATTTTGATTCACTCTATTTTACTATCAGACTCTTGCATTATTCCTGTCAGCCCCAGGTAGAACTATATCCTGGTCAGAATCAATTGTTGAGCTTCTTGGCTGGGAGGACGGTAGAAGATACCTAACTTCCTAATTAGGGTGGGACCAGGCCGTAGGATGGACACAGCCCACCAGAACTGTCCCCCAAGACTGAGCCTTGGTCACTCTGCCAACTATGCCCTTTGGAGATGTCCAAACTTACCAGGGGACTCTACTTCCCACCACATGACACCAAGACGTCACTGGGGATCCTATTTCTTTAGTTTGGATACATCTTAATCCCTTTCTTCCTTCCTTTGTGACTGTTTCTTAGTCCTTTGAGCAGGCAGGTCCAGACCCCTTACCTTTTCAATTTTCAGCTTCTAGATATGGTGCCAGGTATAACTGTACATGCCTGATGAGTCAATATGTAACCATGAAACATGAGGGCAATTCGTTTTCCAAAAGAATGGATACAATATCTAATAAGGGATTAATATCGAAAATATTCAAGGAAATCATACAACTCAATAGCAATAAAACAACCCAATTTAAAAATGGTCAGGGACTTCCCTGGTGGCACAGTGGTTGGGAGTCCACCTGCCAGTGCAGGGGACACGGGTTCGAGCCCTGGTCTGGGAGGATCCCACATGTAGCAGAGTTGCTAGGCCTGTGAGCCACAACTACTGAGCCTGTGCTCTAGAGCCTGCGAGCCACAACTGCTGAGCCCACATGCCACACGACTGAAGCCCGCGCACCTATAGCCTGTGCTCCACAACAAGAGAAGCCACTGCAACGAGAAGCCCGTGCACCACACAACGAAGAGTAGCCCCAGCTCACCGTAACTAGAGAACGCCCGCAGGCAGCAGTGAAGACCCAAGGCAAAAAATAAATTAAAAAGAAATAAAAATATTAAACATAAAAATGGTCAAAGAACATTTTTCCAAAGACAACACACAAATGGCTAACAGGCAGATGAAAAGATGCTCAACATCGCTAACCATCAGGGAAATGCAAATCAAAACCACAATGAGATATCACCTCACACCTGTTAGGATGTTATTATCAAAAAGATAAGAGATGACAAATGCTGGAGTAGATGTGGAGAGAAACACTTGTGCACTGATTGTGGGAATGTAAACTGGTGCAGCCACTATGGACAACAGTATAGAGGTTCCTCAAGAACAGAATTACCATATGATCCAGCAATCTCACTCCTGGATATATCTCCAAAGGAAATGAAATAATTATCTCAAAGAGTTATCTGTACTCCCATGTTCATAGCAGGATTATTCACAATAGCCAAGGTATGGAAACAAGTGTCCATTGACAGAAGAATCGATAAAGAAGACGTCGTATATATAAATATACAATAGAATATACAGTTGTAAATATACAATGAGGCTTTTTTTCAGCCTTAAAAAAGAAGGAAATCCTCTCATTTGTGATAACATGGCTAAATCTGGAGGACATTATGCCACGTGAAGTAAGCCAGACAAAGAAATACTGCATGATATCACTTATATGAGGGGAAAAAAAGTCGAACTTGTAGAAACAGAGACTAGAAAAGTGGTTATCAGGGGCTCTGAGGTGGGGAAAATAGGGGAAGATTGGTAAAAAGGGTACAAGTTTTTTGTTATAAGATAAACAAGGTCTGAGGACCTAATGTATAAGATAGGAACTATATTTGATAACACTCTATGCATATTTGAAATTTGCTAAGAGAGTAAAACTTAAGTGTTCTCTCCAAAAAAAAAAAATAAGTAAATACGTGAGGTAATGGATATGTTAATTCACTTGAGGGGAGGGGTCCTCTCACTGTGTATACACATACCAAATCACCACACTGTACACTCTGAATATCTTATAATTTTGTCAATTATACCTCAGTAAAACTAGGAGAAGGGAGAAAATAGGGAAGTAGAAAGACAAAAAATGGCTACAATTATAATTCACCCTAGTTATTCCTCAAACTCAGACGTGGTACCTTAAAAAAAAGCTATAGGGCTTCCCTGGTGGCGCAGTGGTTGAGAGTCCGCCTGCTGATGCAGGGGACAGGGGTTCGTGCCCGGGTCCGGGAAGATCCCACATGCCGCGGTGCGGCTGGGCCCGTGAGCCATGGCCGCTCAGCCTGCGCGTCGAGAGCCTGTGCTCCGCAACGGGAGAGGCCACAATAGTGAGAGGCCCGCGTACCGCAAAAAAAAAAAAAAAAAAAGCTATAGATGTTTAGACATTGCCCCAGAATCAGCACCTCTAGGAGAAGAGAACTTGACACTTTTTCAAGCCCTCAGAAGTTTTTGTGGGAGAGCCAACCAATATCAAGGACTGAACTAAATGGTGCTTCTTAAATTTGCCTGGTCCAAAGAATCAGCTGGGTAGCTTGTTAAACCTTCGGAGTCCCATCTTTCTTCTGTAGACCCTTATTTAATAGGTCTGCGGTGGTAGCCCCAGAATCTGAAAGCTTAAGAGAGCCCCCAAGTGTTTTTGAGATTGAGCAGGTTTGGGAAGCACTAAACTAGGCTGGATTTCCCAAACTTCTCTTGTGATAAGAAGCACCTGGGGCTCTAGCTGGAAAGAACATTTCTTTGCCCCCAACCAGACCAACAGAATCAAAATTTCTAGCTCAGAGGTCTGGCAGCCTATTTATTTAATAAAGATCTCCACTTGATTCTTATCTGAGAAATGGTAATACAGGCTCATTGAGTCCCAGCTTTGGCTTGTCATTAATATTACCTGGGAACTCTGTGCGTGCATGTGTGTGTGTGTGTGTGTGCGCGCGCGCGCACGTGTATGTGTGTGTGTGTCTGTCTGCACACGTTCGGAGATGAGCACGTGCATGAGTGCACATGTATGTATTAAAATACACAAACATGAAATTTATACATGTGTCACATTCGTGACATTTAATACATTCACAATGTTGTGCAATCATCACTACTATCTAGCTCCAGAACATTTTCATCACTCATCTAGGGATTTTTAAAACATCCAGATGCCTAGGCTGTACCCAAATCAAATAAATGAGAATCCCCAGGGTGGGACCCAGGCATCAGTTCTCTTTAAAACATTCCAGCTGATTACAATGTGCCGTCAACTTTGGAACCACTCAGGATTCCTATGCTCTGAAAGCATTTGTTAATTTGTCCCACCAGGGTCTCTCTTCCTGGTCCTCTGCATTCCAAGTACATCCTTACTTTGCTTTATTCATTCTCTTTTTGATTAATTTGATTAATTTGATTCTCATACCCCATTAAGACCCTTAAATTCTTATGTCCTTCTCAGAAATGGTGACAAAATTTCCTAAGGCTTTGGTACCCCTCCTGGGGGCCTAGTCATGGGCCTGATCCCAAAGGTTCCCATTCAGTTGAATGAGTTTATTTAGAGTAACCTTACAAGGATATTTTTAGGAAGCAATTGTTTAACTCATTTGGTAAACATAGATGGAGCACCAATTACGTGCCAGGCATTATGCTAGCCCAGGCCCTACTCTCATGATGGGAATCGAGGGAAAAAGCAGATATACGACAAGATGGCCTATACTGTGACATTCCATCACAGCAAGATGAAAATGGGAATCCACAAAGAGAGGTATCTAAACCAGGATCCAAAGACTTTTCCTGTAAAGAGCCAAGAATAGGTTTCTTTGCCTTTTGGAGCCGTCTATAACTGTCACACCTAATTAATTCTGCAATTGCCGTTTTGTACAAGAGCAGCCATAGGAAATAATACATCTGTGACTGGGCATGGCAATGCTACAGATCAAGTGGTGGGCTGGATTTGATCTGAGGGCTGACATTCTCCATCTCCTGATCTAATACACACTGGAAAGGGAAGAGGGTGTTTCAGAAACATGGAACTGTTAAAAAATAAACTGAGACATGTTAAAAATTTTAATTATTTATTTGAGCAAAAATCTATTTGAATTGGTCAGCATCAAACCCGAAGTGGTTAGGAGTGCTCTACTCACAGGAGTTAGGGGCAAGAGAAGAGGCAGAAGAGAAGCAAGGAAATCATTTGATTGCTATAGCTTAAGCAATTGCCTTATTTAAGGGAAAGCCTCACTGCCTGTTTGTGATTGTCCTTAGATGTTGACTGAGGCTTTTACAGACATAGGTTTGGGTTTGCTTTTGTCATCTGCTAAGGCATTAGAACACTTAGTCTAATGACGTCCTTCTTTAATTAATTTAAAAATACCAGGACACCGCAGTGCATGGAGTTCCCTGTGCTCTACAGTATGTTCCCATCAGTTGTCTATGTTATACATAGTATCAATAATGTATATGTGTCAATCCCAATCTCCCAATTCCTCCCACCCCACCCCTTTCCCCCTTGATATCCACACATTTGTTCTCTACCTCTGTGTCTCTGTTTCTGCAAGGGAGGGAATATATGTATATGTATGGCTGATTCATTTTGCTGTGCCGTAGCAGCTAACACAACATTGTAAAGCAACTATACTCCAATAAATTTTTTTTTTAATTTAACAATATTGAAGAGTTGAAGCGCTATTTGAAGCTTACTAGCAAAGATGGGGGGAGAAAGATTCCAGGCAGAGAGAAACTGTACTGCCAAATTTTCGGTTCAGTGTAGCTAACCCTGGGAAGTGGGGACGGCTGAGACTGGAGAAGGCAGGCGCCAGATTATTAGGGCTATGTGTAGATTGTATGCGGAAGCAATAAACAGGGTTTTAAACATTTGTGAACGGTCACCCTGACCAGAGGATGAGGATGGTTTAGGTGGGTCAAGGTAAGGCAAGCCTATTAGTTAAAAGGTTGCTGTGTTGTTGGGAAAATTGGATGTCCACACACAGAAGAATACCGTTGGACCCTGACCTAAAACCATGTATAAAAATTAAGTCAAAGTCGATCAAAAACCTAAAAGTAAGAGGTAAAGCTATATAACTCTTAAGAAAAAACAGGAAAAGCTTCATGGCATTGGATTTGGCAATGATTCCTCGTATGTGACACTAAAAGCACAGACAACAAAAGAAAAAATAGATAATTGGGTGACATCAACATTTTTAAATTCTGGGACTTCCCTGGTGGTCCAGTGGTTGGGACCCCACGCTTCCACTGCAGCGGGCACGGGTTCGATCCCCGGTCGGGCAACTAAGATTTTTTTTTATTCTATATATAAAGGACACAATCAAAAAAAAAAAAGGACACAATCAACAGAGTAAAAAGGCAACCTACACAAGCCTCAAGGAGATTTCAACTGGGGAAAATAGGTAACGTCCCAGATAAAAGCAGAGAGTGAGTGTGGTACGGGAGAAATGAAAGAGGACGATGTGGTGGTGATGGTGATACAGGTTGTCGTGGTGACGGTGATACAGGTTGTCAAGGTGATAATTGAGTTATGTCTTAAATGAGATAGAGTCTGTTTTTCAAAGATATGGAGGAAGAGTATGTCAGATGGAAGAAACGTCACGCACAAAGAAGCCAAGGCAGGGATGATCTCAGTTGGTTTTAGGAACAGGAAGAACAAAAACAAGAAAAAAGACGAAAGGGGCTGCAATCTTTCGGACTTGCTATGTTTGAAGATTTTGATTAGCCATCTCTATTAGAATTCATTCTCAAACTATGTCAGGGAGGCAGTTGGAGACACTGTATTAAAAAATGCATCATGGGGGCAGAGGGATTCATAGGTGGAGCACAGAGAATTTTTAGGGCAGAGAAACTACTCTGTATGATACTATAATGGTAGATACATGTCATTATGTTTGTCCAAATTCATAGAATGTACAACACTGAGTGAACTCTAATGTGAACTGTGGATTTTAGGTGATTATGATGTGTCATTGTAGGACCCTCAGCTGTAACGAACGCACCACTCTGGTGGAGGATGTTGATGATGGGGAAGGCTGTGCATGGGGTGGGGGGCAGGAGAGATGTGGGCATCTCTGTATTTCCTCTCAGTTTTGCTGTGAACCTAAAACGGCTCTAAAATACAATCTTTTTAAAAGCAGATTGGGGAAAAAAAAAAAAAACCCTGTAGGTAAAAAGGGACTTAAGAGACAGAATTTTTTAAAGACAAAATTATAGCATCTAGGGATGTACACTTCAGTGACAACAAGCAAGAAAGTGATTATCTTTAAAGTCAGGATAATGGTTTCTTTGTTGGGGGCAGCAGGGGGTTGCGACTGAGATGGGGCACACAGAGGACTCCTGGGTGGCTGGCAAAGTTCTATTTCTTCACCTGGGTGGTGATTCCAAGTGTGCTTGCCTTATAATAATTCAACAGTAATCACCCAAGGAGCAATCCTATCTTTAGGGGTTTAGGATGACTGGGACAATAAAAGATCCTGTTTTTTGACAGAGAGCTGAAAGCTGTGCAGGCAAGGTGTGGGGACCACCTGGCATTGCATTTAACAGAAAATCAAGGACTCTGATACTTGGTATCCAAAATATCTATTTCAAGGCAAACAAGAAGACTAAAAAATATAGTCTGGTCAAGAGAGAAAAAGCAATCCCAGGTTCAGCAGCTAGACAGCTGGCCTTAGGAAGAAGCATGTAAGAGGTTCACATGTAAGATGTTCTAAGGACGCCTGAACTGCCTGCCCAACCCTGATGCCTGGAGAGTTACGGAACTTGATCACAGACCATCTCACGTGCGGGTAACAATAAGGGAAGGACCACAGAAAGGGAAGTGAAAGCCATCCAAAATACTTGTTACATTTCAACTTTACCTTGAACCAGTGCTGAGCCAGGTAAATAACATGTTAGAAGGGCAGATTTGCTGTGGGAAATAAAAGATGAGGAAACCACTCATTATTTAAAAATTTTTGTCATCAAGTTGGACAATTATTTTATAGGTCTTTCTGTGTTATATAATTTGAAAGGTTTAAACAATAAAATATATTCATTCTAATTTTTTAAGCGCATTAAAAGCATTCTCTCCTTTAATCCTCATGACAGCCCTCCTAGGTAGGTATTTTCCTGTTTAGATAATGATCCTGAGACATTAAGCTGCTTGACCACAGAAATGTATATATTTAGTGACAGAACCAAGATTCAAGTCCAAGTCTTCTGACTCTGAAATTCTTACTGACTTGCACTGCCTCTCACTGTAAATTCACAAGAGTAACAGAGAACATTTAAAAAGGAGGTCTTGACGTGTGCTCCTTGAGAACTCCCAGGGACCATCAGTGGATTCTACTTTAGGGATTCTCATGCCTGAGGAGACCACCGCCACATATGGCGGCTCAGCCAATATCCGGTGATAAGACCCTGACCTGTCCCTTCCACTCCCCTCCTTCTCTGCAAACACTTCACAAGGCAGTGGTTCCTGGATGGACACCATCAGACCAGCACCAGACTTCTCAAAGTCCTTCGATGAAGAGTCAGGACGAACCTCTGAATGCCGGGAAAGTGTGATAGGAAACACGTTGGAATTCTAACTTGGTCTTTTCCTCTACTGCCTCTTCCCCAGGAGAGGGTCTCCCAGGAATACCTTCTCCTTTCCCAAACCTGCTTTACACTCTCTGAGCCCCATATCAAATTCCTCAGCCCAGTGGCCCCAGTCAGAAAACTTGGTCCCTCCCCTCAAGGAAAGGAGTTTCAGGCCCTGGGTCTCCCTGCATTTTGCAAACACGAGCAATGGTTTGGATTCAACCAGATGTTCATTCAGGCTCTCCTCTGCTCAGTCAGTGAATACATCTATTGAGCACCTACTGCAGATTCAAGGATGCTGAGGGTCTTAGTGTCAGCACCGGGCTGACATTAGGGCTTGGGGCGGGGGGATGAGGGTGGGATCTCCCAGTGCCAGGAACAAGGGCAGCTGTAAGTACCATATTCAGTCTTCCCACCAGAGGGAGTTATAGATGATCCCTTCCAGGCACCCAAGGGGACCAAGCACACCTCACCATGACACAGTCAGCCTGCTATCCGTGCCTCGTGCAGAGGCAAGGATGATTCTCCTATTAACATGGCTTTGGCCTTTCCACCCCTTTTAAAAGAAATTTGTCTTTAAGTCTTGAATGTCTGTCTACTGAGCTCCAGACATAATCCTTGGTGTTGGGAGTACAGTGTAAATATAGGACATTACTCCCTGCTCTTTCGCAGGGAGTTTAGTGAACAGAAGGCAAAAGCTGTTGGCTTTGCCCTTTTGGAGCAACATAGACTCTGCTGTTACTGAATGAAGGAGATTTACCTCTTTCCTGCCCTGCCGGGCCTGGCTTGCATTAGTGGAGAAACCACCCAGCTGTAAACGCTCACAGTAAAGGGCAATGGCGCCAGCGCCCATTAAATGAATTTGATTCCAAGTCGCCCCTGATGGAAAAGGGGCGGGGGCTGCCACCTCTGTGAGGATCACAGAGGTTACATGGAAAACCATTTGGACTGCTTAAAACTCTGCTTAAAACTCATAACTCCTCTCTGCACAGAGACAGAAGCCAAAGTCCTGAGCACAGGCTCCCAGACCCTCGTATTCCCACTGCCGTCCCACTCCCCTCACCCAGCCCTCAACTGTCAGCAGTTTCTGAATCAGAAAAGCACACTTTCTCTCTCCCCTGTGCCTGGGACTTCACTCTGCCCGGCCCACAACACACTTTCCCCACTAACCAGGTTTTCCTGACATTCTCCTCCTCCTCAAGGCTTACCACAGCCCCCAGCCACCTGTGAGGCTCCACTGCCCCCTTAGCTCCCCCCCCACTCCCCACCCCCACTCCCCCCCACCCCCACCCCCCACCCCCCCCGGGCCACAGAGTTAGAGACCTCACTCTCCCTGCACAAAGCACCCAGTCCGTGCCAGAGACCTATGAGCAGTTGGGTCACGCCATCACCGTGCTCTTACTTGCCTCTCTTTCCTTCCCTCTGCCTCTGTCTCTCTCAGGGACCGTGTGCTGCTGTTTCTGTGCCTCCAGAACCAGCACCATGTCCATGCATGATTTTACTGGAGATAAGAAAATCAGAACCGGGTGGTGGGCTTCCTATCACAATCCCAACTACACTACCACTCCTATCTGATGGGGTGTGTATATTGAGGTGTGTTTGTGTTTTCTAAAAACGGCAAGGAAAAGAGGCAGATGTGAGGGGGAAGGTGGGCAAGGACAGTACCGTAAACTCTCCATTCCCCTATCATTCACACCTGGACCGTATTCACTTTGTCACTCTATTCTGTTTCTCTCTCATTTCCCTATAGTCCATTTTCCACCCAGCAGCCAGGGGGATTGTTTTAAAACACAAATCATATCATGTCACCCCTTTGCTTAAAATCCTGGAATGGCTTCCCATCAATCGTCTCACACAGAATAAAGCCAAAGTCCTTACAGCAGCCCGCGCGGTCTCCTATGACCTGCCCCCGCCCATGACCTCTCTGCTCTCAGCTCTTACTTTTCTCCCCTTTCATTCACTCCGACCCCACTGGCCTCTCAGCACCAGCTCTTCCCTCTGTGGGGAATCCTCTTCCCCAGATGCATCAGTTTTGCTCAGTCATTTCCTCAATGAGATTGACCTTGACTGCCTCATTCAACACATTCAAGATTGACCTTGACATTTCCATTCAACCACTTGCCTCTCCCCCACCTCCTTATCTTGCTCTGCTGTTTTATTTTTTCTTTTTTCCATAGCTTTCATCACCTCCTACCATACCAGATACTTTACTTATATGTTTATTGTTTACCCAGAGATTTTTGTCTATTTTGTGGTTATATAGATGTCTTTCCCCTAGTCAGTTATATTGTTTCCTTTTTCACTACTATAATATTGTTAAGAACAACATCTTACTACATAAATCTTCACATAGACCTTTGATTATTTCTAAGAATTCGAGTCACTTGATCAGATGCTACAAACTTATAAGACTTTTGATACCGATTATAAAGTTGATTTCCTATCATACTTTTTGAGTAGTATGTACTTGTTGAGAAGGAATGTTACCCCGTGTTGGGGGCAGTCTATAAACTTAATTATGTGCCCCAGCAATTCCACTGTAGAAGTCTACCCACAAGAAATGAAAACACATCCACACAAATACATGTATTTGACTGTTCAGAGCAGCATTGTTCATCATAGCCCCAAACTGGGAATGACATAGATGTCTATCAGCTGATGAATGGATAAAAGAGACAAGGTATTTTCATACCATGGAATACTACTCAGCAATAAAAAGTATAGAACAATTGGTACATGCTACAATATGAATGAGCTTGTGCTAAGCATACATTTGTATGCTTCTATTTACATGAAATGTCCAGAAAAAGCACATTGGTAGAGACAAAAAGCAGATCAGTCATTACCTGGGGCTGGGGTAGGAGCAGGGATTAACTGTAAACAGAAACAAGAAACTTTTGGGGATGATGGAAATGTTCTAAAACTGGATTTGT
This sequence comes from Lagenorhynchus albirostris, assembly GCF_949774975.1. NCBI lineage: Eukaryota > Metazoa > Chordata > Mammalia > Artiodactyla > Delphinidae > Lagenorhynchus > Lagenorhynchus albirostris. Next base: position 83,137,774 of record NC_083098.1, read on the forward strand.
GGGGATGATTTTACAACTCTATTTACTAAAATAATAGAATACTTACAATGGGTGGATTTTATGGTACGTAAAACTACACCTTAATAAAGTCATTAAGGGAATTGGGAATAAATGTAATCGGAAAGATTAGGAAGAAAATTCTTATACAATGCATGCTGTGATTTTAAAAGGAATAAAAAGTATAGCATAAGGCAGAAAGAAAGGAAGGGGGGCAGGGAGGAAAGAAAGAAAGAAGGAAGGAAAAGGGAGAGAGAAATGTCATATATATATTTGAAGGCCCCTTTTGTGATGGCTCAAGACCATCAGAAGAGACCCTCACGGAAAATCCATGAAGTGAGTCGACTTGGCACAAATAATAATGAACTTATGGCCTCTATACTGTCAGCACGTGTCTTTGAAGAAGGGACATGGGCCCATAGCATCCCACAGAAGCAAATAAAGGCACGGAGGTTAAAAAAAAAAAAAAAAAAAAAACTAGGCCTGGTCTCTGAGCCAACTGTTATTCTTCATTTATTTCAAAGAAGATTTTATGGGTCTTAAATGTTTAAATAATTATTATAAAGCTCTCAAATGTAGCATCATGTTTTCAAAAGGAATAAAAAAGGGAGCCTTCCAGAGTGATGTGGCTCTGTTGGTGGCCTTTCTGAGCAGTACTGGGGTGGGGAGGGGACTACAGGAGGAGCTATAGAAAAAATAGTCCCAGAGAGAAGCAGGCAGCAGCTCATACCTGAAGGCCTGGAATTCTTTACTACACACAAAATATGACTTTTCAGTACCATGCCTTTTTTTTTTTTTTTTTTTTTTTTTTTTGGCCACGAGGCACGGCTTGCAGAATTTCAGTTCCCCAACAAGGGACTGAACCCCGGGCCACGGCAGTGAAAGTACCAAATTCTCACCAGTAGACCACCAGGGAACTCCCAAGTACCATGCATCTTAAGGCCATTCTTTTTTTAATTATATTCATACAGTTTGGATTTATGTGACCTTCTGTAGGAATGAGTCAAATGTGCAGGCCGGATTTCAGTAAGTGATTAAGGTTACGCATCACCGTACCTGTTTATGCGTCACCCAATTGGTGCCTGCTGAGGACAGGCACCGGCAGAGCTGGGAGGGTGCTCGTGAGGCAAACTCGGGCCGCGGGTTGGACCAGGGCGCCGAGCGGCCTGACACACCCCAGCGGGAGACGCAGAATATAAGGGAGGGCTGTCGTCTCCCGGAATGTCAGCAGATTCTTCACGCCCTCGCGCTCCCAGACGTGGGGAGGGCAAAGGGACTGAGAAGAACCAATGGGACTTATTCCCGGGGCAGCCACGGGGGTCAGTGGTGGGGACCACGTAGGGGTGGTTTAGAGAGGACAGTCAGGGCAGTCCAGTGACTCTCGAACATGTTGCATCGGCTTGTTATGTCTGAGTTTCCTTTTGCTGCATAACAAATTACCACAAACGTAGAGGCTTGAATCAATACCCGTTTCTTAGCGCACGGTGCTGCAGGCCAGAAGTCCAGCTTGGCCTGGCTGGGCTGTCTTAACAAGGCTGAAATTAAGGTGTCGGCTGTGTTTCTTTCTGGAGGCTCTGGGGAAGAATCTGCTTCTGGTTGGTGGCCAGATTCAGTTCCTTCAGGCTCTGGAACTGAGACCTTCATTTCCCTGCTGTCAGCTGGGGGCCACTCTCACCTCCTAGAGGCTGCCCACATTCCCTTGCCAAGAAAGGCCTAGTCCTTTCTGAGGACTAGGTCAGGCCAACTGAGGATAATCTATCTTAATGCCAATTTATTGGGGACCTTAATTACATCTGCAAACTCCCTTTAGTGTTGGATTGAGTGCCCAGGAGAAGGACCTGGGAGGCTTGGGGGCCACTCTGGAATTCTACCTGCGACAAGTTACTTAGGAAAGCTTCTCCAATGCAGCTAAGTGATCCTCAGGGCGGGTGGTACCAAGCCCTAATGGATGTTTTGGAAATTCATGGGCAAATATTTTGTTGTGGTAACGGGGATATGTTCCACTGGCATTTCGTATTCGGGGCCAGGTCGTAAAAAGACAGCCTCACACAGTGAGGAATTGTGCTGTATGTTACACAGCTTTCAAAGGTCCCTCGAGGCATTCGTGTCGATGAAAAATCTGTGTATAATTGTCTGAAACTCTATTTTGTTTGCATGCTGTTTGCACTGAAGTTTACATAAATACAATAGTGAATAAGTCAGGGGAAGAATGTAATTACTTTGTTTGGGACTTTACCAAGATTTTCACCATTTGGGGAAAATTGCATGACCGATAACAAGGCTGCTCGTGGAATCTGAACTGTCAACGCACCACCCCCTGCTCCATCTGCAGCTGTCCCTGTCTTCGTGATTCTAAGTACAAGCCTCACCTCACTTTACATCTTCTCATATGACGATACCTGAGCACTTACCCATTGAAACATATTTTCTTTAAACTGATTTCTTATGTATATAGGTAGGTTATATTAGCTATGAACTCTTTCAGGATTGTAAAGGGGGCATTTCAACATAGTGCTTATAATGAGGGGCCGTGGATCTGAAGAGCTGAGAGCCAAAGGTCTACTGCATACATCTCCTGAAGCTGGGATTGGCCAAGAGCGAGAATGGTGGAGCTTGTGGTATTTAAACTCGTGGAGATGAGGCACTTCAATAAGCTTTGAGTCGATTTAATTATTTTATTTAAAAGAGAGGAAACTCAGGCCAGAAAAGGAATTGGTTAATGTCACCCAACTACTTATATGTTAATACTGGACCAGACCCAGTTTTCTTAACGGTAAAGGTCAAATCCATCCATATGAAACTACTTGAAAGGGAATTCCCTGGTGGTCCAGTGGTTAGGACTCAGCGCTTTTACTGTGGTGACCCAGGTTCAATCGCTGGTTGGGGAACTAAGATGTCATAAGTGGCCTGGTGCAGTCTTAAAAAAAAAAAAAGGGAGAAAGAAACTACTTGAAAATAAAATTCACATTGTGTAACTGAAGTGTTGAGAAAAATATTATCCTAAAGATGTCATAACAATTTAATATTATACAATTAAGTCTACTATTTTCTAATGTTAAGATGTTGAAAGCCAGATTCCACTAATGTAGAGTTGATTATAGAATTGATTATATCAAATCAATTGTATTTGGGATAATAGCTAACTCAACATCAGCAGAGGAAGCATTTATTTAATGAACTTGTGATTTGAAATTATTCCTGCTCATTTCTATTTATTTTTCTGATAAAATAAATAGAACCTGGGCAAAATTTTGAATAGCCCAACATGCAATTCACAAGGCTGATTTTAGCCAATCTACACTAGGACTGGTTAGTCCAGTCCAAAACAGTGGGCCAAAATGAAGGCCCGAGCACTATCATACTTCTCCATCTTCCCCAGAAGGGCCAGTCACCAAAAGCTACTGGTTTTTCCTTCCTGGCTCAACTTTGTTCAAACCTACTTAGCTTTGAAGTTGCCATAAGCTTTCCTTTGCTGCCACCTACTGGATGTAGTGAGTATAGTTAAATAAAGCTTTTGTCGTTCTACGTATTGTATTTTAATGTGAAATAGGGAATTCAGGTATTGGCCACTCAATTTGGACTCAAACGTCCAAACACTGGACATTTAAAGTTGTTTCCTCTAATGACTAGAGCAACTTTAATGTCAAGCAAAGCAAATAAACCTATGAATCTCCGTTTTCAAAGCCCCTCTTCTGTCCTTATAAAGTTATACTTTAAAGTTCAATCATATGATTCCCTTCTTAAATATCAGTGGCTTACAAGAGGGTAAATACACTTGTATTAAACATGTCTTGATGTGAAACAGAATGTACCCCACTCACTGCAAAGAATGAGGCACTGACGGACTGGGAGCCATGAATTAGGATAATAACTTTTGGGAAAAGTTGCTTTGGAAATGGGCCCTTATCCCAGGAAACGGGACACTTGGTAGCTTGGAATTTCAGTTGGATAAAAAGGAGAGATGGGGCTTCCCTGGTGGCGCAGTGGTTGAGAGTCCGCCTGCCGATGCAGGGGACACGGGTTTGTGCCCCGGTCCGGGAAGATCCCACATGCCGCGGAGCGGCTGGGCGCGTGAGTCATGGCCGCTGAGCCTGCGCGTCCAGGAGCTTGTGCTCCGCGACGGGAGAGGCCACAACAGTGAGAGGCCCGCATACCGCAAAAAAAAAAAAAAAAAAAAAGGAGAGATGGATGCAAAGAGATAGGTGGTGATGAAAATTAAAACCATAGCACTTGCTATTCTAGCACACTCCAAAGCACTTCACGAGTGTTCTCATGTGCTTTCACAACAACCCTACAAGGCAGATACTGAACCACTTTACAGATGAGGAAATCGAGGCTTAGCAGGGGTTAAGTTGGCCAAGGCACCCATCTGGTAAGAGGCAGAGATGATGGCACAACCCTCAGGTCTCAACCACAAGCTGTGCTGCCTGCACTGGCCCCAGGAGACCACAAACAGTGGAATTGTCAAGAGCCAGAGCCAAAGCAGCACCTTGGATCAACGTAATTGGTTTTAGTTCAATAAATCACAGCCAAGAGGAACCTAGGGAGACAGGACGACGACATAGCATGTGGTATCCTAGATGGGATTTCGCAACAGGAAAGGGACATTAGGTGAAAACTAAGGAAATAAAGTCTGGACTTAAGTTAATAATAACGTATCATTGTTAGTTCATTCATTGTGACAAATGTACTACCATACTAAGGTAAGATTAAAAAAATAAAAAAGCCTGTTTTTTAGAGAATGATGAACACTGTGGAAAGCATCTGATTCCTAAGAGTGAAGAGATGCATTACTATAAAATTTGATTTTGAATCAGGTTAAGGATATTAACATGACCAGGGAAAGGAAACCATCAGGTGACTTAAATTGTCCAAATCCAGGTATTTTGTACTAGGAGGGAACATTATCCATACTATTTCATCTGCTGAGACGTCTCTACTTCTCTTTCTCTTTTGTTCATAAATATTCACACACACACACACACTCCACTCCTATAACAGTTTATGTTACATTAATAAAAATGCTCAAGGCATGGTCACAATGTGCTGAGCTCTACGTGCCTTATCTTAGCTCCAACCTCCTAATCCTGGGAGAGGTCCTGTAATGCCCATTCTACAGGATTATACCAGACACCCCAACCACACAGGCAATCCACAGCACCCCACTCCTCGCCGCTACACCAAGCCAGGTCAAGAATGAAAAGGATGAACAACTTAACACTGTAATACAAATGAATTAATAAGATCACATCATTCAAGGGACACAAAGTAACTCCCAAATGTCAAGTCATTATTGAACATGTCAGGATGTGCAGGAAACTGAACAGGTTCCAAGTAACTTGGGGTTTAGGAGAACATAAAGATGATCATTGAAGTTCTAAATTAGCCTTGTAATGAAGCCCATTTCATCTTAGAAGACTCAGTTGCACGAACTTCAGTTATAAACGGAAGAAACTTGGGAGGTAAGCTAAACTAACCAGCAGCAGCTCAGAGTTCATTCCGTAATTCATTCATTACAGTCCTAGAGAAAAACTTAAGCTTTTTTACTATAAAAGTAATATAGCAATTTTAGAAAGCTTGGAAAATGAGGATATAAAGTTAAAATCACTCATAATCTCAACATCCAGAGGCAGGAGCTGATCCACGTTTTTTAAGGATCTGTAAATTTCACAAGGACACAAAAGCCAGGATGCTGGAAGGAGCCATTAAAGTGTGAGGCCCTAAAGCTTAAACTTCATTCACCTTAAGGTAGGTCCACCTCTGCCCAGCAATGATCATTAATATCGTGGGCTCCTAGAGCCAGTCTGCTTGGGTTTGAATGTCAGCAACATTCCTCACTAGCTGAGTAAGATTGGGCAAGTTGCTTAAGCTTCGCTGTGACTAAGTTTAATTTAGAATATAGTAAACATCTAGCTATTATGGTCCTGTCTTTTCTAAACACATATGCATACACATTTTACAAAACTATCTCACTAGTTTCATGCATAAACATTTTTTCATGATCATGGGTCTTTAAGACAGACCATATTATACTGAATAGATGTGTAACCTAAGTATTCCTCAATTGGACATTCTGGGTATTAGTTAAAAAGGGGGGAAACCTAGCATCAGGTGGCTTTATCTATTGAAAGCACAACAAGTCACCTTCATTACATTCTCTAACACCATAAACAAAAATAAACTCAAAATGGATTAAAGACCTCAATGCAAGACTGGATACTATAAAACTCCTGGAGGAAAACATAGGCAGAACACTCTTCAACATAAATCGCAGCACTTTTTTAAATCTGTCTCCTAAAGCAAAGGAAATAAAAGCAAAAATAAACAAACGGAACCTAATTAAACTTAAAAGCTTTAGCACAGCAAAGAAAAACATCCACAAAACAAAAAGACAACCTACTGAATGGGAGAAAACATTTGCAAACGATATGACCAATAAGGGATTAATATCCAACATACATAAACAGCTCATATAAGTCGACATCAAAAAACAAAAACCTGATTAGGAAGCAGGCAGAAGGGGGCTTCCCCTGTGGCGCAGTGGTTGAGAGTCCGCCTGCCGATGCAGGGGACACGGGTTCGTGCCCCGGTCCAGGAAGATCCCACATGCCACGGAGCGGCTGGGCCCGTGAGCCATGGCCGCTGAGCCTGCGCATCTGGAGCCTGTGCTCCGCAACGGGAGAGGCCACAACAGTGAGAGGCCCGCATACAGCAACAAAAAGAACACAAATAACAAATGTTGGCAAGGATGTGGAGAAAAGGGAACCTTCGTACACCGCTGGTGGGAACGTAAATTGGTGTAGCCACTATGGAAAACAATATGGAGGTTTCTCAAAAAACTAAAATTAGAACTACCATATGACCCAACAATTCCACTCCTGGGTATATATACAGGGAAACAACAACAACAACACTAATTCAAAAAGATATATGCACCCCAATGTTCATAGCAGCATTATTTACAATTGCCTAAGTATGGAAGCAACCTAGGTGTCCAGCAGATGAATGGATAAAGAAGATGTGGTACATATATATATTTATACAATGCAATATTACTCAGCCATTAAAAAAATGAAATTCTGCCATCTGCAACAACATGGATGAACCTAGAGTGTATTATGCTGAGTGAAATAAGTCAGACAGAGAAAGACAAATACTGTATGATATCACTTATATGTGGAATCTAAAAATGTACAACAAACTAGTGACTATAACAAAAAAGCAGCGACTCACAGATATAAACAAACTAGTGGTTACCACTGGGGAGAGGGAAGCGGGGGACAATATAGGGGTAGGGGCTTAAGTGGTACAAACTATTAGGTATAAAATAAGCTAAAAGGCTATGTTGTAGGCACTTCCCTGGTGGCACAGTGGTTAAGAATCACCCTGCCAATGCAGGGGACGTGGGTTCGAGCCCTGGTCCGGGACGATCCCACATGCCGTGGAGCAAACTAAGCCCATGCACCAGAACTACTGAGCCTGTGCTCTAAAGCCTGTGAGCCACAACTAGTGAGCCCACGTGCCACAACTACTGAAGCCCATGCACCTAGAGCCAATGCTCTGCAACAAGAGAAGCCACTGCAGTGAGAAGCCCACGCACTGCGACAAAGAGTAGCCCCCGCTCGCCACAGCTAGAGAAAGCCCACACACAGCAATGAAGACCCAACACAGCCAAAAATAAATAAAGGATATGTTGTACAACAAGGGGAATGTAGGCAATATTTTATAATAACTATAAATGGAATATAACCTTTAAAAATTATGAATCACTATATTGTACACCTGTACTTACATAATATTGTACAGCAAACTATACTTCAATTAAAAAAACCAAAATTACTTTCATTGCCAAAGATTAGTAACATTCTAAAGAATAAGCCAACTGGACATGATCTTTGATAAATCCAAGATGTCAGTTAATAGCGTTTATTGGAGAAACAAGAACCTCTTGAGTTGCACAACTCCAGGGGGTGCTGCCCTCACATAGAATACAAAGTTGATGTTACCCCATGGGGTTACACATGGCTGAGGTCTCAGGGAGAGCAGTAGGGAAGATGCTGGTACTAGAGGGAAACTTCTAGAAGCCAGGCCCTTCACAGACATCTTCACTCTGTGTTGTCTTTTTTTTTTTTTTTTTTTTTTTTGCGGTACTCGGGCCTCTCACTGTTGTGGCCTCTCCCATTGCAGAGCACAGGCTCCAGACGCGCAGGCTCAGTGGCCATGGCTTACGGGCCCAGCCGCTCCACGGCATGTGGGATCTTCCTGGACCGGGGTACGAACCCGTGTCCCCTGCATTGGCAGGCGGACTCTCAACTACTGCCGCCACCAGGGAAGCCCTGTGTTGTCCATTTTAACGTGAAACAATGAAGACGTGGGAGAGGGTAATTTCTTTGCCCAAAGTTACTGAGAGGCAGAGTGGAGGTCAAAGACGTTTGATAAGCCCTGAAGTCTATGATATTGACTCCTAACCGAGGACAGCTACCTCTATTTCCCTAGTAATTAGCAGTGAGAATTTGGGCATGTAAACTAACTTGTGTTTCCTCAGTAAAACAAATTTCTCTGCACCTCCAGGGTTGCAATCACCCACATACAACAGCCATTACATGACCCTCCATGGTGTGACATGCTAAGGTGTGTTTGTGAGCATTTTAATGCTTCTCATGCATAAAGTCTTACAGCTGCATTTAGTGGTATAATTGTACTCCTGAGACCGAAAGCAGTATTTCCACCAGCTCTTATTAGCAGGAAGGAGGCTTGTTCTGTTTCTTTTCCCCTAAGTCAATCTCCAAGGTGACTGCATGAAAGTCACACACCAAATTAGAACTGAAAATGCATCCCTCTGGCTTCAACTCCAAGCAATTAGAATCACCTGAGTCACCGTGTATTTAATTTCCTACATTAGAAGGAATAGTAGTGATCACTTTCCCCCTAGGAACCAAAATATCCTTCACTTCAAAGTTGGAATCAGAAGTATTATCACCATAGAATAATCAAGAGTTGAAAACTTTAAGGCAGCTGAAACCCAAGCTACCTGGGCTCCTGGCAACAGACAGGATAAAGCTCTTCTGTGAGGATCACACTAAGAGCAGGAGGTCTGGGGGTTTCTTCCCCACAGGGCTTAATCCCTGTAACTAGAGAGTAACTGTTATATTCAAGTATCAATTGTTGAGAACAAATGTCATTTAACATTTAATGCAAGCCTGTAAGTTACATATTAGTGTATCCTAATCTATAAAATAGTTAAGGTTTAACAAATGGCAAAGACATTTTTTTTGAGGTTGATCAGAAACTTTTATTTGGTCCTTATCATTTATGAAGCAACCTACAAAATCATTTTCTCTATCTCTACCGCAAGCAGCAGCAGCTGCATCCAGGCCAGAAATGGAAGACACAAGTAGTGGAAGACCTTACAGAGAAAAGCTAACAGGTGAGATCTCTGCTTATCCAGGCTTAGGTGAAGGCAGAACAGGAGAAGTGTGTAAGTTCAGTATTCCAAAGACTCTTCTTCAAAGGCCTGCAGAGGGCCTAGCTGAAGGATGCGGGTACAGGCTCACAAAACTGCCCAGCTCAGCAATCAATCCAAAGTACCTTCCAGAAAAGCAAATTCATCCACAGCTTCTGTTGCATTACCCAAATCTCTCCTCTGAAGGGTTTTCCTCTTCCCTTGTTGAGCACAACAGTAGGCATCTTTTGCTATGGTTTCCATGGCTCGTGCCAAAATGAAGCTGGCTTCCTGTCCCGCGAGCATCATGTTGGGGTCCGCCTTCACCAAGGCCTTCACTTGCACCAGAGGCAGCCTTGAGAGATGAGCCCCACTCGTCAGGGATTGGGGCTGTGGAGCTGCTGCATCCCCACCGTTGCCCTCCTCCTCCCAGGAAAGCCCCGTTTCCAGCCACCATCCAGGCCCCCACTGACACTGATTTTTAAAAAACTAATTTCTGGATAGTAAACTATCGATTAAAAAAAAAAAAAGCAAAACCCACATTGATTGGAGTATGTCAAAGGGACACAGGAGCCAACTGAAATAGCTCTCAATGGCCAAAGCTAGAACAATTTAAACAAAATGTAGTACTAGATTATAACCCAGAGTATAAAATAGCCATGAGTTCATACTGATATAAATGAATAGGGGATAAGAGACATATATCCCTTGCAAAAGATTTCCAAATAATTTATATACTCTACCTTCAAGAAGGTAGAGCTTAATTCAACCTACTCCTATAGGGTCAGCTGTGCATAGACTTCTTTCCAGTCTATAATAGAGGACTGTAGGGTGGGGAAAGTAGCTTTACTCGGAGAAACCTGACAAACGCCATCCAGCCAGGTGATCAAGGTTAACATTAACCGTGAGGAATGTTGACGCTATGTACCCTGATATGACGTGACGAAACCAGCACTTTACCTGTGGTTCTCCTCCCCCAAAACTCCTAACACTTGTCTAATGAGAAAACATTAGGCAAATTCCAAGAGAGGGGCATCCTACAAAATACTTGATCAGTACTCCTTGAAACTGTCAAAATCATCAAAAGAAAAGCCTGAGAAACTGTCACAGCCAAGAAGAGCCAATTAATGGTTCATCAATTGTTACAAATGTATCATACTAATGTAAGATGTAATGGGGGAAACGAACGAAAGGTATATGGGAACTCTAATATCTTCTCAATTTTTCTGTAAAACTAAAATCATTCTTATAGCATAAGGAATATAGTCACTAATACTGCGATAACTTTGTAAGGGGACAGATGGTTACTAGCCTTATCGTGGTGATCATTTCATGATGTACTTAAATGTCGAATCACTATGTTGTACATCTGAAATTAATATTATCAACTATATTTCAATAAAAATAATTATTCCAAAATATATTTAATTTTTTTTAAGTCTACAGGTACACACAGTAACATAAATGTATAGAAAAAAGTGTAGAAACACACTAAACCGATAATATTTTTATGGTAATTTTCTTACCTGTACTGTATAAGTTCTTATATGGAAGATATATATGTAATTACTATGATAATTTGGGATATATTGGGGGGACGGAAAAATGAAAACCAGTTTAGGCTCATCTCTTATCAGCAGAAAAATTTTATTCCTTTTAAGGACAAACCACATCCAAGGCCTTAGCTAACAGACACAAACCAAAGTAGCCATTAAAGCATTAGATACTGAGGTATAAGACATACAATGAGGGGAATGCTTTGCCATCAGAGGGTGACACCAAACTTGCTCGATGGAGCTCTGCTAGTGCGTGGGCGAAGTTGAGGATAAGTGCGTATCTGTGGAACCGAAGGAGAACAGCTGTGCTCTACAAGTACTAAAGCATTTAGACCACATAGGTAGGGATATACTTTCACGACGAAGGGAAGGGGGGAGAAAGCGAAGTGCCCCCCCACGAGGCATTAGGCTGCCTTGCAGAGGGCCACGGCGGAGAAGCGGACCTCCCCTTGCTCACGCTCAGTGAATTCTCTGCAGACCTTGGCGGCGTCCTGAGGAGGAGGAATGTCATGAATTAAGGTCTAAACAGCAACAGCTCAAAATGAAAGCTTCAAGCAGAAAGTATTAGTAAGGTCTATTAATGCCCAAAGTTCACCCTGACCCACTTTAAACCTCCCAATAAACTTGAAAACCAGGGCTTAAGGCAAGAGGAAAAAAATCAGGTGATGAGGGCTTTCCCTGGTGGAGCAGTGGTTGAGAGTCCGCCTGCCGATGCAGGGGACACGGGTTCGTGCCCCGGTCCGGGAAGATCCTACATGCCGCGGAGCGGCTGGGCCCGTAAACCATGGCCGCTGAGCCTGCGCGTCCGGAGCCTATGCTCCGCAACGGGAGAGGACACAACAGTGAGAGGCCCGCGTACCGCAAAAAAAAAAAAAAAAAAAAAAAAATCAGGTGATAGGAAAGACAAGGACCCACATCACAAATCCAGCTCCAGAAGCTTTGATTCCTTTATTCTTTCTACCAAATGCTCTGTGCTTCTGCCACCTTGTGCCTAGTTTTGACAAGAAAACTATACTCTTGCTCTTTCCCTCAAATCCAAAGACAGAAAATTGATTTCTCTTCCATAAGGAAAAAGTTCTAACTCAGAAATTCCCAGAGTAAAGACAGATTTATTTCAAGTAAACATTTTACAAAACAGGCTTAAAAAGTTCAAATACCTGGTATTCCAAGCACAGATAAGTGATGGATTCCTACATATTTAGGGAATGACATGTGTTACTAATTCTAAGACCTAGATTACAAAGATTGGGAATAGAAAACTGACCCCAATGTTACTTGAGAAATTCTGGGGTTTAAATGCCTTGGGATCAGAATATCAATCACTGTTCAATGTGTAAAAAGTCCAGTGCAAAGAAAGCCCCACTAACAATGTTAAATACGAGACCTTCAAGAGGACAGTGGATATGCTATGACAGAGACCAGTCACAGAACATCAGCTCCCAAGGCCTAAAAATCACCAACCTGATAATGAGTTGTGGTCCTGAAAAAGCATCAACCCCACCCCGGTTTTGTTTCTGCTTTGGAACCACTTAGAAAAACTGAAGAGGATCTAGAGTAACATCTACATTTGATTCTATCAGAATTTTTAATATATTGATATCCCAGACCTGCCTTCCCCAAAGCCACTTTCCTTTAGGACCCATGCTCTTGATTAATGTTAAGGGTGTGCCTGTAAAGACAACAGCCATCTCCTACACAGACAATAAGCAGTGACCTAATTCACTCAAGTTTAGGATACTTGGGTTAAGTTTATGGACTTTCTCACCAATTTAACAAGTTAATTCGGGATATAGTTTAGACAACCTAAAACATCTCTAACCATATAGAACCAGCCTTACTTAGGATAAGAATTTCCACTAATTAAGATGCTATTTTCCACAGGGAGATCAGCTCGGTGCTGATCTCCCTGTGGGGTGGGATAAGGGGTGGGATAAGGAGGGTGGGAGGGAGGGAGACGCAAGAGGGAAGAGATATGGGAACATATGTATAACTGATTCACTCTGTTATAAAGCGAAACTAACACACCATTGTAAAGCAATTATACTCCAATAAAGATGTAAAAAAAAAAATGCTATTTTCTAGTCAATTAATTTAAAATGTGATTCTGGTGTTTTTTTTAAAAACAAAAAAAGTTTTACCTTCCCCACACCTCATAAATTCTACTCACATAACAGTTTTAAGTACCCTATGCAGAGCACATTTTATGGTACAGGTATACCTCATTTTATTTCACTTCACTTTATTGTGCTTTGCAGATACTGCATTTGTTTTTTTTGGCAAATTGAAGGTTTGTGGCAATCCTGCATGGAGCAAGTCTATCAGCATCACTTTTCCAGCAGCATTGGCTCACTTCATGTCTGTGTCACATTTTGGTAATTCTCATAATATTCCAAACTTTTCATTATTATTATATTTGTTATGGTGATCTGTGATCAGTGATCTTTGATGTTACTATTGCAAAAAGACTGACTCACTGAACACTCATAGATGATGGTTAGCATTGTTTTAACAATATTTTAAATTAAGACATGTACATTGTTTTTTTATACATAATGCTACTGCACACTTAACAGACTACAGTATAGTGTAAACGTAACTTTTATATGCAGTAGGAAGCAAAAAAACTCAAAACTTCTCTTTATTGTGGTATCTGCTTTACTGCAGTGGTCTGGAACTGAGCCCACAATGTGAGGTGTGCCTGTATTAGGACAGTGTTCGATAGGAGTTGGTATGTACCTAGGAAGCTTTATTAGATGGACCAGAATCTTTCCTCCAAATAGGTCACACCCAGAAATTCTGCCCCTGTTCTTATTCTCTCCCATAAGTGAATCCTGACTCTCATGCAAATCCCCATTCCGTTTCTCTAGATCTAGTTCTCATTCCATATCACTATTCTCATTTACCCCTGGTATATCCAAGAATTAGCTCTGACTGATCTCAGGTGTATGTGACAGCAGGCTAGAGAAAGTGACCGTCCCTCCTAGGACTGCATCATTTGGTCCACTAGTACCTTGAGGTCATCAGGTCTACGATGTTCCAAAGACAGGTCTACTATAAAGGTAGTATTGTACAGTGGCTAAGAGCACAGACTCTAGAGACAGACTGTCTAGATTTGAACCGTGATTCTGTAGTTTGCCATTGACCTTGGGCATCACTTACCTCTGCACCTCCGTTTCCTCATCTGTAAAATGTAATACTAACTACCTCAGAGCATCATTAAAAGGAGTCCATGAAAGAGGTAACTAACTTAGAACAGCATCTAGCATGGAGTCAGCAAACTGCAGCCTGTGGGCCAAATCCAACCTGCTGCCTGTTTTTGTTAATAAAGTTTTAATGGAACACAGCCATACACATTCATTTAGACACTGCCTATGGGGCTGCTTTGGAGCTGTCACAGCAGAAATGAATACCTGCAACAGAGCCCATATGCTATACAAAGCCTAAAATATTTCCTGGCTCTTCACAGAAAAAGTTTGCCAACCCCCCCCCAGTCTACACACAAGAAGCACGCAAAAAAGTTTAGCTGTTATTACAGCAAATGAAGTAATTATACCTCAACATCATTTTAAATTTTATCACAATTAAGCCATTTTCCTTTCTAACAGCAAATTGACTAAACTCTAGAGATTCATTTTTTAGAGGGCAGAGGACTAGTCTACCAACTCGTGTTCAGAATTAAGAGATTTCTGCCGTCACTTTTACCAGGACGGTTACACAGTGACCCTGGATCTTAAAGTTCTGGTCAGGCATGGTTTGAATTTGCTTCCTTTGACCTGTTAACAGTGGACCCGACCGTGTGGGAAGAAAACAATCACAGAAGTAACTGCCTAACCAGAATCCATAGTATGCTACCTACAAGACTGACCCAAATCCAGCCATCAGAGAGGGATTAGGAAAGGCTTGGGTTGCTGTTCCATGAGTCTGAGTCATTGGCTATGATGTAATCTGACAAGAGGACAACAGTCACCTTAACCTCACAAGGAAATAAACAATGGCTTTCAGGCTAAATCTAACTGTGGGCTAAAGACAGCACGCAATACAGATCAGGCAGGGCTGCTCTAAAGGATGCTGTTTAAGACTATTTGCTATAAAATAAAGCAAACAGAATGACTGAGATGATCTTTAAGCCCTAAAGACTGCTCTCATCCCAGATGACTGACGCTGCCTGTACCGAAAACGGTTTGCACTTTAGAATAGACAAACTGGCTCAAGAAATATGGGCCCTAGCGGAAATGGATTCCAAAGACTACCTGCAGCAGTGAGCCCTCTGAACTGGCGCCATGGTTCACCGGAAAAGGCATCCGTCCATCTGTAACGAAAAAGCCAGGCATGTCAATTTTCTCTGCACGTTTTCTGTCTACTGTGCTTGTCCAGCTTAAAGGCAAGTTTTAGATTCTTCCAAATACCACTGCCACTCCCACAAAGGTTAGGCTGGTTATGAAGCAACAGGCTGGAAATGAGGTTCAAGTGTTCCTAGATATCCACCCCAGGCAATTCTAGTCTAAAGCACCAAGACCACAAGACCACACCAGGCCAGACTAGCTACCCTACTAGGAGGGCTTGTGCCCATCTCTTGGGAAGGACCACAAAGCAAGTCAGTAGTCTATGAGGTACACGGAAGGTGGAGGGAAGAAAAAGGATCCTTGAGATTTCATTTGCCCCTCAATGACTGCTGAGCGGCCCCAAGTTTTCTTTGCCCTTGCTTGCCATAGGTAGTATCTTGGCTTGAGATGACACAGCTGCAAGTCTTCCTCCATTAAAAGGAGATGGCTCTTCTTAATACAGAGATGGACATGTCTGAATTCTTTTTACACAAACCAGGTTGTGTTTAGGCATTTACCTCCTTCCAAAAGTATTCCTTGCCTGGAAAGGATGGCGGTGGAGACCTTATACTGGTGATGCTATTACAGTGGAAGGTGGAAAGGGAAAATCTGAACGTGTATACTTTGAACTGGCTGATCAGTTCTCTTTACTGGTTTGTAACTAAAGCCATTCATCCCGCAGGCCAGGTTCCTGAGGGAGGTGCTCTGGGTATGATAAAGGGTTAAGTGCCCCCTTGAGAATACCTCAGTGTTCTGGCTTCATAAACGGATATACTAAGTGCCGCCATAAAGTCACACACCAGTCCTGTGAGAGGAATTATGTCTGAGAGAAGGCATGCATCTATATTAGATTCCAAAACTGGAGTGAGACGTACCAAGTTCATAGAGGTGGCCATCCACGTTGTTAAACAGAATAAAATGAAAGTTCACTTTGTCATCTACCTGCAGAGAGTCAAGATATTTTTTCGAAAATGAGTTTTTATTGTATTATAAACTGCGTTTAAAAATAAAGCTGGAAGAAAAGATATAAATGACATAACATTGTGTAAGTTTAAGGTCTACAACCTGTTGATTTGATACACATATTTTGCAATATGATTATTTTATAAGCAGACTTAATTTGTTAAAAATAAATTCTCTAAGTAAATATGCTTGAACCAACCTGCCTACATATTAAATGATTATAGCGAATATTTCTTTCTTATATACTAGGTACTATTCTAAGACCATTAAAGTAGATATACTGTAACTCTCAGAACTCTAACACTTGCTTTTTACTGAGGAGGAAATTAAGGCTTAGAGAGGATAAGTACTTCACCCAAGGTCAAGACTAGAATGTGACAGAGTCAACTGCAGTTATACAGACACTATCACTGACTTCAATCTAATCAACAGTTGACTTGAAGGCTGTGTTCAGATTAATGGTACATTTAAGTCATCCAGAAACTTTTAGTCCTTGTTGGTCCAGCTTGCTCTCCAATAGACTGTGAGAAGAGTATGTGAAATGTTCAGTTATTAAGATGGGTGCTACTCAATTAGACCCATTTGGATCTATATAAAACACTACCAGCCTGAATTTACTCAAGACTGTGTCAACTGCCAATCAGATATTTTGAAGAGCCATTTCTATGAACAGGTCTGGTCAAGGCATTATTCTGGTAGAATTTTCTGGCATTCATCAGCCTTGGGTGGAAACATGTGCTGTGTTCCAGTAAGAGGTTCTTGCACATATTTCTGGGGAAACATGGGTGACACCTGGACAGCCTGGCTGTAACTTGTATTTACCCGACACTGGCCTTCCTGTGCCACGGCATCATGGGCTGCCTGGATGGCCTGCAGAAAACAGAGAATAGTTAGCACGAAAACCTCCAGGGTTATTGAAAATCGATGCTCTAGACGTTCTCTTCCTACCTCATTCTTTTCAAAGCATTTTGCTCTGTCTTCAGGGGACAACTTCTCTGTTTCAGAAAGAAACTGTTTCAGAACTGACCCATCCTCTTTAAAAAAAAAAAAAAAAGAGAGAAAAGAAAAAAAAGCATATGTTAGTACCGGTCTAATGCAAATGGTTGCAATTTATTGCTGACTTAAGCCACTGCAATAGTCTGTCACGTTTGGAAACCTGACTTTTTACCATGGCCTCTGAGGATATGGATGAGCGAGGTGCCTCTTCCCCAGCCTTTTTCCAACCACTCCCCTTACTGCATTCAAGCCAGAGAACTCTCAGTTCCTCCAGCATGCCAAGCTCTTCCTCACATCCTCCCTGTCCCCTGACCCCTCCCCACCTTCCACCTCACCCTCACCTCTCAGATCTCCTACCACCTCTGTTACAGCACTGATCCACTGGTAACATGTATTTGTGAGACTTTCAGTGCCATAAAGGCAGGAACTGTCTTGTCTATTGCTCTTATCTGCAGCACTTAGCAATGCACAATTAATGTTTATTGCATACATGATGTAACAATAACATTCTAATCTATCAATATCAACAGTTCTCAAACCAAGACTTTTATTTCAGGGTAGAAAATGCAATCTTAGTAATATGGTTATCCAGAAAGACTTCAACCTACAGATCTTAAATAGAAATACAAAGACCCTAACAGTCTGGCCTAGAGACAGCTAACTAGCTGATGGTTGGCATAAGCATTTTGTCATTGCTCAGTGTGGATGAGTCTAGGACGCAAGAGCAACTTGTATTTCAAAAGACCTCAATCTGAACTTTCAGCTCTAAACTTAAACAAATGTGTTAAATGGGGACCACTGAAAATCTGGAAATTATAGGAATCTTCTCAACTTTATGAGGAGGGCTGTGACTCAGATTAAGCCGTGACCATGACCATGACCATGTTTATGGAAGAGTTACAGTATCTGTGACCTCAGGAACACAGTATTCTAAAAGAAATGACACTTACTGCAGAAGAAATAAAAAGGATTAAACTACGACTTTTTAATGACTCACTCAAGTCAATATTTGAAAAAAGCAACTTCTAGAAGATCTGGACCTTTGTGGCCAGACGAGCCTTTTTTTTTTTTTAAATTTCAGAAGTATACCAGGAGTAGAATCTTGGCCACAATTCCCTTGTTTAAATTAAAAAAAAAAAAAAAGTATTTGACCTGCTACAAGCAACAGCATGGACTGTTAGTTGAACTTATTCAATTCTCAGCCACCCCCATCCATTGTCTAAATCAGGAGTTGACCGACTACTGCCACCTAATAAAGTTTTATTGGAACACAGCCACATCCACTGCTCTACATCTTGTCTATGGCTGCTCTTGCACTACAAGGGCAGAGATTATGTGGCCCTCAAAGCCTACAAGATTTACTCTCTGGCCTTTTAAGAAAGTTTGCTGACCCTTGGCCAAAATCATACACAATGCCGTGTATTTTAACATATTTCAATGCTGTTACTTGCGCTTCTGACAACTTAAGGGCTGAGACTCATCTCTTCTCTATCCTCCATGGCATCCACTGGAGGCGAGCTAAAACTCCTGACCCAGCTTTGTTCACAGATGGATCTCTCAAGGTGCCAGCCTGCGGCTAGGCCTCCCTGCAGGACCTCGCACTGTGTCCTGCTGCTTTAGGCTGTTTTGGTTCTCCTGTTGCTTATGAGACACAGCACCATTAAAGAAAGGTCCTGAAGGCTGGCATTTTACGCCTTAACAGCATCTCTAATTCTTTAGAATTGTCAAGACCAGCAGGAGGATCTGCACATGAAGAGCCCAGGCAGAGAGGCAAGTACAAAACTGCACTGTCACCCGCCCCGCCTCTCCAGGTGGAGGAAACCACACTATGCTTCTTGGATGCGCTTCCCTTCCTCAAAAGGGAGGAACGATGAGAATTCACCCGCTGATTCTATCTGCATAAGTAGATTTTCAAAAAAATCTAAATGGCTTTGCCAAACAGAGGCTTGGGGGTGTTGGAAGGGAGCATTACAGTTAATTAAAGGTCAACCAGAGGATGACTGGCCTCAAAACCCACTCACCGAACTCCAGTTTGTCCTGATTATTGGCCACTGCATGAATGAGTCCGATGGTTCCACAGGAGTTGCCAATGGTCTGCTTCATGAAGTACACCTTAGGACTTACTTCTTGTCCCTTCAGCTCTTCAATCTGTTTTTTCCTGAAGTTCTCATGCTGTGAGTGCAAAAAAACACTTTTACATCTCAAAATGAAAATGCAAAGAACAGACAGCAGCACAGCGGGTTCCACCACCTAAATGGAAACAGAGTGGGAAATGTGACCAGGAGCCTTGGATCTAGGTGCTGGCTGGTGCCCAGAGAATGGCCCGTCTGCCACCCACGCCCATGCCAGCCCGTGGGGTTCTGACACTCCACCCTGATGCTGCAGTGCAGTAGCGGCCTTGGATTTTGCCCAAGACTTTGTCTAGACACCACTGCAACCTTTTAGCTTGAAATGGATGGCGTGCTGAAGTCAGAAAAACAGACAAGTTCGTTATTTTCTTCCTTTAACACTAACGACTTTCACACAGGCATTCCAATCAAGCGCTGGGCAGCTGAATGCCCAAGAACACCAGCTAGTTTATACCTCACTATTCTTTGAAGTTCTACTTCTATTCTGCCCAAATACATGTCTCTTCAAAAACAAAACAATACAAAACTTAACTAAAGAAAGGAGCAATTTAAAGAAATTAACTATTCCCTCATCCTTTTTTAGGAAGGAAAGACAACTGGTCTGGGGTGTTGGACTGTGATTTCACAAAACTTTCTCATCCTATAAGAGGAAGATGTAACTCTTGTTTGTCCTTGACAACCATACAATTTGAGGAGACTAGTTTCCTCAAAGCATTATCTCTTTGTACAGTAATATAGTGGGCTTGTCTGGCCCTTTCACTAACGAGTTCTAAAGACCTTAAAGGTATGACTGCTCAGTTAAAAGCAGGGTGCTGATGCCATAGAAACACTAATTTCTTGCTACTGGTATAAACTGTACGGAACCCGAGAAGTACATTATTTCTAGTTCTAGCAGCCTTGCATTACTGTACACAGAACTGAAGTAAGCCTCGTCTGTGGTACCATCAGAGGAATAAGCTCTCTTGTCCCACAAGATCAACTTAAACTCCAACTCGTAGGAAGTTCTAGCATCATGTATCTACCTACTGGATCCTTGAATTGAGCTACTCATTGACTGTTAAGGATTTTCACTTTTCTAAAAAGATTTAATTTTTTTGTAATGGGATAGCGTCATCCTTTAGGGTTGTCTGAGCTCCTGCACGCAGACATTTCTGTAAGTATTTCACGATCCCTTAAAATGTGTTAAAAGTAGTCCATTTAGGATTTCATAATATTCTTAGACAAAATTAGATGCTTTCTAAATTAACATTAGCTTGTTTGGAAGTCAACCTATAAACCTCGACTTTTCTTTGAATTTGCTTCAGTATTTAGCCCAATAGGTGTTTTGTGCCACATAACAGGCATTCAGTAAATCTGATAGACAGAACTGGAGCGAAAAGACATAGTATCGAGCTCTTTCAAACATAAAACATCCTACCCAGAATGTTCTACTAACCAAGATCTGCTTGATGCAGCAAAATGAGAGCAGTGGGCTTTTGCAAGACAAACGCGCTGCACCACTGCCTCCCCAAGGCCTCGCCTTTGAGCGCTGCTGCTCAAAAACCTCCGAGTCATCATGGTTCCTCTAATAAGAAACCTCTGGGAGAGGCTCAAATGAGAGAGAGAACATTGCACTTGATTTGATCAATAGGGAAGCTAATTTGACTTGCAATTATTTGGGAACTCCATTTTCACCTAAGTAAAGGCTTTGGCAATAACAAACGTGTCAGTGGGACTATCCTAATAGCTTTAATAAGTGTTTTTAACCCACAATACTTAGCCCATTTACTAGGAGGAATGCCTGGAACTTCCCATAGGGTTTAGTTTATGCTGAGGATGCTTCTAGAACCCCCGGCATTAGGATGGTGCTTCAGTTTAGCTCACTGTTTGAAACGATGCCGCATATCCTAATGCCCCAAGTTTCACTAAAGCAAAATTCAACCACTCCTCAATCAGGGGTCGAGTGGCAGCAATAGGAGATAGACAAAACCATTCTAATTAGTGGGATTCCACACATCCAAGACAACAATTACCCCAGCTACCTTTTTATATCTGATGCTCAGCCTTTAAGGTACATATATACTTGCACACTTGCAGGCGGAAGACCACCTAAAGGGAAATGAAAAAGCATTCCCAAGACTGGTCTAATGCCCACCTATTCACTTAACTACAAGGTCAGAGAGGAAAGAGATTGAGAGGTAGAAGGAGGTTCTCACACAGGAACCACACACAAATGATTAAGCTTTAGAAAAACACATTGGAGAAACTAAAGACCAAGTGTGTACGTTGTAGGGAGTGGAGGGTTGGGAAGAAACCCCTGAACCCACTGAAGACCCAGGCAGCAGAGGTGGAAAATTAAAGAACCTATTGTTTTCTTGTGGTTTAGGCAAGCCCATTCCCCTCCATTTTACAGCAAGGTGGGAGTCTGAGAACCAAACAATAAAACGACACGTCACAGCCGTTAAAGGAGAAAAACCAGCCAGCCATTCCTTGGCTCAAACTGCCAAAAAGCCTAGGTTCAAACTGCACTCATGAGTAGGGTGAACTGTCTTCCTGGATAATTGGGATGATGGAACTGAGATACTGCTTGTCCTCCAAATTCAAGGCAATACTGGATGGATGAACGACCAGGCAATAAACTGTTACAACAGAAGCCCAGTGAGTAGGTACCATGAAAGTGCGAGTTCCTCCCTCCATCCGCCACAAGGAAGGGGCAGTGTGCCAGCTCTGGGCGCCCAAGCCAGGACGGGAGGAGAGCCTGCACCGTCCTCGACGCCTCACTCCGGTCTAGGGGCAGCGCGCGCAGCGCCTGCGCACCCCGGGCCCCACGCCCTACCTGGGCCGTGAGAGGAAAGAGCAGCAGCAGGGCGCAGGCAGGCGCCGGCACCGAGCCCAGAGACTCCTCTTCCAGTCCCAGCACGTCCTCGAAGCGCCACTGGCCCGCAACCCCTAACCGGGCCAGCACCTGTGGGGAAAAAACATGGCGGCCAGGCGCGGAGACAGGCAAGTGGCGGGCACCTACCGGGAAGCGGGGGAGGCGGGGCGGCCTCTGCATCCTCGCACCTCTCCCTGGGCCTGGGAGGAGCCCGGCCCCGCCCCGCCCCCCACCCAGGCCGAGCGCGATGACACAGCACAAAGCGCGGCCCACACGTGGCTCCCGCGACGCCCGGGGCTAGCATCTGGGCGTAGCCTCCTCCATCCCACCTCTGACCGGTGTCACAGTCACCGCCGCCCCCGAGGCAGGGGCAGAGTGAGGGCACCCCGGCCGCGCCCCAGCCCCGCCGCCTCCGGAGCGCGCAGGGCGCCGCTCGGTCCCCGAGAAACAGCCGGAGCCGGTGGGCGCCTCCGCCTCAGTGCTCCCGGGGGAGGGAGACAGAGGCAGCCCGAGACGTCACTCACTTTGTTCAGCATCTGGAAGGCAAATGCAAAGAAAAAAAATGCAAAGATAAAAGCAGTCATTGATACCGCTAGCTGGTGAGGGCTGACCCTCGGCCCGGCGCTCCCCGAGTAAAAGTACACCTGATGCTCACCTCCGGGTTAATCTCCATCGGCTTCAGCTGCATCTTCGCGAACAACGGCAAGAAGCACAACCCAGAGAAGAGGAAAAACAGGGAGCGGAGACGCCCAGGCTGCAGCTATAAAGCACCGGCCTGACGCACTTTGGATGCCTGCGCAGGGGGAGCAGAGGCAAAACCAAGCGAAGAGAAACGGTCAGTCGCAGCCAAATGGGCACAAACCCCCCCCCTTGCGCAGCGCGGAGTGGTACGGCCAAGCCCCCAAACCTTGCAGTCTCACTTGCTGGTGAGATAATCTGGTGGTTGTGGAGATGGGTTTTGTTGGTGGGTGTTCCTTGAGCGTGTGGAGCAGTCCTTTTGATGGAGTCTGATTTTTTGTGACGTTTCTGGAAACCCACACTTAAGACCATCCCAGTTACCTGAAAGCTTAGAGTCTCTGAAGCACTGAGAAAAAGCCCAAATTCAACAGGTATATATTTAATATGAATATAAATCTAGCAGCAGTTTGCATTTGACCTTAGATAATTCATCCTCCATGTTAAAGCAAACCAGCACCGAGGTTCGTTTTTAATTGACTGCCTAGAATAAAACATAGTCTGTAATATAGCACATATTGCATTAGTGATGCTGATGTAATGTGACTCCCAGGGAAGAATTGGTTGGTCTTGGGGAAGCGGTAGAGACCTGGGGGATGTGGCTGTAATACGACACACAGAGAAGGCAGGCTGTCGGAGACTTTAGGAAACATATCCAGGGAAAAAGACAGGTATAATTTCAAGATGAGAGACTGTAAAAGGAAACGCACTTTTTTCAAGGAATGGGAGGCTTTGAAAAATAAAACATTAAGTTCACAATAGAATACTCCCAGTGAAGAAGAAAGGTAATGGCAACTTTAAAAACCACTGTTCTCTAATGATCTCAGGTGGGGTTTGGGTTTTTTTCTACCAGCATATTCAAAAGATGGAGACAAATAGCATATGCCTAAGAATGAATAAAAAGTGGAACAAAATCTGTAAGAATAGTGCAGGAAAACAAAACCTCAGAATGAAGTGGGGCTTGCTGAATCCTAAGAAAAGAAGAAGGTTGGGTATTTTTTCACTTATGCTCAGAACAAGATAATGATGATGGTGAAAGAATAGACTTACTGTTTAGGGGATCCAAGGTTAAAAGATGACATAGAGAAGGGAGGGGATCTGCTGTTTTTGAGTTATTACCTCTACTGTGGATCAGATCTTTTGCATGTCATCTCACAACCCTTAGAGAAGCCAATGAAGAAACTCTTCGTAGTGCAGTTTTACAGCTCAGAATCTGTGGCTTAGAGAGGTTAATTTGCTTTAAGATCACAACTGAAAAGTAAAACTGAGAAGCAACCCTAGTAAATTGGGCTCAAGGAGCCCATTCTCTATCCAAAATTCCACTACATTCCACTTCTATTTTCTTCCCATTTTTACCATCAGAAAAATGACCTTCACACAGCACATGAGAGAGGAAAAGACATTAGTAAGGAGAACTTAATGGATGAATTTTGTGGTATGTAAATTATGCCTCACTAAAGTTATTTCTTTAAAAATAGAAGACTTGGGCTTCCCTGGTGGCGCAGTGGTTGAGAATCTGCCTGCTAATGCAGGGGACACGGGTTCGAGCCCTGGTCTGGGAAGATCCCACATGCCGCGCATAGATCAACTAGGCCCGTGAGCCACAGCTACTGAGCCTGCGCATTTGGAGCCTGTGCTCCGCAAAAAGAGGCCGCGATAGGGAGAAGCCGGCGCACCGCGATGAAGAGTGGCCCTGGCGTGCCGCAACTAGAGAAAGCCCTTGCACGGAAACAAAGACCCAACACAGCCAAAAAATAAATTAACTAATTAAAAAAAAAAATCCAAAGCATCGCTCTCTGAAAAAAAAAAAAATAGAAGACTTGAAAGTCTTCACAAGTGAATAGTAGTACAAGAATACCTGGCTATGTTGAATGAGTTCTTGCCTTTAAGACTGAGACAAATTACATCCTAATTTACTTCATTTTTTCAATAAGTACCGATTAAGCACCTACTGTGTAATGGGGATACAAAGGTGAACAAAGTAACTTCTGTCATTGAGCTCTTATCAGTAATAAGAGTGGTGTGAGAGGGAGTAGAGTTCGGGAACGCTTAGCGTAGGGAATCGGAAGGACTTCCTGAAGGAAGTGACATTTAATATAAGGCCTGATGGACCTGTAGAAGTTAGCAGTTTACAGTTATTGCCAAAATAAATAGTAAAAGAAATAATGATAACTAACATAACATTGTAGATCAACTACACTTCAGTAAAATTTTTTAAAAAGAAGTAATGAGGGACTTCCCTGGTGGCACAGTGGTTAGGAATCCACCTGTCAATGTAGGGGACACAGGTTCCAGCCCTGGTCTGGGAAGATCCCACATGCCACGGAGCAACTAAGCCCGTGCGCCACAACTACTGCGCCTGCACTCTAGAGCCCATGAGACACAACTACTGAGCCCACATGCCACAACTACTGAAGCCTGCATGCCTAGAGCCCATGCTCCGCAACAAGAGAAGCCACCACAATGAGAAGCCTGCGTACTGCAACAAAGAGTAGCCCCCGCTCGCCACAACTAGAGAAAGCCCGTGCGTAGCCACAAAGACCCAACGTGGCCAAAGATTAATTAATTAAAAAAGAAGTAATGATAACACTTTCAGAAATCTTCGTTAAAGGTAGTCACTCATTCACTCAACTAATATATATATATTGAGGGCCTACTATGTGCCAAGAAGCATCAGAGCAATGAATAAAACAGCTCCCTGCTTACAAGAAGATGCCAGAGACTAGACATGAACAACCTGTATCCTGATCATTTTTTTAAAAAGGAGGGGAGAGCCAGGGGAGAATGTATCACTGAAACTGTAGACCAGGAGATTCGATATCAATCATTAGCCAAATTCTAGGACTCATAAGTAATGAATTCTTTGAAAAAATAGAATGCTTGCATTTTGAAGACGTTATGTCTGCCAACACTTATCTCCTTTTCTTTTGGGCTTACTAGCTAGATGGACTGGTAGAACACTTCTCATTGTTTTCTTTCTTCATGCTGCCTGGGTTGACATCAATTGATATTAAAGTTGAGGTGGTTTTATAGCTTATTAAATTACTCTACCTTTAAAAAAGAAGTGCTGCTGAATGAAGTAATCTCAACCTGTAGCCACCCAACAATGGTTCTAATCCTGTCTTGTGCAGTTTTATTGGAGCAGAGAGAGAGAGGGAGAGAGCACATGCAAGCGAGAATAAGCAAACTAAATGGCAGAGTCGTGAGATTCAGAAAAATGAGTTAAAAATTAAATGATGAAATTTAATAGAGATTTTGGTGATAGTTGTACACCCCTATGAATATACAAAAAAACTTTAAATGGGTGAATGTTATCTTAGCAAAGGTGTTAAAAATTCAGTAGGGATATGTATGAAGCTCTGCACATCAATTATCATAGTACAGTTGGTCTTTATAGTCACTTTTTTCTTGATTCTGTGGTTGTAAAGGTATGTAATAATGTGGAAAATATCAAGTGAAAAACAAGTCCACGACATTTTGTTTATAAACATTAACAGTGAATACACAAAGATCAGAAGGAAAATCATTTTTTAAAAAATCAAATACGCAGGGTAAATATGGAGTAGACCTGTTAGAGGCGGAAAAACAATCAATGAGTGGATAAGTTGTCCTTCATAAAGAAAGATGCCATTTCTGATTCACCAGGAATAGGATTTTTATCATAAGTGGTTTTTTTGTTTTGTTTTGTTTTTTAGCAGTAAGATTTGGGATTGACCCTTTAGAAACCAACCTTTTTTAAATTCTGATAATTAATAAGACAGATATATTCAAACGTCCTTGGTAGAACAGTCCTACAGTATATGGGAGTCAATCCTGAAGGCTCAGCCCACAAAGTTTTTTCTCCAGCACTCCCAGTGGTTTTGTAAGCACCTAATTCCCTGTATTAAATTCCATTCTACTTAAAATGCCTAAAGTAGTTGTGGACTCCTGCATTGCTATACTGCAGGCATACCAGTAGAAGTACATGAGATGATTTTAGGTGAATCACAAACATGTAATAGTTATTTGTTTTAATGCACATCATAAAAGCTGTGTGTTCTTGTACGTGTGTATAATTAAAACAAGTTTGTGATTTCACAGCTGTTAAATCTTTGGGCAGGTCTAACATATACTAAGCAAATAGTATTATTGGTCTATAAGGATATTGCAAAAAAAATAGGAGTCATTCATAAATCTCAAAGATAGGAAACCTCTAATGACAAAAGACTGTTACTAGTTGAAGGGGTAGAGTATACAGTGTCTTTGTGAAGACAGGCGACTCAAGCACTGAAGCAGTGCTCCCCAAATATTTTGAGAAGTGGGTGTTGCTGCCTGAAATCAGAAGTTACCCAAGGAGGGAGATGAGGACGGAAAGAGCACTAGCCTTTTTTGTTATGCAAAGGACATTGTATTTGTCATCCCCATTGAATCCTCAGACAAATCCTC
Source organism: Lagenorhynchus albirostris (assembly GCF_949774975.1). Classification (NCBI taxonomy): domain Eukaryota; kingdom Metazoa; phylum Chordata; class Mammalia; order Artiodactyla; family Delphinidae; genus Lagenorhynchus; species Lagenorhynchus albirostris. The sequence continues at coordinate 83,165,193 of NC_083098.1, forward strand.
TGATATTCATACTTCTACCTTGATTTTGCGGGTAAGTAAACTGAGGCCTCAGAGAGACTGTTTAAATTGCTAAAGTCACACAGCTACTAAGTGTCCGAGTCTGGGTTTCAACCCAAGTTTATTTGATTCAAAAACTTGTGCATGTTCAACTGTCCTGCCTACTTCCATCTAAGGGCCAGCCTTACCGCCTTAGTCATAGTAAGTCATAGTAAGTATGAAGATCAACCTCTGAGAAAAAGGAACTTAAATGACTTCCCCAGTGTCCAGGGCCAGAGCAGTTCACCCAACTCTGATAAGCGTGGCTCACTTTGAGGTCTGAGAGTCTAGTTTGAATTTATAATTAGCACATAAATTATTGACAGAGTACTTCCTCAATATTTAAAAAAATTACTTGGCAATTCCCCTGTCAATGAAGTTTCCCCAGAAGCAAGGTTCTGACATCCAGATATTTTAAAGTTAAAAATAACACAATAAAAAATTACATATAATGCAGAGAAATTACCGCACTTAGTTCCCATGGTAAAGTCAATTTTCTTACTGTTTCCTAAAAGCGGTTCATTAACTGGGTATCTACAAATATGTCGGAAGGAAGAAAGATAAATGTGAGAGAGGAGAGTGCATGTCCTCATTGATTTATACCTTCATATAGTCATGTATTTATTCAACACATATTTTTGAGCACCTACTATGTGTCAGACACTATACTACGCTTACCTGGTTTGGGGATGAGGTTAGCAGATGACAGCTATAAGGCATAGACCATGTTTCCTGGGCTTTTAAATGTCGTCAATTTTAAGATAATGATCAATTTAAGAGCTTCTTTTGTGGGGAGAAGGGGGCAGATCCTGTGCATCAAATGTATTTATCAGTTGTAAGGCATCTCTCTTTTCAAAAATGTTTAAACGTGAAAAACAGGTACATCTTAGACACAAGGAAACACTGGTTCTGGTTTTTATCAAGTTCTTCACAATCAACTCGTGTTCAGGACAGCTAGCAGCATGTACTGTCCACAGTGAAAAATAAATGCCTTATGTTTCTAAGGTATAGAGAAAGGGCTTGAGGACATAGGAGAAATATGACACAGCTGGCAACTGGTAGCAGATAATGAGAGGTGTTCTCAGGACAGGTGAAATAGAGATCCTGCCCTACCGTCCCTCAGTTACTATTTCTTGTGGAGCTGTGAAGTTGGAAATCAGAGGGCTTTGGTGGACCCAGATCAGCCATCCAAAATGTGAACACAGGCAGTTTAGTTAACTTCTTTACATCCCAGTTTCCTCAACAGTGAAATGAGTGTTACAGGAACACTACAATTTCTCCCAATTCTAGCATCCCAAGGACCTTAAGCAGCAGAAAATAAAAGATATATAGACCAAATCATATAAAAATTTGGGTTACGTCTACTTTCATCTCTAATTCCTTAATTTTAGCCATTAGCCCTATTTGATGTAACTAGGATATAATAAACAATATTTATCAGTTAAAATTGGTTTCTGAAGTACGCTTCTGAGCTGTTTGTTACATATATCCTTTTACCAGGAGATTAGTATATGAGGAATATGATAAGTAGAAAAAATTTAAATCTATAAACATACCAGGAAATGTCTTCTTGAGAACACTGCTGAGTTCTAAGACCTAACCAAGGTTAGGTCTTAGAACTGGATTTTTCCAGAATCCTTTGAGTAAATAGATCAATTTATAGATGTCTAGTGTCTTGGTCTTACCTGGACATTTAACTTCAGTGGCCTAAGAACATGAAGCAATTAAAAAAATGAACTCAACCCATACATAAATTCACTACCCTAAGAAATTTACCTTTTCATTTCTCCGCATATTCCTTCTAGTACTTGGCCATCTGTATAGCAAACCCTGTTGCTATCGACATTTATTATCCTCTTCCTTCTAACTTGGCTGCCCACTGTTCCAGTCCCAACTCCATACTGCTTTCTTAGATCCCAGCTCAAGTCTATTTTCTTTTGGGGTATCGTTGAGGGCGAAGAGGAGGAAGGGAGGTTGTCACTGGAGAACTCCTTTGCTTCTTGTGAGACAGACAGCATTTCAAACAGTGTGTCCTATGCACTGTATTAGTAGACCTTCCATGGAAGAGCCCCTTAGAGCACTGGGTCAGCCATAATGCCAGAAGCAGATACACTGGTTTTTTCTTTTTTCTTTTATATTGGAGTATAGTTGATATACAATGTTGTGTTAGTTTCCAGTATACAGCAAAGTGATTCAGTTATATATACACATATATCTATTCTTTTTCAGATTCTCTTCCCATTTAGGTTATTGCAGAATATTGAGTAGAGTTCCCTGTGCTATAGAGTAGGTCCTTGTTGATTATCTATTTTATATATAGTAGTGTGTATACGTTAATACCAAACTCCTAATTTATACCTCCTCCAACCTTTCCCCTTTGGTAACCGTAAGTTTGTTTTCTAAGTCTGTGAGTCTGTTTTTGTTTTGTAAATTAGTTCATTTGTATCATTTTTTTAGACTCCACATATAAATGGTATCATATGATATTTGTCTTTCTCTATCTGACTTCACTTAGTATGATAATCTCTAGGTCCATCTATGTTGCTGCAAATGGCATTATTTCATTCTTTTTATGGCTGAGTAATATTCCATTGTATATATGTACCACATCTTCTTTATCCATTCATCTGTCAATGGATGTTTAGTTTGCTTCCACGTCTTAGCTATTGTAAATAGTGCTGCTACGAACATTGGGGTGTATGTATCTTTCCAAAGTATGGTTTTCTCCAGATGTATGCCCAGGAATGGGATTGCTAGATCATATGGTAGCTCTATTTATAAGTTTTTTAAAAATATTCTATTTATTTATTTATTTGGCTGTGTTGGGTCTTAGTTGCTGCACATGGGATCTTTCATTGCAGCTCGCAGGCTCTTCCTTGCAGCATGCAGCCTTCTCTAGTTGCAGCGCGTGGGCTCTCCAGTTGTGGCACATGGGCTCCAGAGCACATGGGCTCAGTAGTTGTAGCGCACGGGCTCTCTAGTTGCAGCACGCACCAATTTACATTGGTGGCTGCACCAATTTACATTCCCACCAGCAGTGTAGGAGGGTTCCCTTTTTTCTACACCCTCTCCAGCATTTCTTGTTTGTAGACTTCTTGATGATGGCTATTCTGACTGGTGTGAGGTGATACCTCATTGTAGCTTTGATTTGCATTTCTCTAATAATTAGTAATATTGAGCAGCTCTTCGTGTGCTTTTTGGCCATTTGTATGTCTTTTTTGGAGAAATGTCTGTTTAGATCTTCTGCCCATTTTTTGATTGGGTCCTTTGTTTTCTGATATTGAGCTGTTTGTATATTTTGGAGATTAATCCCTTGTCAGTCACATCATTAGCAAATATTTTCTCCCATTCTATGGGTTGTCTTTTCGTTTTGTGGATGGTTTCCTTTGCTGTGCAAAACCTTTGAAGTTTAATTAGGTCCCATTTGTTTGTTTTTGTTTTTATTTTCATTACTCTAGGAGGTGGATCCAAAAAGATAATTGCTGCGATTTATGTCAAAAAGTGTTCTACCCGTGTTTTCATCTAAGGGTTTTATAGTATCTGGTCTTACATTTAGGTCTTTAATCCATTTTGAGTTTATACCCTGTTTGTTTCTTTTTATCAGCTACCAAACTTTCACCAGCAGCCCACTACTCCTTAAAAACTGCCCTTGTGAAAACTGACCAGAACGGAGACTTATGCCTATCTCAGTGAGAGGACCTCAATCATTTAAGCAGAGTGGGCAGTACATTGTATCTCAGAAAGGGCAAATTAAAGAAACACAATGTATCCCTAGAAGGAATACATGCTTAGATATAAGTAGTGAAACTGCAGAACACCAAGAACAAAGAAAGATTTTAGAATCAGCCACAAAGAAAGCATAAATGAAAATGACATCAGTCTCCTCGAAAGCAACCAAGGAAGCCAGGAGACAATGGAATAATATCTCCAATGTGTTGAGAGAAAATAACGGTCATCCTTGAATTTCGTATTCAGCAAAACTATCTTTCAAAAACAAAGGTGAAAAAAATTTACATATAAACATAAGCTGAGTTTACTACTTAGAGAGTTGTACAAACAAGTAACTTCTAAAAGATGTAATTAAAGAAGAAAAAACGATCCAGTCGATGGTCTGAGAAAAGGGATTAAAATAATATTCAGTGGGGCTTCCCTGGTGGCGCAGTGGTTGAGAGTCCGCCTGCTGATGCAGGGGATACAGGTTCGTGCCCCGGTCTGGGAAGATCCCACATGCCGCAGAGCGGCTGGGCCCGTGAGCCATGGCCGCTGAGCCTGCGCATCTGGAGCCTGTGCTCAGCAACGGGAGAGGCCACAACAGTGAGAGGCCCGCGTATGCAAAAAAAAAAAAATAATAATAATAATAATATTCAGTGGAAGCATATATGTAAATCCAAATGAATAGAATAATGCTAAAATACGATTTTGCATAATAATATATATGATGTGAGGAAGTGCAAGGAGAGTGAATGTATTCACAGGTTCTTTATTGTTCTGGCAGAGGTTAAGGAATTATTTAACTTCAGGCTTTGTTAAGTTGTCTCAAGGGCAATTGATAAAGAAAAGGAAAAAACATATAAATCCAAACAATTAGAGCTAAATAGGAGAAGGGAAGAAACACAATCACCCCCCCCATAAGGCAGGATAAGAGGAAAAAAAGCATAGAAAATCCAGGACAAATAGGAATAATAAGGTAAGAGAGAGAAAAGTAGAAAAAAGTCCAAATTTAAAAATCATATTAAATGTAAATGGACTAAACTTACATTTTATCAAATTAGATTCTTTAAATCTAGATACGTGCTATTTTTAAGAGACATGCCTACGGCATAAGGATATGGCAAGATCAAAAGTAAAAGGAAGGGGAAAAGTTTTCCAGCAAAATTATTAACCAAGGAAACCTGGTGTAACTATATTAATATCCACATAATGGACTGTTAAGCAAAAGCATGATTAGAGATAAGGGTATCATTATGATTATTTAATTCATCAGGAAGATACAACAATTCTAAAGTTGCATGCTCCTAATAAAGTAGCCTCAAATGTGTAAAACAAAATTTGATAGGACTGCAGGGGAGAATGGATAAATCCACCATTACCATGTACCCACCTTTCTTAATTATTTATAAGTCAAACTGACAATATAGTGAAGAGTATGGTACCTGGTTAAAACCTATGTGTGGTGTTTTTCAGGTCTGATCACAGGCAGTTACAAAAGTTTTACCTGGCAGACCTCTTGGGGAAGAGGCCTACATCAGATTTGGGGTACAGCCAATGCATTGCAGCCTCTGAGAGGACTTGCAGGCAAGGACTCAGGCCCCTCTGGCCAATCATGCTCTTTGGCATACTTGCATTCCTACTCCCAGAACCTTTATTTCTAAGCTTTTATCTAAGTCTTGGGCAGATCTCTTCTTCAGGTGCCTGGGCTGAGGCCTCCTTATGGGGAGCAGAGGGGAACCGTCAAAGGCACCTTTGCCCAGGCTTACTCAGTACTTTTCCACGCCTCATCCTTCCCCCCTGCCCTCAGCCCCGACCCCAGGGGCCATAAAACTATTGGTGTCTTTTGTTCCGGGGCTCCCTCAACAATGAGATGATCCCCACATCACTGATCCAGCTGACCTGGACCAGTGTGTACTTCCCTGGAAGAAAGTGGAACAGGAGTCTGCACTTTCTGCAGTTTAGCTACTTGCTTGTTCCAAAGCAGTAAGTGGTTAAGCCCTTTCATTTTTGGCTTGTTTTCATCAGCTACTCTGACACCTGGCAGCTCACTCCTCTCTCTCTCTCTCTCTCTCTCTCTCTCTCTCTCTCTCTCTCCCCCAGCTCAGCTGGCTGAGCTTCTGACATATAGAAGATTAAAAAACAAAACTGAATACCACAATAAAACAGTCTTAATCTAATGGTCGTATGTAAAACTCTGTACCCAACAATTTAAAAATGTGCATTCTTCTCAAGCATTCATGGAGCATTTATAAACATTGATTAAGTGCCTAGTCATGAAGCATGACTCAACACATCTTATAGAATCAGTATTATGCAGATGATGTTTTCTAATTGCAATGCAGTTAATTCAAATACCAATAATAAAATGACAAGTGAGACTTTGAAAATTAACTTTGGAAATTAAATGCATGCTCTTTAGTAAATCATGGGTCAAAGCCATAATTGAAAGTTGAAAATATTTAGAACTAAGCAATAATAAAAGTTTAAATATCAAAACGTATGAGATGCAATGAAAGTAATATTTGAGGGAAATTCGTCACATTAAATGCTTCTTTTAGAAAAGAAGAAATGTGGAAAATTAGTGAGCTAAGCATCCAACCTAAAAGGTTAGCAAAAGAATCACAAAATAACCTCAAGGCAAGTAGAAGAAAGTAGATAATAAGGAGCAGAAATAGATGATGTAGTAAACTACAATAGAGATGACCAACAAACAAAAGTTTGAAAAGAAAAGATTAATAAAATAGACAATCGTCTGGCAGGATTTATGGGGGGGCAAAGAGATAATGCACAAATAGATAATATTAAGGATGTAAAATGAGAATCACATATGCATTATAAATTTAAAAGACGGTAAGAGTATAATACTATGAATAATTTTATGTCAATGAATTTCAAAACTTAGAGAAAATTTTCAAATACCTAGAAAAAAAATAGAAAGCCTGTGTTGTGAAACCAAATAAAGCAGTAATTTTAAATCTTTCCATGAAGAAATATCCAGACTTAAATTCTTTCATGGTGAGTCTTACCAAATATTCAAGGAACAGATCGTAAACGTTCTTACATAAACTACTCCTGAGAAGATAAAACCCGGAATGCTAACTGAGACATCAGGGAAAATGACAGTGCAAGAATCTCTAAAAATTTACCCCTTTATAAAAGCAATGCTCCACATCCCACCAACACTTATTTTTCTTTTGATTGTAGCCATCCTTACGGATGTGAGGTGGTATCTCATTGTCATTTTGATATGTCTTTCCCTGAGAGCTACTAAGGTTGAGCATCTTTTCATGTGCTTATTGGCCATTATCTTCCTTGGAGAAATTTCTATTTATGATAACCTTTTGAATCTATTCCAATAATAGTTTGGCTCACAGCACTCCACCAAAATTGCCCTTGATATAGCCACTCTTACTTAAATGACCAGCAGCATTCTCTCATATAAACATTGCGGACAGCCACCTCTTCTGGGATTTCCACCCTCCTGACACTCCTTTTCTGTCACCTTTGCTGATTCCTCTTCAGCTCCAGGATTGCTGACACTAGATGGCCCCCATGACTCAGCGGTTGAACCTCTTCTGTTTATTTATACTCACGCCCTTGAAAAACTCATCCAGCTCATGGTTTTAAATCCCATCTTCATATTGGAGACTCCCAAATTTTTATCTCCAGCCAGACCTCCTCTCTAATCTCAAGTCCAACTGCCTACTCCACATCTCCACGTTGATGTTTGATACCTAACTTGTCCAAACTAAATTCCTCATCCTCCCCTCTAATCTGCCCTTTTCACACTCTTCCTCATCTCAAAAACTATCCGCTTTACTGAACTTCTAATTGCTCAGGCCAGAAACCTCAGCATCATCGCTGAGTCCTCTTTCTCTCATGCCCCACATTCAATCTGTCAGCAAATCCTGGCAGCTCTATCTTTAAAATATATCCAGAATTCTTACCACTGAAAAAATTACAAGGCAGCCATTAAAAACAACATGCAAGACATTTTACTTAAAAACATGGAGTGGAAAATGGCATTCAAGTCCTATGTGTAATGTGATTCCAACAATGAAAATATGCTTCTAATGAAGATTTGAAAGAAAGCCTCCAAATTATATCCTTAAAAAGCCACAGAGATATTTTCATATTGTCCCATATTTTTCTTTGAAAATATTTATCAAACTATAAAACTTCTGGGAAGATTTCAGTGTTTATAGTACTGATAGATGTTTATGGAGCACAGTACTATTTTAAATAGCCCTTTGACATCAGTGGGGAAAGGAGCCCATATTTCTGGAGACTTTAACTTGTACCACATGCTGTGCTAATTGCTTTGCACATACTATCTCATTTAATTCTCTCACCCTTTTAAAAAAACAGCTTTATTGAGGCATAATTGACAAACAATAAATGTTTACAATGTTTAATGTATAATTTGATGTTTTCGCATACATATACACCCGTGAAACAAGCACGAAATCAAGATGGGGGCAGATCCACCACCTGAGAGGTCTCTTTGTTCCCCACCCCTCCCTGCTTCCCAGCTCCCCAGGCAACCATTGATCTACTCTCTGTCACTGTAGATCAGTTGGCATTTTCCACAGCTTTATATAAATAGAATCATACATTATGTCCTTTTTTTTTTTAGTCAGGCTACTTCTGAATGATCTTTTTATGTCTTATTCACATCTTATAGCTGAAGAAAGAAATTCATGGGAGTTATATAACTTTCCTAAAATCATACAGTAATAAGAGATGAACCTGGAATTTCACTCCATGTCTGCTTGTCACCTCTACATGTTAAAAGTGAAGCTCCAAATGGTTAAAGGAATTGCCGAAAGTCATAATACCAGTGACTGGCCAGAGTAAGACAGAAACCCGCTGTGCCACATGCCCCTTGGTTATTTATGTGGCTGTTGGAAAGAGCATTAGGACTCCTCCTAGATTTCACTAAGACCACATTTTTCAGAAGCCCAGCCATTAACCTGACCTTGATGATGGCCTTGGACAGAAGATCCAATGTGGAGTGCTTGGCAAAAGCTTCCTTCAACACAGTGTCTTTCAATTTGTCAGAACAAAGAAAGCTATTTCTCTAGAAACTGCCTTTGATTTCCCTTGAATTGCTGTCCTCTTCAGAAGATACCTGAACTGAGAGTAAAGGGAACCGCTTGTAGTTTGGGTCCCTCCCCGTCCCTCCCTCCCCTCCCTCCCTTCTCTGCTCCTTACTCCTCCCTCCCTCTCCTCCTTCCTTTCCTTTTTTTCCCCCTCCATTTCTATTCTTCATAGTATTCATTTGCAGTGAATCTTCATCATTACTTTTGTTACCACTGCTTTATACTCTAGGTGGCCTAGACTGCCAGAGTAATGCATGGGATTGGAGTCAAAATGCTCGGTTTGTGATTCTCTAAAACTGCCACATTGTTACAGCCGGATTTCCAATTAATATATTTATTATTATTTACGTATATTTATTAGGCTTATATGATGTCTTTGTATCTACAAGATCACATAAGTTTTAGTATCTGCGAAGTTTAATTAGTGGGTTAGGAGTTGTTTACATATCAAAAAACAAGCTTAAAAAGATGGAAAACAGTTTATATAATAAGCAGTAAGATGATACCCTGAAAAGATATTAATATTATTGAATGCTTGTCAGAAAGGCCTTCATAGAGTTTCTTTTAAATTTTTTATTGAAGTATAATTGATTTACCATATCGTGTAAGTTTCAGGTGTATAGCACAGCAATTCAGTTATACGTGTATGTATATATGTATTTTTCAGATTCTTTTCCCTTATAGTTATTACATAATATTGAGTATAGTTCCCTGTGCTGTACAGTAGGTCCTTGTTGGTTATCTGTTTTATACATAGTAGTGTGTATGTGTTAATCCCAGCCTCCCAGTTTATCCCTACCCCTACCCCCTTTCCCCTTTAGTAACCATAAGTTTGTTTTCTGTGTCTGTGAGTATCTTTCTGTTTTGGAAATAAGTTCATTTGTGTCTTTTTTTTCTTTTAGATTCTACATATAAGCAATATCATATGATATTTGTCTTTCTCTGTCTGACTTCACTTAGTATCATAATTTCTAGGTTAATCCATATTGCTGCAAATGGCGTTATTTCATTCTTTTTTACGGCTGAGTATATTCCATTGTGTGTGTGTGTGTGTGTGTGTGTATGTACACACACACACACATCATTTTTTTGGCTGTGAGGGCATGTGGGGTCTTAGCGTGGCACGTGGGATCTTAGTTCCCTGACCAAGGGTTGAACCGTGCCCTCTGCGTTGGAAGATTGGAGTCTTAACCACTGGACTGCCAGGGAATTCCCTACCACATCTTCTTTATACATTCATCTGTCAATGGACATTTAGGTTGTTTCCATGTCTTGGCTATTGTAAATAGTGCTGCAATGAATATGGGGGTGCGTGTATCTTTTCGAATTACAGTTTTCTCTGGATGTTTACCCAGGAGTGGGATTGCAGGATCATATGGTAGATCTATTTTTAGTTCTTTAAGGAAGCCTCCATACTGTTCTGCATAGTGGCTACACCAATTTACATTCCTACCAACAGTGTAGGAGGGTTCCCTTTCCTCCACACCCTCTCCAGCATTTATTGTTGTAGACTTTTTGATGATGGCCATTCTGACTGGTGTGAGGTGATACCTGGTTGTAGTTTTGATTTGCATTTCTTTAATAATTAGCGGTGTTGAGCATCTTTTCATGTGCCTTTTGGCCATCTGTACTTCACAGTGTTTTAAATCATCTGTTTAAAATTGATATTAAGGACTTCCCTGGTGGTGCAATGGATAAAAATCTGCCTGCCAATGCAGGGGACATGGGTTCGATCCCTGGTCCAGGAAGATCCCACATGCCACAGAGCAACTAAGCCCGTGTGCCACAACTACTGAGCCCGCGTGCCACAACTACTGAGCCCGCGTGCCACAACTACTGAAGCCCTCATGCCTAGAGCCCATGCTCTGCAACAAGAGAAGCCACCACAATGAGAAGCCCGCACACTGCAACGAAGAGTAGCCCCCATTTGCCACAACTAGAGAAAAGCGCATGAGCAGCAATGAAGACCCAATGCAGCCAAAAATAAATAAAATAAAACTGATTTTAATTGTGTGTAACTATTGTACTCTGTGCATGTAAACTTAAATGTTAGAAACCATGTGTTCTGACAAAATTTCTGAAGCTCTTGGCTAACTTACCTATGAAAAATAATGTTTTATATCCACCAGGGCAAAGTTTTTAAGGAGATACAACGAACTGTGACAGCAGCTCCCATATCACAAATGCAAGCTAGAATACTCTGGGGAAATATATCAATATGAATGTTAATTGATACATGAGACTGACTTATAAAACTGCAAGCCGGAAAGGGATAGAAATCATCTTTAGAGTCTGGCTATATATGCCTCATATTCCTGGATTTATGCCCAGCAACTCAGCAGAGTAGGAAGAAAGTACTAAAGCATTTTTTAATTGATGATATTGATGAGTGAGGGATAAGTCAACTTCCATCCTTTCTCATGAAAAGTTCGAGGCTATAGGTTTGAGGTTGTATTTATGAGACCCTGAAACAGCATTTAAATCTTTTTTTTTACAGGCAGATGAACACTATGCATCGAACCTGGCAAATTTTTAATAAAGAAATAAAATGTCACCTTTACAAAGAGATTCTTTATAACTTCTAGACTTGTAAAACCTGCTTGTTCTTATCTCTAATATTTTCATACTTATCTGTTATTTGTTTTCATGTAGCATACCAGGCCTAGGAGGATATATCCAGGGCAAAATTTATGTAAGTGATAAGAGAGAACTAAATACAGCATGGTAAAAGAGAGAAGTCAAAGTTTTTAATTTAAAATATCCAGCTGAAAAATATGAAATCAAGGGAGCAAAAGTATCAAGTGAACATTAGGGTAAAAGGTGGGAAATGAAATGTTCTAATTCAGGCAGGATTTCAGCTCTTTTTGACTTCAGTGACATTTAATTCTGGAGATAGCAAGTTCCTGTGTCTCTCTATTTTTATATGTCCCACATTATCTGAGCACAAAGAGTAGAGAAGACACAGAGTGTGGAGGTAGGTGTGGATACCCACATATTTTCCGTTCCTTTGGTGGTTATTTCACCTGCCTGAACTTCGCTTTTCCCACATGTTAAGATGAGGCTTCTCACAGTACACACCTCACAGAGTGTTGCTGGGATTAAGCTAGTTCATGCATGTAAAGTGCTTAGCAAATAAGCCCTCAAATATGTCAGACATTACAAAGGGAAGGTATAGAAACGTATTATAAATTGGTCTGGTGGAACTCCAGTTTCTTTCCTTTTCTTGCCTTGGTCCGATGGTTGAAGGCTGTTTCCTTGTCTTGTTCAAAGCAACCATCACCAGCTCTGCTCATCAAACTCTCCGACGCACATCAAACTTTCCCACCTCAGCACCTCTTACAGAGAAGGAACTTGAACTCTGGGGACCCTCAGTTGCCTGCCTCAGGAGAGACATGCCTTTTGAGATCGTGTATTTCGTCTAAAATTTTTGCCCATCTTGTACCCTACTTCATAATACATGTGCATAATGTGACATATTTACCGCAAATTTTCTGACACATTTGTCACTCCAGGAGGATGTGGGTTTATCCTATGATTTCCAATAACTCCTAGAATGTGGTTCCATGTTCCAAGAGTATAAAAACCCAGAGACCGACTCCCAGCCCTCAGGATCTGTTTAGTTAGAAAGAACTAATGAAGGCAGATCCTTTGTCCAAAGCAGGAGTTTGGCCGCTCTGGGGACCTGAGCAAGCATGGTTTCACGTTTCCTGATGCTGCCTCTCTCAGGGGCATTTTGCAGGGGGAGGCGGTTGTCTTTGGTTGGGTTCTAAACAAGCAGAGCCAGAAGAGGAATTCAGTGCACGATGATTTGTTGATGGAAAAGCATTTCTCCGGGAAAAGCCTTTAAAGGAGGGAAGGAAGCAAAATAAAGGGAAAGAGCCAGGCAGGGATGTGGTCTCAGGTAAAGTCTGACTTGGCCTGATCCACAGGGGAACGCTGCGGAGCATGAACCACCCTGCAGAACCGTTCTTCCTCTGGGACAAGGCAGCGGCCTTTGTGCCTCTCAGTTGTTGGCTGTGCTGTCTTGCTGGGCTGTGTGAATGCTCCCTCACGCCGGCAACATCCAGCTTGTATGGTTGGGGACACAATCAGTGGATGCCTCTGTCTTGACCTCACTCCCACATTTCCTTTGCTATAAAGCGGGTCTTGGCCTGCTGTGTTCCCATGCCAGGAGGAATCAGACAATCCATAAGTCCTCAGATAGCGGTGTGGGATGAAGCCTTGCCGGCAGGAAAGGCAAAGCCATACCGACAATACATGCCTGTTTCCATGGAATGAACTGTTGGCACTCTCACGATGGAAGGAGGTCAATGTAGTCAACATGCTGCCACCACATGACTGGTTGGTCTCCCTGGGGAATGGCACCATGACAAGGGCTCACCGAGGCATTCAGTGTGCCAGCACCTCGTGGTCATCTGGCCTTAACAACATACTATTGTCACTGTAATGGGTCAGCATGACGTCCTGTGGGATGTGCAGAAAGTCTAGACCTCTTCACACTGTGTTATAAGATGAGAAAAGAAGCGTAACCCTGGGGCTAAACCATAAGTGTATATTGTTGCCAATTCTATGTGAATGCGAACTGTTTCTGCCCTTCTTTTTGGATTGGAATAGAAAAATACATATTTGTTAAATCAATGACTGCACACCATGTAACTGGGGCCATAGTAATGTGTTCCAGCAGAGATACCACATCTGACAGGCAGTTATGGTAAAGCTACTACTTGTGGTCTACAGTCATCTTCCAGGATCCATTTGGTTTTTGCAGGGGGTGGACCGCTGAATTGGAGACATTATGGGGACCACCACTTCTGCATTCTTTGGATCCTGAAGGGTGGTTTTAATCTCCACCATCACCCACTCTCAGACTATGATATTGTTTTTGATTTACTATCTTAGCCAAGGAATTATGGTTTCAGAGCTCTTAGCCCACAGGCCAAGGACCCAATGAGGGGATTGCATCAGCAGCCAGATATGTAAATTCCTATTTTACGTTTGAGAATCAGAGAAGTGATCACTGGGTGAGTTTGCAAGCCTAGTGGACCCACTGTAAGTCAGGCGTTGGTCAGATCTCCTTTTATTACTCTAACAGGGGCTGTGATAAGGTAGCAATTCAATTCAGAGCCTGTGTCCAATAGTCCTTGAAAGGTCTGGGTATTACCTTTTCCCCAGTGTACATTTATGTAAGTAAATATCCATGGGTCCCTTTTAAGAGGGACCCAGGTTATCATTACCATGCATACTCACCATGGTGCTGCAGGATTCTTATTCCTGGGGACTCAGTCAATGAGTCTAGGTCTGAAAACAATCTGATCCTGAAACCAAGCAAGGAAGTAACTTCTTATTGGGGTACCCTCTCTTAGGCTTGTAGTCTCCTAAAAAGTGCTACTTCCCTGCTTGCCCAGAGGTCCAATCCATGTGAAATCATATTCATACTCCCACTGCAGATTGGTAGAATCCAAACTTCCTTTACTTTCTGCACCTCCCACCAAACCCTAAGTTCCAGGAACACTGAACTTTTAGCATTCTCAAAATAGGCAATGCCCTTGCAGGTTTCCAGGTACCAATTATACTCTCAATATTGGTTGTATCCTCCTAGTAAATTTCTACTCTTCCTTCAAGACAAAGACAAAATGTCTCTTCTGTGAAGCCCATCCCTCACTCCCTTCCACTGTGCTCCTATAACCCTCTTTTATTCCTTGATTGTACATTTATCACACTGTATGAGAATTATCTGCTTACATGTGAGGGCTTGATAGCAGAGTCTGCCTTAATTCTCTTCCTATTGTAATTGAGCAGGACCCTATAGGGCCTTCCCAGGACAGACCTCTACCCCATATCCTCTGCTTTAGCTCCTTTCTGAAGTACCTAGATAATAATATCTAATGCATATTTCCTGAGTTTTTCAGATGCTAAAACCACCACCAAATGGAAGAAATTAACTGCTTGATGATCTTGAGCTCGTAGCCCCCAGACCTTCTGGCACCTAAGGATTGATCACCATCAACCAATCAGAGAATTGTGCAGGAGGTGATCACCTACCCTGGGATGCCCCTCCCTCACCTTGCCTTTAAAAATGCTTTGCTGTTACCCTTCAGGGTGTCGGAGGTTTTGAACACCCGTCCTCCTTTCTCGTCCCTGTAATAATCCTTTGTCTGCTCCAAACTCCGTTTCAGTTTGTTTGGCCTCACTGTGTGTGGAACACACAAACTTGTGTTTGGTAACACTATCCCCTCATCTTGGCATGCTTCAGCACATGAATTGGAGCTCAATAAATGTGTGCTGAATTAATTAAGCTTCCTTCTTAGCCAACTGTCTTCAAAGTGGCTGTGATTAGTACAGGGCAGTGTGAGTGGTCTTAATTAGCCCTATTTTGCAAAATTCATACGCTCAATTTTCTTCTTATATGTTAATTTTATAATTGCACTTATTACATGTTTTATAGATGATACCTGGGAATGAGATCCCCATCATCTCTATTCCCACAAAGATTTCAAAATAAAATTTTACCTGATATTTATTTATTTTTAATTTATTTATTTTTTGGCTATGTTGGGTCTTCGTTGCTGTGCACAGGCTTCTCTAGTTGCAGCGAGTGGGGGCTACTTTTTTTTTTAATATACTTTGTTTTTTAAAATAAGTTTATTTATTTATTTATGGCTGTGTTGGGTCTTCATTTCTGTGCGAGAGCTTTCTCTAGTTGTGGCAAGCGGGGGCCACTCTTCATCGCGGTGCGTGGGCCTCTCACTGTTGCGGCCTCTCTTGTTGCGGAGCACAGGCTCCAGATGCGCAGGCTCAGTAGCTGTGGCTCACGGACCCATTTTCTCCGTGGCATGTGGGATCTTCCCAGACCAGGGCTTGAATCCATGTGCCCTGCGTTGGCAGGCAGATTCTCAACCACTGCGCCACCAGGGAAGCCCGGGGCTACTCTTCATTGTGGTGCATGGGCTTCTCATTGTGGTGGCTTCTTTTGTTGTGGAGCACAGGCTCTAGGTGCACGGGCTTCAGTAATTGTGGCATGGGGGCTCAGTAGTTGTGGCTCATGGGCTCAGTAGTTGTGACTTGCAGGCTCAGTAGTTGTGGCGCATGGGCTTGGTTGCTCCACAACATGTGGGATCATCCCGGACCAGGGCTTGAACCCGTGACCCCTGCATTGGCAGGCGGATTCCCAACCACTGCGCCACCAGGGAAGTCCTTACCTGATATTTAAACAAGAAAAAATCCACACATAATGGATATAATCCATCTTATGTTAGAAGAAGGCCAGATATTGCCTGTAAATGTGTAAATGAGGAATGGGTTTGCCAAGAAACTTCAGTTTAGGTGGTCAGCAGGTCAAATGCAGGAGGGAGGATAGGAATTTGATTATGATTAATATGTTCCTAGTATTCTAATAAAATCAGTCTGAAAAAGCATGGCCTAGCAGAAACCAGGAAGCCCCAAAAGCCAGAAGGTGGCAGAATCCCTCCCAGCCCTGCCCATGCCTACAGCCTGACCCCTGAATTGGAGTCCTCCAGTGCCCGTGGCAGGGGTCCACCTGCTGCCATCTGATACACCACTCTCATCCCTTCTTCTGATTCCACCAGACCTAGCAAATGACCTTCTGCTTGTATATAATTTGGTTTCTATCACATCGTACTGAGCGTGATAGTTGCAGTTCTTAGTATAAATTAAGTAGTCTGCCGGTGTGGTGAATATGAAGTATTAACTATAAAGTATTCTGACCAAACTAAGTCTCTGTGACTAAAAGCTGGAACTCTGATCCAGGTTTGGCAGCCAGCCTGCCTCTACCCGGGGGAAGCTTACCTTCTCTCAAACCACTACATATATGATGGTTTCCTAAGCATATGTATCTTCTTCTACGTGGGGTCCCTTAGGACTCATATGTTTCCTTATTGTATTACTTTCTTTCTGAGTATACATCTTGTCTCTTCCTTTAGATCAGTGTTCTTCAAGTATTTTTGGCTAGCATGGACTACATTTATACACATTTATTATATGTATAAACAACGTACCCCCCCACACATTTTTTTTTTTTCCAGTACGCGGGCCTCTCACTGTTGTGGCCTCTCCCGTTGTGGAGCAAAGGCTCCAAACGCGCAGGCCCGTCGGCTATGGCTCACGGTCCCAGTCGCTCTGCGGCATGTGGGATCTTCCCGGACCGGGGCACGAACCCGTGTCCCCTGCATCGGCAGGCGGACTCTCAACCACTGCGTCACCTGGGAAGCCCTCCCCTCACACATTTTTAAATTGACATCTAAAATTTTTTTTCTCAAGTTTAAAGCAATGCAAAGAATATAATTTCTGGTGCATTAGATATACTTATAAAGTATTATTCTTTTAAATGTATTCAAAAGAATTAAATATCACAGCAATTTGATACTCACTATCATGTATTTTTAATATACTTAAGCCAGCTGTTCATTAATAGTTGGAAATCTTATATTGTCCCTTTTTGCTCTTTATTTCATATTTCCATTCCATTTCTCCCAGAAAATTTTATCCTAATGTAATGTATTTTTGTCCCTAACAGTATTTCATTTATCATTCTAGCATAATTCTCTGCAATACAGAAATTAAATTTTATTTTTATTTCCTGTGACCTAAGTCTGTAAATATTTTAAAGTATCTCCTAGTTTGAGTTACTATTACTACCAGCAGATTATTAATTAAAGTACCATACATATGTTACAAATTTTTTTTTTTTGCAGTATGCAGGCCTCTCACTGTTGTGGCCTCTCCCGTTGCGGAGCACGGGCTCCGGACGCGTAGGCTCAGCGGCCATGGCTCACAGGCCCAGCCACTCCACGTCATGTGGGATCTTCCCAGACCAGGGCATGAACCCATGTTCCCTGCATCGGCAGGTGGACTCTCAACCACTGCGCCACCAGGGAAGCCCGTATGTTACAAATTTTATGAATAATTATTAAACATAAAAAGTAAAAATGTTTTTGGAAGTGCATCTCAATGAGATGAATGAGGCTGCATTTAAAAAAATTAATTTATGTATTTTGGATGAATAAAGGTACTACTATTGCTAGAAGGTTTAATAGTAATAGATAGTAAAACTTTTTCTTCTACTATTGAGACAGGGCTTGACATCAATTCCATTCGTTTTTCAGTGTTACAGATATAGCTTGGAGAAACCTTATTCACATGAAAAGAATAGATGGGAATGGAAGGAATTCTGTTGTACCAATGCCACTACAATTTTTGCACTTCATCTAAGTTATATGCCAAAATCATATAAAGATTATGTTCAGTCATCTATTAGCTGATGATTCATTCCTTCAATTTTAACTGCAAAGAATCAGAATCACAGGACTTGTACACCAACACAGCTTTTATAGTCTTTAACGACCTCAGCACTGCTGGCAGCATGTTGAACTGTACCTTTGCTTAGTTTTACACCTGAGGAAATACACCAGAGTTAGAATCAGGTTGGGACAGAGACGTGCCTTTCTTTTGTAAAGAAGATGAAGAGTGACCGTGAAAGGGAAGATGGGAAGGAGGACCAGCCTGACACAGATACCTTCCCAGGCTGACTTTTAGGAAGGATCTTTCTCTCATTGAAGCGGTTGTGAGGATTGGGGAATAGAAGCTACTGTGCTCATCACAGAGTTTTTTAGCTACTTTATGTACAGACCCTGGTTAAAAGAACTTACCCACTTTAATTTTTTTTCTTTTTTTTTACTTTTTGGGTTAATCTCTCCTAATTTCTATCTGTGTTTTCTCCAGTCTAAGAGAATTGGACATATCTGTGGATAATTATAACCAGCTAGGGAGACATATAGTAGCTTGAGGGTATAGAGGCTGTTTCTACATGTTTAACAAATGTAATTATCTGACATTATTTTTAGAGGACATTCAATTGGTTCATGTAGTGGACATGTGTTGTTTTTGCCTACTTAGCATTCATTCCCCTTTTATTAACAGCACATCCTTTTTATGGGGAGGGGAAAGACACCCTCACTAGTTCCCAGCCGTTTGCTTTGGTGGGGCTGGACTCCCTCACTCCCTGACGTTTCTGGCTTCATGATGGGCAGGAGCCTTAAGCCAGGCTCTCAATTCCAGGACTTTGGCCAGAGCTGCTGGGATTACTGGCCAGGAGAGTGCAGTCTGGAGCAGCTGGATGCCATAATGGGGAGAGGCTCTACCAGAGGGTGATTCAGCCCAGACAGAAGCAGGGAGGCAGGACATGGAGCAGGAGAAAGACCCAGTTCTGATGATATCCTGGGAATCCACTGGTCCCAGTCATCACCAGCCTACACCCAAACTCTCTAGTTATATGTGCCAATGCATTCTCTCTTTTGCCCTAGTCTGCTCTGGCCCTATAACTCAAAGTACCGTGACTAATGTGGTGGTGGTCCTCTTCAATAAAAGTCTTTCTACTCCGCAACACCAATGAAAAAGTGGGAATTATTTTGTAAATATAGATTATTGTATGAGGTATATATCTACACTCTTGAATACAGTGAAAAAGTATTATTTCTTTATTTTCAGTGTACTTATGTAAAATTTTCTTTTAATTGTGGTACAATATGCATAACATGAAATTTTTCTTCTTAACCGTTTTTAAGTGTATAGTTCAGTGGCATTAAGTACGTTCACTCTGTTGTGCACCCGTCACCACTGTCCATCTCTAGAACTCTTTTCATCTTGCAAAAATGAAACTCTGAAAATATAACTCCGTATTTCCCCCTCCTCTAACCCCCTGGCAGCAGCTTTAATTATATTATACACATAGAAGACTGTGTGAGGCTAACACCTGAGGGAAATTGTACTCTAAAATGTGAGACATTTATTGTGCCTCTCTTGTTACTGCAAATGACATTTGGGGGATCCATTTATCAGATGTGCTGTTCGTTCTACATATTGTTGCAAAATCAATACTGAAATAAAATGGAGGTAAAATAACTCTGAACCTAGGGAGGTGTTTTTTTAGTGTGTGTCATCAATGTGTCTCCTCAGAAAAAGACGATAATGTTTTGCAAGAATGTTTTAGACTTTATTTTGTCTTTGATACCTTCGACAATCTCTAAAGTTTAGAGACATTAGTTTATGTTAATAAAAGTTTTTCTGTATGCTGTTTATCTATTTTGAAAGGTCTTTATTTGGAGTGGATGGGTGTATTGGTTTCTTAGGGCTGCCATAATGAAATACCACAAACTGGATGGCTCAAAACAACAAAAATTTATTCCTTCACAGAATAAATGTGAAGGTAGGGTAGGAGGGTAGGTGTCAGCAGGGCTGGTTCGTTCTGAGGGCTCTGAGGGGGAATCTGTTCTACGCTCCTCTCTTGGTGTTCCTGGCTTGATGTCATCTCTCCAATCTCTGTCAGGTTTAGTTGTTTTCTATTTTTTTGTTGTTGATGTTTTCAGGCCACCTTGTTTTACTAGGGTTATAAATTAGTACAAAAATGGATACTTTCAGGTAACCAACTGTGTCATCCCAGGATTACATTACAACATGGATATAGAGTTGACAGGTCTTACCCAACTTTGACATTCTTGTACCCTGGGGGTGAGTGGGTGTTTAACAAAGTTTTTCTTTTTTTATTGAAATATAGTTGATTTACAGTGTAGTATTAGTTTCAAGTATATAGCAAAGTGATTCAGATCTATCTATCTATATATAGATATATCTATATCTATCTATCTATATATTCTTTTTTAGATTCTTTTCCATTACAGGTTATTACAAGATATTGAGTATAGTTCCCTGTGCTATACTGTTGTTTTTTAAATGATGAAAACAGGAGCCAGTGTGTTTGTTTTCTGATGACTATAATCCAACAGGAACTTTACCACTCTAACATATATAATGTTTAGTGTTGGCTTTCTTTACTGTAAGCTCTGCTGACTTTTGATGGTTTATGTTGCAGGACAACTGACCCAGTGCGGAAGAGCCTTAAAAGCTAAGGAGCTCTCTCCTTCAGGACCAAGGATGGCTTCAGTTCCAGGGATGCTACAGTTTATAAGCAGCTAAATACTAGCTGTAGGTACTTTTGGTACCTTATAAACTAGTAATAGAGTTCAACAAAATGTTTTCTGCACTAAAGTTTCGTAGATACTACAATTCTTACAAAGAAGGTTTTGAAACCGTGCATTATCATGGCAGAGTAGATGGGTTATCCTGGGGTAACAAACAACCCCTCAAATCCCAGCGGCTTAAAACAGCAGTGGTTTACCACCTGCTCACACTACATGTCCAAAGAAGGTCAGAGGGAGGCTCTGCTCACTATAGCCCCTCAAGGATCCGGGCTGAAGGAGGTATCACCTGGACATGAGCACAAGGCATATTAGTTCTTAAAGTTTCCACTTGGCACTGACACACATCATTTCCACTCATGTTTCACTGGACAAAGCAAGTCATATGGCGATACTTGATTTAAAAGGAGGGTGGGAAATGTAGTTCCACCATATTCCCAGGAGGAGGACAACTGGAATATTTGTGGACAGGCCTAATGTCTACCACACCCTGAGTGGCAGATGGGTATTTAATGCAAAGCAATTCTGGTTATTGGAACCATTCCAACTTAGTAGCATAGAAAAGGGACCCCAATGTCAGTTGGTCAGACTTTGGAGATGGGTGGCAGGTTCTCAAATGTCTTTCCTCTGCTTCCTTATATTCTTGCCAGGTTATCTACTATCTGATATTCTATGTTCACTTTTCCTGTAAGAACTATACGGTGATTTGATGGTACTCTAAAATTTCTTCTATTTCAATATTCTTTTACAATAACTTCCGAACAATTACAGTTGCCAATGAGTTCTCTAATCTAGATTCTACCTGCACTTTTGATCTCTTTTCACCCACATCTGGGACTTCTTATTTATTTACTTTAAGTAACCTCTGGCCGGAGAATTGCATAGAACTCAATTCTGCCACTCATTTGTGTACATTTAGGTAAGTTACTTAACCTACATCTCCAAGGCTCAACTGCCTTACCTATGAAGTCAAATAATAATTGTTCTTACCTCCTAGGGTATTTTGAGTATTAAATGAGGTGATATTTGTAAATACTACCTAATATGGATATTAGCTAAATCTGACAAAATGCCAGCGCCTTAGTGACCCACTTAATTTTCATAACAACTCTATGAGGTAAATATTATTATTACCCTCATTTTATATATGAGGAAATTGAGGCAAGAAAGTTAAATAACTTGCCCAGAGACACATAACCAGTAAGTGGTGGATCAGAAAGGCAACACCAGACAGTCTGTGCCAAAGACCATCGTCTTAACCTCTGTGTTCAGTGGAGTGGGACATAGTAAATGCTCATTTTTATTTTATGAATATTATTATTATCGTTTGTCTAAAATGAAGCCCTATAGTTTTCTCATGGAAAAAAGTTAAAACCTCTTCTTTCTTGAAAAATATGATATTTGATAAAAATGCATGAATTCTTCTAATATTATTTAATGAAAAATAAACCCTAAGAGACACAATGGCATCTGTCTTGGTCTCTCCTGGTCTGTCTTGGCCTCTCTCTCTCTCCCTCCTGCCCTTTCTCTTGGATCAGTTGCTCTAGGGGAATCCAGCGGCCATGTCCCATGTCATGAAGATACTCAGGCTGCTCACATGAGGAGGAACTGAAGTCTCTGGCCAACATCCAGGTAGACACTGAGGACTGCCAAAAATCATGTGAGCAAGTGTGGAAGCAGATTTTCCCCAGTCCAGCTTTCAGATGACTGCAGTCCCAGCTAACAGCTTGACTGCGATCTCATGAGAGAATCCAGCTAAGACGCACCCAGATGCTTTCCCCAAAGAAATGGTGAGACAATAAATGGTTGTGATTTTCAGCTGCAAGGGGTAATTTGTTACACGGCAATTCATAACTAAAACAGATATTGGTA
This sequence comes from Lagenorhynchus albirostris, assembly GCF_949774975.1. Taxonomy (NCBI): domain Eukaryota; kingdom Metazoa; phylum Chordata; class Mammalia; order Artiodactyla; family Delphinidae; genus Lagenorhynchus; species Lagenorhynchus albirostris. The sequence goes on from NC_083098.1 coordinate 83,187,904, forward strand.
CCTGGAAATGGGGTGCTGCTATAATAAAAACTTAAAATGTGGTAGTGGCTTTTTAAAGAAATTGTTTTAAGTCCTTTACCTTTCTATATAAATTTCATATTTGCTTGTCAATTTCTTCTTCTTTTTTAAAAATTTATTTAGGCTGAACTGGGTCTTAGTTGTGGTATGTGGGATCTTTAGTTGCAGCATGCGAACTCTTAGTTGCGGCATGCATGAGGGATCTAGTTCCCCGACCAGGGATCAATCCTGGGCCCCCTGCGTTGGGAGTGCGAAGTCTTACCCACTAGACCACTAGGGAAGGCCCTTGTCAATTTCTTTATATAAGTATGCTAGGATTTTGGCTGGGATTGCATTGAATCTATAGAACAACATAGGGGTCGTTGCCACCTTACCAAATTGATTCCTCCATTCCACAAATATGGTATATCTCTTCATTTAATTATAAGGTTTTCTTTAACTTTTCTTTGCGATATTTTGTAGTTTTAGGTATATAGCTTTTACACATCTCTCATCATTTTTATTCCTGATATTTTTATGCTATTATAAATGTTTTTAAAACTTTCAATCATCACTGGTAAATAGAAATACAATTTTTCTTTTTTTTTTTTTTTTGTGGTATGCGGGCCTCTCACTATTGTGGCCTCTCCCGTTGCGGAGCACAGGCTCCAGACGCGCAGGCTCAGCGGCCATGGCTTATGGGCCCAGCCGCTCCACGGCATGTGGGATCTTCCCAGACTGGGGCACGAACCCGTGTCCCCTGCATCGGCAGGCGGACTCTCAACCACTGCACCACCAGGGAAGCTCAGAAATACAATTTTTTTGATGCTACCATAATTTTTTTTAAATTTCAGTTTTTCATTGCTTGTAAATAGAAATTCAGTTTTTGTGTGTGTGAGCATTGGCCTTGGATCCTGTGACCCTTTTACATTTCCTTTTTGGTTCTAGTAGCTTCATTATAGATTCGATTGGATTAGCTATATAAATCATCATGTCATTTGCAAATAAAGACAGTTTTACTTCTTTCTAATCTGAATTCCTTTAATATGTTTAACACATACAAACACACACACAGGTACAACAACGTGTGTATGTGCAGCTGGAGGCAATTCGCTAAAATTTTGTTAAGAGATTTTATACCTATATTCTCTGTAGTTCTCTTTTCTTGTCTGTGTTTATCTGGTTTGGTATCAGAATGATTCTGGCTTCATAAAATGAGTTAGGAAGTTTTTCCTCCTTTTCTATTTTATGAAAAAGTTTATTTAGAAGTTTTACTATTTCTTCTTTTAAAGTTTC